>NW_027211615.1:5344500-6063500 GCF_022749685.1 Semicossyphus pulcher
CTCCTGGGGAACACTGCAGCACACAGGAGGACAAGAAGCTCCAGTTAAAGTCTCCTCTGTTGCTGTTTACAGCTGCTGAGTCACAAATAATGTTAAAGCGCTCACTGACTCCAGTTTGTCCACATTTTCTCCCAATAAAGTAGCATTTCATAGTTGTCAAACATCAGATCGAAAGAGTCAAACAAATACCCCTTTCCCACCAAAATGAGCATCTTGACGCAGGTTTTTCAGACCCGGGAAGACCGACTGATAAATGCCAATTGTCTCTTTTCCCATTGCCAGTGAAGTATACTCCTTTCGGTCTCTTTTCTGCTGCGTCACCGTCTGACATCACAAACGCGCCTGAAACAGGGTTAGTAAACAGTGAGGATGTTAGTGTGGTTAGGTCTGACAAATTTGGAACGATGTTCGAGTGCTGCTCGGACGGAGACGGGCAGAATTTGTAGCTGAGATGACGAGGAGTCGCAGAAGTTACCGACGGGGCATAGCATCATGCCAGAGAGGGGGCGGAGATTAGCGTGTCAACACTGGTTTGGTGTTCCCATCAATGCTGCTCAGAGCCGAGGCAATAATTACCCGGGTCTACTGCAGAGTCATTTGACACGGGTCTGAATGCAGATTGTAGCCTTTCCCACTAAGCAAAAAAGCCGGGTGTTAGTGGGTGTTAGCGGGTTTTTTGACCAGTGCGAAAACGGTTTAACTTGCCATTTTTGGATGGAACCCACTGGCAGCCATCTTGCCTGGGTCCAGTTTTATGTTGCCTTGATTTGGAAAGTCTGATAAAAGAAGCTTAAAGTGCTCTTCTATTGCAGCACTGATGTACTGTTTTCACTCGAACCTAATTACTATAACACAAGTGCTACTATTGCTACTATTAAAAACAGATTCTGGTAGTAATTTGATCATTACAGCTGTAGCAGAACTAAAATGATCTCATGGTACATTAATACTGCAGGAAATCATTTAACCTTTTGCTGTCGACCTTGTTGACCTCGATAAGTGAGAAATGTTTCGGGTTTTCTGGCTCATATGTTACACTGAGACATGTTTATTATTATGAAATACTTTTATTTATTGCATTTGGTACTAACAGTCAGTAACACCTCCTTTAAACAATTAATATATTTATTGATGTCAAAAATGTTTGAAAGCTTCTGTATCCCTGTAGCATGTAGCGATCTTATTAACCCTCACAATGAAAATACAAGTGTTCAAACAGAGTGTAATAGAAATAGAAATAAAGGTAGCTATAAAGCTTTAAGAGGAGAAGAATTTTCTAATCTAACTGCATATCCGTTGAAGACAATTATTTAGTTTTTTCAGGTTTGCCACAACTAAAGTTGTTGGTTTTATTGATGATTAATCTACAGAAACAAATGTCTTTGGGGCGCTGGTTTAGCTTGGTCAGTAGAGCGGGCGCTCGATGTACAGAAGCAAAGTTCTCGATGCGTCGGCTGCAGGTTCACTGACTCGCAGCCCCTGTGGTGCGTGTCGTCCCCGTTCTCTTCTCCCCATATTTCCTGTCTCTCTTCACTGTCTTAAAAAATTATCTTAAAATATTCCAAAAACTGATCTAGCATCACAGCAATTATTATCAGGTTATAGATTATACAGATTATACCCAGAACAATGTATTATATCTCTAGTTATTAATGGCATACATTTAAAGAAAGTACATATCTTATTGATGCAACAGCACAAGGATATAATTTAATTCAAACAAATAGAGAAAAGTCAAAATGTGTAATAATAAGTTTATAAAAGAGAAATAAATGTAGAAACTCTTAAAAAAAAAAATGAAACAGCTCTTATAAGATTTATAAGAACTTCAATGCAGCAAACAGCAGAACGTAACGTGCTGATAAACTCTGAGCAACTTTCAGTAAGAAAACAAACTTGTGTGCTTTTTCTGCTTTACTCACACTGATTAAACTCTACCTGACAGAGTGAACAGGCACATGTTGCTGTGTTTGTGTCTCTTTAATCTTCAGTCGTGTGTAAAAAGTGACGTTAGACTGAAAAGTGCCAGCTTGGATTCGCCTCCCCGCCCTGCTGCTCAGACGGAACAATGCTGCTGTGTGCGTCTGCCTATGAAGTTTGAGGTCACATCCTCATATGTGACAGCCTTTTGTTCGGCTCTCTGACATTACAGCGCTCAGTGCAACAGTGAAACGCTTACTCTCGCTGCTGCAATCACCGCAGCTTTCTGCCCCTGGCTCAGTTATTAAAGTTAAACTCATTAAACTGAATATAAAACAAAGGATGGCTCAGATTCGGTTTAACAAGGACAAACATGCTGACATAAATATAATAATACATTTAATACATCTAAGTACACAGATATTTTTCACTGGAAGAATAATAGTAGAAATGTCTCCATCAGGTTTAACCCTCAGAGCTCTGCAGCAGAAATGCTCCATCAGTCCTACATTTGTATTTCTGCTCATTGCGATGCTGTGTTTTAGGAGCATCTTCAAACGCATCATCGCCTGAGCTAAGCAGAAAGGTTGTTTTTAAATAAGCCATGATAATTATCCCAGTAAGCATTTCTCTGTTGAAAAGACGTTTCAAAAATACTATTTGAAAGACTCTTTGAAGACTAAACGTTTATGTTCAGACCAGATTCATCACACAGTCACACATATCGCGATTTTCAAATCTCTTGGCAACTAAAATTATTGAATAAGTGAGCAGAGCATCACAGTCACCAACGGAAAAATTCTTGCATACATGGGTTAAGTTGGACTCAAACTCAGCACTCATCGGCATCGGCCACTGAGTCCTCTTCAGACTTCTTCGTAGTCGAAGTCCCTGCACATGCTCAGTCTTCTCTTTTCTTCTTCTGTGGTTCAAACGGCTCCCTTCACGATGTCTCTGACCCTTCCTGTTAACATGACTCCCGGTTGGTGCTCACTGGGATGTCATAGATACAGAAAATAGAAAAATCTGTTTTATCTTGATTTTTTTGTTTGCTTAAGAAAAACACACAGAACATACAAATTGAACAGTTCTTAATGCAGAAACATAAAAAACAGATTTCTTTAAACTCCAGAAGTTTTTTGAACTCACATTTTTTAGTTTTTAAGAAATTCTTATTTTTATGAGCAGAATGCAAAAACATTTTCTACATTTTTGCTTATTTTGATGTAATTTCTTGAAGTCCAAATCCAATCAAACTTTATTAATAAAGCACATTTAAAAACAACAAAAGTTCTGCACAAAAAACACAATAAAACACTGAGACTAATTTAAAGACAATAGGACAATAAAACTGTAAAAAGCATTTCGAGCAATATGTAAGGAAAAGGAATAAAAAGGCAAATATCATATGCCTACAGTCTGTGCATCCTAAGAGAGATGTAAGTTACGCTCTAGCTATTTTGATTTTTATTTTACATTCATTTAAGCAGGATTATACAAACTGTGCCCCCGTCCACCTGCATGTTTCAGCGCCTGATGACACAAAAGTTTTCCCACCTTCTGTTGCAAAAAAACCCTGAAGGTTCTACCTATTATGTTTTATTTTAATGTACGTTTAAACGTTTAAAAATGATGGAAACAATATTACATTCATGACATTTTGATTGATAATTATCAGTTAAATTAGTTTAAATTGCAGTGGTACTGTTATCTTATATCAGTTAAAAGCTAAAAGCTAAAGTTGATAAAAAGCATAATTTTCAGCTGTAACATAAATTTTCTTTTCTACAAAATTTGAAATCATGAGTTTATTACAACAAGAAAAAAAGGTTTATTGGATTTTGTTTACTGGCCTTTTGTTTTTTGCACATGGGACCTACTTCATCAGATTCTCAGCTGGAAACAAAGTTCTTCTCTGTGTTTTCTGATGAGTTATAATGTCTGTTACTGACAGTAACTGAAACCATCAGCTGTGGGTGTTCATGAAGCCAGTTTCCATCTTGCTGGAGGTCGAGCGTTTCCTGCAGAGGTCATTGTGTTTTCCTCCGTCCTCGGGGTGGATGGGAAGAAGAAGTGTCGCTCAGTCGAGCAGAGTGGAAGATATTTAAACAAACAGCGGAGTGAGGAGGGGGTGACATCATTGTTTTGGTGGAGGGTTTGGGGGGGGGGGCAGGATGCTGTTGTCTGCCCTCCAGCGCCCTCAGTGAACCTGGAGGTGACAGCGGCTGCAGCAGAGGTCACAATTCCTCCACAGCGTCATTTATTTGTTCTTCTTTGCACATCAGAGACAGAAAACACTCCCATTGTGTGTGTGAGGAGTGTTAACATGTCTGACATGTGTGTCTGATGAACGCTCTGTAAATAGAAGATAATACGCTTCTCGGAGGTCGGGGTAAACAACGAGCCTTTAGGAGCTACTGATTAATAAACAACAGTTTGATCCGTGGCTTGTTTCTGAAAAGTCAGCGTACTGATGATGGCGATGAGAGATGCTGTCGGTTCATGCACGTCGATCATGAAGTCGACTTCACAACATGCATCTTTAAAGTGACAGTTCCCTCAAAGAACAACACACACATTTATACACTTAACCCTTCAGGTGTGAAGCTTTGCAGGTAGTTTTGTCTTGATGTTTGCTTGTTTTAAGATCCCTGCCTGACATATTTCTGCCTGAACTTTGACACAACACCTGAGGTCGGGCCAACAACAACATGACGTCTGGTTAGATCACTGGTGGAGATAACCAGACAGTCTATGGAGATAATGCTTTGTCTAACAGTCTAGCAAAGGCTGCATGAGGACGGAGCTTCGTTACAGCGCTGAGGCAAAACTGCAGTTTCAAAGGACCAATGTTTGAATACTTCGCCATTTTCACTTTCTTCCTCGCGCTTTATGCTCCGTGCCAATTATGTCATTTTTACTCTGTGGTCCGCCTCAGCGCCGTAACAAAGCTCCGTCCTCATGCCACCTTTGTCATTTTACATTGGACCACGCAACGGCGCCGTAAAGCCGCCCCAGTGTGTGTTTTTAAATAGCGTTCCGGCGTTGCGGTAGCAAAACTTGCGCGCCTTGAACTGGCAGTGTAAAAAGGGCTTACGTTTTCCGCAGGAGTGTCATGCCCTGTAAACAAAAAATGTGATTCTTTCCTTTCGACTTGTAGTTGAATGACTTAAAGGTTTATATCTCTAAAATAAAAAAGAGAACGTAAAGAATTCAAATAACTTTATTGCTCATGTTTCTACGCTCAGAAAGGCTGTGAATCCTTGTTTTCATTATGTAAAATTTTACTTAAAAAAACACTTTTGTTTTTTAAAGACACAGTTGTAATACTTTTATCAATTATTTAGTCTTATTGACTTGCATAACCTTTTAAATTAGGTTGTACAGATTTTAGGGATATTTTAGCATTTTAAATTTGATAAGAAATGACATCACAATAAGTTAAAATATGCACCGAAGCACTGATGGATCATTTCTATTGCAGGGTGAAAAGAAATTAAAGCATGCACCTTTGCAGCTTTGCAGACACAGTTTTCCTGTAATAACAACCAATCAACAGATAAAAAAAAACTGACTGTAAATAAGATGTGTGAGATATCTGCAGTGACTCATAAGGGGTCAAATAACGCAAAAGCGCATGTCTTCGCAGCACTGAAGGTAAACTTGTGGCGGACGGCTGAACGCGTTTTGAGTCAGTTTACAGTAAACTGAATCTTCACTGACGTCGTCGAAGCAGTGGAGTGTAAAACTACAAAGTGTGCTCAGTGTGTGGTTTGCTAAAGAAGTGCAGCTGTAGAGGAGTGTGTGTGAGGGAGGGGAGGAGGGCTTTGGAGGGGGGGGGGGGGGGGGGGGCATCCTGTGAGACCAGCACAGGTGGTTGGGAGGGGTGCTGCTGATGTGGTGGGAGGTGGAGGAGGGAGGTTGTGGGCGTGGAGGAGCAGTAATGTGCCCACTTCCTGCACCAGGCCCCCGCGCTCGACTGTAAGCTCACAACCAGATCAGCAGGATTTGCCGGCGGTGGCACCGTGCCATCTCTCAGCAGGCGGCCATAGGTGGAGATCCTGCGTGTGCACCCGAGCAGCCCACTGTGCCTCGTTCCTCTCCTCATGATGTGTTTTATTTCTAATCGCGCCGCAGAGAAGGAACATTAAGTCTACAGAAACGGACTGACGGCATAAAAACCTTAAAAGCGTGGCGTTTTTTTTAGCCCAATGGCTTTTCCATTTGTTGCACGCAGATGTGGAAGGAAACATGAAAGAGTGTTGGGTTGGATCCATGTATACAGGCCTTCCTGTGGGGGAGTCATGCGTTCGTGGATACTCGGTTTGAGCTGATTTCATCCTGTAATTTCGTATATGAGCCCATAAAACGTGAAGCACACACGTCCTCGCAGGCCGTGTTTACATCAGATCTGCAGGTCTGCAAATCTGTTCTGTTCAGTGACGGTGCTTATGTCTGTTCACGACGAAGACTAGCTGTCAGTAGTTGCTGCTTAAAGGACGTTCGATGTGGATCCAGAGTCACTTAAAGCAGGTTACATGCCGATCGGTCCATCACCGGTGACGACAAATCTTTATGTTCCTGAAGAAAAACGTCAAACTTTTAGAGCTGAAATGTTTGAGACCTTTGCTTATGTTTGAGATGCAGTTCATTTTCCAGGGAGGGAATAAGTCTGAAGGAGGTAATCCATGCCACCTCCACGAAATGTGGTCCTTCACTGACACCAACAGGCGTCTGTGTCGCAGAATGGAGTGGGTTGCGTGGACATAAAAGGATGATAAAAATATAATATCAGTCAGAGAATAATTTGAATATGAGTCTGGATTTATGGTTCTCCAGAGCAATGTGCCATGTGCTCTTGATCCAGCTGATTGGTTGATCCAACTCAACGTTAACGTTATACTCAAACTCCTGCAAGAACACATTTGTTTTCCTCCATCTTGAGAAGCTCCAGCCTTTAGTGGGAAACTACGTCAGACTTACTGAAGCTTACATCAGTTTGTTTGGCTCCAGTTTCATCAGGCTTTATTAAAATGGATATAAAGAAGGCAGCAGGCTCTCCTCACTGAACCATGCGGGTGTCATTTTAGCAAAAATAAGTCATCGTGTCAAATCGTGCTACAAAAGAGAACATTAAACTCAGAGAGAGACTAAAGGTGGCAAACAGGAGACATTTAACTCTACAATTACCTACAATTCAGGGCAGTATTGCCAAACATTTTTTAGATTATTTTCTGTAAATCTTGTTTCCCTTTTGCTTCTTCATGATCTGCGAGCCATCCAAACCTCATCATCGTAGCGTTGAAGGTAATCCAGAGAGGAAACGACCCGGAGCGCACAGTTTTACGACTGTAAGAAGACGGATGTCGACATTCGATCGCCAGCAGTTACTCATTCCTGCAGAACCTGCAGTAATAAAAGGTGTTTTAATCCACAGAGGTAAATCATGGCTCAACGCCTGCAGCCTCTTTGAACACAGTCAGGAGTGTGAACCCAAATGACCCAAACAAACCCTGAAGCAGCGGGAGGCTAACAGTCGGTGTGGTCAGAGTTCACGGTGGGTTCAGTGTGTGTCCACCTGTGTGTCGCTCCGTCCTGCAGTGAGTCAGCAGACTCTTTGTGTACCTGCAGCGGTCACGTGGTGCCCTGTGCAGGCCGGGCCGTGTCATTAAGGACAGATGGGGAAAGGTCAACAAGGCAGAGCTGTGGACGCTCCGCTGGTGATACTGAGTCACAAGATCTGCGTCAGCCAGGCGTGTTAGAACAACGCAGCGGAGAGACGCAGAGAACCTGATACTTGACTTTCACTTTTAAAACTTTTTCTGCTTCTTTAAAGTGTAATTTTTAATAAGAATCATATTTGTGTGTTTCTGTAAACTCAGGCTCAAAGGTGAAATAAGATTATACGTCGTCTCAGTCTTTATTAGTTCCTTACTGTGAGGCAGGAAATACAACCATCTTACAGAGGTAAATAGAGGCACTTATATTATACAGCTTATTTCAGGTCTGCATTAAAGGACGTTAAACTCTTTCAATAAATACTTAAAAATATCTTTTACCCAAAACCAATCAGTCCTGAGTCAACTTACTAGGTTTAAGACAACAGTTGTGATTATCAATTAACCATTTAAGTTGTTTATGAGGTTAAAAGGCAAACACAAAGCAGCTGCCTGTTAGTACAACCAGGTGTCACAGCAGCTGCTGAAATCACAGAAATGTTTTGTACAGTTGTAAACATGGGCACAATTCTTCTTTTTTGCAAGACTGTAAGAACAAATTTTAAACATTTACATTTAAATTCGAAGATTATTTTGGGCCGGCATCACAAAAGCCTTCAGGAAGTCAAGTGCCAAGTATAAAGAGTCAAAATGTTATCAGTTTAACTGACATGAGTTAAGAAACGTCCCTGCTTCTTACTGTCCCTGACGTACCAGATTTAACCAAAACCTTTGATTGGTTCGTTTGATAAGTGTGAACACTGTGTACGGTACTCGAGCACAGTTCGTTGATCCGTACCTGGGTCTACTTGAAAAGGTGGTCTCGAGTACGCTTCATGTGTTCTCGGGTACGGTACGCATCAGGTATGAAAGCTAACCGTACCAAACCACAGAAGTGGACTGCTTTTTATAATGTCTCCTCCGAAATCCACGTATGCGCGAAGCACTGCCGATCTCATCCTCTGAGCTGCACGGCCAGGGCTAAATATGACAAAAATCGATGATGATCAAAGATGATGTTTTAACACGGGACAAGAGCTCCTTGTTTAGAGAGAATATAATATATAATATAATAAGATAAAAGTTCAATATCAAGTTTTTGTCCTTTGAAAACCAACAACAGACAAAGTGCAGATATAAAGAACTGGGCTGGGGAAATAGTGTCGGGCTGGTAGATGAATTGTAGGCTGCTTCTGTCAACATTTGGCAGGTTTTGAACACCAAACAAGCTGTGATTTTATTGGCAAAAACGAAGCTTTCATGGTTTCCACTAACTCATGATTTACCCATTTGATTGACATGAGTTGTATTCAATCCTGTGAATAAAGGAGGACCTATTTACTCTGAGGTCATTATCACTGACAATGTGACATAAATGTTCTTTTTACATTTCTTAAATCACAAATACCAATTTGAGTCACATTTTATCACCAATCAATGCCTAAATTATACCTTATGTTTAATATTTTTGCTGCATTTAATGGCATATTGATGTATTTATATATATTTTGTTTTTAGTTATGCTTGATTGTAGCAGTTTAATTCCTCCATAATCCTATAGTTTTTAAATAGGTTGGATTTTGGTGTCACCTTTCATGGCAGTATTTGATTGTGGTTTGGCCACAATACCAATTTATGTATTTGGTTGTCTGCACTCTTTTTGCGTTGATAACATATTTATCTAACATTTTATCTTTGGTTATTTGATGCAGATCTGAAGCTTTGCATGCTTATGATCTGTTTGCTATTGTAATGGTTTTACAGTTTACACGGGTTTCAAGGTTACGATTCGGGCTGGTTTTTATTGAATTGGCTGGTTTCGAGTTGTAATTGGACTGGAAACTGTCACTTAGATCTGACAACACTGGTCTCAAGTCCATCGTGCATTCTCTCCAAATGCTCGATCATTACCGGCGTGCTCCGGTGATTAGCAAGGTCTGCTCCTTTTCTCTGCAGCGCTGAGGCTGAAATGCTCCCAGACTTTAGGACACGATGGTGTTGCATCTGCTGCCAACATCTTACTATGTTCTATGTTTTGTTTACCTGTTTACCTTAAATTCTGTCATCGATTTTTGATGACATCAGCTAATGGTTGCTTTAAAGGAGTTTACAGTGAAATTAATACATTTAACAGTAACAGTTTGATAAAAGAATCAGACTTTTAATGCTACAGATTTTAGTAAGAGATTTTAGTACGAGTTGTTTGGTCTGTATGAATAAATTCACCAGTCACTGCATGGTGTTAGCCCTCTGGATCAAAGTGCTGTACATGTTTAAAGTACAGTTAGAGAGTCTTTCCTGTAACAGGCAGAGCAGCAGAAAGCTGGAGAAACAAAGGCTGACACACACAGAGAGTAAGTGAGAGTGCAGATCAATGGCATACAGGCTGTAGGAGCCATTTAGATGAATTACAGAAGCACAGCTCTGCTTTCATCTCACTCGAGGATCGTGTCTGGAGGGCAGGAGGCAAATTGGCTCTCATCGTGCTGCTCAGTCTGACTCTGACGTTTGAACACCGTGATGTATATTCCTTCAATGATTCTCTGCGCTTTAAGCCGAACGTTCGACGTCATCTTCTCCTCGAGGAGCAGCAGTGACAGACCACAAACGGGCTGATCTATCGGCTCTGCGGCTCCTCCAACATGTGATTCATCACCGGGGTGCTGGTACCATCACGATCCCTCCGTCACAAACTGTGAGCAAATGTCACGGCGAGCTGATTGTTATCTGTCGTTGGTGGTGCTATAAGAAGAAGAAAAGGAGATGTCACAGCTGGTTAGAATCTGAAAGTGAAAGATTTCTTAAAGCAGCAGCTCGTACAGACACTCGGTGCTGTTAGCTCTCACTACATTACTGTCACAACACTGAATCAGCTCAGACAGTTTACAGTGATCCATGATGGCTTAGATGTGACTCCAGTTGCACTGCAGACATCTCCAGCAGGTTCAGTCCTATAAAAACGTTTCCATTGTTTCATAGATGATAAAAGAATAAGACACAGCCCAACTGATACTAGTGGGAGAAAGCAATATACCGATACACGTGAGTATCGCGATCCTACGATGTGTGATACTGCATCGACTTTAAACAACAAATTTGTAATCAGTAGTTTACATGCAAAGATTTTTTTTTCAGACAAAATCAAATGATAAATTTTCCTTAAGTTAAAAAACATCAATATATATTGGCTTGCTAACAGCATCACAACATATCTCTGTATATTGAATCGTAACCTCTGTATCGTGATGCGTATCGTACTGCCACTTTTATTTATTTCGAATGATTCAAACTCAATGAAGTGAAATTATTTGATTTGAATTGGAAAAAGATGAAATTTTCTCTGCAAAATAATATTTTATAACTCAAAATAAATAACCTAGCACCTGTTGTTTAAGCATGTTAATGAATCTATCTCCTTTGAATTTTTAATGAAGTTTTAATGACAAACTCGGTTCAAATGTGTTTTCGTCAAACAGATTATCTTTCAGTGTTACTGATGAGACATGACCCTGTAATTTCAAGAACAAATAGCTGCTTATGTCGTCAAACCAACTGTACCAAAATGCAGGTTTAGAATCTAAAGGTTAAATGTTTTTGGATAAATTAATAATAGTTTATCTTCTGTGAACTCTTTGACCTGTATTTGTCTCAGCATGAGGAGCATAGAGATTTATTAAAGAACGGACATTTGGGTTTCTATCAAAAACAATAAACAGGAGGGATAGATGATGAGATAGACTTTATTGATCCTCCATTGGGGAAATTCACTTGTTACAACAGCTCAAAGTGAAAGTCAGGTCAAAACAAGTAATAGATTAAACAATGACAATAATAAAATATAATCATAATGATATTAATAATATATATACTTTGTACACCTTTCACTTATCATATCTGGTGTTTGCATATACTGACTTTGTGTGTAACACAAATGATGTGGTATTAGATTTTATAGTCTATATTTACAGAATAAATACAAAAAGTAAAAGAAGTCGTTTTTGTTTAAATGCTATTTGACAAACAACATTTAAACAGAAGGTCCAGTTTTCAGTGCTTTTTATTGTTTAACGGTCTCCTTCAGCAACAACCGAGCTAACGTGCTAACGCCATCCTCTGAGGAGGAGCGCGAGGTCAAACCTTCACGAACAGTTTGTCTACATCAGCATCAAGAAGTCAAGACTCATAAAAGTTGTAAGAAAAGTAAATTCACTTTTTAAAAACAGCATCATTTTAAAATAAAACACTATTTTCTTTCTATGAGCAGATTCCCTTTTTCACTTTTATTTCTCACTTCTGATGCCTTGATTTAGAAAAGTCCTCAAACAAGTAGCTTGTGCAGAAAAGTGTGATTACAGTTCCCTTTTTCTGTAATCAAGAAAAGAATAAATATTTGATTTACAAACTTCACAAACTTTCCATGTCATATATTTGTATGAAACCTGCAGAATAAGAAATGTTCTTATAGAGATTTAAACACACAAATTAGCGGACATCTCACAGATTATATCGACACAAAATCTTTGTTTTATTTCAAATCGACTTGGGCTGTGTGTTTGAAAACATCAGGCCATAAGATATGTATCATGATACAGGATTCAATATATTGCGATATATCAAGTATATCAGCTCTATTGTCCAGGTCCAGTTTAACTTGGCTCTCTATGTACGAGCATTAAACATTAAACTGTAGGAGCCTGTGTGAGACAATGGTGAAGACATGTGCACACAGTGAAAAGGAACACTGGCCTTTAAATGGTTAATTTAAAAGTAATGAAATTTGTTACACACCTCGCTTCGACTCTGGTACAGTGAGTGTTCACACTGTATGAGTAAGAGATAGGAGGGTCTGATTCACGCCTCCCCACACACCACCGACCTGCCAATCATGTCTCGGATGATGTAGTCAGAGCAACTTTAAACGCTGCTGGTGGATAAATGATCACTAATCCCCATCAGAACATGAAGGACGAGTCTGTGAGTAACATCTGCATACTTTGTTTTTATACACGTGAAAACATGATTTAGTGTTGGCAGGAAGGCTGTGTTTTATTTTTTCCTGTTGTGGTTAGAGTGTGTGAAGGCGAAGGCAAACATTTGTCACGGTGATACACAAACAACAGTCGAGACGCTGCTGTCGTCTCTTTGTTTGTTATTGTGTTTAATCCAGAACTACACGGCCTTTTTATTTACACCACTGTGAAGTAGTCCGTCTTTTAGAAAATATTCAGATTTTAAACGGATCATTAGGGACTGATCGTGTTACAGTGTTTCTAAAACAACAACTGAAACTGCATGAAAGTAATAAATTGTTGACAAAGTGCACATTTCCATTTATAACTGTTGCAAAGGAAATCAAGCTTCCTTCTCTGACTTCCTTTGCAGGTGTTAAAATGCGGCTGTAGTCGACCTAATATTCAAAGATTATTAATCCAACTGTGTCTTTTGCTCTCCAAAATGCCTCGTGACTTTTAACAACTTGAAACCAAACAATCGGAGCATATTTAACCCTTTAAAAATAGCGCTTAAATATCCTGTTGCTTCTTTAAGGGGAACTCTGCTGCTCATAAATCTGTTCGTGGCACCTCTCACGTGTAAATAAAGTCACAACTCTTATCCCTGCTTCCCTCGCTAATCTACCAGCGAACACAAAGGCCTCCTTTGTCCCGGAGCTGTTAGTCTCATAGCCAGAGTTTGTGGCTTAAGAGTCGATCCAGGAGTTAAAGCGGCTGTAGCGGGAGCAGAAGTTGTCACAGTGCTTAGTCCAGACCACGTGGAGGGCTGGCATCTGTGTGTCGCGCCCTCACATCGGCTCTCTGCTGGCTGCTCACGGACCCCCCGCTGTAACATATCCAGATGAAATCACATTGACTGAGACATTATACCCTGCATATGTTTGGTTTTGCTTGTGTAAATCTTTTGTTAGCGCTGTATTATCAAAGAGAGGACATTTGACCTCTAAGGGTGACCTTCAGTTGTCTCGCAGAAATTATTGTAATTATCACATTACATGTTGGTGGCAAGGAAGATGTTGAAATCTCAACATTAAAGGTAGTTTACACAATATATAATATTTCAGTAGTAGTTTTTTAACTGTGCTATGGTAAAAAGCGAGATTCAGTATCAGAGATATGTGTTTGTTAACCATATTAGCACAGCAGCCATTTTCCTCTGACATCACACTCGGGGTTGGAAGCTCAAATAATCTTATTATGTTGTATAAATTTAATGAATGTGACAAATCATTATAATTTCACAGTTTTCTGGTTGATAAAATAATAAGACGGCAGAAAGTGAAAATTCAGAGGGACATTGGGCCATATTTTTAGGCAAAACAACATATTTAATAACCCATTAGCAACGGCTAGACAAACGCTAAAGTTTGCCTTAAAGAGCAGCTCCAGTCATGTTTTAAGACATAAAATGCTCTGCTTAAAATAATAAAATTATGTCTTATATGCTTTTTCTGCAAAATATGTTTAATTACCTTGTAAAAATCCTCCCAAAGCATCTCCTCCTTCTCCCCCATTGAAAAATCCTGAATCTGCACAGGCCCCGCCCACTATGTCGACGTTTCTGCTTTCATAAAATTACAGCCAAAAACAAAACACGTGTCACGCTTGAAATGTAGTAATTAGTGGTAGTAACGTTAACGTTAGTAGTCAGTAGTGAGTTTGCTTTTCCCATTTTCACCCCCTCCTTCGTCTGCTTTGCCTCCCTTTTGCCAAACATTGTTTTAATGCACCCAAGATCCAATCGACCTGCGCAGGAACAGGGAGCAGGAAGTCGTTCAGGATTTGACTTCCTGTCAGAGACTTTTCTTACACCCTGAAGTAGAATAACTTGGAAACTCTTTTTTCTCTTTTCCAATCGACCATATCAGCACAGCAGCCATTTTCCTCTGACATCACACCCAGGGTTGGAGGCTTAAATAATCTTATAATGTTGTTTCAATGTAGGGAATCTGCAAAAAGGTCATCATTTCAGTGCCTTCTGGTTGACTGGCAAATAAAAGACAATTGATAGTGAAAACTCTGAGGGTCATATTTTTAGGCACAACTTAATCTATAAGGCTGTTGATCTAGTTTACAGGGGAAGTGGTTGTTTGCAAACACTCTCTGTTGTCCCTCCTTCGTCTACCTTGCCTCCCTTTTTTAATGCACCCAAGATCCAATCGACCTGCGCAGGAACAGGCAGCAGGAAGTCATTCAGGATTTAAATTCCTGTTAGAGACATTTCTTACACCCTGAGGTAGAATAACTCAGAAACATAAAACAGAGTAAGTACATGTTAAACTTTAAAAGATGCTGCTATAAATCTAATTTATGAATCAAAAAAATGTAAGTTGGACTGAAATATGATTCTACTTTTTGTGTAAGAAATTTATGCAAGTTAGACCTGGCTACACAGTCTCTAAACATGCTTTATGCACCTGCAGTTTTTTGTTTTAAAATGTGGGAAATCTGCCGCAGTCATGGGTCTATTTAACCGATGAAGAAGTGACAGAAACAAGTGAACACCCATCCCACTTCTCTGTTTCAACGCTTCAGTGTTTCTTACATAAAATCAAGAGTTGTCTGAGGTTGTGAACCGGCTGCCCTCTAATCCAGGCTGAGGGTTTCAGCGGTGTGTGTTTTACAAAGCAGGAGTAATCCAGCACATAATTCACACATGGCCCATATCTGGAAGTTTAAGTACCCGTGCTTGTTGCCCGGGTTTGTGCGAGGCCTCTCTGAAGTATCCGCGCTGAACTGTACGAGCCTGTCTGCCTGTCTGCTTCCCATGATGCACCTCCCCATCTCCAGGCTGGCGAGGGCAGTGAAAGAGGCCATTGTTCGTGTCACTCTGAGGCATGTTGCATGCACTTATGACACAGAGTGGGAGAAATTATTCCCATTATACCCCTGGAATGTCTTTGAATCCACCACTTCTGTATGAAGAAACGCTGCAGTCACAAACGCGGTTGTTTACATGTTGGGAAGAGATGGAAACGAAGTGTTGTGGAGTTCAAAAGAAGTTTAAAAGGGCATTCTGCTATTTTAAAACCTGGGCCTTATTATTACATATTTTGGGTGTAAATGGCAATCAGATATAAAAATGCTTTGTAATTGCTCCTGTAGCCAAATGCAAAGTGAACAGTTCTTGTTGTTTCCACTGACAGGCTCTGATCGTTATTCTAAGTGTCTGACAACATTACAGAAAGGATCCCTACAGAGATAGACCTTTCTGTTACAGAGGAAGATGATTTTGTTAACCCGAAACAGATGTTATATCGCTTTCTTCAAAGCCACCAAACTCCATTGACAAAAACAGTAATTTTACCTTGCAGAACATTTGAGTTGCTAGTCTAGCTCTGTGTTGATTTGTACTTTTTTTTTTTGAGTTATTGTGTGTAACACAGCATTGTGTTGAATGGGAACAGCCATTTAAAACATCAAAGTCACACAACCACACAACACAACTGACGGGTCAAGGCAGCAACAGACAAGCACTTCCTGTTTTCTGCAAGTTAAAATTACTGTTTTTGTCAATGGGGTCTGGTGGCTTTGAAGAGAGCGATGTAACTCCTTTTTCATTGGTTCAAAAAAGGATATTACCATAAGAAAAATGTCTCCCTCAGTAGTGATCTTGTCTGTGGTGGTATTAGACACTTTGAATAACAATCTGAGCCTGTGTGTAAAAAGTATTTTAGTGGACGTACTTTGAAAGATAAAAGTATTAGAAGTTTTCAGATTTAAAGTAACACCCTGTTTTATGTTAATTTCCGTCCTCATTGATTTATATTTTGGGCCTGACATGGAGCAAAGACCACCTCCAGAGCCCGTTCAGATGTCTGATCCTCTGAATCTGTTAACACAAGAGGCCTTCAGGACGTCGCTCCCTCTAATGCCTTTCTTTTCTCACTGAGCTCTGATTGATGTGAAGGAAACCACAGTGGGAAGCTCGCAGCTTCTCTCCTGGATTCTTCCTGCATGATGTAATGTTTCGATGATCCTCTATGTAGTACGCACATGTGCAGTGACATCAAAACAAAAGAAATATCCTCCCCCTGAAAAGGTGGACTTCTCAGGCAGATCATTTATGCTTCACATAACGTGAGACCCTTTGAATCCCCCCAAAACAGGACGTTTTTGTGCTTTGACATGCGTGAGAACGTTTGATTCTCTCCGTTCTCAAGTTTCAGGGCACATAGGATTGTAAGGCTTCCTGATCCTGTTTCTGCATCTTAAAGTGCTGCAGAAAATCCTTGTGTTTCCCAATCCTGAGCTGACTCGTAGGAGCTACAGCTACCCGAGGTGTAAACCAAGAGCGCTGCATGCAGAGGTCATGAAACACTGCCCCAGCCGTCAGCAGAGAGTCTATTTTTAACCCTGCTGTATCACGTATCACCTCTTGCCATTTTGTTCTTTTGTTCGGCGAGTAGCGATATTTCGGGACGCTCTCGGGTAGCGCGGGAGGCGGGGGAGAGGTTCCGCCTCACCCCGACAGTTGATCTTTCCTCTGTTTGATGTGTGTGTGAGGTGAGGCGAGGCCCACGCCTGCTGCTGACCTGTTGCAGGGGTTGAAAATGTGCTCTTCCCATTCATTAGGCTGGGCGGCCCGCGCTGCTACCAGAGCACTTTCACTACATCTGTATTTGTGGTCTGTGATCGGATCCAGATGGCAGTCTGGAACACCCGTGCAGACCTCGTACGAGCTTCACATATGGCACACAGTAAAGGAATATTTAAAGGAGCCCTGCACCCGGGTCACTCTGTAAACAACTGATGGTCCGTGCATGTGTTGTCACTGTTCATTTAAGATCTACATGATGCGATGAATCAGGAAGACATGTCTAGCTCCTCATTGGAGGCATTCGTAGTGTTGCATTGGGTGTACACTTGGGCTGCCTCCTAGAGTTGACTGAGGTCGTCAGTCGAATTTCATAGAGCTCTGCTCTCTGAAACAAACAGACCTGACATTAAAATTGTCTTGTTTTATTTTTCTTCTCTGTAGCACTTTGAGATTGCTTAAATATAAAGTGCAATACAAATAAAATTTATTATTATTATTATTATTATTATGATTAAAACCGGCAGATATACTAAATAAAGCAGTTTTACATGAGAAGTCAGTGTTTCCTCAACATTCTCCGGTGCATACTGGGTGTTTCGTTTCAATGAAACTGCATCCAGATGACGTTACGTGTATCTGGGGAAATAACATATATAAAAAGGCGTAAGTGACTTGAAACAATAAGAAGAATGTGGCTTGGAATGTTTAAACATGCAGCTAAAAGTTGGCTATTATCGTAGACTGATAAACATGCATTTAAAGGGTTAACATGAGACTCATTTAGGCTAATCTAGGAGTTTTGTGGGCTGCTGAACTGAACAAACAGTTTTCACTTCATGTTGAACAGCCAAATCTGATTCAGCTGTGTCCAGTACAGCCTTGTGTTACACCCAAAATACGAGTAGGTCTTTAGAGCAGGTGAAAGCAAAGACAACGACAAGCTGTCGGAGCCTTTTTAGTGTCTTGAAAGCTAGTTGTTTGGTTGCTGCTTAACACTGTTGCAGCCTGCTAGTGTGTGATTCTGCAAGTGCACCTTATTGTGGGCAGCAGTTCTGTTTGAAAACATGCAGATCTGTTTCGGTGGATTTTCAGGTGACTTCAGTTCATGTTTTGGCTGTTTGATTGTCCTTAAATAAATGCCATGTGTTTGAGTGTTTTAAGGTGTTTCACGTGGTTCTTCTGGGTCAGATTGTAGATTGTTAGCCCCATAGGGCCGCCTTAGGGTGGGGCGTAGCAAGCTCACCTGTAAAATCTGCTTCAGAGTCAACAAATTCATACTTAAGTCAAAATAAGTCCAGATACTTTTTTTTACGTTTTCTCTTAGTCCATGGTTACAGAGCAAACAGGGTGAGAATTCATTGAGTCATCATGGCGCTTCATTACACACCTTTGTGTTGTAAAATAGTAAATAAATTAACCTTGTACCTTGAAAATCAACACATTCTAATAGCGGGTAAATTGTACCCGTTGGCAGTTTTAGGTACACTGTGAGCCCTGGCGGTTCTATAGCCCCTACAAAGAGAGCTGTGGACATACAGGTAGAAAGAGTCCAATATCTTCCAGATTGTTTTCTTTCATAAAAAGTGTGTAAGAACATGTAAAGCACCTCCCACACACTTGTTCTCTAAATAGCAACATATGACATGCCCAGCAGAGACATGAAGCGACTGTTCTTTAAGCCTGTAGAACAAAGAGATTGAAAACAACATTTGTTGAGTCTTTTTTTCGGAGGTCTAGCAAGCGATCAGGATTTAATCTGCTCGGGGGGAAGAGGCCACAGGCTCGTCTGCTGCTGTTTGTTTGGGTTGGGTTATGAGCCTTCTTTCCAGTCTGCTGCTGCTGCTCTGTTTTGCTCTGATTTTTGCTGCTATGAATGTGGCGGGGGAATGTGCACGGGGCGGGGTAACAGAAGGGCGGGGGGGGCAGGAATTCCCACTCACTTGGCTCATCTTGCATTGCTCTACCCCTTCGCTGATTCTCCCCCGCCACACATGGAAAAGGGGATGTTTTGTTTGTGAAACAGCGCTCTGAGGCTGGGTTGTTTTTCAGGCATCGGGGACGCTGCACGATGTGGCGGCTCTGCTAGCGGGAGGAGCACCGCTGAGCTCATTCATCCGCCTGTCATGGGCCCCTTTTTTGCTTTTATTTTTAGCCAAAATCCATCAGGTCTGACAAGTGGGGCAATTTGAGCCAAGGCGAGGGCAGCGCTCCAGGTCCCCTCCACAAAGTCAATCTTCTCCTCCCCTCTTGAGAAAAAGCTCCGGACAGCCTCGCTCCAGGCTCCGGGTTTTGTTGAGTCATGTGAGATCATGTACACAGAAAGACAGGGAGAGGTGGGGGCTGAAGGTGGAAGGGGTCTGTGGGGTAAATGAGGTGGGTGGGGTTAAGGCCAGGGGCAGCAGGGGAGCTAAAATCTGCTCCCAGGCCAGCAGACAGCAGAACGTGCTGCTGCCAGCCTTGTATAAGGTAATGTCTAGTGAGCATGTCGGGGTGGGACGTGTGCACAGTTTATTTTAATACACTGCAGGTCGTGCCAGAGGGGGGAGGGATGTGGAGCCTGCCAGCTCGTCCCAGGACCACTGTCGCACTCCAGACGAGACGGGACTTTTTAGTAGACAAACCCACCTCAGGCGAATAAAAAAACACTGAAAGAGGCAAGTTTCAGTCCACGTTTGACCTTTTTAACCTGCATGATCACACAGGCGTGTTTCTATGTCCCCTGAATGCTGTTTGAACTCGCCTAGCTCCTCTGCATGATAATTGCCCTGCAGGGAGGTTTGGATTTGGCATGTCAGTCTTGTATTTAGCATTACAGTGAGACAGCATGAGTAGTAGCCTTAAAGTTGTTACACTGCAAAGAGGTGGGGGTCTGCTGGAGCTTCATACCTGAAAGTAAACATCTTTGCATCACGTGTTTAGTCGGTTTGACGAATGAAAGTTTTGTTATCCGACTGATAAGAGCCCGTCAGGGCTGTCTTACCTGCAGGATCAGTGAAAGCAGTCAGGATGAAGAGAAGAACTTCCTCAGTATCTTGGAGCTTTTCTTTATCAAGTTCTGGGCTGTGTTGATGTAGACTGTCGTGCTGGTGCAGCCTTCATCTTATAGTTTAGCAACAACAGGGAATGAATGTGTGGTTATGGTCTGTTTTGTGGTGCCAGTGACAGTTTTCTTGTTAACAATGGGGCTTTTGGGAACAGAAGTAAGGTTCGGTCGGTCAAATTATTTGGTTCTGAAAAATCCCAGTGAATATTATATCGATTGCAGTGTTTTTCTTTTACAAATATCCAGACTATTGCATAAGTTATTTACTACCTGTCTCAGCAAAAAGACAGTCATGTACCATGCACCTAGATTTTTTAGCATCCACCTCAACTGTGTATCACACGTCTATGCACGTGTTTGCGAAAATGCTCACACTATAGCATTTTTCATCAAAGTGGGGGACAATTTTTCCGTGTTAAGCACACCTACCGAGCTCACGTTTCCACACCACAGACGCCATGAATACAGTTTTTTTAATCTGGGTATTTAAAAAAAAGGAACGAGTCAGACTTCTAGAGCAGTGGTTCCCAACCTTTTTTCCTTGGAGCCACATTAGGTACGATTGCTTCGTACCGTACCCGCGTGCGGTTACCCCCCCCCCCCCCCTCTCCCCCGCCGGTCAGCTTTCACATTAGTAATTTTGTTCCGTACCCGAGTACACTTGCGGTAGGACTCTGAAGCAGAAGGTGGCGGTAATGCACCTCAGAAACAAGGAGAAGAAGAAGAAGATCATTGACTACGTAACATTGTTTATGTTGTCATTCCAATTTAGAAAAGCGTGCGACTCACATGATCCTAAGCCCGTACAATGGAGCCGACCTTCTCACTATGCCGACTATTATTCATGTTTTGGAGGAAATCTCAAGAGCGACCCTCTCACCTACACTCCTATGGTATCAGCCCTGGCCGTGCAGTTCAGAGGATGAGATCGGCGGTGCTGCGCGCATACGTGGATTTCGGAGGAGACATAAAAAGCAGTCCACTTCTGTGGATTGGTACGGTTAGCTTTCACATGAACTGTACTCGAAACCACCTCTTCACTTTGGGGTCAAGTGTACTCGGATCCGGGCCCTGGTCCCTAACGTGGAAGCCCCCTAAGAAAGGCGGAGCCCCCCCTTCCCTGCACAGACGTACACCAAAAACATTAAAGTGATTAATTCCAAATCTTTATTGGCACCAGTCAGCCTGTAGTTCAAAGTTATCTTAGCTATCATAAAAAACACCCCTTTTAGTTACATTTAAATATGTTGATTTAGGCATTTCTGCATGCATGTACTAATGATGTGTGTGTAAGGCCTGAAAACAACTATAAATGTATTTAAACTGTGTGCATCAAACCGGGACAATGCCAGAGAAACCAGAACACAACTGTGTCAAAGTCCAGCCAGGCAGAGGTGCTAGCCTGGCTGCAGACTCTTATTCTTGTTGTGCAACCAAAGACCAAGAGAGAAAGCACGCCTATCCAGCATCAATAATTGAATCTGAGCTAATTTTGGAGCTGCATGGGATGCTACTATCAGGTTCAGTGTTGACTTAATGGCTTGTCGCCAGCAGCAGGGCCCAGTGATTGGATTGAACTTTCTTCTTTATCAGCAGGATTAGCTTTGCAGGAACAGGCACTAGCAGATATTTTCCATTGTTGAATTAAAGTGTTTAGAGGACATTCAGTGGGTTAATAATCTTTACAGCCAATAATAACCTGCAACAGTCTCAAAGGATGTAAATCAGCAGTCTGTCTTTGGGGGCTGCTCTGAGGTGTGTTGGAAACAAGGCTGTACACCACAGAAGAACAACCCCTGCAAACCCACCTTGAGCGATGAAGGTCAGACGAGAGGAGAGTTAATGACCGAGCACACGGGGCAACTTTAATGAGCCCTGCACAAGTGTTATTTAGATTCCATTATAGCCTGTCTTCCCACTGCCGTTAGAGCTGTCAAGAGGCTGTATATCCTCCGTCTGTGCATGTGTGACTTTTGTCTGTGGATACTATACGCTTGTAGGCTGCTATGCTGCTATGCTCATGGGGGGATGGGAGGCGATGCTCCATAGGAAGATGTCTACAGATACTACGTTTAAAGGGCAAAACATCCAAATCACGACTCGTGTCTAATTACTGTACAATGGAGGTCTTGTGTGTACAGTAAGAGTGTCCGCTGAGTGACCCTGTGATCTTTAAAGCTGCACATATTGAAGAGCCCAAGAGCCTAAATTCATAGCTTGCAGACAGCCAGGGGGGTAGAGGTTGATTGTACAAATGCTAATCTTCAAAGGCTACATTTAGCAACCGTGACAGGCAACAAACGCTAAAGGACAGCTGAAAAACAGTTGCTTTTGGTACCTTGAAAAAGACACTTTAATGTACCTTAGAGTACCTGAAAACAATTGATAAAAGGTACCTTGAAATAGACGCTAAAGGGTCTTAAAACGGACGCTGAAGGGACACTAAGACTAACCTTGAAACAACTGATAAAGGGTGACATAAGTAGCAGCTACAGTGTATTTTTTTAACAGACACTTATGGTACCCTTACACATATTCGTCCATGGGCCGCCAGAAAAGACTGGACTCAATCCGTTTCCAAATGAAGCATGGTCCGCTTTGGTTCTGGTGAGAACATAATCGGACTTAAAGTAGGACCAAACACAGGAAGCAAACTGAAACACAGTGCATTGTGGGTTGTTAACGGATGTTCACACTTGCAGAGACAGCCACGCAGCCAGGCAGCAAGATGAGTAGAGGACAGATGTGGAGGAGGTGAGGGCTCTGATAGAAATATGGGCTCACCAAACTATTTCACAAACGCACAAGAACACTAAGGTGTTCAAACTGTGCAGTGAAAAACTAAAGGAGAGTGGAACTGATCGATCTGGAACAATGTTGGTTAAAAGTCTTTATTTACTTCAGGAAGTTTTCCCTTGTGGAAATTCTGACCAATCAGAGAGCAGTTTCCTCGCGCAGCAAAACGTTTGGTCCGCTGGTAAAAGCTGCCATCTGAACTCGAGGCAAACTTGAGGCAAAATGCAACATTGACACAATTTGGTCTTTAATTCGGATCAAGAAAACGGACTTTAGGCACCTTAAATTAAACAAAAGCTAAACGGTACTTTAAAACATCCCGTTATGGGTACCTTGGAATAGACGCTAAACAGACGTAGCCTGTTGGGACCCAAAAAGATACCTTGTGCGTCTGTTAGGCACAAACTTTACGTAACATACGAATAGATATATGACGGATAGGTTGCTCTGCTTTATCCTAATTTCCTGTGATACAATGTTAGCATTAACCAACCAATCATTGTTATTTGATTTAAGAGTTGTTCACTTCCAGCACAGACTCCATTTAAACTGTAAGAAACGGTCAGTGCGTGTGAGTTATAAACTCCGTGTGAGTAGTCCTGCGGCTTCATCAAAAAAAACAACTGTCCACTGTGAGCAGAGTATGTAAATTACATGCTCAACACATCACACCCACAGAGCTGCAGATTTATGAGAGGCTACTACTGCCTACCACTTTGTGTGAGTATGTGTGAAAGCAGTGTTAGCGGTTAGCTCTTCAGCTACGCTAGTTCCCCAAATAGCCTTGCAAGTAGTCATTACCTCACCGAGCGCTTTGCAAGGACACACTGATGAACTTTGTCAGTTCAGGGTTCAGCCCTTTAGACCCTCCCTGCCCCTTAAAGGTCAACTTTATTCAGACTCCACAGTTTGTAATGATGGCTTGTGCTTTGAGTGTGAAGAGTCCAAACAACCTGTGGCAACCCTGATGACACTGCTATTACATCATCAGGGGTCAAAGCTCCTCTGGACCCAAAGAAGTCATTACACAACTGTTTTCATGAGGTGGACGAGCAATGAGGCAAATTTGTACAGTAAATCAGTGGAAAGACATTTGAAATGATTTTTAGACGTCTGTTTAAGAAAGTGTCAAGCTCCCCTTTGGCGTCTGTTTCATTTAACCTTAAGCATCTTTTTAGGGTATCCTTTAGTGTCTGATATGATGTTCCTTTTCCTTCTATTTATCATGCTGTTGGGTCTCTCTAAAGGTACTTCTTTTGTTTCAAAGTTCTGTTTTCGGTCTGTTTCAAGGTTCCCTTATAGTCTGTTTTAAGGTATCCTTCAACATATGTTTTATGCCTTTAGCATCTGTTTCAATACCTTTAAGCACCTGTTAGGCTACCCTTTAGCATATTTTAAGCAGGGGTGGACAGTAACGAAGTAAATTTACTTGAGCACTGTACCTTAGTACATTTTTTGAGTATCTGTACTTATTTTTGTGGGGAAACTTATTACTTTTACTCCACTTCATTTGAAAGATAAATATTGTACTTTTTGACTCCACTACATTTCTATGACGGCTGTGAAAGTACCGTCTCTCAGTCAGTCAGTCAGTGACATACAGACCCCTGTGTAGGGCTGACCCCAGCGTTTTGGAAACACATGTTGGTGTGGGTTAAAAAGACTTTCTGTTTCACACGGTCTCCTGGAGACCCCAGTGTGTGTGACGCAAATGCTAAATGGTGACTTGTTTTGAAGGTATAACTAGAATAATGGCTGAGAGTCTGCAGTGTTTGATCTTGTGCGGCATCTAGCCTTGGTTGCCTGTGAACAGGGGGTCTATTAGCGTGATGGGTGCTGTCGGTGCCAAAGCGGTTCCTTCCCCATATTTTCCTCTTACCGTGTGATATCACACACTTGCAGCAGCCTCCAGCCTCCAGTTATTTAGCTTTCCTCAAACTCTGGGATTTCCCTTTTCTTTGTTCTTCCTCTGTTGTACTACGTTGTTGAATTAAAATTAAGACTCTTGGTTTAAAATTGCTCAAAGGATTACTGATGTAAAGGCTTCACAAATAGAGCCCTGCTTCAAAACAATGATGTATAAATTCCCAAATATTTCATTCCGGCTGTATTTGAAGTGACCCCTCTGACGGGATATGGTCCGCCGGACTTGTAGATTCTGCTAAGGATGTTGTTTTCTCCCAAACTATTGATGCATGCAAATTCCTACTGTGTTGTCCGGCCCGTAGGCTGAAAGGATGCCTGTGGGAAAAAAGAGCTTTAGGAAGTTTGGGGCTGTAGCCGTGGATCATGGGAACAGCGGAGAGGGAAACGGGACACGGACAAAAGCGGATTTTCTTCTCAGTAAATCGGAGTTTACTTACCTTCTGACACAGAACGGAAAAAGGAGCCGGCTGAAAAATGTTCCGTAACGGAGCGGTGGAAGTTGGGGGTCATTGTTCTGCCGGTTCATTTCTGTACCGCAGCCCTGGATCTGAGTACCCATCACCATGGAGACCATTATGTGGGGCAATTGGCGTCGGAGCACTTTAGAAAACCTCCTTGGAATATATTAGAGGCAGCAAAGGCCCCACTCTTCTCACCTTCAACCCCTTGGCATTGTCTCGGAGCTAGTTTTTACTTCAGGCGCTGTTCTCAGGATTTCAGGCCCGGGCTCAGGAATGTTCAACCTAAAGCCCGACGTAAAAACAACCCAGCTGCTGCCGGCTGAGGCTGGAAACCTCACAAAAACAGGCTCGAACCTGCAAAAACCTGCCACCAGTGCAGCTTCAAATTCTCACCTGGTCTATTTTTAGAGAAGAAATCGAATTGAAAAGATGCATTACAGTCTGCATTCGTGCAGAACTTCAATTATCATCAGAGGAATGAAACGATTTTCACGCTGTTTTTTCATGATGTTGCAAAAGAAATAAGATGAAAACTGTGCCGAGGCTCAAATTTCACTCAGGAAAGGACGCTGATTCAAATGCTCATTGAACTGTCAAGCTTTTTATACATGCATGTATGTGTGGCCATTAGCACAGGCCTTGCTACTGAACAGACAGCTGTGAATATAATATATTTTCCTCCTTCACAGCAATATTACCTTCATGCCCTTCACAGACATTTCCCCCCGGTACATGTTCTCAAACCTGAACGCTCAGCAGTTTTACAGCCATCACCTGAGAGTTCCCAGGGCCGCCCACTGAAATCGACAAATCAAATCATCAGTGGCGTCGGCTCAGATTTTGTAAGTGTCTACGCTGTTTTTTTTAGCTTGATAATTGTACAAAGAGCAGCGCAGAGTAACACTATGGCAGGCAGTAAACTCTATAAACCGAGCCTCAAAATGACCCGTGTTCTAGTACAACACGAAGCTCACGCGGGTTGACACTGAACCCACTCGAGCGCAAGACGTGAGCGCTGAAGCAACGAGTACCGTGCGCCGATTTGTTTCATATCTGGAAACCTGGGGTGACAAAATGGGAAGTGGGCGGGATCGCGCAGCCAAAACACTCACAGACGTTCTGCACCGGGATGGAAATTTCAGGAGGAGCGTTGTTGGCGGAGAAGCCAGTATTTCAACTTATCCTTTTCTCTGATGATCATGGCCATTTTATGATGAAATAAATATATTACATATTGTTCCTTTAAATGTCTGACTGACACAAAAAACATGCATCTTGCAGGGAAAACGTAAGGCTCATTTACTGGGAAAAAAAGGAAGAAATGGTAACAGTTTTGTCTTGAACAGCCAAATCCAGTTTGGATCCTATCCTGGATTTCTCAAAGGCAAAAACGATTGTATTGCCATTTTTTCTTTCTGTGCAGATTTCTGTGATTCAGTCCGATTATTGAGCAGGAAAACAAGCTTCCTAAAGATCTGCTAACCCATCTGGCTGAGGTGATTAGCAAAAGCCGAGACAGATGGTGCCACGGCCAGATTCTGCGTTTCTTCAGGGGTGTATTAATCTGCATATAGAAGTGACAGCCACGCTCGGCTGTGAGGAATATTTCTGTGTGAAAGTCAGCCTCTTCCAGCAGCGTGTGAGGTTTTCTGGTGGCTCATTTAGCGTGGCGAGCCGATTGACTGGGACCCTCAGGATGTTTTTGTTCGGGACGGAGGGGGGGTAGACCTTCCTCTTTTAAAGTAAAGTGAATGAGCCACGCAGCAGCAGCCCCCCCCCACCCCCCACCCCTCCTGCACTGCTGGCAGCAGGGTCTGGAAATGTTGACACACGGAGCGGAGAGCAGCCCCAGAAACCCCAGGAATCCCCCCGAGAAAAGGCTGGGCGGGAGGGTGAGGTGGAGCCTTGGAATGCACTCGGAGGAGTCAGTCACTTATTTACTAGCTGAACTCAGTGAACCCTGCCTGAGTCAGCCACTTCCACCGCGGCCAGTCTGCCCCACCTCTCCCTCCCACTTTCCTCTCTGTTTTGTTCTCTAACCTACCCTGGAGCTCCTCGTCTGCTCGCCCCTCCCTTTCCGTCTTCTTATTAACAGACACTCCGCTTCTTGGCTCCTCATTGGCCCGGCGAGCGACCTAATCCAACCCCCACCTGACCCCTGCCACCCCGTTGCTCACCCACAAGCTGCAAACGTTGAGGTCATAAGCTCATGAGTACAAAACAAATGTCAGTGGAAATGTGAGTCAGGCCGGGCAGAGTGAGGAGACCAGCCCGGGTACAGGAAGTGCCACACACACTAGTTTGTGGACCCTCTCTCAGAGCCCACTTCAAGCAGGATACTCTGTACATCTCTTTTCTCATGGGGGTTATTAATAAAACAGATTAAAGGGGAATTTTGGTATATTTAAAACTGCGCTCTATTTTTACTTACTTTGCATCTAAATGTCTCAAAGGTACAAAAAGTTTCAGAATCACTCCAGGAGATTTCTTTAACCTGCAGCCTTTAAACGGGCTGTAATGACTGCATTGGGGCCTGATCAAAAAATCTTCTCTAAATGTGGAACATTACAGAAAGGATCCCTATAGAGATAGATGTTGTTGTTAAAGAGGAAGATACTTTGTTTTTACTAGAAACTAACGTTACATCGCTCTCTTCAAAGCCACCAGACTCCATTGACAAAAACAGTGATTTTACCTCACAGAACACAGGAGCTGCTGGTTTCCTGCTGCCCTGTTTGGTTAGTTAGTTAGTTAGTTAGTTATATTGTGTGACTTTAATGTTTGAAATCATTACATCAGATCAAATTAAACTGTAATGTAGCACAGAATAATACACAAACAAACAAACAGCAGCTCCTGCGTTCTTGGAGCTAAAATGTTTTTGTCAATGGAATTTGTTGGCTTCAAAGAGAGCGATGCAACAGCTTTTCCTGGTTAAAAAAATCATCTTCCTCTGTAACAAAAATATCTATCTTTGTAGGGATCCTTTCTGCAATGTTGTCACACACTTAGAATAACAATCTGAGCCTGTCAGTGGACGTTCATTTGTCTCCAAGGATAATGTTGCAGCCATTACAGCCTGTTTTGCAGCTGCGGGCTGAATTTACTGAAACAGTTTCAAAACTTTCTACCTTTGTACCCCAAAATATGTAAAAAAAAAAATTAAAATTAAAAAAAAACATAGGGTGTGAAAACACTAGAATTGGCTTTGCATAGCACATTTTACTTATCTTTTTCTTCACTTAAAGTTATAATCTCGAAGATCTCAGCTTCCTTCTCTTGGGCGGCACCTATGGTGATAAACGGTAATTGCAGGAGCACACTTCCCAGATATCCAGACAGTGTCTCATGTGTGACGTCCACGGTTGGCTCCGATTGTAACTCTTGCAGAGACTGGAAAAGCAGCCGCTTAGCTCCGCCTACCCTCTCTGGCAGACCAACCACTGCTGGCTGATGGAAAACGCGTCACTAACTGGGCGCCGTTTGTGATTTCTTTCGGTGAAAGTCGCCTCAGACACCCAGTCTGTAATCCTGCAAATGCAAAGGCTTTCATCAGTGGGCCATAGGCTCAATCACACTTGTGTTACCTCATTCAGTGACAGATAGAGACTTAACAGACATTTATTTACATGAAAATATTCCAGATTATCACTTTAAAGTCCATCTACTTGCAGCTGGAGTGCCACACATTGTGTCAGTGTTGTGCACTTTTTAATTGAGCCATTGCGGCACATGTATTTAAAAGACGTCTATGATTAAAGGCCTGAATCTTCCAGAGAAACCAGTATCATACAGCCTCCCTGTCTGAACCTGTTAATGAGTCGGTCGGCCTTCAGTCAGAGAGAAGCATCCTGAGAGGAGGTGTAATGATTAAGAGCCGTCTCCGTCTTCCCCTCTGACCACTGATCTGATGAGAGAACAATAATCCACGACTCTGTGGGAACCCAGCGCTGTCAGTGATACTCTCTGAATGTCAATTACTATTGCTGGGAAATGTCAATGGATTTGAATAGACTCACGAGATGTAAAGGAAAAAATTAAAGTAAAACAAGTCATTCATTCTGGTATTGAAGATAAATGTTGGTCTATGGGATCACCTGACTGTAAATGATGAATGAACAGTGAGAAGACAGGGATGAACAAGGTGTTCTCATGTCTGCAGCAGCCAGCGGGGATGCTCTCGTGCTGTCTTTATCACCCACATGAGCTGCAGGACTGATCTGTGTCACCACCTGACACATTACAGTAGCTCCTGCTCGCTTCTGTCTGCCAGTCGTAGTCTGTCGTGACCCTGCAAGATCATCCGTCCACTAAAATATATACGTCTGTGTGCCTTTTGAAACTCCGTAAATCAGAGAGTTCAGTCAAAGCAAGACATCAGAGGTAAATGGTGAATGGACTGCACTCACATAGCACCACGTTCATACACTGATTAAAAGCCATGCAAGGTAGTTTATAAGCTGTTTCCCAATCCAGGGGCTGCATCATTCGAAGGACGTATTTGAAGGCTGATTGCGTCACAGTGGAGCGTCGGAGGCTGTCCCATTTCAAAGGCTCCTTCAAATGCGTCCTCCTTTTCCCGGGCCACGAAGGATCCATCGGGTGCATCCTTTGCGGCCCAACATTCATTCAATTCAAACAAGATGGCGGACTCTTAAGTGGCCGAGGAATACACTTTAAAATGTAAAAGTTTTTTGTTTCAACTCAGTCGAATATCTAGGAATACAAATGTTAAAAAAAACGAAATAATAGGTTAAGTAATGTGACGTTAGTTATGCTAGCTAGTTAGCCCGCTAGCTAGTTTGATGACGTAAGGGTAAGGGCGGGAACAGCTGGTAAACGCAAACAGGAAATCCTCCATAGACCGCCACTTTTTTAAGGCTGCAGTCCCTGATTTGGGACACAGCGATATACTAATCAATCACACACATGTATACACCGTAGGCTGTGCCTCCAGGAACAATTTAGGGATCAGTATATTAACCACCAATCAGAAGACGACCCGCTCTACCTTAGAGCCCCAGCCGGCCAGAAACCAGAACATATTTTATCCATAAAATATGTTCTACACAATCAGTGTAGAAAGCTCTAATGTTGTCTTTCCATACAGTAGTCAGCCCAGAAGCAATCTGATGAAGTTTATGAACTTTGACCTCAAGCAAATAGTAGAGTCAGGTCGTGGCAGTGTGCCTGAACAAGCTTGTAGGATGGTGTGTGACTGGCAGCGTCTACGATAATCACTCGTTGTCATTTCTTTGAAGCAGCAGCTTCAATTTTCTAACTTTGAACACAAAAGTAGTTTGGCAAAAATGTGCGCTATCAATGTTATAAAACATATAAAACAACACTGGAGAGGGACTTGAGGCTCAGTGCATGCTGTGACACTGCTAAACCTGCCTTATGCACAGGAAAAGGTATGAGTGAGAGCTGATGGAGTGAGACTTCAGGGTCAGAGGCTGCTGGGAAAGATGTGAGTACACAGAGACAGACAGTGTTTACCGAGCTGACCTTCGGCCTTATTCTCTGAGAAATGCCTCTGACTTATTCCTTAAAAGCACTCATAACTTTATTCTTTAACTTCCCTCTCTCCTGATGAGATGTACAAGCTGTTGAAGATCTTTCTCCACATTTCCCTTAAATGACATTTAAACTCCGTCTGTGTTTTTGCCTCTGGGCTGAGAGGCAGACTCTGTCCCCACACTCCCTCAAGACACTCAACAAAGTCTTCTTTCCAACTCAACCAGAAGAGAGAGAAAGAGAGCGGCTTTTTGTTTTTTTCTCCTTTTTGTTTTGACTCTCTACATCCCGGCAGAAAGTAGGTCACAGGCTGACCGGGGTAAAGTATGAGGCAGCAGTTTGCTGGCCGGCCCCCGAGGAGGCGGGTCGCAGCTACAGGAAGCTCGCTGCGGAGGAGACGTTAAACACACGAGTTCCTGTTTCACATCTGTTTCCAGCGAGCCTCGCAGGCCAGCAGAGGCCTCGCTCACCTTGTCGGTTTAACTGCTCTGTGACCCCCTTTCCTCCCCTCCCTTCCAAGAAACCAAAAGGCTGTGATGACGCAGCTGCCGTTGACTCTGTGCCCAGAATAACGAAATCTTGAGAGATAAAATCAGGAAATACAGGTCCTTATGCAGGCAGCTACTCTGCTAGACTGCCGACCCTCAGGGCTGTCAATAATTAACCAGGTGTATATTTAAAGAGACAACGCAGCACTGTATATGTGTGTTTGGAGTACCTGTGAATGATCACATCCTGCCTATTTACTCTTTTAATCCTCAAACTGCAGCTTAATGAATGTGAGCGAGGAAACCGCTCGAGGAGTTCTCCAAGTGAGCCGTCAACGTGACAGCTCCACTGGCACACTTTGGGGTTTGTTGTTTCCCCGGGCTGCTCAGAGATGGCTCTAATTTGTTTTTCCGTCATCAATAAACCGGTTGTAGACCTCCGCCAGGGCTTCCCTCCACACACGTAAGAAGGCCGACAAACAGAGGGTGTATTTTTAGCTCGGGGAGATACTGTGACCCGCCAGACATCACAGGACAAATTATCCTCCTACTACACCTTGCTTCACGAGAAACCTTAGATAGGCTGAGCCGCGGTGAGACAGCGGTGTCAGAGGAGAGGCTGAAAGGCAACACGATGAGTGACAGAGTCCAGGCTGGAGGCCAGCGGAGCACAGGAAGAGCAGGGAGCAGTGTTCCTGTGTCAGACAGTGAAAGGTGTCACTGCTGCTCCCACCTGGACTCTGTGCTGCACCGTCACATGGAGCCGCAGAGAAGTCATGGTCATAGAAAGTACAGCTTAATCTTCACGCTCTTAAAGGGTTGTTTTGGTTGTGGGCCTTATGTTTGATGTTATTGCTCCAAAAGGACTAATAGGTACAAAAATGACATTGTTTACCTTGTTTCAACCTGCAGCCGTGAAGCTGGCTGTAATGTAATCCTCAAAGTCCGTCAACTAAAAGTTCCTGTTTTATCCACTGACAGGCTCAGATTGTGTCTGACTACATTACAAAAAGGATTCCTACAGAGATTGACCCTTTAGTTAAAGAGGAAGATGATTTGTATTAACCAGAAAAGCAGCTAAGTTGCTCCCTTCAAAGACACCAGACTCCATTCAGAAAAACACTAATTTTACCTCACACAGCCGGGTAGTTGCTGGTCTACTGCTGTCTCGATTGGTTGGTGTTATTTGGTGGCGTTGCTTTTATAAATTGCTAGTTTGGATCCAACAGAATATTTGTGTATCACACAATAACAAAAACAACCGTCTAACGGAGGAGGCGGTAGACCAGCATCTCCCATGCTCTGCAAGGTAAGGTTACCCATTTTGTGCATGGAGCCTGGTGTCTTTAAGGAGAGCGACTGTTTCTGGTTTCAAAAAAAGCATCTTCCTTTTGAACCAAAGCAACTTTCCATCAAAACATCTCACTTGTTTTGAGGATGATAAAATCTTTGGTCCCTTTTTTCAGTTTTGTTGCAAGAACAATGCAACATAAAAATCTGCATATGTTGCTTTTACTAAATGCCATGCAGTTACTCATCATGCATTAGATTAAAATGTTGTTCTGCCCACTTCCCTCCTCAGGGGAGGCTGATATGCTGCAGTCAGGGATGTGATACAGTCTGATTTTATGAATATGTTAAACCCCTGTACATTTTCCTATGTGGAAACAATGAGGGGTGGTGGGCGCAGCCTACATTTCCACTGATTTCTCAGCGTTACAGTGTGTGAATCACATTTTCCACTCACTGTAAAGTAAAGCTCCTGGCAGCTGAGAGGTTCTCTGTGAGTAATTTGTTAGCTGTTAGGATCCTTATTCTGCACAAAGACACCTCTCTGTAACACCTCATCATCCATCCGACACAGTCCATACAGCTGTTTTCATACAGTAACATACGACTATAGATAAGCACCGGTTTGAATCACTATGTAAGAGCAGCTGCTTTATGAACAGCAACAGTCTTCTTAATGATCGCTTTGCTGCAGAACCAATCTAGCCACGAGGGATGAAAAGCTTCTCCTCATCCTGTGTGATTGTGCACTTCAGGACTTTGAATCGCAGCGCTATCGACGCAGCTCGGATCAATAAACCATGAACGATGAGGGTGCAGGGGATTCAGGAGGAGAAGAATGGGCTCGGTTTCTGTCGGAGTATGTGGGAGTCGGTGGATGAGCTGAGAAAAAGAGCTCTGTTTGTTGTTGCTCCCCGGCGCTGCAGGCTGAGATCAGACTAATCAATAGCAGGGATAATGTGGAGATGAGTAGTATGACATCAATATTAGGCGCAGAGGCCCAGCAACACCATTGTGCTGCTCTCCCGCCTGCCCTGTGCTGAGTAAACAGTGGCTCCCCGGGGAGAAAGGAAGTCATTGATGGGTCTGTTCCTCCTCTGTACTGCACAGAGCATCCTCATCAGCAGGGGGAATCTACCTGCCCGCCCACAGAGGACGAGCACACCAAGTCGATCAGCGGTTAAATACGATCACGTCTCGCGGTTTGCGACATTGACGGACGGTCTCCGCCTCTCGTCCCTCCACCACTCTCACACCCGGCGTTTTTATTGGATGTGAAATAAATCACTGAGGTTCTGTTAGGACGATTCATGTGGGAGACCGAGTGGAAGGTCAGAGTTTCACTGACACCTGATGATTTTACAGCAGCTTTCATTTCCCCACAGGGAGAGTGTGCAAGAGTCTGCTGCAGAGTGAAATATGCACAACCTGTTCTCATAAACTGAATCAACTTTCTTTGGTGCAATTCATCAGTGAATACACCACTAACCACCAGATATTTTCTTACTACTGTTTTGAAGCCTTGAACTAGCGGTTTTGACCGTAGCCATCGTGGTTTTTTCGTCCTCAGAAGTAGGGCTGCACAAATGGCCAAAATTATCATCAAGGTTAGTTCGATCAGATATTGAGGGACATTTTTAGACTGTAATTTCACATTTAAATAAACAGAGCAACGCATTCAGTTCCATTTTGTGCTCCATTCTGGCTCATGTGTAAATTTTGCATCAAACTAAGACTTCAGGTTCTTTAACTTAATTTGGTGCATCATGGGTAATTTCAGTGTCTTTGGGAGTGGAGAGGATAGGGTGTCTATGTTCTGGATGTCTGACTCGGCGCTGGACGAGGACGGGGGTCGGGTGTTTTGTTTTAACGAGTGACTCGTTCTCCTGTTTCAGTGTAACAACAAGCAGCAGAGTGTGTGTAGCCTTCATGACACTTTTGACAAACAACACTTCAAAGACGTAACAGATCAGAATATTTTGAGATGAGAAACAACAGTGTCATTCACAAGGACAGCTACGTATTCTCTTCCTGTTTTCAACAGCTGCTGTAACCACGACAACAGCTGAAAGTTGCCAGTTAACATGGTCACTCATTGAACCGAAACGCCGGCCTCTGTTGTTTACTCTTCCACTCTAAACTGCAGACAGGGTGGAGCTGGAGAGGAGTAGGAGGCTAGCCCATGTCTAGCTAACGCTAGCTTGGTTAGCAAGGTACATCCAGAATTCACAGTTACTGTGATATTATTATATGGGATGCTAATTTTGACTTGAAACAAACGTCTTGTTTAACAAGAGAAAGACCTTTTTGTTCAAGACTGAGATCAGCCACTCCATCACTCTCTTTAAAACAATGAGACTCTACTGACGACATGTTTCTGATCTCCCCCGGCTTCAAGCCGTTAGTTTGTGTTATCCTGCATCACAAATACTGTGTGACCTATGTGTCTGAATAAAGAAGTAAGGTAAAGTTACCTTAACTAACTAACTAATGAAGGCATTCACAGACCAGCAACTGCTGTGTGCTGCAAGAATTACTGGTTGAGTGTGGTGGCTTTGAAGAATACAATGTAAAGTCTGTTTCAGGTCAAATAAAAGAAAACTACCTTAAGCGGTTTGTAAGGGTAAAAAAAACATTTCACATTAAAATATTTTTGATCTGAGGTCCTGCATGGAAATATTTCTCCCGCATGCTGTGAGCGGAGAGACCAGATGGGATATCCTGCAGCAGACCTCAAAGACCAAAACATCTGGCCTTTAAAGCATTCAGACTCTGCATTTAGTGTTTAGTTTGGATGACTTCAAGAATATCTGCTGTGCAGAGACGTCTTTTCAAATAATGGACATGAAATTCCTGATGCTATACGATGCACATGCAAAGCCCCCCTTTCATTTTCCATGTGATCATTTTCCCTGCACTCGTTTGTGGGTAAATAGCCTGACCAAGTTGGCTCTGCTTCAAACAGCGGGGCTCTTCCAGGAGCCGACCAGCAGTTTGATGAATTGCTGCAATTCCCCCTGCGGTTCCTGCAGCAGCAGAAAGGTAGAAATGATAGGAATCCTCATCCTTCTCAGTCCTGTCTCTTCGGCATGACTAAGCGAGGCCACTGACGGTGCACTGCTGTTTTATTCTTCAGATGAAGGCCGGAGCTGCTTCAAACCCTTTAACCTCAGGAGGAGGGCGTCTTGCAGTTTGAGTATGAAGCCTCTCGTGTCTCACTTCTGATGAGCAAATTTTCTGTTTAAGAGCATCCTGTTTGTTTGGATAGCTATGATGTGGTAATTTATGATGTGTCATCTGCTAGTGGGCCGCTGTTTTGACAGTGAACAGAAAACCTGTCAGTTTGAATCAGAGATCCAAGATGAAACAGACATGATGATTAATGTCCGCTCTGATGTCTGGTGCAGGAAGCAGGAGGACCTTTCGCTGGTTGTTTAAACTGGTTCAAAATTTAATGACATTCAAGCTTTGTTACAGTCCAGCAGTAAATATTTACTTCTTTGATACCATAATCGAATCTTCACCGAGTGTTTAAGCTCGATAATTTTTTTTTGTTTAAAAACTAAAAACTCGTTCTCTCTCAACTCGTGAAATTTGGCAGCCTGGTCAGTGTCCTTGAACTTCATAATATGATGACCTGGGTACCTCTTTAGGGTTCGAAGAAGGCTAGAAGGTTCCTGGTTCGAATCCCAGTTGCAGGTCTTTCTGTGTGGAATCTGCATGTTCTCCTCATTCATGCATGGGTTCCCTCCGGGTACTCCGGCTTCCTCCCACAGTCCAAATACATGCTCGTTAGGTTCATTGGTGACTTTAAATTGCCTGTAGGTGTGAGTGTGAGCGGTGAAAGGTTGTCTGTCTCTGTGTGTTAGCTCTGTGATTGACTGGTGACATGTCCAGGTGTAACCCCGCCTCTCACTGATGACAGCTGGGATAGGCTCCAGCCCCCCCGCGACCCTGAACAGGATGAGCGGTATAGATAATGGATGGATGGGGGTACCTCGTTAGAGTTAACTTTGCATATGCAGGGCTCCACAGTCAAGTTATAAATATGTAACATTTCACTTTAAATACATCATTGAACATGTAATCTCTATTTACAGTAAAGGTACGTGGATTTCCAGGAAGGCAAGTGTTCTGGTTTCCTTTTGAACTACATTTGTAGTCCATGTAATATTGGCCAATCATATATCAGCAGGCAACATCAGAACAATACGCTGAGTCCAGAAATGCTAATGGACCTATAGCAGCATATTCTGACGCGTTGGGACGCTGACCAAGCTGCTGTATTTGATGAGCTTGGAGTGAAGACAGGCAGCTATGAACAAACATGTGGGTTCTGGAAATGTGTCCGGTATCAGTGTTCTGTTGGGTGATGGGTTTGCATGTTTGAATCCATGAACAGATGTGAGCGACAGTGCTAACCTGCTATCTGATTGTTGTCCCACAGTTCAGTTGATGTGGCGTCACTGCCTCATAAATCCAGCTGAACAATACGTCTCCTCATGCTCTCCTCTACACTTGATGTAAAGCTTGAATTGATAACTACCCATGATCCTCCACTCTGCCTTCCATCCCCCCTCACAGCGAGCCTCGCCGCTCTCAATGGAGCGGGGATACCCGACGTATAATTGGCGGAGCTTTGATGTGACGCCGCTCCGCTAAGCCTCTCAATTCAGCACTTAGCACTTAACAATGCACGTCTCCTTCATCTGCAAAGCCAATTAATTTGTGGCATGGAGCAGAGTTTCAAAGGCCGGCTGCAGAGGGGGTCGTTCATGTTGTTCTGATGTTTCATGTGCTTTGTATTTGAAGTCTTTGCACAAATGAAGTGTCATCAGAGGTGGTCACACAGGCAGGGAACCACGCCTGATATCTCACTGCAGTGTTAATCAGTGTTTCTATGAAGTAGTTTGAACTGAAGAGAGATCAGCAGACAGCAGGTTCAGCCTCATCTCTGCAGTTATTTATTGTATCAGATGACAAACAGTCCCCGAGAGTCATTCATGCAGCCATGAGATGTACTATTCAGCTTGTGGAACATTTTCTGACTCATTCCTGGCTTCCTCCTTCATATTATGACTCAGAGGCAGCGGGTGAAAAAAGGTTTCAGACTGCAGAGCATTCTTCTGTGTGTATCCGTGTGTGTGTGTGTGTGTGTGTGTGTGTGTGTGTGTGTGTGTGTGTGTGTGCAGGAGTGATTCAAGCAGTGTTCATAAACTAATGTGATCAGATTAAATGTAAAAGTCGTTTAAGTTTTCATTTCTCAGAGTATGGTGATTTCATTACTGAGGCTTTCCCCAGAAATCACCGTACATCTGGATTACTTGGTGAATTATTCATGTGAACATTTGAAAGTGAAATTCATGAAATATGGATTTGTTTACAGATTCATGACAGGTCATGCATTTATGAAAGTGTTAATCCTGTGACCACCCCGCAGCCATGAGGAGCAGAGGTCTGCTGGAGCTTTACTGGAGGCTTTTTACATGACACTGAGAATGTGGAAAATGTTCACAGCTTTTTACGGCTACGTGCTTTCTAAAATTAATTTAACAAGAATGTTTCGTCTGTTTGTAAATCCTGAACGTGAAAATGAATCCTGAAAACGTTTTATAAACGATGCTCTGATAGTTCAGGCCGAACTAACATCCTGAAAAGATCCTCAGCATGTTGCAGTGAGCATGTACTACCTTTGTTTTTATGTAACATTGAGTAAATGTTTATAAAAGGCGTTCTGACATCCCAGGCCTCAATAACATCCTGAAAATATCTTCACAATGTTGACGTTAAAACGTTTTGTCTTAGTTTAAGTTTTAAGGTTACAAGGACTTTATTTGAAATGATAAACATCCTTAAAACGTTCCTTGAATATTAGATTAAAATGTTTTCTTTAGAACTTGTAGGTAATGTTAGCAAATGTTATGGGAACGTTCTCTGCTAGCTGGTTATGTTGTGTTTAAGATGTTTTTCCCATCAGACATTCAGACTTGTCATAGCAGGAAAGGCACAGGTGCAACTACTCGCATTAACACTATGGAAGCCTGTGTGATAGCCTGCAGCACAAATGGCATGCAGCCATAGTTAATGTTATCAATTACATAAGTTCTTAGCTGCTATAAAAAGTCAAGGTCTTTTAAAAACTAAAAAAAAAAAGGATGCATTCATCTCATGCATTTAGGAAATAGAAGCTCATGTCAAAGCATCAGAAGGAAAAATCAACATTCACACACATCACAATTTACTATTTTGTTGCTTTGAAAACAACTTCTTTTTTGCAAAGGCTAAAGTTATTAATAGTTTTAGGCCGTGAAATTTCATCCCCGTACTGCAAGACTTCACCGACACACGGTTCTACAAACATTCCTATCCTTTGCACTTGCATTAGCATTAGCATTAGCAAAGGTTGGTGCTCTGAGAGCTTTAGCAGGTGTAGCAGACACAGTTGATTAGCTCCCACTAGCGCTACAGCTAACCCCAAAACCTCACACATTCACCTGGCATGATGACGTATGGGGGAATAAGTTACATTTGCACATTTTTAACAGCTTTTTTTCATATATTTTCTGATCATATGTTGTGAAATGTAAAGCATACATGTTTTGTCTTTATTGCAGACATGTTGCTCTTTCTGTTAAAGTCTCTTTATTTAGTAAATTGTTTCAGTAAAGGAAGGTTGAATTGCCTTTTGCGTTCGCGTCTTGGCCACCAAAGTGTTGGGTGTCTGGTGTCCTGTGGACCCAGTGCTTCAAAATATTAGAGTCTATCCCCACATATTAACGGATTAGAGTATAGTTTGAGGTCAGCAACTAAAACACCTGGTAAAGTTGGGTAAAAAGTCTTGATACAGCTAATATAACAGAGAACGCTAGGTGGCTGTTTGCTGTGAGAGGAAGTTGGATTTGTTGCACCCTTACTTCAAACTCGATAAGATGGAGATTTTTGCAGTTGTTTTACAATTTAAAAGAAACACTTAAACAGTCGTCTCTGAATCCAAACAGAGCTGATTGATCCTTCGACACAGTTTGGACATTTCACAATGGTGCATGAATGTGTGTGGCCCTGCACTGCTCTGTATCTGTGGGAATGTGGAAGTGAAACAGAGTCTGAATGCCCCCACCACCTCCATCACTGCAGTCTGTGAGTGTGTGTGTGTGTGTGTGTGAGGAAGAATGGCAGGAGATGCATGTCCTGCGGCAACCCCGGTGCTTTGTGAGCTGTTTACGAGCCTCCTTTTCTCCTCCCCTCACCCCCGTCACCTCGCCCAGAGAGAATCTGTTGTGACGAGCTCGAGCAACTGTTAGAAACAAGATTAGGACGGTCACACAGGATGTGAAAGAGTTCAGAATAAGTCAGCTTGTCGTGCGTATATCTGTCGGCCATGTTTACAGTGTGGCTGTGATTGTCAGTTCCTAGAACACGAGCAGAGAGGAGCTCAAAGCCAATAAAAGCTCATATAAATACAAACGAGGAGAAGCAGCAGCCGTGTGGGTGACGTCAGCTCTCGCCTCATGTAACCTTGAGTCAGAGGGCTGACGAACAGACCGTGACTCACTCGAGCTGCTGCCCCGGCAGGTGAAGTCTGGGCTGAAGCTTTTACAAGCTGCAGAGGTGAGAAAAGTTCACCAAGTGAAGCGAGAGAGGACCAGAGGCTCTGCTGAGCCACACTAGTAAAGGGAGCTCATGCTGAAGCCTGTGTGCAGAGATACCTGAGATACCTGAGACTCTGTCCACAAGCACACGCAAGGAATGTGGAGTTATCACAATTCCTAATCACCCTGCAGATGGTCGCACGACTATTACAGATTATCAGGTCTACACTGTGTTATAGTGGTAGTGTACACACATTAATACATAAAGGCAAATCTACATCGTAGGCAGGTGAAACTAAACCGCCGTATGTGCCTTACAGAGTCTGAAGGTATATATATCTAGGATATCCTGCAGAACATGTTGAAATAAGCAAGGGGAGAATAAAGGAACTAGAGCTATCAAGATGACTCTAGTTATCAAATGCAGTTAAAGCAAAAAGTTATTTAATAATCTAAATCCTGAACGTTTAAAGACACATTTATGCAGTTATCACTAAAGAACACAAACAGGAGAGAAGGTCTACTCGCCTCTTCTCTATCACATTATTGTCATTTAAATCCACTGCTTCTAAGGCCAGACATTAGAGGTTTTTTTATTTATCATCATTCGATGTCTGTTAGGAAGTGAAAGCAAAGACTAAATAACTACAGAGTACTTAACACAGTTCTAGACTGAGCATGTTTTAAGGTCTTCTGGACCAAGTGAGAGTTAATTATCAAGTCTTAAAAGGGCCGGATTAAAGCTTAGCAATGCTTTTTGTTCAGGGCTTTTACATACAAAGTCATTGCATAAATGAAAATAGATGCAAGTAGAAACTGCAAAATCGCACTTTATGAAGCAGATGAAGTGCACCACACGACGACCACTGTGACAGTGTTTGGTTTTTTTCCAATGTATTTGAAAGGTTAAATATAAGCAGGTTATGTTCAACCAATGCAAATAACTATCAGTAATCTCAGTCAGATTGGTCTGAACGCGCTAAAGTCTTAACTCTCTCTCATCAACGGGCCGCCTTCACAAAGATGTTTTAGACTGGTCTAGTGTTAGGCCAGTCTTAATTTTGCTAATAGATTAGTCTTAGACCATTTCACAAAAATAAAGAATGACTCATTTTAAGCCAAAAAATTAGACTCCTTACCCCCAGGCTAACTCAGCTCCAAGACCCATGTTACCATGGTAACAGTCAGTGACACCTGCTGACCTTTCAACGGCCGGTTGCTGCATTTTTTTTCCATATCATATCATTTATTTATTTATTTTTTTGCTGTTGCACTCTTTGCTGAACTTTCCAAGTAAAATGCCCTTATAACTGTTGATTTCCTCACACAGACAACATTTTCTGCTGGGGTAAACAGACTTGAGCGGTTAGATGTGGTTATTCGGTCGGCCATTTTTTCTGTTTTGAAAAAAAAAGGAGCAGATTCTGACATAGCTTCGAGTCTTCTGGGCGGCCATGGCTCAGTGGAAGAGTCGGTTGTCTCTCAATCTGAAGGTTTAGGGTTCGACCTCTGACTGACAGTGACATGTTGAAGTGTGCTTGGGCAAGACACTGAACCCTGAATGCACCAGGAGGCGTAGATACTGAATGGAGATTGGCACTTAGGTCTTTGCCATCAGTTTGTGTTTGACAGTGAATGTGACATGTAGTAAAAGGGCTTTAAGTGGTTGAAAGAAAAGCGTTATGTAAGTACATACCATTTACGATTTTAGTGACACATTTGCATGTGTGAGACCGAGTTCATCCATCAAGTGGGAGTTATCGCCAAATGTGATCAATTGACTGACTCAGCTCAACTTCATCTCACAGCAGAAATGTGTGTGAATCCGTCCAACTTGCTGCTTTTAGTTCACTCCCACCTTCACCAGTTTGCCAACGTGCTGCCAGGAGCCAAACGTGGAAATGTTTCACTCAGCACACGGAGGCAAACATCTCTCAGACGAACCAAAACCCCCGAAACCAGCGCATGATGGTCCAAATCCACTGTGGTCACATGATGGATGAATTTTCCTGTCTGCCTCCGTCAGCAGCACGACCCACTCTGGAGGTGTTAAACCTTTGAGTAGTTTCAAAGTCTGCATTCTTAGATGAGATTGTAAAACTTGTAGTCATGGTGGGATGGAGAGAAATGACGCTGTTAAACTGGATGACACTCACATGAGCTAAGGCAGGCGCATGTGTCCGCAGAGTGATTGAGTTCATGTAGGCCGTGAGTCGATGGCGTGCTTTACATTCGAACATATTGAGCAGCGCGTTGGGCCGTGCTTCGGGAAAGTGGAACAGGAGCTGGAGCTCACTGTGGACGGATGTCAGAGAGAGCAGCTGGTTAGGGTTCAATATTAACCTCTGACACGTGAAAGAGCAGCCAATCATCAGCTCCTGGAAGTAAATCGCCTGCTCACATCACACCTGAGTGTGGAGAGAGCTCAAAGATTCTTTAGTCTTGTGCTTCTTCTTCTTCCGCTGTAAAACATGTCTGTGGAGCGCAATGGAGTGCCCATTGTCCTGCAGCAGCACACCCAGCAGAGTAAGATGAAATTAACTCTTAGAGGGGACTTCATGCAGTCTGTGTGGTCATGTTTGCCCCCTCCCTCCTCTGCAGATTAGCCGCACAGCTAATGCTTTGCCTCAGAGGGTGCCCAGAGTCTGTGAGTGACACATTCAGCAGTGCTGAAAGAAATAAATGAGACGCTCTCCATGAAGAAGTTGTTGGTGAATTCCCCCTCCCAGCAGCTCTGATTCATCACACATACTCATCAGGTTGCTGTCCCAGGAGTGCGCTCATTTTCCATAATAAGTCTGACATGTATATATGACATGGATATATCACTTTTCATAAGTGCATGATGCTGGAACTCTTTTTTCATACTGTAAATTGTAAGGGCAGAAATAATGACAGATGAGACATAAACCCACGTCGTCTCTTTAACGTGAAGCTTTTCATGTTTATTTTGGTCGCCTGGCCGGTCTGCACCATTACGAGTCCATTGAAGGATTAGGCGGCTAAAAATAGCCTCTTACCATAGGGGACTTAGTGCACAGTCTGCACCATAAACAAACAAATGGCATTTGGTCCACGGCTCTGTCTGCCAGCGATTCAGGGAGTAATTTGTGGTGTTGACCTCGGTCAGGAAGCAGCGGCAGGATAAAGAGGAGCCATTTAGCTGTTTAGAGCTGCTGACTGCTGGATCGGTGCTCTCACAGGCCGCCGTGTGGCAGCTGCACGGCCGCAGACGAGCTGAAACATTCAGACGCTCGAGCGGAGATGTGCATCAATCATGACTTCCAAGAACTGTGTGCCACTAGCAGACCCAACGTCCTCCCGCAGACCGTCGTCCAGCGGGTCATTTCAGCCAGCGCGGTGTCTCATCCACATTTAGCTGCAGCTTACGTCCGCGTTTTATTCTCCAGAGGTTTCCTTTAGGCCGATCTGAGAGGTCGGCTGGACTCCTCTGCAGGCAGTTTGCTCTGCACTTCACTTCAGCCTGAGAGAGAGTGGCAGAGAGGGATGACCTTTGAGACACAGCGGAGGGCAGCAGGTGATTCTGCTGTCTGTTCAAATGTGTGTAGTGTTGGCAGTAGCGGCTAAATTAACTAAAGATTATTTGAATTACCTGATCCAACTTATTTAAGTAATTGATTTATCGTTCACTAAAGAACTAATTGACATCAACCACGGTTGTTTCTAGCTGATTTTCTGTCACTAAGAGCTTAACCAAAGTCAGTTTCTTCACACTGAGTTTGATGATCTGATAACTAGCATCTCAACACACGACCACAGATAAAGCAATGTGGAGCAGGTGAAAACTTTCTGAAATTGTTATGTCTAACGTGTTAGCACTTGTAACAGCTAACCTGCTAGCAAACAACCTGTTTACATATCCATCAAACACAGAGCGACACCTGATGAATGATGCAAAGTTTAATATTTACTCTCCTTTTAGCTCGTGTTAGGTCTCCACCATCTGGCTATTATACTGTAAATAACAGCTAATAACTTTGTGTATTTGCTGTTTGGAGCTGGTCAGGTAATAAACAGTGGGTTTATCAGATTTTTTGTCACTGGACTGCTCTTGCTGGAAACAGGACGAATGCGAGCACCGTTAGCTCACCGCAAAACAAAGCTAGCTAGCTTAAAAACCTCAATGGGGGGGTTAGGCTACCTGTAACGTTTAATTAAAACAATGTTGGCAGAAAAAAAAGGGGTAAGCACTTGTAACAGCTAACCTGCTGGTAAACAACCTTTTTACATATCCATCAAACAAAACAAGCTAGCTAGCTTAAAAACCTCATTATGGGGTTAGGCTAACTTTAAGGTTTAATTCAAACATTGTTGGCAGAATAAAAGAAAAAGAAAATTCCAAATTGGGATTGTTCATGTATTGTCTCCACTGCTAGCCTAAATTGACAGACGAACGAACCGCTTCAGATACGTAATCTGAGACACAAACAGTGTATTGCTCCATTACTCGTTATCCACCATGTGACCATTTCTGTATCTCCATCAGCAACCCTTTCTACATGACAGTAATTTGATTAAATGTTAGAGTAAAAATTTGTATGACTTTAACAGGGACTGAAGGGAAATTGGTGCCAGACCTGACCCACTTCCCACTTAAACCATTTGCATATGAGCAACATTAATTTCCTTTCATTGACTAGTGAATGAGAAAGAGCGTAAGAATTTCCATCACTCAGGGACAGGGAAATTTGCACACAGAAAAGCACATGATTACCAATACTCCTCTTATAACGTAGGGATGTGTATTTATAAGGAGGTGGGTAGATATGAACATTCAGCAGGCCTTGTCGCTCTCATTCACAATGACATAAGCTGCAGAGTCATGGAAAAGGCCAGCCTGCAGTGGATGATGAGTGTTTCTGTTCCTGCCATCGACCTGAATAACTCTTGATTTAAAGCTTCTTTTGAAGAGTGAGAAAAATAAATGAGATCAGAGGATGATCAATATGTGAGAACAAGTGGTCCGGCTCTGACTCGCTGTGTGTCGCCTATAGATGTGCTGCTTTCAACTGATTATTGGATCAGTCATTTCCAGCTGTGATGGAAAAATCGAAGAGCTCAGAAAAATGTCGTCCACAGTATATAAACCGCCCCAGAGTGTGTGGTGTTCAGAGCGGCTGTGAGCTCAGGTTTCTACAGGAGGGACTCGTCCTAAAACACACTCCTGCTTTTTCACGCTCAGTGCTCTTTCTCCTTGAACTTGTTACAGTGCAGTGTTTTAATCAAGAAGGAATCAATACGCCCAGTGATAAATATTGATCCTCCTGAAGCTAAGACTGTAACTGAGTTATTTGAGCAGAGGTCTGCACATTCAGAGCCTCACACACACACACACACACACACACACACACACACACACACGATGGCTGTTCAGGCTGTCAGGTGGTAAACGTTTGCTGCACTGTGAACTATTCTGGTAACAATTCACTAGAGGAGGGTGAAGTACCTGAAAGCCATACTTGAGTGAAAGTACATGTATGATACCAGAAAATGACTCAGTCGGCTAATCTATTATTACAGTAAGAGTCTGATATTTACTGTACTTAAGCATGGAAAGTAAAAGTACAAGTAGATGATGTTAGTAAAAAAGAAAGTGATCAGAATTAAGAGGATTCTGAACTTTATTTTTAATTGTAAACCTTGAAAAATGGAAAAATAAGATCTTAACAACCTAAGGGGATGCTCCTTGATTGCTTTGTCATCCCCACTCTCTTTCCCCATTACCCATTCGTTTTTACCAAGGAACGACTGAGAAAGAACCTCACTAACCAACTTTTTATTGATCAATGACCAGTATACATTTCTTGAATAACTTTATAAATCTTAAACGGTAATACAAACCTGGTCTGGATTTAGTTGCATTCAGCAGAAGGCTTCTTGTTCCCTAAATATGAATCATGTACATTAGAAACATTCAGAGCTTTGTTGTATAAAATTATTTTCGCAGAATTCAAAGTTTGACCAATGAAATCCACAAATTATAAAGGAGTGCAACGCTGAGAAAAAGACAATTTCTCAATTATCTTTACCATCAAAACCTTTTGGAAACATTTTTTTAGCTTTCTTTGTTTTTTATTAAGAAAAGAAAAACTCGTATTTCTTTTAAAGTTGAGCTGAAATGGCATTTCAAGAGTATCTAGCTTCCGTATCGTGACGTATTTCCGAGTGATACAGGACGTGCAGGCGGGACATATCATTAGAGGGATTTGATTTGATCGTTAGAAGTGGGCGTAGACAGACGTTCTCCACAGCACAGTAGCTAGCTAACTGAGCGAGCGTTCTTGGTGCTCTGCGGCTAAATGTTGCAGATTGATTGGTTGAAATTGTTTGGTGTTAACTTGCGTAAGCATGCGTGATATTTTGTTTTACCAGAATAAAAAATGATCAGATTTTGATATAAGAAAACGAAGAAATAGATTTTCTGTTTTTTTTTTGCCTATATTGTCAAAGAGATGCACAATATTACCGGGGATGTGATATAAAAGGATTAAAATGACATTTTTCATTTCACCTCGACTTTAATCTCTCCTCATGCAACATTTCAAATGAAATCTTTCAAAAAGTGATGCACATTCTTTTGTGCCAAACAGACGCACAGGGTAGGGTCGCAGCTGTTATAGGGTCTTTTTTCTTTTTTATGTTAGTTTTGTTAGCTACATACATTAGTTTCCCTAACATACTCACGCTAGTACTTATTTAAGCCAAAAACATGATCTTTTTCTTTACCAAACCAGCTGCTTTTTTTGCCTAAATGTACATGGATTGGTGGCTGAACCAAACTGTGACTGTTTCACTATGTTACCATGAATTAAATATTGTTGCAAGCCACAAAATTATTATAAAATATGTAGTAATTAGAGTGTTTTTCAGCAAGATTTCTTTAAAAAGTCAAATCAAACTGATAACTTGGAGCCCTAGAGAGTCATATTTTGAGGCGTAGGGCTGCTGACTAAACTGCTGTATGTGATGAATTAGGAGTGGGAAGGTGTTGCCATTTCACTCAGATCGTTACTGTTAAGTGAAAGTGAACAGTAAATACTATAAGATTGCAACAGTGTGTTTCAGGGATTGAAGTCATGGCTGCATGACACGGCTGACCAGCCCATGTGTAAATAAATCAGAGGTCCAAACACAGTAATTATTCTGTGCTCTGATTGTTTCACTGTCAGCCTACGACAGAAAAGATGTTGATGCTGCAGGTTATTGAATTGAACCGACTAAAAAACAACCAGACTGACCACATCAGGTATTTCCCTGCAGACTGAACAGTGGCTCAGAGGTCGTATTTAAGACCAGATCTATGTTTATCCACAGTTTGAACCACATGATCAAAGCCAAACAACGCCTCAAACATTTGACTCACTGTTCACTGTCACATACTGAATATTTCCACTGTGACTTGTGAAGCATTTGCGTGCAGAGGGATCTGATCAATAAGCATCGCTTTCTCTTCTCGGGTTGACTCATCGACACTTCTGCCCAAAAACCCACCAAACCACACTTTGTGTCACGTCTGCGCACATTCGAAACCGTAACCTTTCATTCTGTGCCCTCGCACTCGATGTGAGGCTCTCAGAGCTCGTGTGGTGACGCACTTTGACAGCTCTGACTGACCTGTTATCATCTGCACTGACGATTAACAGTCGATAATGTGATAGGTGTCCATATTACGAGTCACGTCTTATAGAAGAGCTTACAGTCTGCAGATTTTTACCTGACAAGCGCACACACAATGATGGAAGTGTGACTGTTACTTTGTGGTTTTCAGTTAATCAGGCCAGGCTTCAGATGTACCTGTCAGTGAAATCAGTGAAATCAGCTGACTAATGTTTGCTTCAAATGAAACCTGCATACTCTTGTACATGATCTAGACGGTCGTGTTTCACCAGATGCAGTGAAATGAGCACAGTGGTTACAGAAACCACCGAGATTCGAGAGATTACAGAGACATGAAGAAGAAGTGTGCACTATAGGCAGTATGTCAGAACATTACATACAACACTCCAACAGCACAGTATGTTCCTATTTACTACAGACACACATTTAACCCTCTTGTGCACTCACATCACAATTTCACCTGTAAATTAAATATTTTCACGTGTGAACTAAAACTTTAATATATGAAAAGGAGATAATTTAGATTCACTGGACTGGATAGATTTTAATTTTTGTTTTTACTGTTCTATTTTTCTATTGAACAAAAACCTTTGAACATGTGTTCAGACTATATCCAAAGATTAGGAAACATTCGTTCAATGATGGAGGAACCTCGAGTAGAAAGCTGCCCGAGCTGTGTACAGTTTTGAAACGTTTACAAAAACTAAATCCTGCAGTCATAATTCTGTTATTATTATAACATGCAGCTTATCATAACTCATTTCTGTTTCTTTGTAAATGTGTTCATCTAACACCAAATGGCTTTGCCAAAGGTGTTTAGAAGGAGAACGGGAATTTTAATTTAAAGCAATAAAAGAAGCACGCCATGGTGCCGGACACTACGCAACACATGATGACAGATAAGGGCGACAGATAATGATAGATTTAACTGTTTTGCTCCTGTAGTGTGAGGAGAGCAATGATATGACCCAAACAGCACACCACACACTCACAGATTCATTCACCAACAACCAGAGTCCGACTCTCACAACTGGAAATCTCTTGTGGTCACTTTAGAGCAATGACTGAATATATAGATGGACGACACGTCTCCATCTGCTCCCATTGTACAGAAGTGATGCCAAAATAGCCCCTGTGATAGGCGCTGCCATCCTGCGATGGTGATGTCATTTGGAGCCAGAGTCTGCGCAGTAGAGATCATCGGGTGAAGCCGCCGTAGCAACTTTCGCTAACCCAAACACACACTTAACTTACCGAAAAAAACAGCAAGGATCCCGCACCGTGGCGTGTTTAACAGCAGAACAGCTTCTCTGTGTTGGTCTGAGGTTAACGTTCACAGGTATGGAAACTTCAATGACTGTAGTGATTGTTTTAGTTACGTCTCCTCTCACCGTTCCTCCTCCACTCTGCTCACCCGGAACTAATTGGCTGCAGGAGCCGTATTTGTCAACAGAGCTGTCAATCATCATTTTGACAGCATCAAATAACTCATTAAAAATAAACTTATCAGAAAAATTAACGCTTGGACATAAATCAGCATGATAAGAACTAACTATAATGACAGAAACCATGTTTGAGAAAAATGTATTTGACTCATGTCCCATCTGTTAACATGGAGGAGGCGGGCTTTATGAGCTATACTGCAGCCAGTCAGCAGGGGGCGATAGAGAGGGTTTGGCTCCACTTTTACAGAGCTGTCTTGGCGGCCATCTTTTTATACAGTGTATGCTTTAGAGTAAACAAACATGGCGGACGACGGGCAGGAATAATTGGCAATGTTAGTTTTTGGACTTTTTACTGAAAATTCAGAAAGAAACTGTGGATGAAGCGGTGGAGACGGCGTGAACATGGCCTGTACATGTTACTTTGTGCTTTACGTTCGCTTTTGTCACCATGGCTGCGGTTGTTGTGCTTCCTCCCACACAACAGGATAACCGATTGCAAATATTAAACATGTTTAATGTTTGAAATCAGTGCAGCAACGACGTTCTAATAAATCACTCTTAACATCCCTCACACAACAGGAACATCTGAAGTGATCATCTTTAGAACCATCAACAAATCAGGACTTGCTTACTTTAGTCTGAAGGGGGGAATCAGGCCCAAAACTGGCTAGATTATCTTGTGGTGTTAAACCCGTATAAGGGAGAAACTTTGATTTTCGTGAAATAGTGAAAAAAGTTAGCATATGACAGTTTTGTTTTGTCACATGATTCTTTGATGTTTTTAGCAACATATCATTCACACAGCAGAGGAGCTTCCCGTCAACGCTCACGTTCTTCAAAGACGTGATGTTGCAGTATGTATGTGTACATACTCTCCTCTCTGTGGAAGACTGATAGTCCAGTCCCCCCAGTATGTGTGTGAGTATATTTTTACCGTCACATCACTTCCCAAATTAGCTCCCTCTCACTGTGGCTGCAGTCAGTGGGTCCTCTACTCTGTGGCTCCAACATGTGAATGTGTTGCAGCCCCTCACACTGACATGGCTGCAGCCGGAGTAAACTGACAGTGAGGGCTGTTCAGCAGATCCATAGACATGCACCGCCTGACTGACATGGAGGTTTTCGTGTGACCTGTCTCACTACCTGAGAGGGGAGAGTCAGCGAGATAGAAACACATGGACGTAATCTTCACAAGAGAAATGAAGTGTCATTTTTGATCGGGTGAAATTATCTAGAGGTTTTTACTAGGCGCAATATTATCAGCAGAGGTCTCCTCATGGCCTTCTGATGTGTGTTGTTTCTTCAGTTGCAAAAACTGCAGATCAACAAATGAGTGGGGGAGAATTTGATGTGAAAAAGCTCCAGCGTGAGGTCCAGCTCGATCCGTGGAACCTCAGACATCTTTGTGCTCTTCAAGGGTCCATTACAATCAGTCACATCAGGCCATGTTTCTTTCATCCTCCTCAAAGGCCAAGCTTTATGGCCCTTTGATCTTAGCTGGATATACGTATATAAATTGCTCTGGTGTTGCACATTCATGCATATTGCAACAACAAGACTGTTTGTATGTCTTCTTCAAACTTGTGATGTTGCACACACTTGAGCAACGTGTGAAAAACTGAATTTCTTTACCGTTTAAACCCACTTGTACCCTCCATCCCACTCACACGCACGCACATGCTCTTTGCTTTGTGCACACACACCCACACACACACATACGTGTGCACAGATGTGGCTTTTGAACGTGGGCGATGCCTCTGTCACCTCTTTCCTGTGGGGAGACTTTCCACTTGCTTTTTTCCATGACTCTGACTCGACGGTTGAATTTTTGTCAACCTCACACACGTTGAATTTATTGTTTTGAATAAAAGGCTTCCACCTCCACCCTGCCCCCATCTCTTCACTCCATCCGCTACCACCAGGCTCCATTAATAATGCAGCACATAATCCAGTCATGGGCACACTTCTGCTAGCAGCCCCTTTGGCCTGCCAATCATTTGCCTAATTAGCGCTCTTGCTCCGTCTGTGGCTGGAAACCACCCCACATCATCTGATCCATCAGAGGCCCCTCTCCCCACTGGCAGTGCTGGTTTTGGGTGTTTCGCTCATATCATGAGGTGGTTTTATACTCGCAGATTGAGGTGCCTGCAGACACAGAACATGTTTCCTTGTTGATTCAGTCAATCGCACAGGAAGAGGTTCAGACAAACAGATTGTTGTGTGTGCAGGTGAGCCTTGTCACTGTCAGAGCAAACATCCAGCATGAGGTAGGAGATGTAATACACCTGCTTTCTTCTTTTTAGATTCTTGTTCTGTATTTTCCTTGTGTGATGGCATTTTGTGCTGTCATGTTTAGCTGTTGTGAAATTTGCATTTAAGGTTGAAGCTGCGTGAAGTGAAAACCAAAATAGGTGTGAGTCATGTTGAGTCATCAAGAGTTGGGCAGCCTGACAGAGACAGAGAGACAGAGAACCACATATACAAATTATAAACAGATTTGTTTTGAGTCGGGGTGCCCCCAAATAGTCGACCAAACTGTTTGTCCATGAGATGAGCCTTAGTCAACACAGTTTTTGTAGTGTGGCTGGTTTGTTATGGGAAGTGAGTCTCTCCTGTGTGTAAGGAAAGTAGGAGAATATAACACAGATACTTTCAAGTTTATACTTCCTGGGGGGGGGATAGGTAACACTTGTGATAAGAAACTGTCTAGGTAAGTTCAGGTTAACTAGCAGCTGTGAAAAGAGCTGAATGTAGTATTCACTGCACTGATTGAACAAAGCACGTTTTATGCAATGATTACTCACCACCATTCTGGACACAGTTAGTTAATTAGCTTTTAGTAGCTACGATCCAGGCTAAAGCCAATTGAATGAGCCTAAAGAAAACAGCTGTCTGGAAAGCAGCGTAAGCCAGTTAAAGCCTAAAGTATCTTGTCTACATTAACTAGTTAGTGGCTATGAGCCAAGCTAAAGCCGAGTGAATCAGCCCAAATTAAGCAGCAGTCTCCATTAGCTAGTTAGCAGCTACAAGATGAGCTTAAGCCTAAAAAAACAACTATGTTAGCTAGTAAGCAACTACGAGCTAGGTTAATGCCCTCTATTTAAAAAAAAGGCAGTATCTCTATTTCACAAGGTAGTTAGCAGCTGCATCATGTAAAAGCCAATTGAACTAGCCTTTAGAGACCGGCAGTCTAATTACATTAGCAAGTTTGCAGCAGAGCCAGGCTAAAGCTAACGTAATCCGCCAAATGTACAAGAAGATTTCCACTTTAATCATTTTATCGCAGAACTGACGCTAAAAGGGAACAGGTGGCTAACTATCAGTGAAGGTTTAATGTATCATGCTAGCTTATTTTGGTGCTACAAAGGGTAACGTTGATGGAAAAAGTGGAGGGACGTTTGCTCTCGTTGCTGGATGTTCTTGCACATTCAGAATCATTATTGTTTTTTGCATTAGTATTGTGGTGGACAGGCAGCTCTCTGTTTTTTTAATTTAACTTTAATGTAGCCAAGTTGTTTTGTAGTAAAATATCTAATGTCATTAATGTGCAACACTTTTCTTAGAAAATCTTTAGCTTGTCAGACACATGGAAGAAGAGATTAAATACAGACAAATGAGTAGTAATATCACAAAAGACCAAGACGGAGCCGAGAAGCAGCAGCTCGTCTTCAGACATCTGACAGAGCGAGCAGTCTATAGATAACCTCAGTGTTTCTATCACATGTGCAGCGTGTTACCATATAAGACAGCAATATGACTCACCCGCTCACTGACCTACTATGTGGGAAGTCATGATTCATGCAAGCTGCATTTAAGCATGCAGGGACCAAAAATACTCTGGCATGCCATCACCCAAACACACACTCACACATACCTCACTTGCTCAGTCATACTCACCACCCACAGACTGCGAGAGGCTCAGATGCTGTCGCTAACACGCAGTGAGAGACATTAGAAAGTTGTCAGAACAAAGACTGGAATAACAAGATGACTGGAGCTGCACCTGGTGCCTTCCTGAGGTAATGTCGACTTAGGCTAGCAGCTTTTGAGGCTCGATTTCTTTTGAGTTCTCTGACTTTGAATAGATGGAAAAGATTATTTTATAATAGTCAAGTCTTGTCCAGTGCAACAGGTGTGTGTCAGTTAAAGTGTGATTGCATTTGTAGCAATGCAAATAATTTCCTCGATAGCATCTTTGCTTGAGTACTGATTTGGCCACGTAGCGGACCAAAGCTCACTGTAGTTGGTGTTCTTTGTTGTTAGGCTCCCTGATTTTGTTCTTCAGTGTGAGCAGGTCTTCAAAGAACTGTTAGTCAGCAAGGTATTAATAGCTTCTTGGTTGTTGTTATTGTGATAGTGACAGCTGCAGGACTCTACAATGACACCAGGTTTTTCAGAAGAGTCTTAAAACTTGTCTGCAAAACATTCTACTAACCTTCTGCTAAACGTTTTGTACTTGAGTTTTTGTTAATCACAGGGATTGAAACAGAACTACATTTTGTTTGTTCTTTAACCCTGTAGTCTTGACATTTTACTGATGTTAAGAACATAAACCTCAGTGCACCTTTAATGCAGATCTTAGCCGCTCTGATAATGACTTTCTCAGTTTGTAATCCAGCTGTCTTTGATGCTTTCCATGCAGCTCCTGCTCCACACTAATTGTTTCTTTTAAAAGGTAAATCTCAGCAGTGGTTTGAGTATTGATTCACATGGTCGAGGTCACCACAAGGACCTTTCCATGGCTGGCAGATGAAGTAGCACTGGTGTTAATTAGGCCGATTGCACATAGATGCAGGTTTGTGCAGCGCTGCAGACGGACGCTGGCAAACTCTCACAGCTGGTCCATTCATCAGTGTCAGCAGCAGGAGCAGAGCAGGACGATCCATGCTTGGCTGCATCCAGGGTTACCTGAGTCATGTGACCACACTGGACCTGGGTGCTGTCAAGGATGTGACATGAAAGGACTGCAAAAAAAGTCCCTGGATAGGTTGGACTTTTAAAGTAGATCAAGGACAACATTCAGGCGTCCAGGCGGATCTTGTGCAGGCCGAGCTTGCGTGTTCAGGCATTGATGCTGTGTTGACTCTGCTCAGTGCCGCGATCGAAGCGCAGGGAGACAGTATTGATTTCCATCTGGAGTGTAAAGCACTTGATCCATTTGTTGATGGACTTGAGCATAATGACTCCTGCTGTAGCCCGAGATGACTCTGTGTGTGTCCTCCACGTTTACCTTGAACTTTCTTGAACAAAATTCTGAAAAAGTCTGCGATAGGAGCAGTCCACCAGTGTCAACATTTGTATTTTAGGATTATTGTGACGTCATTTCTTGGAGTATTTTCAAATGCTTCATATCCCAAGAGTCTGTGCAACCTAAGCTTAAAGGTTATGCAGGTCAATAAACCGTTGTAATTGATTAAAGTATTGAAATTGTGTCAAAAATATCAGATTTTGCTAGATTAACACACAAAACATTTTGATCCAAAACTATTTTTAATGTAGAAAGTTAACAAAATATTTCTGAACACTCCAGAAGTTATTTTGAGCTCTGTACATTTTTCTGCTCATGAGATATTGCCTTTTTTATAAGCAGAGGTCAAAGGTGTTTGATCGCTACATCTGAAATAGAAATACAGTGTTGTTTTTGCTTAATTTAATATCATTTCTTGGAGTATCTTCAAATGCATCCCAGCTGTTTTGTTCTAAGAACGTTCTGAGAACATTACGTGCAATGTTCTGGTCATGTTTTGAGCGGGACGTTTGTATTTGGTTCCCAGAATGTTCCTTTTGATAGCAGGAGAATGTTCTCTGAAAACATGTTCAGAAAGTTGCAGTGAGAATGTTCAAATCACATTTCAGGAAACTTTTATAAATCACGTTCTGATAGTTCAGGCCGTACTAACATCCTGAAAAGATCCTCACCATGTGAATATTAGATTAAAACGTTTACTTTCAAACATGATTATAGGTTATGTTAGCCAATGTTATGGGAACGTTCCCTGCTAGCTGGGATGTTGAGTAAGTTACGCTCTAACCATTATGGTTTTTATTTTGTATAAATGCAGGATTAGGCAAACAAGAAAAACTGCATGCAACATATCGTAATGCCGCATAAACAAATGTACTTGTGGATAAATTAAAAAAGTCACTTTTCGCTGCAAAAAGAACAACAATTCCAGCTATTATAGTTTTATTTTAGGTCAGTATAGGGATTTTTAAGGATGACAGCACCAATGTTTTGAATTTAATTGCACTTGAGAAATTATTCAAACACCTGTGTCGGAGTGGGCAAACATGTCAAAGAAACTCTCATTATGCCTCCACGTTCCTCAGTATGTAATCAGCAGAGTCTCAGACGTGGCTGTGCTACATTTATTATCTCTGGATCAATATCAGGAACCCGGTGACCTCCTGAAAGGCTGCTCAGCGCCTCGGCAGTTTGGAGAAAGAGGAGACGCTCTCATGGATGTTAGTGAACTTTGTGTGGTCGGAGTGGAAAGCCCCAAAAAACTGCTCAGCTTTAATCTTGTCGTACAATCTCGAGCATAGGATTTGACTTCAGGCAGGGTGTTATGTGACAATAGTATTCTTTATTTAAAACATTTATATCTATTGCTCTTTCTTTAAGATGAATAAATCTCACACCACTGGCAAATTAGTTCTCTTTTTCCTGTTTCAACCTCACCAGATTTTGAATTCATTACTTCCTAAGTTTGCTTTGTTGCAACGCAGAGACACGTCAGCCTTCCTTCCTCTTACTAAGAATGGCTTTTTCTGCAGAAACCATGTATTTGTATTCAAACTGTGAAATCTGGCAGAAAGTTGGAAGTCTTTCTGCTGATTTAAGACAGTTTTTCAGGACAGAGTCTGAGCAGCAGCAGATAAAAAACATATTGAGTAACAAGAACATGTTTCTTCAGGAAGTAACAACAACAGGCTTGTTTTGAGTCTTGATGACAGCGCACTTTTACTGGTACTCAATGGGTTTTGCAATTGTGTCAAAAGCCACAGAGGTCAGAAAGTGAGCCCATGGACGACCGGACGACCGTGTGTTAAGAAATCACAGTGACAAACTCTCAGGTTCTCAAAGGTTACAGTTTTGTTCTCTTGGGCGGCACCTAATGGCAATATATGGCAATTTCAGGAGGACACTTCCTAATTTCTTTGTTACAGTTGTAACTCTTGATTTTCCTGGCTGACGGTCTCTTTCCTTTTCAGACTGTTTGCTTCATCTGAGCGTCGAGTTTGTTTCTTTTTCTTTGGATTTTCACTTCTTGTTGAAGTTGTATCTGTAGTCATCCATCTTTTCTTTGTTTGTTCGGCCATAGTAGATTACTGTTTACTCGCAACACTTGCAGAGACCGGAAAAGCAGCCGCTTAGCTCCGCCTACCCTCTCTGGCGGACCAACCACTGCTGGCTGATGGAAAACGCGTCACTAACTGGGCGCCACTTGTGATTTTTTCCATGAAAGTCGCCACAGACACCCAGTCTGTAATACTGCAAATGCAAAGGCTTTCATCAGTGGGCCATAGGCTCAATCACCATTGTGTTACCTCATTCGGTGATAGATAGAGACTTAACAGACATTTGTTTACATGAAAATCTTCAAGATTGTCACTTTAAAGTATATTAAAGGGTAATTCTGTTTCTTTTTAAACCTGGGCCCTATTTTTTCATTTTACATATTATGGGCTCTAAATGACTTTTAGGTACAAAAGTTTTGGGATTGCTCCAGTGGATTTTCTTCAGATACCAGACTCCATTATTTCCCCTGTAAAACAGAGAAGGTGTTGATCTACACCTGCCTTGTTTGGTTAGTTAGGTCATTTTATAGTGTTTTAGCAACTCCTGTGTTCTGCGAGGTATAATTAGTGGTTTTGCTAATAGAGTTAAATTAAGTACGTTGCAGAACACAGGAGTTGTTGGTCGTCCGCTGCCTCCATCAGTTAGTTTGCTAATGATATTGTCTGACTTTGGTGATTTACATGGACAGATTTGATCCAACAAAATATTGGTGTGACAAACAATAGCACAGCAAACAATCAAAGACCAGCGGCTCCCTTTCTTTGCAGGTTAAAATCACGGTTTTTGTCAATGGAGTCTAGTGTCTTTGAAGAGAGCGATGAAACGTCTGTTTCTGGTTTTAAAAAATCATCTTCCTCTTTAACAAAGAGGGCTATCTCTATAGGGATCATCTGAGTGATGTCGTCAGACACTTAAAATAACAGTCTGAGCCTGTCAGTGGAAACAACAAGAACTTTTAGTGGACGCACTTTGATCGTATGAGGATTGTGTTGCAGCCATTACAGCCTGTTTCACTGCTGCAGGATGAAGACATCTGCTGGAGCACCTCCAAAACTTTTTGTTCCTTTGAGTCATTTAGACCCCTAAATATGTAGAAAATAAGGCCAGGTTTAAAATACTGAACTTCCTCTTAAACAATGAGTGTGCAGCAAAGGGATGAAAGAAGCAGAGGGAGGTGTAACAGCAGAACAGCGAGGGAGACATTTGAAAAGTCTTTCCTCATTAACATTTCCTATTAGAGCCCTGAAAGAGCAATCTATGTTTAATCAATCCTGGAGCTGGATGTCCCTGTGTGACGCTCATAATGAAGCATTAACACATTTCTGATGATCTCTGCAGTTCGTCCTGCAGAGAAGCACCATCCTGGGTGTGATCAGCACCACCTTTGATACATATTACAGGAGACCACCTGTGGTGCTGCATTAAATGTGGGCCAGTATAAGGGCTCAGATTCCTTGTCGTCTTTAGAGCGTCATAACTCTGTTTGACAGAGAGACTTGCAGTTCCTCCTGAGGAAATGATCTGCATGTTATATTAAAAGAGAGTTTATTTGTATCTTATTTTGAAAAAGCTTCTCTATTCATTTATTTAGCCTGGAAGCTCTGAGATAAAGCAGACCTGTGTGTGATTCTCATTTAGACTCTACATGGTAATAAACACTCTGGATTAGTGCTTCCTCGTCGTCGTCACCGTCCATGTTGACATTTGCACCGCACGGCTCGAGGGGCATTTGATGCCGCGGCCTAATTTGATAATTCCAATTAAAACCATGTTCATCCTCAGTGTAATTACAGTCATCTGGCAGGAGTCCTCCCCCCTAATTGTGCTCAGCGACACAGTGTTCGTGTCGTCTCCCTCTGACTGGACGCGCTCTCTGAGTAATGGCTTTAGACTGTAGCTGCAGCAGTGAATTTTGTCACATTCATGAAAATCATCCCAGTGTGCAAGAGATGTTACATTAAAGGGCACATCTGACATGTCTGGGAATGTGGCTGTGGGCCTCACTCTGCTTCACGCTGACTCATTGTTTGAGGCAAGTCAATAAGGGAAAATATGATCACATTTACCAGCAAGTGATGGAAAGAGTATCTGACTCAGCTTGCCGGCAACGTTTGAGAAAATGAAGTCTTATCAATTGATAATTATCAATCAACAGCTTCTCTCAGACTGAAGTGAAAAGATGTGTTCAGAGCTAAGTCAAAGCAAATGATACAAACAAAAAATGCAAAGATGCCAGTTGACCCAAATGTTTGTGGGGTGACAGGAATGACTCAGATCACATGACGTGAATTAAGCAAATTTGGGTCACTCGTGTATTTGTGCAAGTTGAAATATCTGCTTGGTTGTGTTTTGTGGAAGCCTTTAAGCCTCCTGACGTTGCATCAGAAACTGTCAAACCAAACTCCATTCAAAAAAAAAAATGTGTCTTCTTGCAGTCAGACCTGACAAAGCATGATGTCAGGCTTCTGACAAATCTGCACCATGGTGTAGTTATTTCAACATCCTTTCAACCTGTTCATTGTCATTAAATCTCAATAGCATCTGTTTATTTTGTGTTCATGACACGTGTATCGCTAGCTATTCGACTTAATCAAAAACTCGTTTGAATTGGCGCACAATGAATCTCAGGATATGTTGGGCTGCGAAGGATGCACCCAATGGATCATTCGTGGCCCGGCAAAAAGAGGACGCATTTGTCGGCCGCATCTGAAGGAGCCTTCGAAATTGGACAGCCTTCACCGCATCGCTGTGACGCAATCAGCCTTCAAATACATCCTTCGAAGGGCTGCAGCCCCTGGATTGGGACACAGCTCACGAGTGACTTGCTTGATACAGTGAAACTCAGCGGAGACAGACGGACAGAAGCGCCACCCAGTTAGACTGAATTCAGTTTTCCAAAGCAGATCAGGGGAAGTAAAATCACTCTAAACACCCCTCACAGCACAGGAACATCTGGAGAGGACTCGGAAGGGGGGAATCAGGCCCAAAATCAGCCCGATTATCTTGTAGTGTGTGCCCTTCTTTAGGTCAAGAATAAGCGGTCAAGCTCAAAGACCCAGGTTGTCATAAATTTAATGTATTCCTGAGGCTCCATCTAAGATATATATACATATAGTTTGTAGTTATGTCTGCTGCAGCACATATGCACACTGGAGCCCATTTCTGAGACATTAAAATCTCTAGTAGTTAAAGACTCCATAACATGTGAAGTTGCCTGAAGCCAAAAGAAAGCCGGAAACCTTCAAGCTGTAGTTGTCAGTGTGTTTTGCCCATCATTGTGCTGCTGATGCACGTGGACAAATGCAGGAGAGAGGAGTTGGTTGACTATGTGCTAGCTTCCACAGTTGGGAATGATGTTTCCTTATGACTCTGCCACCGGGGGCTCTGGTGCCTTCACTCCTTACTATATTTCATTCTTTCATTCTTTCATCACCACGCCTCGTCCTACCACACGCCCAGCACATCACTCTGCTGAGAGGATGCACATGACTGACGCTATGACACACTGTCACAAGTTACCTCCCCTCTCTCCCGCCCTCCTACTTAAAAGTCCCCAAACTGAGAGCATGTCATACGATACAGTCAGGACAAATCTGGCTCAAACCTCCTGCTGCTGCGCTCTGATGTCTGATGGGCTGCGTTAACGTGACTTTCCTTCTGTAAATACTCTTTGTTAGAGCAAGTCCAGTCTTAGTTTTGGTCTTCTGCATGAAAATAAAGTGATCAGACCCACCTGAGGGGATCTGAACTCTGCATGGTAACAGTCAGTGACACCTGTGACCTGCTGATAGTGGAGAGGAAACATTTTTACTGCTGCTGCTGCTGCACTGAATCATGCCTCTGTGTCTGCTCAGTTTTTCCAGCAGGCACGAGCTGCAGCCGCAGTGTGAAGTGGTTACTTGCAGAGCCGACACGATTAATGAATTAATCAGTGAGTCAACACAACTTTGATTAACCGTAATTAAGAAAATGGAAGAAATTAATCAGGCTAAAGAGCCAAACATTAGCTCTTTGATTCTGTTTATGATTCAACTACTTTATCACAGACATCATCTTTGGCTGCAGGAAGTTGTTTTTTTACAGGTAGTTGCAGTTTGTCAACAATCTTTAATTTACTCAGAATGCGTTGTCACTTAATTTTACTGAAAGGAATAGATAAACATCTTGGGAAGTATGCTTGTTTGTCGGCAAAGTGAGATATGAATCGTATGTGTCTGTGTTGAACACCGAGCTGGAGTCAGGACGTGGTTAGCCTAGCTTAGCATAAAGGCTGAGCGAGTAACTTCCCTTAAAACCACGAACTGTCACTTTGTCATTTCTGTTTGTGTAGATATGAAGCAAATGAGCTAAAACATGCTGAAAGGCTCCTTTAAAAAGAAATGGTTTGGGTTTTTTTTTTCACTTTAGCTAGTTTCCCGTCTTTTTGCTAAGCTAGGCTAACCACATCCTGTTTCCAGCGCTGTACATGCAGATGAGAGGCTGATGGTTAATTTGTCATCCTCCATTGCTAAAGAGAGCAAATAATTATGAATATTATATTAATAAGAGTTTAGAGAGTTTTGTGCGAGCAGTAGATTTAACAGATGAAATAGATCTACCTACTGACAGAAACAGTGATTTTAGGTTGCAGAACACAGAAGGTTGGTTTTCTGGTTCCTCAGTCAGTTAGTTTGTTTGTCTGACTTTGATGATTTACATGGTCAGATTTGAACGTCATCATTACTTTTCCTGGTCACGGCTGACATGGCAAAACAAAGCAAAGAGTAGTGTAACTCATTACTCAAATAATGATGTCAACAACGAGCACTCGATTATTCGTCCCCATCCCTACTCTCCACATGGACTGTTTCCTGCATACACAAAAGCCTGCTGAAACGTGATTGGTCAATACTGCTCCGACTTCAATGCACTACAAATGGAAACCAGAACACATCCGAGTCACACAATAACTCAAACAAACTCAATGATTGAGGCAGAGGTAAACCAGCAACTCCTGTGTCCTGTGAGGTAAAATTACTGCTTTTGTCAATGGAGTCTGGTGGCTCTGACAAGATACATTTATTTTGACTGTTTCTGGTTGAGAACTAAACAAACAGGAAACGGGGAAACAGATTATTGCACTTAATGTGAAACTGAACAATGTTGCAAAATCTGTCATCAGCTATGTAGGTCAGATGTTGCCGATGAAATACGCAAAGGACTCAGCAACTGGATGACCTTAATTTGACCTCAAGTTTGTGCGGTAAAAAGAAGCTGACAGCTTTTTCGAACAATCAGCATCTTTGAAAATCTTTGAAAGCCGAGCGAGTAATGGGGATCATGATGATGCCTCAGCACTTGTCAATCATTTACTGTAGAGCCAGTTAAAAATGACGCCTGACGAGCAAATAGAGCCCAGACAAATAGGGAAGTGAAAATTATGGGCTGTCTTTGTGAGCCCACACTGAGCCGCTAAAGCCTTTTAATACCAGAACATTTGTAAAGTCGGTTGTTTATCTGGGAGAGAGTTGTGGTAATAATTTGACTGGACTATTTACTGCAACACAAGTCAATCCAGACTCTCGTGTGGTTCTCTCTGGTCCAGCTGTTGTGTAGTTTTCTTATTTCCACCAAACATTTCTCAGTTGGCTTCCTCGGATAACGACCTGTCTTCCAAGAATAATGTTTCCAGATGCGGTTGTGAGGTTCAGAGAAATCCAAACATGCTATTTCTACCCTGGAATGCTCCCTCGCCTCACTTGGACTTCAGATGGTTTGTTGCAGTGGGAGGAAAATGCAACGATGACACAAACACGCACACAAATACAGCGCAAGCATATTCACAAGACACACACACATACACACACACACACCACAAAATAGCAGGTTGTGGCAGAATCCTGATTAGAAGTGCTGATGGATGCAGAAGATTTCCTTTTTTCTTCCCTTTTTCTTGACTTGCAGGGTTCGTCGTGACGGCAGCTCTCTTAAACCTTCTTGCTGGTTGCTGACGTTCCCGTGCAGATCAAAAGCACAGCGTGATGGTGATGATTTCGCTCCTGCAGCCGCGGTCAGAGCTGACTTCAGGCTTACCGCTGCTGCTCCTGGAGTGCCTGCAGATCTGTTAGCTCGGTGCTACCCATTACAGCAATTATACTGGTTGAGCTACAAAGCTTCAATCGCGTACTGCCATACTGTATGGAAGGTGCTTAAGAAAAGAGCTGTAGGTAATGTCCTGCACTTAACAAAGCTCTCATTATGTTCACCTGACAAAGCCTGAATGGAGGGTCCACCTGCTGTAACTTAACCATTAGCCCTGCTTTTCCACATTTAAATCCATGTTATGGATTATAAAGTGCCATTGCTTTATATTCTACAGCTCAGGCTCACCTTCTATGCAAAGAACCCTCCATGTCATCTTGAAATTGTTGCTTCAGGGCAAAAGGACAGAAGTTAAGCAGTGATAGTCACAAACACAGCGTCTACAGTATGATTGCTAACTGTTATAATAATAATAAGAGATGGACATATTTTACATGTGTGTAAGAGGAAGTCGTTACATCGCTCTCTTCAAAGCCACCAGACTCCATTGACAAAAACAGTAATTTTACCTTGCAAAGAAAGGGTGCTGCTGATCTTCAAGTCGCACAATGTCATTAACAAACCGATTGAGGCAGCAGACGACCAACAACTCCGTTGTTATAATATTTAAAATCATTGTTTCTGTCAGTGGAGTCTGGTGGCTTTGAAGAGAACAATGTAACAGCTGTTTGTTTAAAGAAAATTCTCTCTATTAAACAGAGAGTTTAATCTCTGTGAGGATCCTTTCTGTAATGAAGTTCCTAAAAAGAAGTTTGGTTTAGGTTTGATGTAAAAATAAGGCTGAGGTTTAAGAAGCCAGAATGACCTTTGAGCTTACATCGCAAGTAAACATCCAGCATTTCCAATGATTTCATCTCCATCTCCTTAACAAGAAGACATTCAATTGGAATAACTGCATTGAGAATAAGGACACTGTGTTTCTGTGTGTAATCACATTTGTTAGACCTCGTCAGTTGTCTGATAGTTCGCTCGCACTGATGGGAACTTTTCTGAGAAATCTAATTTGGAGCTGCGAGTAAAACTGGGCCAAAAGGACAAAGTCACCTCATGTTGAGGCATTTATTTTAACATCTGAATGTACTTTTATTCTATGATATAGCACACATCAAGTTCAGACACTTCAGAATCAGAATCTCTTTGTTGTCGTTGTACGTGCAACGAAATTGGATGCAATCCTGTCAGTGCAAACATCAGTAGGGTAATAATGCAAGCAAAAGATCTTCCAAGGTAAACTGTTCAAATAAATTATATATATATAAAGAGGAGGAGGAATTCTAAGAAGGATGAAAAGACTAGTAACTAGTTAATAAATATTAGTAACACAAATCACAAGGTAGAGACGTACACTGCGACATTTCACATTCTCTGGTATGCATTGCATGATTCCCTTGATATTGCACAATTTCCTTAGTATTGCACGATTCCCTAAATATTGCAACTCTTCAGGTTTTGGCAGCGTTTAGTGCAGTAATGGCATTTGTCTTTTAGTCTGTTTGTCCTCACTTTTATTGACCTGAAGTGTCTGCCCGAGGGGCAGCCGTTCAAACAGGTAGTGACTTCCAGGGAGGGGGGAGCACAGTTTCTGGGTGAGGTGGTTCTTCCTGAGGATCCTCAGGAAGTCTCTGCTGTGCCTTCTTAGCCAGTGCTGTGGTGTTAGCGCTCCAGGTCAGGTCGTCCTCTATGTGCAGGCCCAGGAACCGGAAGTGTGAGACCCTCTCCACACATTCCCTGCTGTTAAAAGGGGCTGAATGTCTGTTTTGTTTCTCCTGTAATCTATAATCAGCTCCTTGGTTTTGGTGGTGTTGAGGACCAAGTCGTTGTCCGTGTACCACCCAGTCAGCCGCTCCACCTCGTCCCCATAAGGTCCTCATTGAGGGTCCTTTTTGAAGACTCCCTGATCGCCTGCACCGAGTTTGATAAATAGACTCAATGAGTAATAGATAGAATAAAGACCTAACCACTGTAACATCTTCACTGTTTACTAACCCTGTCTCTGCTGTGTTTGTGACGTCAAATGGTGACGCAGAAAAGAGACCAACAGGAGTATACTTCACTGGCACTGGCGTCAGCGTGCTAATTTCATTGGGAAAGGGGTATAACTCAGGCAACCACGCTTGAGCCTAAGTAGATCGTAACATTTTTTATATGATAATACTCATTGTAATATACCTGTTAATCCCAGGATGGATTATCAACATACCCTGGTGGGTGACCCTCAGTGGTCTGTGTGGCAATTCATTTGTTATAATTTGATTTAAGCTAAATTAAAACACAAATAACCCTGACATGGTGAAGGCAGCTCCGGCTTGTGTTGCCCTGTTTCATAGCAGGACCCTCCCTGTGTTGTAATCTCTTGTAAAGACAGCCAGCCTTTTTTGACCACCACTCGCAGCGCATTGACCAAAGCACACGGCCGCTGCCCTCAACCTATGCTTCACCCTCATCCCCTGCAGACTCTGCAAAAAAAAACAGCATGTGAGTCTTACCCCTCAGCCATAACTGCACTAAACAGCCTGAGCACACTGTAGATGACTGTTTCTTCTAATGTTCTTGCCTGTTGTTTCCTTGTTTCTCTGTGTAAACATGCTGTGAAAACAAATTTCCTCTATAGAGAACAATACATAATTAACCTGCGACAATCTGAAGATCTTTTTTCGTCTGTTTCCGAGCTGCTCAGCCAGCATACCTTTACAGTGAGTCCTTCTGAGATTACAAACACATGTAGATCTTTATACTAAACACTTTACTCCGGACTCTTGTGTCCTCCTTTAATTCTCTAACTTAAAGGATGTTGTGTGTGTTTTCTTGTGCAGTGGAAATTGTGTAAATAGACTGCACTTATGGAGCTCCTACATGCACACTACATGCCGTTTTCACCCTTTCACATCCACGATTAACTAATGAGGGAGCCTGCAGGAGCAGTGTGAGGCTCAGTGTCTTGCTGTAGTCAGTCTGCTGTGATTCATGTGTGTATGTTTTGTATGGGTCCACATTGGGACTGTATTTTTCAGGCTTTTAAACATTAAAGGGAGAGTGAGCACATGAAGTCAGTGAGTCGGGCCTGTGTGTGTTGAATCATGAGTCCGGCTGCAGCAGACCGTCGGGGCTGATGTCAGCCCTGCGGTATGCTGCTCTCCGCTCGGCTGTAAGCTGACCCCCTCCTCTGTTGTGTTTCTATTTCCAGGGCGTGAGCGGAATGTCCGTGGATGAGAAGCCTGAAGCCCCCATGTACGTGTATGAGTCGACGGTTCATTGTACCAATATCCTCCTCTGCCTGAACGACCAGCGGAAGCAGGATATCCTGTGCGATGTGACCGTCCTGGTGGAGGGCAAGGAGTTCCGCGGGCACCGGGCCGTGCTGGCCGCCTGCAGCGAGTACTTCCTGCAGGCGCTGGTGGGCCAGGCGGAGAATGGCCTGGTCGTCAGCCTTCCGGAAGAGGTACGTCAATTTAACTCGCTGTTTTTACAACAGATTTCTGCTGCAGGGTGGAAAGGTTATTGACTTTTATACAGTGCAGCACTGAACTCCCCACTGACACCGTGCAACAGCAACACTCAACATGCTCTCTGCTCCTTAATGATGAACCTACACCACCATGTCTAAGAAACTAGGACTAGGAATAACAAATGTATTCACCTTGCATTTATTCATTTGGCAGATGTCTTTGTCTATAGCCCCGTTAACAGATGCTTAACTCAATCGTAGACATAGCCATCATGACATCACTCTAAGGTTGTGTTGGATCTGAATTAACCATTTTAAACACCAAAGTCACATAATAACACAAACAAACTAACTAATCCAGACAGCTGTATCAAAGCAGCTCCTGTGTTCTGTGATGTAAACTCATCATCTGGTTGTTCTGAAGAGAACGATGTGATGTATTCTTACTCTTACTCTCTAGAGATGGGAAGTTCAACTCTTTTTACTAACTCCAGTTTGTATCTTTGAGTCACTAAAGAGAGTCGGGTTTTCGAGTCACTCAAGTCAGTTACCCAGACTTGAATCCCCCACCGGCCCAAGTGCCCATATAGCATGGGCACGGGAGACTTCTGTCGCCCTATAGGGCTACCTTCCGGTTTAGCACTCGGCTAACATGAATGCAGATAAAATTGAAGCGAGCAGTCCTTGTAATTGTTTTTGGACCTAACTGATCAATTTCTGACAGTAAAGTGAGTCATTTCGTGGGGTTTGTGACGCTGGGGGGCTCTGTGGAAACAGAGTTTCTAAAAGTCTTCACCCTGCCCGGAGTTTAACAAAAGATCAGTGACATAAAACAGCGTTAGTGTGTGGACGATAGTTCAAAACAAATCTACGTTTGGAAAAATACCCGTGTATGTGTAGACACGGCCTAAATTTGCAGCATTAAACACCTAAAACCAACTCTGAGCTAAAACAAAAAAAAACTCTTGGTCACACTAGTGGTGATAAAATGATTACATTTAGGACTGCTTCGTTGCTGAAGTCCGTCAGTCTGCGTAACAGATGAGGGTACTGAGTGAGTGAGTGATTCAGGGAGTGATTCGTGTAACTCGAGTCAGACCTTCAGCTCAGGGCAGGAAGTGAGCGCGGGGCGCCGGACTGTGGGAGCGAGTACTGAGGTGAAACAATTCTTTATGTCACAGGCGAGGCTTATACGGTGGTCTCGCCTCAAATTCACAGTTTGCAGTGGCTAGTAGCGGGTAGGAGGGGTGAGTCAGTGAACGAGTCATTAAAAAGAGTCATTCATTTCAAACGTCTGACTCATGACTCACACATCACTATTACTCTCTATAGAAACAGACAAATCTGCATATGGATTCTTTCTGTAATGCAAATCCAAACCTTTGTACCTATTAATCATGTAGACCAAATGTCTTTTGAGCCTGGGTTTAAAAACACTGTAATGCCCCTTGAAGAGATTAAATGTGACTAGTTTCAATGTCACTACAGATTGTGCTATTGTGTCGTTGTATTATCTGGGCCATCTTGATAAATTCATTTCTATGTAACCTCTTAACTTGTCCTGTAAGTGCGGCGGTTTCTTTAGGATTTATAATCAATTATTTCAGGAATACAAAAGAATCTGAGACACTAATTTAATCTTTTTAGTCCCTTTCTGGAGGCATTGTGCACACGTACATCCGTCTAACTCCACCTGCTCCTCTGTAATATATTATCACTTCATTAAATCTCCACTGACTCCACTTTTTGATTATGTGCCTTTTTCCCATCATCAGACCGGATGGTGGAGAGACAGTGTTTTAATTCCTCGCGCCGTTAGCTGGAGGATAAAGACTCAGTGAAAGGTGTGAAAAAGTGCATTATTGAGTCTATAGAGCTGCGATTGCCAATTAGCACCTGCCAGCCGCCGCCGTCGACAGCAGGTAGCGTTTGGTGGCGAGATTAACGCCACCTCGGGCTCAGCTCATCAGGTTCAGTAACACTCACCTCAGCTCCACACTGTCACTTTCAACTGATCCCCATCAGAGCGCCTGAACACACCATGAAAGTGCCCCACTGACGTATTGATGTCACACACACACACACATGCGTACATACATGTGCGGCTGTGAAAACTGGGGCACATCCCACATGTGCAGCGGCGGCTCCTCGCTGGGCCGTGCCGCATTAATAAAGTAGCGCCTGTCAAACGCTCATTGAAGGAGAAGTTAGCGTCAGATTGTCGTCTTATGTAAAATGAGAATCAGCGGCTTTTAACTCACAGAAACGTCTGCAGGGATCGGCTCCTGGATGCTCAGGCTGCTTCCCTTTCATTCACTCGCTGCAGCATGAATAATGCATGAGCTGCTGCGTGTTTCAGGTGTGAGATGGAGTGTGGAAAGTAACATCTTTCAATGACTCTCTCTTTTATGTGCCAAAGGCAGAGTTACTCCCTCTGAGCTTTTCACAGAGCCTTTTCTCCTTGTCCATCACTGCTCCGTCTGAAAACATGTCACATAATGCTTATTAACATCAGCATATAATAGATATACTGGTTTATTTATTATATTTACTGGTAACCCTGCTAATGTAGAAAAACCTTGCAAGTAAGAATAGGTCCCTTTGGTCTGAACACATCCTTAGAAACACCTCATTATCCCTATGTTCAACTATCTATGGTGAAATGTCTCTTTAAATAGCATTCCTCTGCCCTCCTCAGCAGGTGATTCTTCTCTCTGACTGTCTAGACAGCCTCATCATGGAGGAACGATGGCACACTGATGTGTCCAGTCAAGTTTTTAGAGTCAGCCTTTCTCTTCACGGTCACTGACTGAAGTCTGCTGACGCATCCCTGCCCCCCTGAGCCTGAGCCACGTCGTGTCTCTGATGAGGCTGATGGGTGGGTGGGGGTGTCTGCCGGAAGCTGTGCTCGGTTAGCAACACCTCACTGACACTCCGCTCATGAGAGAGATGTCCTCCAGCAGCCACCTTTAGAAACAAAGGGGGGAAATGAGAAAGGCCTCTGCTGCCTCTGAGAGGGGGGAGTGATGGTGCAGATGAAATGTGAAACAAAGACCACCTCCCCCCACCTCCTCCATCGCTCGTCTCTCGTGGCCTCGCTGCCCTCGGAGTAGCCGGGGCTGGCGCGGCTGAGTGACATCATCTATATCTAATGTGATTGTGGGCCTGCAGAGGAGCAGCTTCATCAGGGGGCTTTGTTGGCCATCACATCATGGGAACAAAACAATCCCGCTTTATCAGAGCAGCGCTGTCCTCCGGGCCTGCCGACAGGGGGAGGAACGGAGGAGCATGACGTCCATGTTGGACGATGGAGGCTTCACAGTGTTTCTCTGCTTCATGTTTCTTCTGTAAGAACAAAGAGGGATTCATAAGAGTCTGCCAAACACAGGAGGAGAGCCCTCCACTGGAGAGGAGCAGCCATCACTGTCACAAACAGACATGACCTCCTTATTGTGGAGCAGAGCTGGGACTCAATCCTCCCTGTCATGATCACAGCAGCTAGTTATCAGTCAATCAATCAATCACCAATTCATCTTTAAGCACTTTTTATGTTTAGGGAACATTGCAGACCAAAGATAGAATTTAACACTTTAAATTGTTAAGCTATATACAAAGAAGCAACCTCAAGGGCTGAGAAGAGAAGTGCCAAAACCTGCAGTTCCTCTCTTGTCTACTTGGGGCTGTCTCCAGTAGTGAGTCAGTCCCCATAGAGCCCCATGTTCAACTTTACAGCAGAAATAAACATGTTTACAGTCTGGTGCAAAAAACAGTTGGGGTCTCTATAGCTAATTTCTCTCTTCCTGACAACTGTACGGGGAGAATCTGTATATAATTCCCCTATTTACATTATATTCAGGCTTAAAGTGGTGCATCATTAGGGGCGTGGCCTCTTTGAGTGACAGGTGGGAGCTGCTAGCTGTCTGCTAGGTGTCCCCTCAGCTAATTCAGTCACTGAACGTAACCTCTGGGCCGTGTTTCTGCAGTTAGAGCCTTTTGGAGATTTGTTTATGTCAATATCAGACAAATAATCTGTCTTGCTGTGTACTTTATTGTTCTAACAGACCATCCAACATGTCTGACACACAGTTATGTTAGCAACAATAAGCAACTATCTGTGTCTGTGCTGCCCATACCTGCCTTGATAGCTCGTTCAGTGTTTGTCATACATTGATTTATTTTTGGCAGCCCGTGCAGGGAATCAGGACTGTTGTTGGCTTTTTGGTGGGCCCTAGAGATGAGCAGACCGATTATTTTAACTCCCATTGCATACAGTATGTGGGCAGGTAGCAAGTCAGCTACGTTCCACACACTCTCTTAACTTCGTTAGTCTGATAAATAAATAACTCCAGCTACCACCACAGACAGAATCTCACTCTGGGAAACACGATGGTTAACTAGCTCATTAGCAGGCTAAGGAATTAGCCACGGGTGTACCTTAGCATTTATAAACCCCTCGCTCCTCCTGAGTGTCACACTCTTGTTCAAATATGGTCACTTCCGACTCCAGACAACCAACCAACCACGATGGCCGCCAAAATGCCATAGTTGGCAACCAGTCATTTATACAGTCTATGTTTTAAACAGCAGAGAGAAAAACAGATTGATATATGGACAGATAAATGAATAAAACTGCTCATGAGGTTGTTTTTAAAAATACTAACATTCCTGTGTGCAGCATGTTGTCTTTGTTCTCCTGTAAAAGAGGCTGATGTTGAGAATCTAATTATCTTTCAGTCTGTACGTTGAAATGTCATTCCTAAATAGCAGCAGAAACCTAATTTGTTGCATTCAGTAGCTCAATTGTGTAGACTTTAGTGAATCAAATACGTTTTCACAGAGTCATTACAGTGATCGGCTGCTGTACTGTCCACTTGTGTGCGTGGGAAACCTGTGATTGATTTCAGACCGCTGTGAGGCCAGTGGACGGCTGCAGACGGTGGCGGATCGTCAGCGCTAACATTTCTGCCCTCCCTTATTTTTACTGTGGAAAAAGGAGAGTGCTGCTACTGTGATTCAGCAGCTGGTTCTCAGACCTCAAACCACCTCCTGTTTGTCAGTTCTTTCCTTAGTCATGAGCCAGGGAACGCAGCACATTCTTCATCCCCAAAGAAAAACAGACAAACGAGCACCCTGTGTTTAAACGGAGAGTATCCTCCTGCAGTGTCGCTCTGATTTATTCCAACAACGCTCAAAGTCTTTAAAGTGCTTTATGGAGATTTTTAAAAAGGCTCAGCAGCAATAAAAGGAGTTTGCTCTGATGGTGGGTTTAGGGGCAGCACCGGAGGCTTCAGGATCAGGGAAGGGTGAAGGTTAGGGGTGTAAGGGGTTACAGATCCTTAATGGCTCTCTCTACCCACAAGCAACAAGTTTATAATACAGAGCCAAAAGGGTGACATATGAAATTCTTGCATCATATGGACCCCAGCTCTGCCAAGAGGAGCCCCCAAACCACACAAAAAGTTCATGGAGGAGAGACGAGAGAAAGTGAAACCAGGAGACAGTAGGAAGGCAAAGAACCAAGTTATGCCAGTTTGAATAACTCGCTTACTGGCGCAAGTTAAACTCCATCACCATCGTGAACTCCATCAGTGTTGCATCAGAAATGGTCCTTCCAAATTCCATTGATAAAACGAGCTTTTGTGCCTTTTTAAATAACGATTTCTCTCTCTTGGAAGCAAAAGTAGTCTTACATGGAAACATCCACCCATCCATTTTCTTGCGCTTATCCAGGGCTGGGTCACAGTGGCAGCAGGCTAAGCAAGCTGACCCAGAGGTCCCTCTCCCCAGCTACGTTTCCCAGTTGCTCCTGGGGGATTCCGACGTGTTCCCAGGCTAGGTGGGATATATAATCCCTCAAGTGAGCTCTGGGTCTGCCCTGGGGTCTCCTCCTAGATGGACAGGCCCAGAAAACCTCCAAAGGGAGGCGCCCAGGAGGCATCCTCATCAGATGCCCAAACCACCTCAACTGGCTCCTTTTGATGTGAAGGACAAGCGGCTCTGGCTGTCCAAGTCCTTAACTCTAAGGCTGAGCCCGGACACTCACTTCAGCATATTCTGAACCTTATTCCTTTGGTCACTACCCAAAGCTTATGACCACAGGTGAGGGTTTGAAAGTAGATCGACTGGTACATGGTAACAGAAGTCTAAAAAACCTCAGGGTCAGTCAGTGTTGACACTGTTGACAAGTTTGGTTGCGTTGAATAACGACCAGGCGTCGGGGTGCTGGTTTAGCTCAGTTGGTAGAGCAGGCGCCCCGTATTATAGAGAGGCTACAGTGCTCAAAGCACTGATCGCAGGTTCAACTCCCTGTCTGCTGATCATTTGATGCATGTCATCCCCGACTCTCTCCTCCCCAAATGACCTGTCTCTCTTCAGCTGTCTTATAAATAAAAACCAATAAATAATCCAGAAATAATGACCAGGATTTTGGTTTACACCTGTAGTTTTAGAGAGGGAGCAGGTCAGAAAATACTTACTTATGTGTTGGTGGCACATTGTGGGTTAAAATTACAGATCGGTTCCACAGAAACAATGCCAATGGAAGCACACTTGGGAGAAGGGGACAGACTTTGTAATCCATGATGGACCGTCAGGCTCCAAAGTTACCGTGTATGTATATAATGAAGACTGCAGTTTGGGTACAAACATATTTTGTGTTGGTGACCATAAACCATTTGGATGTTACCCACGTACATAACATTAGAAACGTTACGTTAGGTTTGTGAAGTAAAATGAATATGTCAACGTTGACTCCTGACAGAGGACACTAACTCCTGATTCTTGAGTGAAAGTTTGTTTGTTTGATCCCTTCGTCGCCCCCGACCGTCAGACCCCGAGCAGACTTTATTGTTCTTCATACAACATCACCAGACTCTCAGAGGATTTGTGTTTCTACAACATCTTTCTTGACTTTCCATTGGCATTGTTTCCATGCTGCCAACACGTACTTTTAACACATTAGGAGCCAATGCAGGCACGGTCCTGTCAATCTGCTCAGTTTGGAAGCCGAAGCAGAAAGCTTGTGTTGTTTGGGTATTCAGACCAGGGACAGAGGATGTGAAGCTCATGTTGTTGTTTGGAGGGCTGATGAGTGACATCAGTCCATCACCTCAGGTAAAACTGTTGATCGGAGCTCAACCTGCACAGTGCCGGCTAATCGTTAGGGGGGCTCACTTAGAGCGGCCCCACACCGAGGGCCTCCTCAGGACACCATCACACAAACACAGCCTATTAGACAGATGGTATGAGACAGGAGCCTGGGACTTCCTTATGGATGGGGGTTGGGTGAGAGGACATGAAAGAGGAGTGATTCGCAGCAGTGGAAGTGCTGGCACTAATACCCACCCCCTCGGTCCAGCAGGGGGTCTCTCTCTCTCTCTCTGCCAACACAAGGACACATCGCAGGTCGAAAGCTGAAAGAGGAGATGCGGGGTCTTTGTCTGAGGACGGGTGGAGGAGCACCTTGAGCAGCCAGACTGTCGGGCAACAACCTGCGCTTTATTCCCATGTTTATACTCTTTGTGCTTAACCTCCAAACCCGGCACTGTTAAGCACTTAATGTAAGCAATACACAGACTTTCAGGGCTTACAAACCTGCAATACAAGCATGTAAACAAAGGACATGCCGGACACAGATCTGAGAGTAACCCAGGACATGTTGATATGCTCGGATAAATTCACCTCTTTAATATTTTTATGGTCAGAAATGAAACTCATTCCCGTCGTCGGGGTGGGGTCATGTCCTCCTGGTGTCTGGCTGGTACAGTAAGCTGCACAGAGAGAGGATTAGGACGTATAGTATCTGATTTAATCCACCTTCAGGGGGAGGTTTACTCACCCACAGCTCAGCAGCAGGAGCGTCTGAGCTGCTGCTGTCACTGACGGTGACACTTCCCTTTCATTACCTATTCTTTAAACATATATTAACTGTGCCGAGGACCTCATGTCATTAATTACAGTCACACTAATGTGAAGTTAACCTTATTATTAACTATGTACAGAGTCAGTACCTTTACTGAACTATTGGACCTAAATACTAGAGCCTGTGGGAGAGAGCAGCAGGCTCATCAAAAATATAACGATGTGTGAATGTTGACAAATATACAAATATGCACATACATTTTACAAGCTGCATGTAATATATGTTGACTATATTTTAATTCAGTTTTTTTCGGGGTTATATTGAGTGCATAGGGTTAGGTTTTATTAACTGTTACCTGAAGAACTCTGCAATAGAAATCTGTCGCCAGTGCCAGTGTATGCAATGCTCCAGCTATTATCTCCCCCAACAAGGCGGTGCCCCCCGCCCATATTTATCATGTTTTAAACTGTGACATATAGCAGCAACATCATCAGCCAACCTGCAACCTTTAAACAAAACACACACCTTCAAGAAACATGAGCAAGCTTATTGTTAAATATATGCCACTGGCCTCTTTTCATGCACGCACACACTCGAGACATGCGGACTGTAACAGTGAGGCAGTTGTAGCTTAAACGAGGCTGTGCGTCCGGCCGGCCGGCTGCTGATAAACAGCAAAGCTGCTGGAGGAAAAGTGCTGAGCCTACCAGGGATCTATTTTCAGCTAGTATCAGCAGCTGCTGCCTGCGGGAGTGCATCTTTATGTGTGCCCTGCACCATATGTGATTACTCCACTGTTACTACCAGCACAGCAGCCTAATGAAGGAAAGGGATTGACACAGGACGGGGGTGGGGGGTGAGTACTGAGGGAGGAAAGTGAGCGAGGAAGAAGAAACATGTAGGAAGCAGAGGACGACAGGGAGGATACACAGACTGTTTCCTGGTCATTAGCTCACTGCCGTGACGTTTGAAGCAGTTCAGCTGTTAGCAGCACTTACTGTATGAGTTAAAACAAAGAGGGAAATACATCCGTGTGACAGATAGGGGCTGTTTTAGGGTAACACCGCCCTGCTCAGCGTCTGCAGGACAGACGATACCATTACAGGGCAGGAAATTATGGGCAGCGGCCAATCACAGAGCCAGACAATTCACATGACGTTTTTAGGAAGCCTGCCAAATATCCGTTCATAAACAGGCTGAGCAATACTATACCTCCCTCCCCTCTCCTCCCTCACCCGGTCCTCCTCTCTTACATCGGCCTTTTCGCCTCCGTAGATGAGACGGCTAATTTATGTAAATGTGCTCCAGCGGATTCCTGCATGTCATGCATGCTAATGGAGTCGTGGCTTGGCATGACAATGGAGAGCTTCCCCGCGCAGGAGGAAACACTCCGTTTTTATCGAGAGGGGACGCGTTAACATCAGATGTGCTGAGCAACCTGACATTAACCTCTGTGCCCCAGACAAACAATAAGCAGCCTGAGTCACATCTAATGGAGATGAAGCAGCGCTGCACTGTACGCTGTCAGGATGCCACTGTGGGTTAAGCTGCAGGAGATGACAGGAAGTGTGCAGGGACAAAAGGGGGCGGCAGAACAGAAACACCAAAGGAAAGTGTTTTATAAAGACAGCTAGAGCAGGCGTACAGTAACCTCTCACACAGCTTCAGTGTGTCCTAATATACAGAAAATAATGACATACTGTGTCACTGCCTGGCTTAGAAACAGGTTAAATCATATGACAAGCTACTGCATAGAAATGTTCGGTCTTATTTACCATCCTTAATACAGTAAGTTAATTTACAAATCCAGTTTTGTCACTATTTAAGATCTTTTGATTGAGCCTCTAATTACAGTTTGATGGTAAAATGAAGATTTATGTCATATCATTAAAATTAACTGTTCTAAACCCAAACTTCCTTCAGTTAAGTTTTCATTCAGTGAGCATCATGTCTGCTTTTTTTGCTGCCAAGATTTGTATTGCTTTCGGAGGTGAACCACAGATTTGTTCTAAATCCCTGCACTGTGTTGCCAAGCAACAGTGAAACTTTTACACACAGAAAATGGGACATGTGAAAGTTTACTCAGCCATATCTAAAGTTCAAGTTTCTGCAAGCTGTGGTACAAAATGAAACTAAATCAGCAGCAGTCTGGAGGGAAGAAAAAAAACAGCATGCTTTGAAAAACTCACAAAATATAAAGAAAACAAATATTAGTTGTGATTTAAAGATGCTGGTTTAGTGCTTCAAACTGAAGCAGAATCAGCATATGTCAAATAATACCTTCATCGTCCTGTTCTATATTTTTAATTATACAGCAGTTAGTTCTGACCAAGTAATCTGATTGCATAACAAGCATACCGTGAGTGCACTAGGACTTTTTACACCGTGTATCACTCAGCCAGGTGTTCTGAATACTGTTAATTAACATTACACCAGACTGTGTATGTCTACAGTGATCACGCTGGTACCTCTGACTCACATAACAGACAGATATTGTGATATTGTTTAATTAAGTATAAATTATACCCAGCTTTATAACCTTATGAACCAACCAGGAGTGGTGCACCTTATCTCGTTGTATCCTGTCATACGATGACAATGAAGGCTTTCAATTCAGTTCAAGTATTACATTTAACAAAAACAGCAAAAATGTTTCATCAATAACACAAACAAACTAAATGATTTAGGCAGAGGTAGACCAGCAACTTCACTAACCTGTGAGGTAAAATCACAGTCTGGTGGCTTTGAAGAGAGTGTTGCAGCTGTAACAGTGATTCCTAACTGATACTAACACAAAAGAGCAAGCACATGAAGTTTTCTGGAGGACACATGCATCATTTGTCAGCATTCAGGTTAAGCTATGTGTGCCCTGGTGTTAACTTTTAGAGTGGCTTTTGAAGTTTCTAATCCTCCCGCTCCGCTGTGGTATGGTAGAATATCTGGATAACAACTTGGCTCCATGCACTGTAGCTCACTTCCTTGTTGTATGTTGTGAAGAGATATTCCACCATCTTTCACAGCTGCGATCTAAGCAATCCAATGGAGCGATTCAGAACGTTTTTGTACCTATTTTTCAGCCATTTAGACACAAAAATATGTTAAAATTTTTTTTTTTAAAGCAGAGATAAATACATTGAGTATCAGAATCATCAATATCAATAACACAACATGATTTGAAAGATAAAAGAAAAGTACCTGTTCAGTGTTTAGTCACATAATTTATAGCAAAAAAGGAGTGCCTGATTTGGTTTCATGGATTCAGTATTACAACGAGTACAGAAATGTGTGTGTGTGAGTGTGTGTGAGTGTGTGTGTGTGTGTACTGTACGTCCCTGAGCAGTGCTGCAGCAGTACTGTTGTGGATGTGCTGCGCTCATCAGTAGAGCGGATAGTCCAGTCAAAGCCTCTACCCTCCCCCCAATCTGTCACAATCACACACACACACACACACACACACACACACACACACGTATACTCCCACCGCCCACTTACTCTCGCACACACACACACACACACACACACACACACCATCCCCCCGCACAGATATGGAGTCAGCAGCTTCCTCTTAACAATGACTGATATTCCCGCTGCTGTTGGACTGTCTGTTATTTCGAGCTCGCTACAAGGTGCGTCAGAACAGATGCATGCTGGGAGCTTGTGGATGCAGGAGAATAACACAATAGAGATGGAGACCCAACTTGAGGTCATCGTGAAGATGAAAAAATACAGAAAAATACAAATTTAAGTGTAAATTCAGCCCTTCACACCTTATCCACTGTGTGCAACCAGATGTGTATTCAGGTCATATCACACATCTGTTTAGACTGGTGCTCATATCATGTTTAACATCTGTAATCATATCACATAAACAAAGAAATTCAGCAGACAAATTAACAGTAAAATGGGTGTTGGAGCCCTAAACAAAAAGCAAAACCATCTAATATATGCACGTCTACACTTACACTGCATTTTATAGTTTTGTGGGGACCGCTGCATTAGTAATGTAGGTAACAGGAGCACAAGTACTGACTCGTTTGGGAAATACTTCAAGCTGAAAGAAATGTAGAGAAGATTTGACAGCTGTTGCCGTCACTTCACAGAGCTGCAGATTCAGTATGAAATAGAACACATTTATTTATAGCTTTTCAAGAGAGACACATATAATAAAGGCTTCTAATATGCAGGAGAGAACGACGTGTAAAGGAGGGTTACAAAGAAATGTAGGTTTCTGATACAGTTAAAACATCAGGATCTGTGACACTCACAACTCATCAAATAGAGCAGATTGGACTGAGCCTAACCCTTCAAAATATGACACTGTAGCAAAACTCTATGGACCTTTTCCCCTTTGGTCGGGTGTCAACAAAAACTGATGTATTTTGCAGTTATGCATCAATGCGGCCTCCCTAGGTCAAGATCTACTTGTAAACAAATGCAGCACACGTATTTGTGGTCACTAGATGTTGTAACTTTGACGTTTATCGTGATAACTTCACACTGCGCAACCCTTGCTTTGGTTCTCAGCAATACTTGCAATAAGTGTGAAGTGAATGTGATCAACTATTGTTGGAAAAACCCAATAAAGACATATGAATGTCAGAGTGTGCACGGGTGAATTCTAGATATTATCATCAGACACAGTTTAACTCCAGATTCAGTTTAGTTCATGTCATCTTTTAATCGTTGAGTTAAGCTCTGTCAACTTGGTGTTTCACAATTTAAATCTATAATTCTAATATCTATCTTTAACCACATAATCCCGTCCTTACTCTGTATCATGTTTCATTCACACTGGCACAAACACCTCTTCCATTGTGTTGTTGAGTTCTGAGCCTGCGGCAGGTATTATCTCTAATTTCAAACAGAGTATTTTGGAAAGTGAACAAGAAGTCATGAATTATTGGCTCGACTAAACCTTTTTTAAAGCAGTAAGCCCGTGCAGATGTTTATCTTCCTAAATATCCATAAAGCGGATGATTAAACACATTCTCAGACTCATTCAGATGACCTCAGGCTATTTTTCACTGACATATTTGTGTTTCCTCATGCATGCTGCTAAGTTGTTTTTCCAGGCGGAAAAATCCACAGAGCAAATTCTGTGGTTTCAGAAACTTGATTACTTAGGAGGGAAAATCCTGTTTTACAAGTGGGGTGTCTGGCAGAGGCCGCTGGACCTCTGGAAGCTGCTGTGGTGTTCACACAGAGCGTACCTACAGTAATTCATCTTCCCGGTCTCCCCCACAAAGGCACAAAAACAATCAGTAAACAGAGGGCTCATTAAAACCACATTGTGCTGCTCATCCTCTACATCTGCGTGCCTCTGTTAAGTCTTGTAAGAAACACTTTACATCACCCAGCCTCTGAAAGATGCTTTGTAGAGCAAACAATAGGTCCCAGATTCACAGTGAACCCATTGTAATTGTGTGTGCGAGCGCACCTTTTCCTCTGTGTGTAGTTTGATTGCTTTCCCCCGAGCGCCTAACAGTAATTTGTTTGTCACCGGAGAATAAACCAGGATAAAGCTGCAGGGATTGGGCGCTTGAGCCTGAGTAAAGTAATGAACGCAACCTAGTGTGAACCCCATGCTGATCTCCCAACAGCAGACAAGCCTGGCACTAAAGCCAGCTCCTCTGGCTCCTTTCTCTCATCTGTGTGCTCAGTGACAACAGCAGCAGAGGGCCTGGGGTTCTGCAGGCTCAGGAGTTTACCTAATTATCTGGCATTAAGTCTAAATGGAAGGCTTCCCTCTATCATCCCGTGCCACATGGTCACAACAGGGATAAGCCGCAGTCTTACAAACCATTAGGCTTTACAGGCACTTGACCTGACGGTGCAGGGCACTGACACAGAAAGTGAGGCTGTGGGGCTGTGTCCGGATCCGAGCACTTACATTACAGAGAGGAGTCATACACCTTTGTGTGAAGGCAAATCAGGTAACCAATGCTTAAACTAAAGGACCCAGGTATAAAAGGGTTCCTGGTATCAAAGCTCTATATTTTGTCCATGGTGCCAACAGTTTACTGTCATGAGCAAAAATCTGACATCAAATGTTAAATCACAGTTTTAACACTGCAACAGAAATGATCCTCCAGTGCTCAAATGCTTAGTATCCAAAGAATCAGTACAACCTGTAGGTCATATCAGTGATAAAAGATATGCTTTTATAGTTTTATTTAAGATCAATTTAAAAGGGATCATACAAACAACATTCTCCCGTGTTGTGTCTCCTGTGCACTTGTGGTTGAGCAATATTTCACTCATAAGAACTTTGGCTTCCTTTATTAAATTAATTAACTCAGTATAAGCTTGGTATCCGTGTCAAATCTCTCGGCACTCTTGGAACTGGTACCAAACTGCAGTATTGATGGTAAAACTTGAGACTCTGCTTCAAGTATAATTCACTGAACAAGTCACAAAGATCTTTGCTGATTCTTTAAAAACCTCTTTGGTCTTCCAACGAGGCACTTAAGGTCCCATTTTTAACGCAGATTCCTGCTGCTTACATGGAATATGAAGCAGCACTTGTGCTTCGACATCTTACCTCAAGCAACTAAGCAAATACAAAGCAGTGACAGGAGTGGGTGTATGCAAACCAATGGTATGACCACAGAGCAGACAGTGGTGGACTGCTGGAATGTCCCACAGGTTGTTATTATGAACATGAAGCAGGACACAAAACCTGCCAACATCCCCAACACATACCCACCAGTTCTTATTTACAGCTGTATAGAAGGTTCAGTGCTGACCGATAGAAAGATTAAGCGGTACTTTACAGTGTTTGTTTATGATGGTTGGAGCTGTCCGGTTGTCTCACCACACTCCAAGTGCTCTGAACAATGCCTGTGCTGATGGTAATGCTGGCAATTTCCCTGTTTTTTTGCAGGTCACTGCCAGGGGATTCGCCCCATTGTTGCAGTTTGCCTACACTGCTAAGCTGTTACTCAGCAGAGAAAACATCCAGGAGGTCATCCGCTGTGCCGAATTCCTGCGCATGCACAACCTCGAGGACTCATGCTTTCGCTTCCTGGAGGCTCAGCTGCGCAGTGAGGAGGACGGCTTGCTGCTCTGCCACAAGGTGGCTACAGAGACGAACAACTCAGAGGATGAGAGCATGCAGTCAGAGGAAAGGCCCACCTCCCCTAGGGTGCGGCGGTGTGCCGACGCCCTCTCCTCCTTTCGGCACCCTGACGATGATAGGCTAGCGATGGCCGTGCCCAGTCAGTTAATGGACGGCCGGCTGGACTTTGATCGACACGGCGCGTCAGACCTGCCCCGATGCCCCAAGTACAGGAAATACCAGTGGGCTTGCAACAAGCACAATAATGACACCTCCTCACACACCAGTACCTCAGGTTTTCCAAGCACATTAAAGGAGAGCAGCGTTAGTGGCACAGTGCCGGGTCAGGGCAGGCTGCCTTTGGCACAGATCAAAGTCGAACAACAGGCAGAGGAAGAGGCAATCTCATTGTGCCTGTCAGGGGACGAGCAGGACGGCAGGGACAAGGACAGTGTGACAGCCATGGAGATGGATCACCCAGTATCTGTGGAAAGAACCAAGAGAACCAAGTCCCCGTCCTGCCTCCGAGCCTTCTTCAAGAAAGGGGTGGACCTCCCCAGTCTGCCCAACACATCACAGCAGCTATTCGCCAACAGACTCGTCTGCCCCCAGGACAAAGGAAACTCTCAGGGAGATCATAAAAAAGACTTCAGGCCTTTCACTGGGGAGCTGAGTCTGTCTGTTACATCCCCAAAGGACATGGACGGTTTCCCTGTAGGGTTGTCCCTCAAGTCCGCTTCCTGCGATGGGGTCTGCAAACAGGAAGTTGAGCTGGACCGTCGTAGTGTCATATTTTCCTCAGGGGCCTGCAACCGTCTGGGAACCCCAGCGCATTCCTACCCTGGTGGGAACTCTTTGGAGATGGATCTCACTGAGCACATGCCAAAGGGCGTGTGGGCTGGAGCCAGCCAGTCCCTCCCCACCTCCCAAACCTATTCTCCCAGCACCACCTCCTCTGAGCCTCCAATTCTGTGCCGCCCACGACCCAACACCAGCTGCCCAGTGCCAATCAAAGTGTGCCCACGATCACCGCCTTGTGAGACTCGCACCCGGACTTCCAGCTCCTGCTCCTCGTACTCCTATGCTGAGGATGGCAGCGGAGGGTCTCCCTGCAGCCTGCCCCAGTTTGAGTTCTCCTCCTCGCCATGCTCCAACGTGGCACGCTGCCTCAATGTGGACCAGCAGGAGCAAAGTGTGGGAGGGGACGCCCTTTTTAACCAGGTGCGACCCAAGATCAAATGTGAGCAGTCCTATGGAACCAACTCCAGTGACGAGTCGGGCTCCTTCTCAGAGGGAGACAGTGAGTCCTGCCACGTACAGGAGCAAGGGCCAGAGGTGAGTGTAAAACATTGTCTTTCACATGTAACACAGAATGTAGCCCTCACACTCAATTCCACCATGGCTAATTATATCGCAGTGGCCTGCTCTCAAGGTCTGCATTAGCAGTCATTAAATCATCATGTAATTGAAGCGGGAGTGTTCAGTACAAGATTTACAGCACCACCAAAGGGCACAGATGTACTTTGATATTATTAATCTGCTTTCTGCTCTGCTGGAGATCTGTGTAATGAGTCTGAATATGTGAGCCCAAATGCACTGGGACAGTCTGAATTTAGGAGGCTGGGATGCTGTTTTTAAGACGGTAACTGGGTGTAGCGTATCCATGGTAGGCGATCGAAGGGTCAGGACTCTTCCAGGGTAGAATTGACCTCTGAAGTGATTCCCTCTGGCTTTATCCACCTCCCTGCCAGTGCCAACTAGCTTGAGTAGCTCATTTATCCCAGCAGAATCACTGACAACTACTATCTGCCAGTAAATATGCTAATTCTCTGGGTAGCCCAGCAGACTTCTGCCATTTCTCATCTACTGACGATTAGCTGTGATGCCCAGCCGCAGTAGAGGTGTGTGGTTACTCGCAAAGGGATTACAACCAATACATTACAGCCTCTATGTGCTAAAGCTATAAAGTTTTAATGGCTTGGCGGTTGCTGTGAGTTGAACGTGAGTGGGCGAGAGCTTCAGCACAGCTCGACAGTGCTGACAAGGATGAATAGCCAATCCTCTAATCATCCTCCCCTAATCCACCTGGGCAGACGTCCTCCAAGCTGCAGACTAGACAACTGTTGTTGTTGTTTACCGGGTAAAGATCAGTCAGGGACCCTCTTATTCACAGATGGAGCAAGGTGCAGGTGTAATAACATCGCAGTGAGCAGATTTCCCACCTGAGGGAAAGTGAAAGATGATAAAATCTATTCACAAAAAGCAGCTTTGCCTCTGTGTAGCGCTGTTGTTTACTCACTGACATGATTAAAACTTCCATCTGTAGCGCAGGCTTTTCACTGCTGGGGTTAATGTCAGGTGAAAACTTTACACATCAACTAGTCAACATATTTTATTACTCTACAGATATCACAAATGCAGTTCAAGATATTTGTAATCACATTCTTACTGGCTGCAGTTCCAAGTGACATATTGACATTTTATAAGTCAGTATTGAATCTTAGACTAATCTAGAATTTATTTTAAGAGCTGATTTCTACGATAATCATAGGAACTTCTAAGAGATAAACTGTCGATATACACAAATCCACTAGTAAAAGTTGAAGTGTGGATGTCAATAATTAAAATATTTTCAATTGAAAATGTAATTGTAGACATCAAAAATTACAATTATTAAAACGCCAAAATGTAATTATGACAGCTGGAATTGGCTCCGGCCCCCCCCCCCCGCGAACCCTGAACAGGATAAGCGGTAAAGAAAATGGATGGATGGATGGATGGAATTATCTATAGATAATTGTGATTATCTCATCTCCATCCATCCTTTTCTACAGATTCTATACCACTTATCCTGTCGTGGGGGGGCTGGAGCCGATCCCAGCTGTCATTGGGTTAGAGGTGGGGTTATACCTGGACTGATCGCCAGTCAATGCAAACTGCACACAGAAAGACCCTCCTCACAGTGGTTCCCAACCTTTTTTCCTTGGAGCCCCCCTGCTTGTGTCTAAGAAAGGCCCCCCTAGGCCTCATACACGTACACCAAAACAATAAAGTGATTCATTCCAAATCTTTATTTGCAAAAATTAACAACAATCAGCCGACAGTTTACAGAGGTGTGGCCTACAAAGTAGCTACTGTATTTGAATGAGGACCAAAAAAATAGATTTTGTAACAGTTGAACAGACTTTTGATTATCAAGTAAGTTCTTTTTTAATGATTTTCATGCAAATCTATTCTTGACAATCTCGGTGCAGACAAAGCCTCGTGCAGCCCCAGAGATCCCCGGACCCCAGGTTGGGAACCACTGCTCTCCAAACCGGGGTTCAAACTAGGAACCTTCTACCTGAGAGACGTCAGCGCTAACCACTGCACCACCATGCAACCCTTGGTTTAATTTAAGTTACGGATTTGCAGTGAACATTATTACTAATTTGAACATTTTCAATATGGACATAGATAGAGAACCCACACAGACACAGGTAGAACATGCGAACTTCACACAGCCAAACTGGGATTCGAACAGGCAACCTTCTTGCAGAAAGGCGACCACGCTAGCCACCACACCACCGTGCCCCCCCACTATTGCCAGGTTGTCTTAGAATTCTGACTAGTCTTAAAGCAATGGTTGGTATCTACAAATGCTTATACGGATAATGATTGAATGCCATGGGTTGCCATATTTACAGAAATCTTAAATTAAAATTGTAACTACTCAAAATGATATTTTGACATTTTAAATGTTATTTGCACGAGTGAAAACTAAATCGCTACCCATTTAACATTAAAAGAGCTTGCATACTGATAATCTGTTTGGAGCTTGAAAGAGGAGCTCTTTTGTGTTTTCCTGGTTGAGATTAGAAACGCTTTAACATAAATAATAGCCCACTACAATCACTGATGGGTTTCAACATGAGCACGGTCTTTCCCCGGACTGTGACATCATATGTTGGCTGTCACAGAGCTTGAACTTACGACCTTTTAGGCTGCAGGAGGCTCCGTGTTACCACCCGCCCATCTGCACTCGTATGATGTTTGATTCAGCGATGTTTTGCTGGAGGTGCAGGCAGATTTATTTTGAAGAGCTCGGTGGAGACGGCTGCTCTGAGTGCACAGTGGGAGCAGATAGAGAGGGAGAGAGAAAGTGGTGCATTGCCATGGTGATCAGATCCACAGAGCAAGTGAGTGTGATGCAAAGGTTGGAGAGACATGACAGGATTGTGCTTTTTAGTGGAAAGAATTCAGATGCAGAGATAAAGAGGCTCAGCAGTAATGTGTAATTATTACCTTCACAGCGTGGCACACAACACCCAGCGCTTCAGATTTATGAGCACTTGAATGTGCCGCTGTAAATTATGTAGGATTGATTTACAGCGCTGAGCAAGCAGCCGGGAGAGCAGCCCAAAAATGACGAGGAGACGTTTCTGTTCCCTTTGTCATCTCTTTGTGTGGGTATGACTGTGTTTATGTGTGTGTGTGTGTGTGTGTGTGTGTGTGTGTGTGTGTGTGTGTGTGTGTGTGTGTGTGTGTGTCAGCCATTACAGGCGCTCCATTACTTCTCACAACATCCCTCTCTCAGACAGGGTTATCAGCCAGCTTTACGCTCACTATCACAGGCTGTTGATAAGATTCTTCATAAATAATTGCTTCCAACATTATCACAGGCCCTAATTGCAAAAAAAAGAAAAACAAAACACCGTCTTTGGATTTATGATGGGCACGTTTTGTTTTGGTTTTTTTTGGGGGGGGGTTGTCTTTTGCCTTGATCATATAGGACAGTAAAGATGGGCTGGAAATGTGGGGAGGAGAGAGAAGGGTAGGACCAATGGCTGTATATAAAGATGGAGGATGCATCTCCATCTACTCACATTCTACAAATTTGAAGCCCAAATCCCCCCTGAGACTGGCTCTGCCATCTTTGGAGCAGTTGGAGCCAGAGACTACGCATTAGAGATCAGCTGGTGGAGCCACTGTAGCCACTTCCGCTTACCAAAACACACACTTAACTTAGTGAAAAAAAAGATCCCGCACATATTTAACAGCAGAACGGCTCCTTGTGTCGGTCTGAAGCAGATATTCGCGCTTATGGAAAGTACAATGACTGTAGTGTTAGTTACATCTCCTCTCGCCGTTCCTCCTCTACTCTGCTACTCAGGAACAGAACGCTGCAGGAGCCTTATTTGTCAACAGAGCTGTCAATCATGACGTCACACCCCCTTTTTTACAGCATCAAATAACTAATTAAAAGTAAACTTCTCACTTGGACATAAATCAGCACGATAAGAACTAACTTTAACCAGTTTGAGAAAATTTTTTTGATTTTATAGTTTTGAGAAGGCGGGCTTTATGACCTACACTGCAGCCAGTCAGCAGGGGGCACTAGAGAGGGTTTTGCTTCACTTTTAGGGAGCTGTCATGTCATCCATCTTTATATACAGTCTATGAGTTAGACATGCATCAGAGGGCCCTTAGTCCAACACGCGGCTGATGCTTCGAGTACTTTGCCTCCGTACATGGGGCACCTGCTCTACAAACGAGCTAAACCAGCGTCCCGGACTTTATCCAGGACTTTTTGACTTTGTTCTTGACACTTCAACTTTACTGGCCACATTTGGACTTCATTCTCAAAGTACAAAATTAAAAATAAATCAGCCTTCTTTGCTTTAATTTTTATTTTGCTTTGCACTAATACTGAAAGTTTGACTCTATTCTCGACATTAAACTTTGATTTTTAACATTGATTCAAGACATTTAAACTTGAAGGAAAACATTCCAAATTTATTTTTGACATCTAAACTTTATTCTTGATATTTTAACTTATTCTCACAGTGCAAAATAAAAATAAAATCTGTCTTATGTGTCATTCCTGGCCCTTTTACTCTTCTGCCCCCAGGCCTTTATGTGGTGCAGAAATGCTACCTCATGCTTCCTGGACCACATATTTTCCTTGCAGCCCTCTCTGTAATTCTACTGTACAAACAAACAGAGGGAGAATCAGGCCTCACTGTGCAGAGCAAATGGCAGAGGGGGGAAAGCAGCTTTGGTATAAATAGCTGCAGCCTAGGACTGCGGACTGGACACAATGAATCCTGATGAGGAAGGAAGTTGTTAAAGTGCAGGCCAGTCTGACCAAAGCCTAGTCATTCAAGGTAGCCAGAGTCACTTGAGGTCCATGGGCGGCTCCTGCTCTGTGGTTATGGGCTGTTTGGTCTGTACGAGCCACATGTGTGAAGAGCTATCAGCACATTCACACAGCAGAGACTTATCCACTCTGACAAGAAGATTAATACATTCTTTACCTACATGTAAAGCTCTAAAGGTTCTGAAGTATTATCACACTGTGGTTACGAGCTGTCTCACACTTACATATTATGACTCCAGTGATGTATACTGCTACAGTAGAAAGCTGACTTACCTCCTACGCAGCCGCACTGAAAGGGTGATGAAACTAAGTCTAATTACCTTGCACTTCAAAGAAAATTATGTATAGTGTGGACGGGGAAAGATAATATTGATGATTAATGTTGTAGCTCAAATATTCCTACAAGAAATGTTTACAAAGTCATTGAAATAGAATTATTTCTTTAGCCTGGACTCACAAGCTGTGTCAGTTACTGTTGGGTAAATAGGGGCTGCATATGTTTGAGCCTTGTAGGGTTTTTTTTTCTGGTGGGGATCAGGGTTATTTTAACGATAATAATAATAATAATAAACTCTATTTATATAGCACCTTTCAAATCAAAGTCACAAGGTGCTTTACAGTAAAAACAGTCCACAAACCACAATAAGAATGAAACAGCCTCAGTAGAGCTTTGTTGGGACACATTTCTTAAATAACTTGTTTGCAGTTTATGAAGGTAAATGAAAGTTTTATTCATAAGCAATATAATGCACCATAGCTTTATTCACCTACACTTTTACAGCCTTACTTTGTTTAGTAGGCTATAAACTAGTAGCTTTAGGAGGCTTATGTTAGCTAACGTTAGCAAACTTAAAATAAACAATCCAGTGTAAATGACTTCACTTGGTCAGTACACTAATTTCATGACTCTTATTTCCGTGTTTTGCTGTAATACGTTTAAGCATTCGCTATTAACAATTATTATCATAAAATGTCACCTTAATCCTCAATTTGGTATGCACTTTAGCTTTGTCTCTACTGTTGGTCTGCATGACCAGTAAGCTAATATTTGATAGGTATTGTTGAACCTAGTAATACTGAGTCAGTTCACATTTATCTGTTTTAGATGAATTTCAAAGTAATCAAGTGCACTTAGGTTTTTGTTGTTTTGAGCCTTCTTGCTTTGGTAGGACCGATAGCTTATGGTGGCTAATGTCAGCTAATACAGGTACAGGTACAGACCACTGCAATGTTGTGCGATTGATAATACCAGGCGAATTTGCTGTTGATGACTAACAGAGGGCGACACAATAAAATATATTTGAATTTATAAGCGGGATTTCTGTTGTCAGGCTACTTTGTTTTTATAACTAATAGCTTATGATGGCTAATGTTAGCTAACGATAGCAAACTTTGGATGGATATAACTAAGCCATTATTGAGCCAGTTTGCTAATGTTATGGTTCCTCTGTACTTGTGGTAGTATTAGACTACATTGTGTTTAAGCATGAACTTTTATCACATTATTACCCCAAAATGTAAGCTAGATGTCCATTTTGGTACAGGCTGCTGCAATGCTGTGCAACTGATAATACTGAGTCATTTTGCTGCTAAAATCTTAGCATGAAAAACAATCCAAGGATTGCGACATGACAAAATAAAGCTTTTAAAGGAATTAAAAGTGTTTTATGCTCAGTTAGTGCACTCCCTGAGTGCCCTGAGTCAGTAGCTTATGATGACTAATGTTACCTAACATTAGCAAACTTAAGATAGATATCACTGTGGTAAGAGTCATGACTAAGCCAGTTCAGCAGCATCAATCAGTGCTAGTGGTAGTGTGTACTATTACTCTGTGTTTTTAGTATGCATTATCTCAAAATGTAAGTGTACTCGCCCGGTAGCCTATGGTGGCTAAACTTTGCTAACCTTTTGTGATGGCTTCCAGCACAAGATAGGTCAGAACACCAAGCTACACTGGTTTGTTATGTAGGCTGCCCTAACCCCACCAGGATTTAACAGCCCTGGAAGAGATTTTGAGTGCCACTTAAACCCAGCATCGCAGCTGAGGATGTATCATGCATCTCTACACAGCACCATTTGTTCCTCAGTCTGTCTTCCTCTCTCTCTCTGTGTGTCTCTGTGTAGGCGTTGAGCTCATTCTAGCGTATCGTCTGGCCACAGTGCTGCAAATATTGATCTCAGAGCGAGTGGGAGGAATGAGGAAGTCGCCCTGATACATCAGCACATTGTGTTTTTTTCCTTTTTTATCAGGTGAAACATGAAATAGAAAGAACGTATGACAGGAAGTGCACAGACCTTAATATCAGACCTGCTACATTTGCACGAAGCCAGAGAACCTTTGCTCTACTCTGGTTATGATGTGGCTGTGGTCTGAGTCTGATTCGCCATTCATAATATTAGCTGCAGAGATATTTACTCTTTGTAGTCATTTCCAAAAGTTATAGAAAGATAAGATGGAATCCTTTTTCAAATGATGCAACCCTTTCATCCCATGGCACTGTGATTAATGTATTAAAGCAACATCTGCGTTAGCTGGAGGAGAAACTGATGTGGGGGAATACAAACACAGTGCATCAAATATTTGATGGTAAGTGAAGCTCTGTGAGTTGAGGTCTGGGTGCTGTAGCTATAGAAACTGAAAGCTCTCTGTATGATATGGAAGGAGATATATTCAAGTTTCGAAAAAGGGGTATGTTTGTCCATTAATTTCCCTCTTAAATCTATATTTAATGATGGTGATGTGTATGAAAAATGTACTTATGGCAACACAGGGGGCCTTATTTTGTAGCCTACAGAGTACGCAGAGGGAGACTTGTTCAAATTGAGCAAGAGGAGTTCTGTTTACCCAAGCATTTTACTTTGAAATCTATATTTATCTAGCTCGATGCATGTACAAAAACTGTAGTAACAAGGTAATGAGATTCAGTCTCCCTTCATTACCCCCAAGTCGCCCCTGGAGTATACGCCGCATCGCTCTGCAGCACTGAGCAGAGCGGGACAAATATGGGGAGCAAACAGAGGCACAGAAAGGCTGTTTTCCTTTTCAGGGCCTGCAGTAGTCCTGAGGAAGCTCTGAGACTTTAGCATCCAGCTACCTTACCGTGCTAATCTGCAAGATTCTTGCAGTGTTGATTTTGGCGGTGGCGCTGCAGCCTGGCGCCCGGCTCTGTGGTGTTTCTTGCACGAAAATTCCCAGAAACAACTTGGCAATCAAACAGTGCGTCCAGTTCTGTAAGTTTTGTTTGTGTTGTTGATTTTTGGGATTTTGTGTTGATGAAGTTTGACACATTTCCCCTCCTGTTTCGTCTCCTGTTCCTTCCAAACAAACTTCAGTTGCTGCTTCCAGCAAAGGAAGGCGTCAGAGGATTTTTCCATGGGTCTCTTTGACACCTAAGGAGGATAAAATGGAATAACAGTAATATAGTTTTTAAAGATATACAAATGAATACAAAGAGAAATACATGAACATATGAATGTAAAACAAATTCTTATATTTATTCTTATATGTTTTGTTTTTATATGTTTCTTTTTATGTTCCCTACATATCTTATTTGGTCTTTTTCCCCTCTCTATCTTTGCACCCTCATCTTCTTATTTCTGCAGATTTTTTCTTTTTTATGGCGATCTTATGACACCAATTGCCTCCTGCATAAATAAATATTTTAAAGAACAGAGTTAATGTTGATATTATTCAGCAAGAGAGCAACAAAACAGTCAATTATTTATCTAAAAATGTTTTAGATTATTACTTTACCCCTCCAGGAAAGAGCAGTTACTTTAAAACATTATCTTCATTCAGATCGCACTCAGAGAGGGCGTGTGTGATGCTGATTTATAATCCCATTAAAAGCATGTGAGGTGTCTCAGGGTTAATTACAGAGACAGTGTGAAACACAAATATGCAGAATTATAAATCTCAGATCACAAGATAAAATCTAATTTTAGTCTGGATTCGATAATGGACACACATTAGTGTCAGGAAGCATTTCAATGCATTTCTTTAGTTTTTTAAAGTGACGATGAAAACATCTTTGAGTGAAAGTGTAATTAGAAAATGTGCTTTAGTGAGAATGACGTGAATTTTAAAGCTTCAGAGCAGGTTTAAGACACTGCAGGTTAGCGGAGATCACAACCCCATCCATCCAGCTATGACTAACCTCAGGCCTCCACCTGCTGCGGACCGCCAGCTGCCCAGCCTCACACACTGCAAAATTAGCCTTTGCTGTTTGGCCCTCTTTCCAGTTCATATGCTGTCTCCTCCAGCTCTGCATTGGTCATGAGACTGATATTGAGGGATATCTCACTCTCTGTTGAAACATAATTCTCCTCTCCTTTCTGTTTGTACATCCTTGATTCCTTCCTTCATCTCCTCTCCTTATGTCTTTCTCCCTTCCACCTCATATCCAAGCATAAGAGGCCTGGAAGAGTCCTAAGGGGAGGAGTCTTGTTATAGCCTACTGCTGTATTGTAAGATCTCTGATTGATAGGAACCACAGTGTTCATAATAAGGCATATTGTATACAGGCTTGTGTAGTATGGTGTGACCCCTCTTTTGTACGCCATTGGTGCTTGAAAAAATGTCCACAAAGAACTCACCTGTGCACTCATGCTCACTGCTCCTTGCAAGCACCTTCTCTCCTAAAGATGCACTTAAGAAATTGAGAGATCCTTCAAGATAGTTCTGCAATCGATTACAGGTCAAAGCAGGGTACAAAATAGAGCGATGTGCAAAGCCCATCATGGGGGAGCAGTATTTTAACCCACGTCACGCGACAAACTCCGTGGGGCGTGGGGTGCAGAGCAGCTCAACACAAGGGAGCTTTATTTATGCAAAATCAACAGTACATAGCAGCATTCTGTCGGATTGATGATTAGGACTTTAATTAATGAGGGGAAAGCTGTTTGAAAGAGTATTTCTGCATTGAAGTCAGGTGCTAATGACAGCAATGAAACATGAACAAATCAATATTGTTTCCTGATCTTCTGAAAGGCATTATCTTACATGGATTGATTATCAACTACAGTGCCGTTTATCACACGCTGGTATTTCCTGGTTGCACGCGCAAGGTGCCGGTGCTGCTACCTGATTGGCTGCCTTCATGTGAGCTTGAAGAGGGGTTGTTATTCGTTATTCACGTAGGTGCAGCAGGTGAATATGACCACAGCGTGGAAACATTGTGGAACATCTGTTTCAGCAAGTGTGCCAGCTTTTCTTCTTTCCCTCGCTGCCTTCATGTGAGAAACATTTACATTTTGGTCTTTTGACTGACAGCAAACAAAAAACAACATATTTTCCAAAATGTCAGAGTGCTCTATTCAAAGATACATTCTCCACATTACAACCTGGGTCTCATTCTGTTGTTTGTCTGTATTTAGTTATATTGCATTCCTCCGGGTGCATGACACTGGGCAGAGAAAAGACAGATTTCATCCTCAGAAGAATAGGACCAAAAGTGCATCGACTGAGTTTCTACTCGTCATTAACAACATCTTCAGCCTGATTTTAGACTTTGAAACATCTGTTATTTTTTAACAGTGTCAGGGCTGAGACCCAGCATGGCTCTGGTCCTGATGACAGATGAGTCCTACTTTTCTCTCTGTCCCCCATTTGCAGCATAATGACCCAGAGAGACAGAGAGCGAGAGACTGGGGAGGAGAATTGAGAGAGAAATGTAAATCCAGAACAGTTGGCTGTGAATTTATGACCACCTCTGAAGCGTACTCTGTCATCCCAGCACTGATGCTGAACTGGTTTCTCATAGTGGGGCGGCTAAATTTAGCCGTCCCCTGCGTCCCAGTGACTGGTGGAAGAGGGGGGAAAGAAACCATCACAAGGTCGCAGCGTCTCCTTCCCCGTTGTTTGAATCCTGCAGACTGTGAGCTCACACATCCGATCACTACTGTACACCAGCTATCTGATCACAAACAGAGTCATCTCCTGCTCTGCTTTAGATGAAGCTGGCAGCTCGACTGATGTTTTATTGCTTCCCCGCGCCTCTCTTTGAGGCTGGAGCTGTCATGCCCCGGTGAAGCAGCGAGAGCCGAGCGTGGCCTTGAAAGCTCGGGACATTATTTATTCATGTGTCTGCATGCAGATGTCGAGCTGAGATGAGAGAGAGGGCTCCTGGCGGCTCAGAGGGCTGTGCTTCTAATGAGGAAACTCAAGCCATTTTCTCTCTCAGGGAGAGATTGACATCTCGATTTGCTCTTCACTGAGGAGTCATTTCAATTCTGTCATGAGTAGGCACCTTGTTTTATTCCCCTGAGTGCAGCGCTTACACCAGGTGACGCTGAGCCACCACTGTGCTCCGTCTGCTGCAGAAACAGAGTGAGCTGCTCTGCTGCAGCCTCTGCCTGCAGTCATCTGCGCAGCTCGGGGTCTCCGGGGAGCATCCAGCAGCCAGGTACAGTGGGAGTCGCATCGCTTGCTCCTCTTTCTCCTCTCTTCCTCCTTTGTTTGACTTTGTTCTTCCAGAGGCAGCCACAGGGAGGAAGAGGGAGAGAGGAGAGGAGGCAGAGAGCTGCAGCTCCTCTCATCTCTGCCAAGCTCTCCGGCTGTCTTCCTCTGGCTCTTTGTTATTCCTCCACCGCTTCACTCGCTGCCTGAAGCTACGGCTCCCTGGTGCACGCAGATACCGCTGGGGTGGATCTGCCTGTGATGTGCTTATCATAAGGTTTGCCATCACCTGAGGGAGAGAGGCTGACTTATTGTTGCTCTCCAAACTGAGCAAATAAACACACACATCCTTCATATGTTCTTTATTCTCATATCTCATTCCACGCAGATTTTTGCTTTTCTAAATCACTGCAGCATTCCTTCCACTGATTCTTTTGTTCTGCAGAATGTGAGGACCGGTCTGATGGTCGTTGGTACAGATATTCATGCCCGCAGAAATCATCTGACAGTGATTTGGATCAGGTTGGCGAGTCACTGCCCCCTCAATCTGTCGCCCTGGCTCCTGTCCAGGTGCTGAGGGACAGATGGAGAGGGACTCTTTTCTTGCATCACCTTTTCCCCTCTTCCTGAGAATGTGCTTCATGTTAAATATGAGGCAGAGGAAGCTTCAGGCTCTGTGAGGCGTGTGGAGCAGTGCTCTACTGCCATCTTGTGGTCAAATGTAGCCTAACCCTCACTGTCCGACAGCAAGCAGGCACAATGAACAACTCCTTTGTTGCACCGATCACAAGAATACGAGGAAGACAAAAAAAGTTGTCATTCGAGCCAAACAAGAGACAAATTGCAATGCATCATGGTACACAGAGTCCATTTTCAGAGACAATGAGGTTGCAGGCATATAGAAATTATGACTGTAATCAATCTCTGATATAAACTTGCTTCAATCAGTTAAATCAGGCAAAACAATTTTGCAAAATGTTTTTGCTTCAAGTTCAAAGATGCACCCCTAATTTAATCAATCAATAATAAATAGATTTTAAATTCTGTTAATGGAATCAACATTAATATGTGCTCATTAATGACTGAATAACATCCCTCTCGTCTTCTTCCTTCTGCTCCAGGTGAAGCTGCCTTTCCCCGTAGATCAAATCACAAATCTTCCACGGAACGACTTCCAAATGTTGGTGAAAATGCACAAACTGACCTCTGAGCAGCTCGAGTTCATCCACGACGTCAGGCGGCGGAGTAAGAACCGCATCGCTGCGCAGCGCTGCCGCAAGAGGAAGCTGGACTGCATCATGAACCTGGAGTGTGAGATCAGGAAGCTGGTGAGTCGACTGTTTGATACTTACCTGAACACAGACTCCCTCTTTTTAGAGCCCTCTGGTCTCCATGCTGAGTCTGTGAGCTGCTGAAGCTCTGCTTTAACCTGCTGTTTTTCAGTGCTGGGTCTGAAACTGGAAGTTTTTGATTTGTGTCAATCAGAGGAAATGTTACAGGAGCAGTCTGGCAACTTTTGCCTGAGATAAAATTACTTACTCCCTTTATTTTAGGGTCTAAATTCCATACATTATATTTACTCAATGTTTCCGTGATGTTGAGTTATTTCTGGTCATTTTCTGACGTATTTATCACATTACCACGAGATAATGACGCTGCACCACCATAACATCAGATGATCAAAACTCATATCCCCAGATATGAGCACTAAACAAACACAGAAACAGGTTTAACTTAGCTCATTAGTGTGGGCAATGGCAGCATGGTATGTCCTGCTCTGTAATATCACAGTGAGCAGCCTGTTTTGTTTTCTACATCGACAGAAAATTATCCTGTTATCATGAGAAAACCAGATTTGTTAGCTCGAGATAATTGGCCAAATTAATCCGTTATAATTGGAAAACCAATATAAAACTTAAGCAAAAAAAATTCCTCTGCCCTTTCTTTGTCTTTTTTGTTTTGTTTTTATTTCATTGTTTTGTCTTAGTTGTTTTATTAGCTCTCCCACTTGTCTTGTGCTATGTCATGTCTTATTTGTCTCTCTACATGTTTGTAGTATTTGTATTTGTATTGCACCCTTTGTTAGTGATTTGTATTGCACCCTTTGTTGTCACTGGCTTTGCATTAATAAAAAGAAAAAATAACCAGCTTAGTTTTCCCGAAATAACGAGAAAAATAAGTTTAAAATTTAAATGACTCGTTATCACGTGAAAACCGAGTAAATAAAATGTATGGATGCATGTCCACTTAGGGCCTCCGTACTAAATGACTACAAATTATACATTATTTTGGAGTTCCTGCAGTACTTTGATTTAGCTTTCAGCGGTAAAATGGATTGTAATGGCTGCAACATTATTAAATACCAGTATAAGCCTTTAATGTAATTAACAGAGGAAATTGTTAAAGTAAGAAAAACCTGTTCATATGTTCAAACGGGTGTCTGAGTTTTCTCTATGGGAAGAAAAATGATCAACCTATCCTTTAACAACACAGGCTTTGTCCACCTCTGCTGGCATGAAGTAGGAACTGCAGCATAGCATACATTTCTCTCCCCAGTCAGTTTGTTGTCTCTGATACTGGTTCTCGCTGCATTTTCACTCAACGTCAACACAAAAAATAACCAAAAGAGGCAGCTGTAGACAACAAACTCTCTTGTTCTGCAAGTAAAAAATCAAAAAATGTTTTTGTAAATGGAGTCCGGTGTCGTCGAGGAGAGTGATGTAACTGTTTGTGGTTAAAAAAACAAAAAGGTCTCTCTCTGTAGGGATCCTTTCTGTAATGTTGTCACACACTTATAATAACAATCTGAGCCTGTCAGTGGAAACAACAAGAACTTTTAGTGGACGCACTTTGATCCATCCAGCCTGTTTCATGGCTGCAGGCTAAAGCAATCTACTGGAGCAATTCCCAAACTTTACCTGTTCGTCATTTAGACCTAAAAATATATAGAAATAGAGCCCAGAACTGACATCATAACCTTTTGCAAGTACTAGAGTGTTTAACTGAATACAATAAATAATAATCTGAATGGAAAACTTCAGGAGACAGTGAGTGGGAGCTCTTCTCATGTGTACAGTCTGCATTTCTAAAGTGACTCATCTTCTGTGTGTGTGTGTGTGGTTACAGGTGTGTGAGAAGGAGAAGCTGCTGACAGAGAGGAACCAGCTGAAGGCGTGTATGGGCGAGCTGTGGGAGAACTTCTCCTGCCTGTCTCAGGAGGTGTGCAGGGACGTGCAGCTGAGCCCCGAGCAGGTCCAGTCTCTACACCACTACTGCCCCGTGCTGCGGCCCTCCAACTCCACTGCCAGCAACAACAACGCCACCCACCAGCCCAAGCCCCTCAGCCTCGCCACCAACAACACCACCACCAGCATCGACCTCACCACCCACTCAGGCTCAGCGACGCCGGAGCCCAGCTTCCACGGGTCGCCCGGCCCCTCGGAGAGCGAGCCCGACTCGGCCGTCAGGAACGGGGCGGACAGAGATATGGAAGGCCAGGACGCCAGCTTGTATACGAAGTCGGGGCTGTCCGTGGAAAAGTCCAACCAGGCGGTGACGGTGGATTTTTGCCAGGAAATGACTGAAAAATGTACAACTGACGAGCAGCCGAGGAAGGACTGCACGAAGTAGTTCTCTGTGTTGTTTTTCATGTTTTTTATTATTTAATTTTACTCTTCTGACAAACCCTCGCTCTGGGTTGTTGAGACGGTCAGCCTCCGCCAGTGTTCACTGAAAAAAAAACAAGCTTTGTTTGTATTTATGTCTTTTTGTGCTGTTTTTTTTTTTTTTTGAACGGTTGACACTAAAGTTGTCTTAACAGCAGCAATACTGTTCTCCAGGTATTCTCCTCTTACCATGACAGAGTGGGAACTTCTCACCAAACCCTTACAATGGTGCTAAACTCGCCCCGGCAGCAGTGGAGACTCTGTTCTCCACACATCACAACTCAAAGTCGAACCTCATCGGACCTAAACAGCAGCAGCTCTCTGTCTCTCTGTTCTGCCTTCTTCTCTTTCACGTTTGCTCTTCTTCCCGCTCTGTCTCTATCAATCTTTACTCTACCTCTTTCTGTCTCTTCCCGCGCTCTGTCTGTGGTTCTCTCTCACTATATATCTCAGTGGCCCTTTTCGTCACAGCAATTCAAACTCAGGAAAGAAAAATAATCCTCTGAATGTTCAACCTAATTCATGAAAAATGAGAATACAGCTTCTGTACGCGAGGAATGCAGTGAGACTGTAAAATGTTCATATGCAAAAATGTCTTCAAGCGTCTCGCATTTGTATTTCTGTACAGGAGAACTTCTTTGTAACTACAAACATTCCTCCTTTGCCTTCCTCAGCACTGAATTGAAAGGTTAAAAAAAAGGTTTTGGCAGGCGGTTAAAATGGCTATTTTTATTTCCCACTCATCAGCAATACCATTGTATTTGGATGTTGTGATGGTGACTTTCAAGTGCTTGTTTGGCAGAAATGTACATAGTATGGAGCATGATGACTGTAACAGTGATTTTGTACAGGTAGAGGCTTAGATGTTTCTTTTTCACCGGGGTTATATCAAGCACCTTTTTCTAAGGGAAAAATCTTTGCTTTGCTGTTTCCTGTCCTGCCTATCGAATACTCCCCAACATGGCGGGTGTTCTTAAACTCAGGAAATCAGCTCGATTACACATGTAGACACACACATTACAGTACACGCAGACACATGCCACACAGAATTTTGAGCCCCATGCATGTATAAAAGTTAGACATTCAAGACGTGTTTTAAAGCGCGGCTCGGGCCAGCTCCCTCTCGCCCTTTGACTCCTCTTTAAATGTGAAAAAACGAGTTCTGCCTTGTGTTTATTTGGAGGAAATCTTATTTCTCATCAGTATTTAAATATGCTATTTGTGTACACTCTCGCTCACATGCTTTAGGTTTCTTAAGTGTTGCCAACTGATGTTCAGAGAGAGCAAAAAAGTGACAGATACTTTTATATTTACAAAGTGATCCCGATTAAAACAATTGACAAAAAAATTAATTAATTGACTAAAATCCGGCACTTTGTTTCCCGCCCCAAGCGCTCAGAGCCATTTAGCACTTCAATTAGGGACTTTATCTTTAATTCAGGCTCCTTAAAAGTCTGATACTGGAGCACTTCATTTGGAAACATCATGTTTATATGATCAAATAAATATACAAATAGAAATATCTATAAGAAGAAGACGTATCTGAAACACAAAATTAAGCTAACGTTTTAGTTTAAGATTCACACCTTATATTTGTATTTCTTTAGGAATTGAATAAGCTAATTCAGATTTCATTTGACGTGAAAACAGTGTATGTGTCGTCCAAATGATTAAGTAACAATCATATAAGATAGTAACAAGTTTGCCCTAATTGTGCATTTGTTTGAACATCCTGCTTTGTGATGTGCATGCATGCTACCTGTAGCTATGAGTCTAGTTAGTTTGTCTAGCTTCTGTTTGCTTCGTAACTTCTCTCTGAAGCTTTTAAAGTGATATTTTTTAAATTTCTATGTACAAACTGAATTATGTGGTCCCCTGCTAGAGTCTGGCTCTATGTACAAGCAGGTTGAATTTGATTGGAATGTTAAGCTTTATTCATTACTCTTTCAAGCCCCAATCCAAAATGGCATCCCTGTTAGCTTAATCAGTAGTTGAAGCTAATATTAGGCTAGCTACTGTTCCACTAGCTAGTACTCTCTCATTAAGGAGTACAGTGTTTAAGAGAAACGTTTCCCCATTGACAAATGAGTATCTACTGCAGTAAACTTGCCATTGAAAATACAAAACCTTAGTGATTTACAAAAATGCGACAGCATCCTGAAGTTTCACAAACCAAAAAAACGAATTGCTCCATGTTCCGTGAAGCTAAACCAAAACACGTTGTAGCTGTTGGTTTCTCTCCTGTAGATGATACATACCAACACTTTTCTTTAACGTGTAATATTTAATCCGTAATCTCTCTCGTCTAAAAAATATTGTTTAGCATTTTCATCCTTGACACATGCTACCCTGCTAGCTAGAAACAACAAAGCTAACGTTTGACAAAGATCTTCCTTTGTTGAAGCTTTTGGCCACAGAGACCTTTAGTCTGTAACATCACACAGCTTTTTTGAGCAAAACTGATGAATTCATTCTTTTCTATAGAGGTTTCTGCTATCATAAACCACTTCAAGTTTTCATAAAAGAGAAAAAGCCATGAGGAAGTAAAGATAAAGTAGTCACTGTTTGGTGTTACAAATGAAGCATTAGCTACCGTTGTAACACGGCTAAAAAACAGCACCAGACAAGTAGTTTAATATAATAATAATATACTTATATTTCCATCAAGCATGTTTTTTATGTTAAATTCATACAAATGATAGGATCAGATAATGTAATAACTATATGAAAACAATTGCCGCATCTGACCCTAACCAGCTAACTAGCATGAATGACGTGGAAACAACGCTAACGGAAGATGAACTCACAATTAAAGATAATCATGTGGATTTAAGTTCCCCGATATACAAACACAACTTAGTTTATGATAAATCTGCTAAACTGGTTTCCTGTTTATATTTCTCAGGGATGTTCAGAACTTAATCGACTTCAATCAACCCCACACACACACACACTTATAGAGTAGCCTACTGTGTGGTTAATTAACACGACTTATTTAAAGTAGTAATCTGGAAGATTTTCATTGAAATAAATGTCTGTTAAGTTATTATCTTTCACCGAATTAGATAACACAAAGGAAATTGAGCCTATGGCCCACTGATGAAAGCCTTTGCATTTGCAGTATTACAGACTGGGTGTCTGTGGCGACTTTCACAGAAAAAATCACAAGCGTCGCCCAGTTAGTGATGCGTTTTCCATCAGCCAGCAGTGGTTGGTCTGCCAGAGAGGGTAGGCGGAGCTAAGCGGCTGCTTTTCCGGTCTCTGCAAGTGTTGCGAGTAAACAGTAATCTACTATGGCTGAACAAACAAAGAAAAGATGGATGACTACAGATACAACTTGAGTGAGAATCTAAAGAAAAAGAAACAAATTGGAAGCTCAGATGAAGCAAACAGTCTGAAAAGGAAAGCGACCGTCAGCCAGGAAAAATCAAGAGTTACAACCGGAGCCAACCGTGGACGTCTGGTTAAATTGGGAAGTGTCCTCCCGCAATTACTTTATATCGCCATAAGGTGGCGCCCAAGAGAACAAAACTGAAATCTTCGAGATTGTCGGTTTAAAATCACAAAAGGTTTTGAAATTTAATAGGAAGTGCTGTAGTGAATACTTAATATGCTTAATAATGGATAATTAACCCTCTTCTAGCAATATACAGAAAATCAAACTGTGGTCCGAGTAAGCTAGTCAATTTGTCACTCCCCATAACAAAACTTATTTCTACCCGGTCATTTCTTAATGCGGTCAGCCTCACACATAGCCTTTCTCCTTCAAGATTATTTTGAAGTAACAAAAATGTATTTCCTAAAAAAATATTTTGAGTATTTTTTGCCAAATAAATCAGGGATTGGGGCTTTAAAGTTTCGATGAAATGTTTTGAAGTCCTCCCCCCCGGACTTTAACTGATGTAAATTTTAGATGTAGTTAAAAATAAGATCTCCATGTGAGACTGTTTCTGTTTTACAGCCAAACAGAATTAAGTGTATTTTATAAATCTGTCTTTAAATTGTTAAAAGACTTGTCCCTACTTTGTAGAGAACATAGACCCCGCACACGCACAAACACATGCACATGCACACATACACAAACAGCACACACACAGCACACATGTGGTGGCACAGCCTGAGTGCAGAGCAGTAATGATGGTTCAGCCCTATTTTCTATTTGTGCTCTTTTCATGCTTGTATGCATACTTACTGAAGCTAAACAGTATTTACTCATGTGGAGATTCTACCAAGCCACAAAACTCAAGTAGAAGCATCTCTAGTACAGAAGCTTCATTTCTGCAAACATTATGCAACTCATTTTTTGTTAATGTACTTTTTCATTTGCTTGATCTTAAATGGAGGAAGCCTGGTGTTACATCAGAGAGCACCAACTCTGATTGATGTTTGGTTTTTTTTGTCTGGAGAAAATGAATTCATGAAGTTTGTGTTGTAGCAGCACTATTGTAACAACGGCTCCTGGGTGTCTCCTCTGATGTCCTCACAATTTGAAATGATCACACTCTTTTTTTTTGCGTAGATTCGTTTCTGTTAGACCAATTTAATTTTAATATTTCAATTTATTGAAGCCAACCCTCCAGTCAGAAAGCTTTTTGTCCAGACCTCTAAGCTCTTTGAGTCTCGCTGCATGCAAGTTCATTAAAGGCTTCATTAGCTTCAATGAAGAGATGTAATGTCAGCCTCTATTTCCACCGCTGGCAAAGAGGTCACTTCACTCAAAATACAAAAAATAATGAAATAACTATTTAATTGTCACTGATCTTTAGAGTACAGGAGAGTAGTAGGGTCTAAAATTCAACTCAGAATGTTCTAAGAAAAGTTGGAATTCCAAAGTTACAGTTGGAGTTCTGATATGAACGTCAGAATAAAGACGGATTTCTAATCTCGAATAAAGTCCAAATTCGAGTTCAGAAAATGAAGTTTCAAATCAAAATTCTTGGAATAAAGTCGGAATTCTGTGTTTAGAGTTTGATGCTTAGTTTGAACTCAGATACATTTTCCACATGTGTATCTTCTTGAGGCGTCTAATCATGCAGATAGTTTTGGATTTATTTGTCCAAATACTTTGGGATATTTTGTCTCATGAGATTTCCCTGTTACTCTGGATAATCACATTTTCATTGACAGTATTTTTTTGTGGTTTCCAATGAAAACCTAAATTAAATCAAATGTCCTTTGACCTCTGGCCTATTGGGATGGTGGCAGAAACATAAGACCAAAACTATTTGCATGTCTTGATACCTGTGGAGATCAAATATATGTTTTGACATTTGAGTGAAGCGAACCTTTAGTGTCTCAGGTTGCCAAGCATTTAAACTTGCTCTCTATCTCACTCTGAAGCAAACTCTTTTCTTTTCTTTATTTTTTGACTTGCTTTTCTTAAGAGTCACATAAAACATCCCTTAAAATATCTTTAATAAAACCTTAAAGCTGCAGTAATTGATCTGTTTTGGCCACTTGGGGGCAGCAGAGTCAGCTGTAAACACAGAATTGACATATTACCAACTTTTAACGTTTATAATGGCTAACAAATCCACACAGTTGCCTCCTTGTACATCGAGTAAAGAGCAACATTAGCATTTATTTAGTGTTGTGTTAATGATGAATGTACGTCCATTATTCACTTTTCTTTTAGCTCCGTTTTTGGACTTAAACACCTCCAGTATTTTCACCAGCAAGTAGCTAACTTTGTATCTCTGCTGTTTGGTGCTGGTTAGGTAGCATGCCATTACTGCAAAATATGTTGGTTGTAAAAGCAAAACCAACATATTTTTCTGCTGGTCACTACAGGCGACACACACGCAGTCATCTGGTCCATGTTCATGGATAAATCCATTAGTGCAGCTTTAAAATGATGTGGCTAATAATTCTATGCAGACACCTAAAATGAATTTAATAATTTGATGCTTAGATTTGAGGAATCCTCCAGGTCACTCTGTGCAGGCCAAACACATCTTTGGTTGATTCCATCACAGCAGATTGAAGTGAACCCTTTGCTGTAACCCTGTAACTGAAAGCTTGTACCTTTTTGCTGTGGATTTGTCTTGTTTAGTTTTTTTTTTTTTGTTGCTGCTTCTCTGAAACAAACACTGGCTTTTTCAAGGTTGTTCTATAGAAGAGTATGAACAAAAACATGCCTTTCTCACAGATTGAAACTTTATTGAAAAAAAAAATTTCTGGTATCCTGGTTGAACGCGCAGGCTGAGATCATTAAGTAAACTGAAAATGGAAAATGTTTACAAATAGGTGTCATGTCATGTTTGATAAATGTTTGCCATGTAAAATCGATGGTCGTTCAATCGGACTGGTTCTTGGTGTTGTGTAAAGAGACAAAGAATGAGTTTCCTCACCTTGTCTTTAATCCAACTTTTGGGATGGGTCAGCATGGATACAAGTGCACCTCCGATATTTGCCTTAGAACTTGCAGAGGCCATAGTTCACATTCAAATGAAGTGAGTGTATGCAGGGGCCCCGGCCCCCATCCCTGAGTCACCAGTGCGGACTTTCTCACACTTATCTACCTGTGAAATCCTTCATACCTCTCATAACTGGTCAATGACTGTATCAGCAAACTGCATCAGGTGTTTTTTCTACATGCTTTTTACACAGATTATATGGATTATTGTATTCGTAGATTTTGGTGCATCATTTTTAATGTAATAGCTCTTAAGCTTGTAGTTCAAGTTGTTGTTTTTTTCTTTCATTTTTCTAGATGACTGTTTTGTGTTAATATTGTCAATTTGAAATAGTTGTCATTTGCTTATTCTCTACTAAGAGTTCTTACCTTTATAATTTTTAAATGCTACATGACCCTAATTAATTAAAATGACTTAATAACCATTGTAAATACGGTATTGTGCAAACCCCATTTTCATTCATTTCAATTGCTAGTGTTCTATAAATGACTTTTTTTGTCTAGACACCATTTCTCTTTATGAAATAAAGAAACATGCATATCATATTTTGCATTTTGTGATCTTTTGTGCAAAAACATGAAGAACTGTTTGTCAAATTTAAAGCTGCATGTATTGATCTTTTTGACCACTTAGGGGCAGCACTGAAAAAAAAACAATGCATTTCTTTTTAGTAGATTTTGAGTCCAAAAACTGTTGCCTAACCCACCAAACAGACGGCAGAATCAGCAGCTTTCATTTGGAGTTGTGTTACTGGTAAATATACATGCTCTGTTAAGCTCTTTGGTCTCCACCACCCCTGAGAGAAATATCTTGCTTTTTAGTTGCTAAATGCTTCACGAAGTTTTAGGAGATTTAGGAGATTTAGTTGAAAAACATGGGACTAAACCAAAACCATAAAGCTTTCACATTTCACAGTCATTAAAGCCCTAAACAAATAAAAATATAATTCAAATAAAGGACAGTTCTGGTGCTTTTTAAACATGTCAGAATATTTTAGAGTCAAAAAGTACTACAAGTGTTGGAATTGCTCCAGTAAATGTCATCAGGCCACCAGCAGTGAAACAGGCTGTAATGGCTGCAACGTAAAAGAAGATGATTTTTTAACCAGAAACAGACGTTGCATCGCTCTCTTCAAAGACACCAGACTCCATTGACAATAACTTAATTTTTCTTTGTAGAACTTGGGAGTTGCTTGACCCCTAATGCCTCTATCATTGAGGTTTTAGTTATTTTTTATGTTACACAAATATTGTATTCAGTGCAATCTAAGCATTTGATACACCAAAGTCACACTATATAAATATTCAGTCAACGTACTTCTCATTTTCCCTCAAAGATAAAATTGCAGCCATAACAGCCTGTTTCACAGCTGCAGGCTTAACAAATTTACTGGAGCAATTCCAAACGTTTTAGTAACTATGAGTGATATAGTTAAAAAATAGCACACACTCAGTGGGGTATAAATCCAACAGTGATTTCTTCCCTTTTTATGCCTCTGCGCTGTCGACAGCCGTGGCCGGAGGCATTATGTTTTCAGGTTGTCCGTCCTTCCTCCGTCCCATTCTTGTGAACACAATATCTCATAAGTGCCTTTTAGGGAATGTGCAGTGGTAAGCGCTGTTGCCTCACAGCTAGAAGGTCACTGGTTCAAACCCTGGTTTGGGTAAGGTGGGCCTTTCTGTGTGGAGTTTGCATGTTTTCCTCGTGCATGCGTGGGTTCCCTCCGGGTCTCCGGCTTCCTCCCACAGTCCAAAGACTCAAGGTTCATAGGTGACTCTAAATTGCCCATAGGTGTGGGTGTGACCGCGAAAGGTTGTCTGTCTCTGTGACAGCGCTGTGATTGACAGCCGACCAGTCCAGGGTGTACCCCGCCCTTCGCCCAATGGCAGCTGGGATAGGCTCCAGCCCCCAGCAACCCTGAACGGGATAAGCATTATAGATAATGGATGGATGGATGTCCCCTTGGACTCATGGATGAACTGATTAGATCTTGGTGGTCAAAGGTCAAAGGTCAAGGTCACTGTGATCTCATGTCCATCCTATTCTTGTAAATGCAATATTTTCAGAAACTCCTGGAGGGAATTTCAACAAATTTTGGCACAAACTTCTATTTGGACTCAAGGATGAACTGAGTAGATTGATGTGGTCAAAGGTCAAAGTTACCTCACAAAACACATTTGTGGCCAAAACTCAAGAATTCATAACTAATTAATGCGCTAATTATGACAAAATTTCACACAAATTTCTAATAATTTAAAATGATGAAGTGATGACATTTTATACCCAAAAGATGAAAGGTCAACTTCACTGTGACAGCGTCATGCTTCATGTTGTCACTCCAATCCAATTCTTATTGCTTTAGACCCCAAGGTACATGTATGAATCATCACTTCCTCAACTTGACTAGTTGGCGGAGGCATACAACCACAAGGCGGTAATTCTAGATTCCCCATATGTAATTTATATATGAAGTAAAGATTTGAACAAAGATGAACATGACTGTTAGGTTTGTGTTTTTGTTGGACTCTGTTTTTGGTTTTTGTCTGCTCTGCTCTCCCTCCCCCCTTTTCTCTTCTCCTCTCCTGCAGTGCTGGTGTGTGACAGGGGGCGTGGCTGGCTTCACCTGCAGCAGGCAGATTAGGCACACCTGATCCCTAGCAACTCATCAGACCTCCCTCTACTTAAGCTTGGCTTCAACTTCTCTTTGACGCCAGATAATTCCAGTTCCTTTGGTAGAGCTGACAATTTTGGTGTAGTATATTCTCTTTCTATTTTTGATTGTGCTTTCCGTACCCGTGTTTTTCTGTGTTCGCAGGTCTGGTGAGTTGCCTGCCTGCCTGCCTGCCTGCCTGCCTGCCTGCCTGCCTGCCTGCCTTTTTTGCATGCTTCTGTGCCTGAGCATTTCCATGTGTATGGTCCTCGTGGTGTTTCCTCTGACGGGGGGTCACTGCAAGCCAGCCAACCTCCTGTCGCCACAGCTTGTTCTGAACATTCTCTTGTGTTAATCCGTAATAAAGCTTTTTGTACTTTTTATCGGAGTCTCGTCTCTGCTTTGGGGTCCAAACGATACCCGGCCGTAACAACGACACAAGGTCATGTTTTGACCAAAATTGAAGCAGAAACCTTTTAACTTATGTGCATATTAATGTCTTAAAAATGTTAATGTATTAGTAGACTTTTTTACCCGGGGTACAGGCTACAACGTTTAAACAATCAGACAGGTTTATGCTCAGTGGACCAGAAATATCCACAGAAAATCAATAGCTGCTGAGTGGACAAAGTTTTGGACAGAGGCCGGCCTGCTGGCTGACATTACCATCCTCTAGCTGCAGCTTTAGCACACTGTTAGCTCCATTAGAGAGATTTTAGATTTGAAAAACAAACAGCCAGACAAACAGTTCAGTCCTGCTGAAGAGGGGGAAGAGTTTAATAGAAAAAAACAAGGACAACAAAGCATTCAAAATAAAAGTTTTCATTTGTCGGATATATTCATAAACAATATCAGGCTTTACTCTCAGTCAAATATTAAAACTTCAGAGCCCTTTTTTTCTCCAGCTCGATCTGTTTGATAAATCACACAGAGTTTTTTTGTGGTTTCCAAATCCACAATATTTAATAACAATCTTTAGTCAAATATCATTGAAACTGGCTTTTTGTTATCTCATTTTATGAGCAATCACATGTGCTTTCAGCCAAACATCATTTTGATTTATATCTGATTTGCAGTAAAAAATACCCTCAAATCTAATAAGCAAGAAGCTATCAGTATAATGCAATATCAAAGTTATGAAAGCTGGAGATATAATCTTTTTTTCTATGTAAATTCATGTTAACATTGCAACTGAAGTTATTGTTCATGCACAATACATACTGTATAAACATAAATACAGTATGTATAAAAACATAAAGTTAAAGTTGAGAGACAGAATGAGAACCGCTTTGTGATCAGGATCCAAAAGTAACTTTACTTTTTCATGATGGAAGACAGCTCCAGAATCATGCTCTGAAAGAAAAACAAGTTGGACAATACATGGTTATTCAAATAAAAATATTATAATATAAAAATATTGATTTCTAAAACAATATTATGGTTCGTGTAGACTTTAAGCTAACATGGTACAACCAAACATCTACACAGCTTTAGTATCAACTCGGGCTGGGCAATATGACAATATGTATCGTTAAAACAATATGAAAATGTGTTTTTCTATATCGTCTCTATCGTGATGTCACAAAACCAGCAGCTGAACCGCTTTACCGCAATAACGTCATTTTGATAACGCTTTACGTTCTAATCCTTGCATGTGGAAGTGAGCCCGGAGCATTTATTAACATGGACGTGTTAATGTGCAGAAAAGGACTCAGGCTCAGGCCAAGTGAAAATGGAAACTCTGTACTTTTTCTAGTAGTATTTAATTCACACAGGATTATCCAAAAATAGGCTTTACCATGTGGTTATTTCATATAGACTAATTATTTTTTGAATTACCAGAAAACATGATATTTTGTGATATATATTGTTATCAAGAATCTGATATAGGATTTTGGCCATATCACCCAGCCCTAGTATCAACCTGGTTTTAACTTCTGGTTTAATGTGAACATTAAGAAAATGTTGGTGGCAGACAATGACAAACATGCTGCTGAGGCCCAAAAGACATAAGGAGAACTGGTTATTATGCAATATGGGTAATATGCAATACATGTGATTGTGATTTGTATGTGCCTCTCTGTTTACATGTTGACTGTTGTTTGTTCTTACAGTTTTTTTTCCATTAAAGCTACTGTTTAAATCTATAAAGCTACTGTTTAAATCTATTAAAGCTACTGTGCAGGCAGCTAAATATATGCAGTATATTTTTTACCATTTTAATGGTAATGGTAATTTTTAGGCTGCAGAGGGTGATCTTTTAATTTTGTTGCAGTGATGGTGAAGTGTACCCTAGGGTGTTTCAGTACCATGTGACATCACGGGTGGATGTGGTCACAACTTTTTTGCGAGGAATTTTTCAGGTGTTTCTTTGTGTCCACATTTATTTTGTTATTCTTTTCAGCCTTATTTTAAGTCACATCTGAAATGGACTGTACTGCTTCAATTGTATATTCATTTATACTCTTCTGATGACTTAGTAATGACATCTGTTTCTTTAGAGGCTACAAATAAAAAATGATGATTTTCTGTTCTTACCATGGACATCCTCCTCCCGCTGGCAGGCGGTGGTGTCACCATCGGACTCTCTCCCTGGTTGAGGTGCTGGGCCTCGACATCTGTCCCACTCTGGGAATCTGTGCTGTCGGATGGAGAAGCCAGCTTGCCCTCCGACAGTCCCCTGGACATGAAGCTGCACTTCCTGGCTGTGGGGTAGTGGTCGCTCTCTGGAGAATCACTCAGATCACTGAACTCCTTACAACCACTCACTCTGCTCTGCTTCCTCTGAGGGATCCTCAGGGAGGCCGGGATCTCCATGTGGCCCCCCATGAGTGTGGGTCGAGGTCCTGCGTACTGCAGCTGCACTGATCTGTGAGGTCCGTTTGAGTCGTCGCTGCTGCAGGAAGGCTTCCTGTTGTCCAGCGTTAAGCGCCGCTCCACAGACCCAAGCTGCTGGAGACCCTGGATGTCACCTTGGCTCTGCTGCTGGTTGAAGCTGCTGGACCCCTCCTGATTCTGAGGAGCCAAATGAGACATATCGGGCACAACAGAGAAGGTCCTCTGAGTGAGCTGCATCAACCTCTGGGGTGAGGAGTTAGTGAGCACACAGACCGGCTGCACCGATGAGTTTTTCTTTGACCTGTACACGCTTTCATCATCTCCATATTTATATCCGTACAAGCTTTGTTTGATCTTCTTCACCCCCAGGTGGAAAATCTCCAGGAGATTGAGGAATAGAGAAACTCCAGCAATAACCAGCATGAAAACCATGAAAATGTTCTTCTCTGTTGGCCGGGACACAAAACAATCAACACTGTTGGGACAAGGCAACCGCTCACATTTGTACAGAGGAGACAGTCCAATCCCATACAGAGCACACTGACCTATGATGAAGCCCACCTCCACCACTGATCTCGTTAGGATATGGAAAACATATGTGCGCAGTAAGGAGCCTCTTAGGGGAGCTTTCCTTACTTTCTTTTGTTCATCTAGTTTCCTGAGTTCTCGCTCGATTCTCTTATGGTCCTCCTGGACGGGGTCTGTCCCCTCCAGCTCAGCTTTCAGACAGGCTTTCTTTCTGTGCCTCTCCTTCTCGAGGGTCCTCAAACGGTACAACGCGTGCCCCATGTAGACCAGAGACGGAGAGGATACGAAGATGATCTGCAGGACCCAGTAGCGGATGAGGGAGATGGGGAACGCCTGGTCGTAGCAGACGTTCTTGCAGCCGGGTTGCTCAGTGTTGCAAACAAACTCGCTCTGCTCATCGTCCCAGACATCCTCCGCTGCAACACCGAGGACAAGCATCCGGAAAATGAAGAGGATGGTGAGCCAGATCTTCCCCACTATGGTGGAATGAATGTGGACCTCTTCTAGTATGCTGCCTAATAAGTTCCAGTCACCCATCTTCTTTCACATTGTTATCATCTGTCAACGAATAAAATAAGTAGTTTTCAGAAGTTTCATCAAATGGAAAGTCAAGAAAGCAATACAATGGTCTTACTTACATGTTTTCCAGTGTCCTTGTCTCATGTGCTTCAGTAATATAAAAGAGCAGATTAATTCGTGGAGGCATCGGAGCTCATTAGTCTCTCTGTGGAGACTGATAAACCCTACTGTGCCGTGTAGCTGACACTATTTTGATGCTGTTGCAAACTAGGACTCCAGTTTGAAGCCATTGATCCACCACAGTCCCTATAGTGCCCTGAGGTCACTTTCATCCTGCCACTTTTAAGAGGACAGTACACTGGAAATAGCACCAACTGAGATGTCAATACACAGACACGTACAATGTGTTCAACCTTCTTCCTTATGGTAGACTAGTTTCCAATAGTGAGCCCTCAACTTTGTGTCAAATGTTTGTCCGTTTCCTGTTTCACCATGCAAAAGAAAATGCCCATTAAGAAATGTTTTCCCAGTTTGATTTGGAAGCTGGCTGGCCTGCATGGAGCCCTGACCTCAATCCCATCAACACATTTGTGATGAACTTGAACGTCAACTGTGAGTCAGACCTTATCATCGCACATTATTCCTGGACCACGATTGATGCTCTAGTGCAGGCCTATTCAACTGGCGGCCTGCAAGGAGCTACCTATACATCCAGCTGGTGTCTGCAATATGATACATATTTCAAAGGTGATCCATCCAGTGTTTACAACGCAGTCTTTACCTAGATAGTCTACCCAGGTATATTAACAGCTGCCAAGTATTTTTGATTGTTGGACCTGATGTCATTTGGTAACACTACCACCTTGGTTCCGCTCGTTTCAATATGTCAGGTAATTATCAACAAGCAACTTCATGAAACGTAGATCTGAAAGAAACAGAGAGAGGCGGGGCAAGCCGATGTGTGTGTATGAAGATAGGAGAGGTGTGTGTGGTGGTGGTGGTGTTGGGGTGTATTGAAATAACATGATCACATTCAACTATCAAACATGGGTAAATTCAGTGGTGGAATTTAATCGACGTGCATTAACTCTAAGTAATAATATAGGAAACATTCAATGAATGTTGACTGTTATGCAGATGATACTCAATTATCCTTATCAATGAAGCAAGATGAAACCAATCAGTATACTAAACTTAAAGCATTCCTTAAGGCACATGAAGACCTGGATGGCCAGCAGCTCTGTACTGCTTAACCCAGACAAAAGTAAAGTTATTGTGCTTTGCCTCAAACACCTAAGAGATAGTTTCTAATAACTGCCCTTGATGGAATCTGCCTGGCATCCAGCACCACTGTTAGGCCCTTAGTCATGCTGCTTTTAGACTGCTAGGGGAACCAGACACACATGTATGTTATGTGTATGCATGTATGTTACATTATTGCTTGTTACTAACGTTATATCTTCCTGGGAGTTTTTGAGCTCCAGTGTCTCGAGGGTTGCTGTGGATCTTTATTGTGGATCACCTTCTGCCGGGGACCTGCTCGACTTCCACTCCATACTTCTTTTATTATCATAGTTAATACGATTACTAGGAAGATTTTCCTTGCCATGGTGGCTAATTGCTTATTAATGCTGGAATTTAGTTGGGTCTATAAATGTATAGACTATGGTCGTACAGAGCATAGAGTACGCTCTATTTGTCAAATCTCATGAGATAGCACTTGCTGTGGCATCACATTTCTAAAAATTGATTGGTAGAAGAATATATGGGGCTACACGGGGGTGCAGTGGTCAGTGCTGTTGTCTTGCAACTAGAGGGTCCCTTGTATGAATCATGGTTCGGACGTCTGGGGCATTACTGAGTGGAATTTGCATATTTTTCCGCATGCATGCGTGGTTCCCTTCAGGTACTCCGGCTTTCTCCCACAATCCAAAGAGTGGGTGTGAATGTGAGCGTGACTGATGTGTGTCTCTATTTGTCAGCCCTGTGATTGACCGGCGACCGGTACAGGTGTACCCCGCTTCTCGCCCAATGACAGCTTGAATAGGCTCCAGCCTGGAGCAAATAAATAAAAAACAAGGTGATGACAGCGAATGCCAAGTTAGAGGCTTCCAAACAGTATTAGTAGTTTTACTGCAGAACCAATACTTGGACTAATGATGCCCTAGGTAAATTTTGGCAGGAGGAATTTGAATGTTGAGCTTTTACTTTAGTTGCATACTTTAACTGAACATAAAAGTATACTTAAGTAAAGGAACCAATAGGAAAATGTTTAGCTTACCATATATTACTATTAAAAACAGGTTTTTCAACAATATACACCGATCTGCCTAATATTGTCTAGGTCCTCTTTTTGCCGCCAAAACACCCCTGACCTGTCGAGGCATGGACTCCACTAGACCTCTGAAGGTGTGCTGAGGTATCTGGCAACAAGACGTGAGCAGCAGATCCTTTAGGTCCTGTACGATGCAAGTTGGGGCCTCCACGGATCCGACTTTGTCGAGCACATCCCACAGATGCTCGATTGAGATCTGGGGATTCTGGAGGCCAAGTCAACACCTTGAACTCGTCGTGTTCCTTAAACCATTCCTGAACCATATCTGCAGTGTGGCAGGGCGCATTATGCTGCTGAGAGAGACCAATGCCATTAGGGAATACTGTTCCCAAGAAGGGGGGTACTTGGTCTGCAACAATGTTTAGGTAGGTGGTACGTGTCAAAGTAACATCCACATGAATGGCAGCACCTAAGGTTTCCCAGCAGAACATTGCCCCAAGCATCACACTGCCTGTGCCGGCTCGCCCTTTTCCCATAGTGCAATCTGGTGCCATGTCTTCCCCAGACCATCCACATGATGTAAAAGAAAATGTGTTTCATCAGACCAGGCTACCTTCTTCTTTCTTTCTTTGCTCCGTGGTCCAGTTCTGATGCTCTCGTGACCATTGTAGGCACTTTCGTTGGTGGACAGGGGTCAGCATGAGCACCCTGACCGGTCTGCCACACAACCCCGTACACAACAAACTGTGGTGCTCTGTGTGTTCTGACACCTGTCTATCAGAACCAGCTTTAAGTTTTTTAGCAGTTTGAGCTACAGTAGGCTGGTCCAGTTGGATTGGACCACACGGACCAGCCTTTGCAACCCAGGCCCATCAATGAGCCTTGGCTGCCCATGACCCTGTCGCCTGATCACTTCTGGTCGCTCCTGACCACTGCAGACCGGGAACACCCCACAAGAGCTGCAGTTCTGGAGATGCTCTGACCCAGTCGTCTAGCCATCACAATTTGGCCCTTGTCAAAGTCGCTCACATCCTTACACTTGCCCATTTTTCTGCTTCCAACACATCAACTTCGAGGACAAAATGTTCACTTGCTGCCTAGCATATCCCACCCACTGACAGCGGCCAGTGTAATGAGATAATCAATGTTATTCACTTTGGTGTATATTTCAAGTTAGTTCATTGTCTATCAGTAACTGCTTTACATTAAAACGTGTTATATGTATGTACTCAGTGTGACTGAAAAACAAGAAATGTAAGGTAAAATAAATTATAGCATCAGATTAGCTTCTGTCCTCTACTTCATGTCACTATCTGCTCTGCTGAGTTACAAACGGCCCCGGGGCACTGGCCTGGATTTCAATACTTTGTGTCCCGCTTCATGAATATTTGTGTCATGGTGATACACTATCTGGTGCTACCTTAGACATTATCCTCCACTGGTACAGATCTTTTATTCCTCCAATTAGCAAATATTTTTTAACACAGATGGCAGGATTTTGTTAATATTCTTGTAAAAAAACAAAGAATAAAAAAAGAACCCAGAATAAATAAATAAAACTTTATTTGCACAATATTCACATTATTTGTGTTCCATGCTATTTTTAAGCAATGGGAAGAGTCACACAAAAGGCCATGCTGGCCAACAGATAAAATGCTTCATTTGTATTAACAGAGATAAAGATACCGTCTTGTACATGAATTTGACATGTAAACATTATAACCTTCAAACTTATTAAGCAGCACTGCCCCCAAACACCAATACATCCATTAAAATAATATCCAAAATAGTCATAGAAATTTACACTAAAATCACCCAATTTATCAGACACATAGCTTAACCGTTGCGATGTCTGAAGTAGTTTCCTCTGAGCATCCAATTATTTTTGAAGGTAACATTTTGAAAACATTTGCACTTGAACCTGGATTTATCCTAGTCTGAAGGCAGTTTCCCCCAACGGTTTAGGACCAAAATGATCTTGAGGGTTTGATAAGAAATGTTTTATAATGAATCAAGGCTGCAAAGGCAAAGAAAGGAAGCTGTACAAGTTGTATGTGCTGCATGAAGACAATGCTTTAGTGAGGACCAGACATCAGCAAGTATCCTGCCCCGATATTGAAGTAGTGAGTGCAGTATGGATTGTAAAAAACTAAAAGTGCGTCAAAAACAATCACACTGATGTGTTTTACTGTGCAGATGATCCATATTGTCAGTTTTGTTGAGGAGTTGTCGTCGTTGTTAAATCTTATTTTTCACACTTTAAATTATTTTCAAACAGTGTATTATCCAAACAGTGACTGGCTTTATGACATTCTTTTGAATAACATAGCTCTGCCAAAACTGCAGTCTATTTCTACTCAGCTGATAGTGGGAGTTTGCAGGCCTCCAGATCTTAAAAGGAAGAGTAGTCTTTATCGGATCAATTCTTCGACCCTGTGTTCACGTCTTCCAGCACCACAAAAACAGCATATCCATACCTGTGTTGGTGCCCCTGTATGTGGGGAAATGTTCTAACACAAGAACTATTTTCATTAAACACAGCAGAACAGTCTGAGCGATCAAGTGTCCATCTTCTCCTGCTTCTTGAAAAGCTTCATGAGCTGGTGAAATCTATGCGCAATCTGAGGAAAGAAAAGTAGGTAACAGTTATTGTATGCAGTTTTATTAAAGCCTCTACAGTCATACAACAAAAGTACAAACAAAAAGAAAAGAGAGGAACTTACATGCTCTGATGGTTTATTCAGTTTCTCTGACAAAGCAGAGAACGTCTCTCGTGAAGCTCCTTTTGTCTTCAGCTCGACCAGGATAGCTCGATCCTCATCCCTGGAAAAAGCAGAACACAGGTAAAAAACATGAAATTTAAAATGTTATCAAGGACTATCAGTGGGGATATGTGTGGAATAAACTGGGATATTTCTATAACAATATGCCTACACAGCTAATTACAGCTGGGTTGAGTGGTTATCTGGGGACAACTTTAAAGACAATGAGCTTTAATACTTTGGTTAGAAGTTGTATTTTAATTTTGGACAGGGGCAGGCTAACTGTTTCATCCTGCTGCAGGACTTAATGCTAAGCTAGGCTAACCATTTCCTGAATCCAGTTCCCTACTTAACACACAAACATGAGATTCAAGATCCTTTCATGTCAGTCTTGGAAAGAGTACAAACATACACATTACACAAAAAGTTACTTTTGAGACTTTTGAGATTTTGAAAATTGTTACATTTGATTAAAAGTCCATTTTAACTTGTTAATGACTAGAAAATACAGGTAAGGCACTTGGATATGACTTTGCTTTGGATTTTGAATTGATGAATTGTCCACAAAAATGCACCAAAAAGGAGCATAAGTGAGTGTACTTGTTCTGCAGAATCTCTTCTCAAAGCTGCTTTTACACTGTATGTCACATTCACCCATTTACACACTGATGGCAGAGGCTGCTCCCTAAAGTGCCCAACTGTCAATCAGTCATCACATTCATACACTGATGGCTATGCCACCGGGAACAATTTGGGGGTTTTTCTCCTCTAATGTTATTATCCTATCTGTTCCATATCAATGAGCTTAACAGCATTGCACTTAAATACAACAGATTTACTTAGTTCCTTTATATGACAATATACTTATGATTAGGCTAATACTACAAATTTGCCATTTGATATTGCAAGAACTGGACAAAATAGCGAGGCTATACCAATTATGAGGATGCTTAAAATGTATTTAATCGCCATAACTCTTGAAGGGGAAGTGGAAAAAATACAGAACCAACTACTGACCTGGTCCAAGACATCACCACCTCGCCCTTCTTCCTGATGACGTTCTTGGCATACAGACTGTTGGGGGACAAGGATCCTTGGGAGGATCTAGATTCACCATCGTCCATCTTGCAGTTGGAGGCCAACTCATCCGTACTCTCCTCTTCCTCCCTTCTGGCCCGCTTGGCTTTTGATTTCTCTTGGTGTTTCTTCCGTTTTGCAGCTTTATCACAATCCCTTTTGCGTTTCTCCGGTGTGCTGCTCGAGTCCTCTGCAACTGTGAGACTCCTCTCTGACTCTGACACCTCAATTTCACCTCTTTCTGAGTCAGAAACATGTGACGCCAATGAGTTATTGCTTTGCTTTGTTTCAGAGTCTTTAGCCAGATGATGGGGACTGTTATCTGATAAAGAAGCTTTTGAGGGACTTCGTTGAGTTGCCACAACTTCCTCTCTGTGGCATGTTTGACTTGCACTTTGATCAGCAGTGACTGTGATACCCTTTTTGCTGATCTGCCCAAAGACTTGATCAGAGCTTTCATCAACATTGTGCAAACTGTTGTCTGAGGGAGGCTGGGTTTTTAGAGGTTCAGTCAGTTTTTGTGAATCCTCAGAAGGACAGACTTTTGAGGTATTTTGTTGAATTGATGCATCGTCTTTTTTGGGGGATGGTTCTTTTGTCGGTGTTAAGCTCTCTTGACTTAGACTGACATCTTCTCCAGTGGCTGCCTGAGAAATCCCAGAGCTTTCAGGAAGGTTAGCAGGGTTGATATCTGATGGTTCAGCATTCAAAGGAGTACCTTTCTGAGATTTGTCTGGCAACCCATCTTCAGTCGCCATGCCATCTTCTCTATGTTGCTGATCTTCTTCTGTTAGTGTTTGACTTAAGGTGTCATCAGCAGTGAGCATGACATCGGCCACTGCTGCTGCCTGACGTATCTTCAAAATGAAATGATCATTGGACCTCTCCATCACTAGCGCCTGCACTGGGAGGTCGGGCTTGAACACAAAAGGTGTGGCGAGGGGCTCTGAGGCCATGCTGCTGCTGGAGCATATGCTGGAGTTGTCACTGTCGAGGGCCAGGTGTATCTCCTGTTCGCTAGCATCTTCCCCGTCCATCAGAGCATCCTCGCTTATGTGAGCGCTGATGACACTGTCTGGAGTGGACATGAGGTGCATTCTCGGCGGCTGAAGGAAGCTCAGATGGCTGTCGGACTTAAGAGGTGACGGGATGGTGAGGGAGACTGCCAGATCTTCAGTGAAAATGGAATATGACCTTGAGGAATGCTGAATTGCTCTATTTGCTGATGGCACTTCTAACAAGCAGCTCTCATCAAATAAAGCTGGATTCAGCTGGATCTGATCTTTGGATCGCGGAGACAGTACCTTGCGAGGTGAAATGCCAGACCATGTTGAGATAAGTTTGGAGGGGGAATCAAACTTGAGCGGGGAAAGCAGTTTGGATGGAGACTCAAATTTAGTTGGAGTGGCGATGCTGATGAGTCTCTCTCCGTCCTTCCTCGGTGTACTCAGAGACCAGGTTGTGTTGTCTCCAGTAATGCCACTGTTTTCTAGTAAGTCAGATCCCTGCAGGAGACACTTAAAGATTTCTCCCATTTGAGAGTCTCTCACCAGGTTGAATGTTAAACTGGAGGCTTGCTGTTCTGTGAGTAGCTCAAAGTCAGTTTTGTCCAGCAACGAGCCATTTTGAGAGACAACCAAAGACGAGATGTTAGTTTTCTGTGGAGTTGAAGGGACATTTTTAGGAGGAAGGAAGTTAACCACAGTTTGTGTGCTTGGGCAGTTTATTGAATGCGAGTCTGCATTCTTGTCTTTTTCCTCATGTGTGATTCTGATATCTTTGCCTCTGCTTCCAAGGCCTGTTTTATAAGGCGCCAAAGCACAAGGCTTGATTTGATTCAGGCTGGTCGGAGGACCCTGTGCTTCCTTTTCCAAGTGTTGCTTCTTCACAGGGTGTTTTATAGATACTTTCTCATTTCCACTAGGCTTTTTCTCCTCATCCTGAGCTCTAGTTTGTTTGCAAAGGCTCTTCATTGTTGTGCAAATTTCCTTGAACAAGTAGTCCACTTGACCATCTACAAAGTCCCACAACTTCTGCTTCAGATTAACCGCTTGCTGTTCAAAGATGCGTTTCACAATACCATTATCTGATACCTTGCTAAACACAGATTTGATCTGTTTCTTTAGTTCAGATTTTAATTCCCTTTCCTGGCTGCATACCTTACTGAAATTAGCACCATCCACAAATTCTAAAAAAGACTCCTGGAAATTGTCCATCACGCCATAGAAGCTCTTCTTGGGAAACGTTTTATGAAGCTTCATGTACTTTTTTCGGATCTCGAAACGGACGAGCTTGAATGTCCCCATAACTTCCTCAATCGTGGAAAAAGAAGTTTTGGATGCTGCAGGACAGACCGTTTTAAATCGACTCTTTGGACTTCTTGTTGATACACCAGCTGTTTCATGGATTTCTTTTGACAGCCTTTCTTCAGACGTCCTCTTAAAGACAGCTTTAGGACTTGGTTTATTTCTGAATGGTCGAGCCAACTTCACCCTCTTGTTTGCAGGAGCGGTAGATCCTGTAGATGTCTCATCACTTTCACTTAAAATTTCCCCTTCCTCCAGTTCAGTGTCAGAGAGGCTTGAAGGCAGGTCAGACCCCCCCTTGTCCACCGAGTTTTGCGTGTCATGGTTTGCAGGAGAACCTGGATATTTGTTTTCTTTGTTGACATCCAACTTCTTTGAGTCGGCATCAACAGGTGTGCTGGAGAACTCTGCACAGGAGAGAGCAAGAAAAAGTATAATGAGACGCTGTCATTGTTCCTAGAAAACAGCTACATTTAATGATTATAATACCTCATTATTACCAGGTCCCTATTTCCTAAATGAGCTGTAACTTACATTAGAATTACATAATCAACATCTTTGGTTTGAGCCAATGGGATGTACTGATGGCTAGGGCTGCACCCTACTCAGAGTTTTGTCAGTCGAAATGGAATTGGCTGTCTAATACAAGGATTTCACTATTTCCTTTTTTTTTTAGGCCCACACCAAACTTCACCAAACTATATCAGCCTAAATGAGTCTCATCTTTAACCTGCAAGACGCACATTCAACAGGGTTTCCCCACAAGCACTTAGTGTTTCAACTCACAACATTGTTTTCAACTGTAGAAGTTAACATTTTAAGCTGTCAGCTTGCGACATCCGACTCTAGAAGCTCCACCAGAAAGAGGCAGGGAAAAACATCTTTAATGTGAAACTGCTACTCTCAGTGTATTTTTACTACTTTCAATCGGGTCCGTTTGTTTTCAAGAGGAGAAGACCGCTGGGACAATCCGGCTTGATCAATGAAAGTTTAATTCTGAAGGGTCATTTTAAGAATAACAGCCTTGCTCTGTGTACAATGAAGCAGCTAAAAGGGCAAAGATTTGAATGCCAATATGGGAGTTGACTTGTGGTCTTCTGGGTGTAGTGATTCTAATAGTGATCTTTGACCTCCTCCTCCTTTTGAATTTTGTTCTGAGGGCTGGATCGGCAGGTAAAGATTTAATTAAGCTATTATCATGTAAGAAACATCTTGGAAATAAATATAAGCCCTACAAGACCAAACATTTCTGCCTAACAAATAACGAGTCACTTAAATCTTCAGAATGCATGTGTGAAAACTAGTAACAGGACTTTATTATCTTTACCTTTCTGGAGGCTCTTGACATGACCTGGCTTGCCATGAACATGGAGAAGACTTCTCTTGGTTATCCGTATGGGGCTCCTCAGAGGGCTGATGGCATCAGGGATCCTCTTCAGATTACTCAGTGTGCGCATCATGGAGTCCTCATCATGGAGTAATGGCATAGAGCTGGAAGGCTCTACGTTATTCTCACGACTCTTTGCGGGACTGAAGCTCTTTTTAGGTGTGAAAGTGAGGTCCCTGTACTTCTCTGGCTGAGCCACCTCCTCCGTAGTACTGCTGACTTTGGAGACAGCGATACAGCCAGTGGATGAACTTGGCTCGGCTGGAATGTTACTCTTGTCAGTGGCGTCTTCATTTGTCTGTGTTAACATGTAAATAGCCTCACGGAGACTCAGCCCCTCTTGTGGAAGAGATTCCAGGCTTATTGAACTGGATACAGCATCTGAATCTTTAGGACCATCTTTTGTGTTACAAGCATCTTTCTCAGGTGTGGAACTGGAGGTCTGGAGAGGCGCCTCTTGCTGACAACCCTGAGGTAGGATAGTGGGTGAAATTGTCGGACTTTTAGGATTAGCTTTGTGAGGAACATCCTTGGTTACAGGACCTTCCTTTGAGGGTGCAGCAGATTCTTCGACTGAATCCACAGGAGGAGGTTTCTGTTCTACAGTTTTAGGAGTGGTACAGTTCACTTCTACGCTTGAATCAAGCACAGTGCATTCAGTAACAACAGCAGATTGATCCGTACTATTTCTTTGTTTTAGTTTGTGTAAAGACTTGCTTCCAGACACGTCACTATCATCTATTGATTCCAAACGTCCACGTTCAGCTCTTGTGCTGTCTGAAGTAAACTTGGGTTTGTCCTCTTTTGAAATGTCCCCATGCGTTTCTTTTAGAGAACTACTCTCTGGTGATTTTGCTTTTAGATGCACGGTCATCTGATTCTCTGCAGTATCTAGGGGTTGGCTAGCAACTGAGGTAGTTTTGACTGAATTGTCTTCGAGTTGCTCGTCAGTTTCACTTCTGTCTTTGTCCTTTTCTTGGGCGTCTCTGACATCATCACACCTCTTATGTGTCTTTTCAGAACCCTGGGGTGTGTTAGGGCTATTTATAGATTGCTCTGCTTCTAACTCACTGTTGTTAACTTCATCAATCACACACATGTCCTCAACGTTAGGCTGTGAATTCTCATCATCTGATGAGCTTACAACTACTTTGTCCACTGTTGGGAGGTCTTCAATGGGCAACACTGGCTTCTTAATCGGTGACAGGGTTAGATTCAATATTTCCATGAAACACAGTTTCCTGTTTGGACTATTTTCCTCCACAGAGCTTTTCACATTCATATTAGTTTCCTCGCATGCTGAGGGCTCTTGTGTCCTCTCTTTTCTTTCCTTACTACAGACAGTAGCTTTCTCTTGCTCTGATTCTTTTGATTTCTCACGTTCTCTGCTTCTCTTGTGCTTTTTGCTGCTTTCATCTTCACGCCGTCGATCCTCCTTTCTTTGACAATCCTTTGGCAGTCTACGCCCCTCCCTCTCTTTGGAGGGATCTCTGCAGTGCTTAGAGTGTTGATTTGAAGAGGACTTTTTCCGATCCTTTGAGTCTGAACTCCGGATATGTCTGTCATTACCCTCGATTTTTCTACGGTCTCTGCTGTAACCCTCTTTGGAGCTATGTTCAGAGTCTGACATGGACATTTTGGCTTTGTCTTGTTTCTTCTCACGAGTTTTGGACTTCTCACTGTGTGAAACATCTGGAGGAGGGCTTTTAGCCCTCTCTGATTTGTGGTGCCCCTCAGTATTTAGGTAGTTCCTGCCTTTACCCGACCTGGAGTCATATCTCCGTTCTGGGTCTTTGTGTTCTTTGTGAGATCTGTTTTTCTCGTGACAGTCCTTGTTTGGATCTGAACCAGTTTTATGTCTTCTACTTGCCGATTCAGATTTTTCTTCTCTATGCTTGGATTTGTGTTTGTCTGACTCTCCATGTCGGGTTGATGTAGAGGGGCTGGACTTGTCAGGTGCATCACTATCTCCTCTTGCGGACCCTTTTGAATGATGGTGAGAAGATGCCTTTGAAGCTCTTGTCTCAATGTTAGACGCACTGAGAGGTGGCTGAGCGGTGGAACCTTCCTTCCTTGATGGTTGAGGAGGATCCCTTGCAGGACTGTTCTCCCGTGGAGGTGGGGCCGGTACAGGTGGAGGAGGTGGAGGAGGAGTGGGTGGTGGAGGAGGTTTGGAAGGTGGTGGAGAAGCTGGTCTACTCTTGAAACCGCCTGTGGATGACCGACTGGACGAATTTTGGTCCCGCAGATTATTAACGTGAGTCTGATGATAGTGATGATGATGACTGCAACCTTTTCCTGACCTGCAGAAAACACAGTTTTAACAACTGATTTATCATTCAAAATTAATCCTATTAGTAGAGGAAACTGTTTGTGCTTAGGTTAGGTATGCATAAAAAGCTTTTTATCCGAATTCACCTGCCAACATTACCTTTTATAACACTTATTTGGAGTTGTCATAATTACCCATTATGGAGTAGTTTCATACATTAAAGTCTGTGATGGTTCTCAATCATCCAGCATCCATCAAAGTGCAATTACATAATTTTTTTCAAAGTCAAACCAGGACCCTATTTTGGAATTGCTTCAGTACATTGCTTTAGCCGGCAGACCCCAGAACAGGCTGTAATGACCACAAAGGAACCCGTGGGGGTAGAACATTCACTAAAGTTCTTGTTTTTCCACTGACAGGCTCAGATTGTTATTTTAAGTGTTTGACAACATTACAGAAAGGATCCCTGCAGAGACAGACCTTTTTGTTGTAGAGAAGATGCTTTTATCAGAACCAGAAACGGCACTTTCTCAGAAGCAACCAGACTCCATTAACAAATACACTATATTTCACATAATAATACAAAACAATGAACCAATAGTTGTAACAACTCTTTAAATTTTTGTACTTATTGGTCACTTGGAACCCAAAATGTGTAATAAAAGGGCACTGGATCTCCCCTTTGACCTGCAGCTCTGTAGATTAATGTAAAACAAGTAATAGTCATGAGTCACCACTTCATTTAAAAAGTAAAAAGAACACACTTACTGTTGATTCAATCTCTGAATCTCAGCATCTTTTCTTGTCACCTCTTGCTTTGCTGTTCGTAACAGTGCAGAGATGTTCTTTTTAAGACGGTAGTTCTCAGTGTTCAACCCTGTATTCTGTTTAAAGAGAACAGACCATGTTAGAGCCGTTTATGTTACATAGAATTAAGGATAATATCGGGGATTGAAACCTACTCTTTTGAGACCTGATCAGTCAAAATACATAGAATATTTTTTGACTTGTGTAAAATAATGATCTCATTCAACAGCTAAAAAATAAAGAAATAAAACAGACCTGCGTTTCCATCTGCTCCAACCTCCTGCGCAGCTCTTGAATTTGATTCTGAGCTGCTTGGAATCTGGACTTTAACTGCAAACAAACAAACCAAAGGAAAGGATTGTGAGATAGTTGGCCAGCTGACAGCCCTTCTGGGTTCCTTTGATGACCAAATGTTGTGTAAAACACCGAATAATAAACAAAAGGTTTAATTCCTACTTGTCACTTCACACCTGGTGGGTGGAGAAAAATCTATTGCAGCCAGTTTTCACCCCAGATTTTAACTACAATTTCTCACAGACCTAGCACAACATTTGCAAAATACAGCCTCCTGATGCTAAGCGGGGGACATCACACAGTTGATTCTGCCAAAGAAAGTCAAGCTAACCTTTGCTTATCTTTTACCTTTACACAATATGATGTCATCAAGTAAGGTGTGCAGGTGTTGGCCATTTCTACTGTTTATTCGCATAAGCAGACTTTAAACACATTGGCTATCGCCTGATGACGATATATGCCTCTGGGAACGATGGCCAACTTCTCGGTATTTCCGGTGTAGCCAGAGTTTAGCGATAAAAGACTTCCAGTCAAGACTTTTTGTCTTCTCCGTGCGCTGCATTGTTTACAGTCCAGTTAGCAGCTCGAGAAGCGACTGTGTGTTCAGATCAAAGTGAAGGTAAAGTCTGCCCTCCACATCTGTCTGCAAATAAACGCTGTCACTTCTTAGTTCATTCCATCTCCCAGAGGAGCGCCCGTTCATCTGTTTGTGCTGAGTCTCAGTTTCACTGTAAACAGTAAGTTACACAGAGGCTGCACTCTGGCTTACTTCAGCGGGATGAAGCCGAAAATGAAACAGATTTTCTTGTGATCGACTTTAATAACCGGCTCTTCAGTTTGCTGAAATAACAACATCATGATGATGATAAAAATTAAAGGGGTTATATTTTAGCTTCAAAAGAATCAGCACGTTCACGTTTTATTTGCTCCCACAGATGCATCTTGTCCCCTGTGACCTGGTTCAGGCCATTTAAAACTGTTTACTTAGTATCAGGCAGGCTTAAGTAACATTGAGGCATTTTTGTTAACAAAAAACATGGCTGTCAATGATCGCTAATTCTGTTTGCAATTATCACACTGACAGCATTCATTACTCTATAATGAAAGGTGTATATATGGTATATTATTTTAATTTTCTTTTTACACTTCACTGTTTTTCTCTGTAGTCCAAATCTAGAGCTGCTGTATTAAATACATTCTCCCCAGTGTGTGTTCAATAAAGATGACCTAATGCCTCACCTTCACAAGGCAAGGCCTGTTCGGGACAACAGAGAGAAAGGAAGCATGGTGCTCACCTCAGCGAAATTTGACTCTCTGGTCTGCTGCTCCTCCGTCACAATTTCTTCATAAAGATCCATCGACTCTTTCATTTGTGAAGCACTCTGAGGGGAACTCTCTGTAATAAACCAAAACAAGACAATAACTGAGATACATCCAACTTTTAAGCAATAGTGTTGGACAAAGGAAATACGCTGAACTATTTTCCAGCATAAAATGACAACAATATTATTACTAGTAATGACATGAAGCTGTAGCAGACCAGTGTGATTTCACAAAGGATCTTTACCTGCATTGAGGTCCAGGCCATCGTAGATATCCACAGAATCTTCATTGACATCAGGGACAAAAGCTGTGGATATTGTACATGTATTATAAATGTGTCATCAGTAATTACAACTATGCAACTATAATGTACCTTTTTTTCCAGAAAGATGTAAAAATAACTGATTTATTATCTCAGTAAACATTTTCTTAATCATTTTATACTGTCAAATGCTAGTTTCAAGCCTTCTCTGAACCAGTGTGATGTTCATTTTGTAACTTATAGTCCCATTTGGAGGAAAACAGATGATAAAGCAGGGTATGATTAGGAGTGTGGCAAACTAGTGATTGACAAGCTGCTCTTATGTTGACTAGAAACATTTATGTTTAGGGTTTGGTGATAATAAAAGACACTCTTGAAGAGTCTGCTGCTCATGCCCCGAATTTCGCCCCGGGGATTAATAATGTATTTCTGATTCTGATGTTTTCTATAGTAAATTTTGTTTAAAGAATGTTTTTCCTTAAAATTAGTATCCCAATTATTATCACAGTAACAATGAATTACAGGTGCACCTTGCTAACCAAGCTAGCACTAGCATTAACTTGTATATAAGCGTTTGCCAACCCCTTGCTCCTCTTCAGCCTCTTGTCGACACACTATAGACACACTAAAAAAGATGGGGACAGCCAAAGTGCCGACACACAAGGCTTCAAAATTGTAGTACACCGACTAATAGGTGACTTGATGGTGGCTACGTCCCCTTCTCTATACAGTCTATGCTCACAACTGAGTTGTACCACTAATTCAAACAATGTATGTAAATGTAACAGCCTTATACTTACTCCCAGAAGCATTGTTGAGGTCAATGGTCTCCATTATTATTACCAAGTATAGCTGTGACTCAGTTTCTTTTGGTGTTCCTGAAAGGAAAAACAAATGTTAATAATGAATATCAGCCAGAGATTGCCTGTATCACCTGGCAGACACATTGAAAGCAGCAAGGACACAAATTATAAGAAAACCACAATTAATTCTAGAGTGAATAAACTAATTAAAGTTGTAATAATCATAATAATGTGTGTGGCTCTGAAGAAATTTGAGGATAGGAGTGTTTGTGGAGCCTAAGAGTCTGCAAAATCAATTCTGACCACTCTTTAAAAATCTCTAAAAAATAAAAAAGTATCTTCTTTGTGATACAACTTAATGGGATTGTAGTATTACGTCAGCAGAGTACAGCTCCTTGTTAATTTGTTAAAATACATTCTCAGTCCAGATCACAGCCAATCAGAGTTGGGCAATATGACAAAATATACGGACATATAATTAAAATTTTTCAACTGTAATAATTTAATACCCTGTTAGCTAGCTTATCTCTTTATTATTTCCGATTTTCAGATTGTCTTGCAGGTTCCTGTGGATCAATGTGGCTAAGTGCTGTTGTTATTTAATTACTAAACAATTCTTCAATTGATTTATCCAGAAATTTTACAAAATAACAAGTAACCGGGCAACAGAAACCAGAATAAACTGTAACAGATGATTTAAACACTCCAACTGATACTATACAACTCCTATCATTGTTAGGGGTGTAAGAAACACAGACACACTTCAGTATTGTGATATAACATTTAGGGATGCTGAATCCATTTTCAAAAACTATGTAGCAATTTTTAATTATTTGTTTTAATGTAACAAGTTTTAATTGATACAGGCAAATGTTTATTATTTTCTCAGATGGCACAAAAAGTAGTGCTATCATGTTATATATATATATATATATATATGTATATAATATTACAGGGATAAATACAAAAGCTGATCCTGCATTTCTGACTCAATAATAAATAATTTTTGTCAGATTTTAATGCACATGGTGTGTTGTTCTTTGTATCATTAGTTTTCCTACAATTAAATTAGTAAAAAAGCAATGTATTGAATTGTAACTGCTGCATTATGATCCGTATTGTATAAACAGATTCTTGCCAACAGACAGCCTAAACCTTACTGTAGGTGTTGGTGTCTGTAGACGACAAACTGAGGCTTATCACTCTGTTGTTAGCATGGTTAAGGCAGAGGGCTAGCTTGACCTCTTTTGTTCACTTCTGGCCAAACAAAGAAGCCAGCAGAGATCAAAGCAGTTACCAACAGCGCTAAGACACTTAGAGTAACAGGTAGTATACTGTTGAGTTGTATTTCGATGATTTCTGTTTTGACTGTATTTTGTTTTAATGTTTAAATGTTTAACATTTGATAATCTGGGCTCGGGCTTGAGCTAACATTAACATTTCTTTAGCTACTAACCATCTTACTGTCCCAAACTCTAAAACACCAAATGGGTTATAGTTCTCCTAAAAGTTACACTTGAATCAGGTTATAAAAAAGTCAGACTGGAGAGAAAACCCAGCTAACATGTTCACCAACTTTTATCTTATCTCTTATCTTGATTCAACAAATCCACATTCGCTCATCAGACATGCATGCTTATTTGTGCTTATTTGTGCTTTTTATGATTACAACAGACTATTTATTTCAAAGTGTCGTATTGATTCCTTTACCGCATGTTTAGTATGTTTAAAAACAAGATGGGCCAGTTAGTTGGATTCAACGTAACGCTAGCTGCAATCACTGTATAATCTATGACTAACGGTAACGTAAGCGTTGACCTAAACAGGAGAAAAGTGCCCAGTCGGTAAATTAGGGGTATTAATGAACTAAAATACCTTTGCATCGGACATAAATTCATAAAGAGGTTAGCTACAGTAAGTATATATTAATAAGTTGACCTACTTTTTTGCGTATTACTGAGTCCTCCTGTTGTTTACAACTGTAATGTCGCGCCAAGACTTCTTTGCACAGGAAGTAACGACATTTTCCCGCGGTCCGTCACAGCTGAGGGTGGCTCTCGAACCTCCACGGTTTCTAAATTACACTTAAAACAGGGGTAAAATCCCTGAAAGAGACACGCTGTATCTCTACTAACGTCTTCTACAGCCCTTTAGATCCTACCACAGCTAAGTGGCATACGTCAAGGCATCGAATCCCGGCAGTTATTTCAGTTTGCTCGAGAGAAAGTTGTTCACTCGCGAAGAGAGTCGCTCGCGCTGACTGTGCCGGGCGGGCGTCGCTGTGCGTGCGAGTCATCACAGCGCGACGGGGAATCCAACCCGACCCGGAAGGATTTGCGCTTCACTCACATGTGGACAGGATTTTAACAGCAGTGACGGGAACGTGCTGCTTGTGTGTTGTGATACAACCTCACACAGACAAGCGCGTGATGAATATCACAGTTTTTTGTAATAACGTTAAAATCATTACACCTGTTTATTGACCGCGCGAGCTTGTTTTCGCTGTAGATCGCTCCTTCAGAGGCGACCAATGATACGATGGAAAATTTAGAATTGAGCCTGTCATCACTGGGTACCATATCCAGACATGTTGACAAAAGTCACAACCAACTAAGCCAATATCTATCCAAACAGGTAAGAGATTTTAATTTCCGGCTTCTCTGTGACAAAATAATGTTTTTTAAGTGTTTAATTTCCCCACTTTGACTCCTAACGTGTCCTGTGTGCAGCATGCAGTCACCATCCCCTCATATGTCAGCAGTCACTGTACAAATGGTATAATTTAGGTGTCATTAAAACTATTCGGCTGCCTTGTTGAACCGAAAGGTTTAAATACTATGAAATATTGATTTATGTGTGGCTTTAATGTCTACTAATCAATCAGAGGTGTGAAGTTACATCACAATACAATATTGTATCTATTCTTTGGCTAACAATACTCTATATGACAATATCACAAATCTTACTGTATGATGATATGAAAACGAACGTACCATTACACTCCTAAAACCATTATTTAAGTCTCCTGCCATATGTCTGATCTCTCCTCAGATATGGAGCCAGCAGGACAGGCAGTGTATTCTGGAGTGTTTGGCCCAGCTGCTGTTGGAGAAGGACTACACTCTGCTGATCGCTCGACACCTGCGGCCATTGGTTCTGGATCTTCTGGAGAGGAACGCAGAAAGGGTCAAAGCTGGTGGCAGGATTAATCATGACCTCCATGAGCGTCTGTGTGTGGCCCTCAGCAAACTCCTCGGCATCAGTCCCGATGCACAGGCGTAGGTTGACTTTGTTCATCTCCCAGGGAGCTTAGTTCCAAAATTAATTCCAAGAGTGACATAAAAAGATAAGCAACATTATTTTATCTTAAGTATAGAGGTGGAGTTAGGATATGGCCGAGATAGTTTAGCATAAAATGTAAAACACTTTTATCCCCACTCATTTTCTTCTTCTCTCTGTGTTAGGTTTGCTGCAAGGTACTTCAATGATGCGCCTCCAGTATTTCAGAGGCTCTTCTTCACCAGTGAGGAGGCCTCGGCTGTTCAGTACGGTCCCAGGAGGATGAAGCTACGGGACCTGATGGGAGCCACCCTACGTTTCCTCCAGAGTGACTGTGCCAAGTTCAGGATGCTGTGGGACTGGAGTCCCTGTGTTTCACAGCTGCTCACCAGCGACGTCATGGTTCGAGGGTACGTACCTGCTTCTTCCTCAGATTCAGAAAGGCTTCATGGCAGGGTCAGAAATTTAGGATTTTGGTTAGCTGCTACTTCAGCGGATTACTTGGTCATCGAGATGTAACGATACACTCAACTCACGATTCGATACGAATCACGATACTTGGTTCAGGATGCGATTTTCTCACAATACGATTTTCTAAGAAATTTTATAAAGAAATAAGATTGAAGTCAAATTATTTGCTGTGGCGACACTTCACATGCTGCATCATGTTGGTTGTGCTATTTGTGTAGTTCATCAGTCTTTTCCAATCATTGCAGACTGTTTTTGTCCTGACCGTTAAAAAGTACCTTCTCACCTTACTCCAAAACCCCCCGATTTGAAAAAGGCGATGCATTCTCACCCACAAAATCTTCACCTGCTGCCACCATTTTTGTTTGTCTCTATTCAGTGAGCGACGCAAAAGGCTTAATGACGTCAAACAAGAGAAGTCAAAAGCACATAGCGCCCTCTGCTATTTAAAAGGAGTATTGCAATGCATCTAATCTTCTGATTGATTTGAATCGTCCCTGTTACGTATCGATGTTTTATTATATTGCGAGGTATCGTTACATCCCTACTCCGTCTTTTTGTCTGTTTTTTCTGAATCTATGTGGAAAGATCTAGAATTGTAAACACAGAGTCAGAGGTACCTGACGGTAGATGTATGGAATATATCATATAAGCATAATTCTTTAATGTTCTTATCTTAAAAAAATCCTTTTTTAAAAGAATATATATAAATGGAAGAAACACACGCCATGTTAGAGGTGACCTAATTTTTTTTACCTGCCACAGATATGACTTACCTTCCATCAAGCAGGTGCTAATTTCCTCCCCTTATTCATGAGCCATTTATGGGTGGCAACCTTCACCACTGCTGGTTTCTTTGGTGAAATCCAGAAAGAGTATTCTTGATGCCCTGCAGGTCTGTTCGGTAATGTTTAAAGCTAGGCAATTGAGTTTATTTCTACATGTACAGACTGTGTGGGTGTCTTTGCATATTACTGCCACTTTACTGTTAACTCCTAAATGCCCAACAGCCTGTAAAACTAGTGTCAGCGGTAGGTTCAAATGAATTCATGGTATTTGTGTCTGAAATCTCTCTGCATGGCTGGGCCTTAGTACTCTGAAACAACAATCACTTTTTTTCCCATCTCTCCTGGTTTAAACATTTAGCTTTTAAAACACTATTAATATGATACTATAAAACTACACATTTTTCCATTGTCTCTACAGGTACACGGCCCATTGCTTAGCACAGGTCTCTCACATGACTGATAATCAGAAAACCATCTTTCTGAGAAAGGTGCTCTCGAATGATGAGATCCTGCACATGAAAATTAGGTATGTACCTCTATGACTTCTTTGTTTCCTGTCTGATGTTTTCAGAAGCACACTTTCATTATATTTCATTATTAGGTACATCAAGCTGTAGCTAATAAGATGTTTCTTTCTAAGCCACATGTCTTGTTTTCATTGTTGTTCCTCATTCAGAGCTTTGGAAGAAACTCAGCAGCTGCAGGTAGAAAAAGCTCTGGTTTTAGCCAATCAGGGCTCTGTGATGTGGCGTCAGGAGAAGGCTAATAAGTTCACCAGGGGCCAGGTGGTTTCGGAGGACCTGTCCCAGAACGTTGTGGCCGTCTGTGGTGTCGTCCTCCCCAGGACAGTTCCTAGACACGTTGAAGAGGTGCGTACCTTTCTGTTCTCTGTTTGCTGGTCTATGTTGATCATTTAGTCGTAACGTTGATCTCCGTCAGCAGATAAATCAAAAAGATCTGGTTCTGGTGGACTCAACCTGTCGTAATCTGAGGAGACTGGCGCTGGCTGTGGCGTCCCAGAAGCCCGTGCTGCTGGAGGGTCCGATAGGATGCGGTAAAACTGCACTGGTGGAGTTCATGGCTGCTGTCACTGGACACAGGAAGGCTACAGAGATCCTCAAAGTCCAGCTGGGCGATCAAACTGACAGCAAGGTGAGAGAGCATTTTGAACTTTAAGGGGCACTCCAATGATTTTAGACACAGAGTTCAGTTTACAGCCCGGAGGAATACCACTCATTATCAAGGCAGCCCCGATAGTTTAGGGATCTTCCCATTCTCACCATCAGGCAGTCTCTGAAGGTTTTCTCTGATCTGCTCTGCTTTCAAGATTCAACTAATGCTCATGTAGGTTTGTGAGAACTACTGGGTACTGCTACTGTTGCCCTCCGCAGGCTCCTTGAAAGCCAGCCAATCAGAAGAAAGTGGGCTCTGAGATTTTTTAAAACTGTGACTAATGCAAAGATACTCTAGTGGATAAAAATGTATCTAGAAAAGAAGAGCATCACATCTTTAACATTTAAACAGACAATCCACATCACAATCTGCAACTGTGAGGTTGCAATTTATTGTAGTTTGTGGGTCTGTAATAAGTATGTCCAATTGTTTCATCAGAAGTTAATCACATGATTTCACACAATTGTAGTCTGATTTGGTTAGTGACGACAAAGGCTGCTTTCATACTGCAGGCCTTCATGCTCAAGTCCAATTTGGGGCTCATATCAGATTTTTTTGGGGTCACTGTTCATATCTATTTTAGAATGTGACCCAGGTAAGATGTGTGAATAGAAAGCAAGCGGCATCTCCATCAGAGACGGGCAAAACGGACAAGAGCGGCAAATGTCTCTCGAAATACTTTAAAACACACTTTGGTTGCGGTACGAGCCTTCTAGTTTTGATTGGATAGAGGCATCTCCCCAAGCAGCAGTTAAAAAGCAGGAAAAAGGAAGTCTTCTTCTTCTTCTTTAGAATCACTCCTGGAAATGTGCATATTTCTAAGGCAATGCGGACCAATTCTGATTTGAGTGTTCAGCTACACTGCCTGGCCAAAAAGAAGTCACACACTAATGTTTTATTGGACCGCCTTCAGCTTTGATTACGGCACACATTCGCCGTGGCATCGTTTTGATAAGTTTATGCAATGTCACAACATTTATTTCCGTCCAGAGTTGCATAAATTTTTCGCTAAGATGTTGTATTGATGACGGGAGAGTCGGGCCGCTGCGTAAAGTCTCTCTCCAGCACATCCCACAGATGCTCAATGAGGTGAAGGTCTGGACTCTGTGGTGGCCAGTCCATGTGTGGAAATGATGTCTCATGCTCCCTGAACCGCTCTCTCACAATCTGAGCCCAATGAATCGTGGCAACGAGTCACATCTTTTCCATGACCGCAGGAGATGTCCTCATGGTTGTTTAAGGAATGAGAAGCTACTCACTGCATCAGTTAGGGTTCAATAACTTGTTGACACATGACACATATTAATCCCTGCAGTCATTTTCCAATGGAAGGCTCTTACCTGTTTTCTTAGTTAAATCCAGGTGGTGACTTTTTTTTAGGCCAGGCAGTGTACAAGTCGCATGTTTTGGATTCTGATTTAGTACCACACATTCAAGTAGCTCAGTTTAAAAAATGTGACATCATGCACTGATTTGAAAGAATCTGTTGTGTGTCACATAGAAATTGTAATTGGGACACTTTGAGCTGCAGCATGAATGCAGCCACAGATGCACTGTGCTCCTCTCCTGGAAGCTCTTTAATGGTCCTGTCCTACACCAGTTGTCAGCATGTGCACTTTATTCTCTTTCTGGGACATGCTCTTGCCTTTTTCTGGTTAAATACTTTAAAAATCTACGTGTTTTCTCCAGCAAAAGAATATTTGAGTTATGAGAATTATGGTATCAGTTGTTTTTAAGCTTGGTCCATCCTAGGAGCTTTAAGTCAAGCTTTCTTAGACTTTGCTTTGATTGTCCCATGTGAATACTCCAACTTTAAAGGAGTTCAGAACTAAATCCATGGAGTTTCCCTTTAACATCAAGCAGAAGCTGAAATTTCGTGCCTGTGTTTTGTGTCACAGATGCTGCTGGGGATGTACCGCTGTACTGACATACCAGGGAAGTTTGTGTGGCAGCCGGGAACGCTGACACAAGCTGTGACTACAGGACAGTGGATCCTCCTGGAAGACATCGACCACGCTCCTCTGGACGTGGTGAGTCCAAACTCAACCTCATCCTGCAACAATACATATTCTTCAGAGAATCTTAACAAACCGATGACTTTTAGCACTTGACCCTCTGAATGTTAGACATATTTGTTGTGAACAACAAGAGATGTTGTTTTTTTCAGATATCTGTGCTGCTGCCTCTGATGGAGAATAAAAAGCTGATGATTCCAGGACGAGAGGACTGCATCGATGTGGCTCCTGGATTTCAGTTCTTTGCAACACGAAGGTACAAACATCATTATGCATTGTAAATGTCTCTGCAACAGCTGCTTGGCTGGCTTTAGTTTACGTTCAGAGCGATTAAATCCACTGCTCTGATGTATTAACAGATATTGTTTTTGTTGCATCCATTAAGTTAATCTTCAGATCCCACCAGTGTGCACTTCATCAAGTTTGTGTAGTTTAGAGAGGTTTAGGATGGGAATAAAAGGATGCATGGGGTCCATCGAGTCATACACCTATATCGCCTATTTGGACGACTCCACATGCCTAACAAATGTGGCCATGATTGTCCGATTATTGTTATGTAAAGGTAAGTAAGTCAGACACACTCTAATGTGCTTGGTTGTTGCAGGATGTACCACAGCGGAGGCAGCTGGCACAAACCACAGAACTCTCACGCAGCGCTGCTGGACAAATACTGGACCAAACTGCAGATGGGAAACATGACCCGAGAAGAGCTGAAGAAGGTGAGTGTTTGGTTTTAAAGCCCAAAAATTCAAACAGGATATTGATCATATGCGTACTTTGCCGAAAAAGATACCATCTCTGTTTTACACCACAGATATAACTTAGCTTTCTGAAAAGGGAAGATGTTAGATCAATTTAATATGCTGTATAAAACGCAGTTATTAAACAGGAAGATTCTTTTCATTGCTCGACTCAACTTTGTAAACATATTTTATCTCCCAACTCTGTGTGCACAGGTGCTCATCAGCAGGTATCCTCTGCTGACGATGGTGTCAGACCGCCTTCTGGACATCTACTGTCAGCTGACCGGGGAGAGACACTCTGACCTGGACACCAGCAGCCTCCAAACCCCTGAGGACGGCCAGCAGCACAAGTCTGAGGACAAGAGCACACCGCTGGAGGGGAGAGCGCTGTCTCTGAGGTGAGGCCCACATCACTACTCTATTCCTCCCTGTATGTGTTCTCTGTGCAGCTATTCAGATGTTTTAGGTCCTTGTTATTTACATATTATGGACTCTTAATAGGTACAGAAAGTTCTGGAACTGCTGCGGTAGAATCGGCAGCCAAAATATGTCGAACAACATTTCATGTAAAGGAGTAAGTAAGGAGAAACGTCTCTTACATCGCTCTTTTCAAACCCACCAGACTCCATTGACAAAAACGGTCATTTTCAATAGCAGAATATAAGAGATGCTGGTCTGAGGTTTGTTTTTTGGGGAATGGTGTTTTACACAGATATTTCTGTTAAACAATTATTTATTATAGGGCTGCACGTTGGTGCAGTGGTTAGCGCTGTCGCCTCACAGCTAGAAAGTTCCTGGTTTGAATCCCAGTTCAGACGTAGTGGGCCTTTCTGTGTGGAGTTTGCATGTTCATCCCGTGCATGCATGGGTTCCCTCCGGGTACTCTGGCTTCCTCCCACAGTCCGAAGACATGCTCGTTAAGTTCATTGGTGACTCTAAAACTGCCCGTAGGTGTGAGTGTGAAAGGTCGTCTGTCTCTATGTGTCAGCCCTGTGATTAACCCTAACCCAAACACTGGTCACACAATAACAGAAACAAACTAACCGATCAAGGCCGCAGTAGACCAGCGACGCCTGTGTTCTGGTGAGAAGAAATACTGTTTTTGTCAGTGGAGTCTGGTGTCTTTGAAGAGAGCAATGTAACGTCTGTTTCTGGTTAAAATAAATCATCCTACTCTTTCACAAAAAGGTCTAACTCTGCAGGGATCCTTTCTGTAATGTTGTCAGACACTTAGAATAACAATAATAATAATAACAATCTGGGCCTGTCAGTGGAAAAAACAAGCACTTTATTAGACGGACTTTGATAGAGCCTGTTTTCACCCCACGGATTACATTGCAGCCAAACCTAGAAAGCTTCACCTCCCCATCTGTCAGATCCCTGCCTTCAAAGCTACCAGCCCATCTGCAGCGGACGCCTTCATGACTTTAATGAGCTTTCCACTAGCAGCTGCTGTGTTCGATTGAGTATTGATCAGACTGTCCTCTGGATGATGGACTGGGATTACAGAACGTACTGGTCATACTGGGACACTCCCCTCAGGTTACTGGTTTATAACCACCTGCTCACACAGAGACTCGCCTGTACTGCTGCTTTTTTAACCTTTCAGATCAATTCCGTGATCCATAAAAGGTGTGTTATTGATTCAGCTATAAAGTCAATGTGTGGTAGTTTCCATGCTGCTTTTCATGGATCGAAGTCATTAACTTTATAGCTCGGCCTGCGATGCTCGTGTGTAGTGATCTGGTTCATGCTATAGAAAACATACTTTAACTTTAGGCTGACATTCATCCGTATTTCTGTCAACTTTCACATATAATTATTGTACACAACAAAAGTCTGCTCTACGATACTTATGGCACAAAGGTTCTCTTATTGGATCATTAAATGTTCCTTACATCCAGCTCTTCATCTGATTGGACTGTCACCTGTTTGTCTCTACATGCAGAACTTTCTTTGAATTGTCTCCAATCAGTCTTTCTTCTCAATCCCCTGGCAGGCACGTTCAGTTGAATCTCACAGTCTTTTCTTTTTGTGTCTTGGTTATGATTCCACAGGGACCTACTGAAGTGGTGTGAGCGGATCAGTGTTAACTTTGACAGCAGCTCACCAGCCACAGCTCAACACGTCTTCCAAGAGGTAAGTGGGTCTGATTAATCTTAAAGCAAGCAGGTGAATATATGTATTTATCTTTCTCCCACAGGTGTCGGTTGTATTAATCAGTCACATTCAGCTGGATTCCCGCTCCACAATCTAAAAACTCTGGTGTAGAAGTTTTGTTTGTTGATCATGTGTTTTATTAATTGTTGTTTGTCTTTGTCAGGCTCTGGACTGCTTCACAGCCATGTTGTCTCGTCCTGAAAGTCGACTTCGAATGGCCGAGATCATTGGAAGCAAACTCAACATCTCCAAAGAGAAGGTTTATAACCTGCCTTTTTTTATTAATGCAAATCAACCCGACAGCATTGAATGATTAAAAACTTTAAATGTTTTTATTTTGACATTAGGTCTATCTCTGCAGGGATCCTTTCTGTAATGCTGTCAGACACTTAGAAGAACAATCTGAGCCTGTCAGTGGAAACAACAAGAACTTTTAGTAGATGGACTTTGATTTTGACATTTGCCAACAAAAAGTTACATTCCGGCCTGATATGTTGCTGCTGAAACAATCTACTCGAGCAATTTCAAAACTTTTGAACCTTATAGTCATTCAGATATGGATCAATATGTTAAAAATAGACCCATGTTTTAAAATATTTCACCAACACTTGTTTAAAATAATTAAAGCCTTTTGTAGTTTGAAAACTGCTGTAATAAATATGGAGAACAATTTCTTCCTCTACTTTCTTGCTATTCTAGATTTTATGTAAAAAAACATGTTGTGATTTCCATCCCTGGCTCGTGTTTCTCTCCTCAGGCGCAGCACTTCTGTCAGATGTACCAGCCGGGCATCGCGCTGAGCGAGCTGCAGGCCTCGGTGGGCAGAGTGGTCCTGTGTCGAAAGCAGACTGAAGCTGTGCAGCTGAGTGTGTAAGTGGGACATCCCGCCCCTCTTTGACCTCTGTTTACACCATATATCAGCTAGTTGCTGTGCCAATACTCACCTACTGATAACAAACAAATAGACCCCTGCTGGTTGATTGAATAAAGAATTGATTTCAGACCACATCATGGTAAACAAAGTCATCTAATGGTGAATATGTGTGAATGAGTTTTAAATGAGATCCTGATGAGCAGGTCGGCAGCTTGCACGAAGCCTCCATCACCAGCGTGTGAATGTGTGTGTGCGTGAAAGGGTGCATGGCACGCTGAGTTGTCAAAAGACTATAAAAGAAATATATTAGCGCAGTCCATTTGTCGTCTAATGGCTCGACCACCAGCACATACATCCTCATCCAACGATTCTTTCCCAAAGCTCAATATGAGAATGGGTTGACAAAAAGGTGACATTATAGCAGCATGCAGAAACTGAGTCAGAGGATACTGCGTGGTGATAACAGCTTAAAAGTAATTTGATGGAAACAAGGAAAAAGTGTTAAACGTGTTCACACTGGAAATAAACTTTTTAACGTTCCAGCATGTTGAAGTAACACATATTTACTGGTTTAAAGCAAACAATGGAATGTGTAACGATTAAATATGCTTCATGTGCCATGAACAGGGACAACCAGACGTTCGCTGCCACTCGTCCCTCTGCGGTGCTGCTGGAACAGCTGGCGGTGTGTGTGGCCAAAGGGGAGCCGGTTCTTCTGGTGGGAGAGACGGGAACCGGAAAGACGTCCACCGTGCAACACCTGGCCAGAGTCACAGGTGAGCTCAGGAACCCAGTGTGTTTCCGGCTCTGCTCTTGAAACGTGCGTACACTGCTGACCTTAGATTGTGGCTCCTCCTGATTTCATTATTCCCTGTTGTGTGTTAAATCCAGGACACAGGTTGCGAGTTGTGAACATGAACCAGCAGAGTGACACAGCAGACCTGCTCGGAGGGTGAGTGACGCAGAAACTGTACCTTATATGAAATTTAATGTCTGGATAATATCAAATACCAGCTCTAGTCATTTTGCTGGATTAGTCTTAGAAAAGTGCAGAAACCGTTAAATATGAAACAGTTGCTTATTTCACAGCCAACCCACTGACAAAATCATTTTAGTCATGGTCTGTGGTTGAGAAGGAGTGTGTTTAAACTTGTGCCAGCAGCCAGTGATGCAGGAGGAGCATGCAACGCTGTTCCTAATCCTAACTAGAAGGATCAGCACCTCACACTACAAAAAGTACACAAACAGAGCAAAGAGTGTGTGCAATCACATCTGCAGTAAAACCATAGGCTGTATAAATAATGGACCACCGTGACGTCACACATTGGTTTCTTGACTGGGAAAATGAAGCTGAAATGTGGCCGCCGTCATGTTGGTTTACTGGAGCCTGAAGTGACCACATTTGGATGAGAGGATGGCTCTGCAGAAAAGTTTTCAAAGCTAAACAGTCTGTGTCTGTGGCTGATCCATTAGCTCGTGAATGAGCTAGTTTACCTTTGACCCTGAGGGAAACGGGACACCCTATCCTACTCCACATTGCAGCATGCATAATGGAGGTGTAAGGCAAAGGGAGGGAAGTGCGATTTGGCCAAACTACCATGACCTAACCCCAGGTCACATCTGCTTTGTCCGAAAAGTCCCGTAGATTAGTAGTTATGTGCATCCCAATTCTAGCATTTCCCAAATAACACAACAGTTTTGTTTTGGACAGAAACTCTAGTTAAAAAGCTCTGTTATCTTCCGTCTAATGCAGGTACAAGCCAGTCGACCACAAGCAGATCTTGCTCCCTCTGCGTGAGGCGTTCGAGGACCTCTTCTCGCAGACGTACTCGAGGAAGCAGAACCTGACCTTCCTGGGTCATGTGCAGACCTGCTTCAGGGAGAAGCGCTGGCAGAATCTGCTGAAGCTCATGGACCACGTCTGCAAGTCAGCTCTCACGATGGAGCTGCAGGACAAATCAGATGGTAGTGTACCAGAGAGATTAAACAGCGATAACAGTATGTTGGCTGCTGTAGCATAGACTTATATTTATTGTGTTTGTGCAGCTGACGTGCTGCAGGAGAAGTGGGAGGCGTTGGCAGCCAGGCTGAGTCAGACCCAGCAGCAGATCCGAGCCTGTGAGACGGCCATGGTCTTCGCCTTCGTGGAGGTAGGGGACGTCCACGGTTCATATTCATGTATGACTTATGCTTTATCGGTGGATCAGCTCTGACCTCTGTGTGCTCCTCTGTAGGGGACTTTAGCTCAGGCGGTGAAGAAGGGCCAGTGGATCCTGCTGGATGAGATCAACCTCGCTGCAGCAGAGACTCTGGAGTGTTTGAGTGGACTGTTGGAGGGCAGCGCCGGATCGCTGGTGCTGCTGGACCGCGGAGACACAGGTGAGGGCTGCTCACATCCATGCAGTGGGGTTTAATCAAATCTGAATCGAGTACCTGCTCTGGTTTTCAAACACAAACCCATTTCAGTTGTCAACATTTGTTCCAAACATATTGATCCAGTTGAGTTCTCTACTTTTCGTTTGCAGAAAGACCTTTATTGCAATCTTAATGTGGCTAATATTTTGTCATCACAGAGCCGCTGGTGCGACACCCAGATTTCCGACTCTTTGCCTGCATGAACCCAGCTACTGATGTGGGCAAGAGAAACCTGCCTCTGGGCCTCAGGAACAGGTGAGAGTATTACAGTTATTAGCTTCATGCTACACTAAGCTGTTATTTTCATTCTTAAAAATAACAATAATATGCAGAACTAGATACATTACAGAAAAACATTACACAGGTTGTATATGTGAACCTGCTCCGTGTGTAAATGTGCGTGTGTCCCAGGTTCACTGAGCTGTACGTGGAGGAGCTGGAGAATGAGGGCGACCTGCGGATTCTGGTCTCAGACTACCTGAAGTGTTTGAATTCACACAGGAATGTCATCAGTGGCATCATAAAGTGAGTCTTTACATCATGTTGGTGCAGGTGAAGTCAAGTTACCACCGTGCCATGCACAGTGCTGAGAGAAGGGATGTAAGGAAATACTGATACACTTGATGATTGCATTATTGTATTTGGTGATACATTTAATAACAGTTTCTACAGGATTATTTTGTTTACTGACAAAGGCAAATGTTATTCCTTTGCTCAGATTGCAGAGAAAGCCGTGTCATGATGTTGTTAGAAAGTCAAAGAAACTGCAATGTTGTAACTCATGGACAATCGTCTGACGACAATTCAGGGCATTTATCTGCTTTCATATGCAGACATCTGCTTTAGGGTCGTGTCTTATAATGCAGTTTTTTGCTCTCAACGTCAAGACAATTCTCCTGGCGCTTACTGTTGCTAGGTTACGAAAGTTGTCTGGTGGCACTTCCGCTTCTCTCCGTAGTGAGCGTGAAGTTTTTATCATCGCTCTGTATGCTTCATATTTGCTGTTATTCAAGGAAATTTAAAAGAAAGAAAACATAAAAACAATGTAAAGGAATCGTGTCCTGGCGTTAGCAGCAGAACTGCTTTGGTTTAGTACAGAAAGTAGTCGTTGCCAGTGCAAAAACCTGCATTAGTGGACACAGGCCCTTAAGAGATGAATAGAAAGATACTGTATATTGACGTCAGATGATAGCTAGGTTTTCCTGCTTTAAGGCGAAGCCAATTTAAACGTGATTCATCAAAACTGTCTGATCTAACAACATATCTCTTTATAGAGATCACAGGGACCGAGATAAATATCCATTACATTAAAAAGACAACATTATGTACTCAGACTATATGCATAGGTTGTTGTTCTTTATAGTCTGAGAGATTTTCTATAATTTGATTTAAAATATTGCATTAATTTGCCATTCTTAGTGAAACTTTGGTATAATTTCAGTTTGGAGACAGTTGTACTAAACATCCGCATTATTTGTGCAGCTTGTTGGGGTCCTAAGAAGTTATATAAACCTCCTGAATGTCCTTCTAACATTTGTGTTCAGTTTTTACCTGGGGGTACGAAAGGAGGCCAACTCCCACCTGGTGGACGGGACGGGCCACAGACCCCACTACAGCCTGCGTACACTGTGCAGGGCTCTGAAGTACGTGGCTGCAAACCCCTGCATCAGTGTGCAGCGCTCACTCTATGAGGTAGGAGGTTAAAAAGAAACGATGTCTTCACAGGGGCTTCTTGGAATTTTAGATAATTTCAGTGTTTTGCACTTCAAGTTGTTTACCTTGTTATCTCTCAACACAGTTTCTATCATTGTCACCTGCATGTTCCGAGTTAAAAGTCTCTCTGATGTATGTTTGCAGGGTTTCTGCCTGAGCTTCCTGACTCAGCTGGACAGAAGTTCTCACCCTCTGGTCCAGAAGCTGGTGTGTCAGCACATCCTGATGGGGAACACAAAGTGTCTCAAACAAGTAAGAACAAGTTAATTATGTGATAACATATGTGAAAAACTTACTTTAGGATTCATAACTTTGCTTTAATTGTATTCTATCGACTCGAGGATATTTGTGAGTACATAAAATCACCCTCCGTTTCCTCTCCTGCAGCCCATCCCGGCGCCCTCAGGCCGGCCCTGTGTGGAGGTGGAGGGTTACTGGGTGTCCCAGGGAGAGATGGAGCCGGCTCTTGACCCCAGCTATATCCTCACTGCGTCAGTCAAACTCAACCTCCGCGACCTCGCCAGAGTGGTGTCTGCAGGGTAGGAACACAGCCTCACCCCCTGCCCGTTGATTCAAATCAATGGGTTCATACAGACGAGCATTTTGGCAGAGCTCATCGTGGCACTTTAGGAAAGTTGCATCAGAGTGCATCCGGACAAAGTGTAGGCGGACTGAATCCCCTCCAGAGAGCGACCTGCTGGGAATCAATCTGTCAGGCAGAGCATTAGTGAGGTCTGACTCTGATGTTGACTGATCAGGTCTGGCTCTCAGTCAATGCTCCAGTTCATACCAAGGTCGTTGATAGGGTTCCGGTCTTGGCTTTGTGCAAACCAGTTAATTTATTTCGCTCCAAACTGGGAAATATATCACAATATGTACAAAATGTTTTCGAATTGCTCCAATAGATTGCTTCAACTTGGCTGCTGCCAAAGGAGCTGCAGTGGCTGCAATGAAATCCCTGCATCAAAGCTCTCTTCAAAGCCACCAACTTTAGCACTCTAGGATCGCTACTCAACATCATGCGGATGACAAGGGAATAATCTGCTCTCTGTTCTGGCGTCACAGGACTCATCCGGTGCTGATCCAGGGAGAGACGTCAGTGGGGAAGACGAGTCTGATCCGCTGGCTGGCTGCAGCCACGGGGAACCAGTGTGTGAGGATCAACAACCACGAGCACACCGACATCCAGGAGTACATAGGCTGCTACTCATCCGACGACCGGGGCAAGCTGGTCTTCCAAGAGGGTATGAGCGTCATGCTAATCTGTAGTAGCACTTCCCCAGTCAACTCTGACCCCCCCAGGCTAACACGTCTCCTGTTTGTGTGTCTCCAGGCGTTCTGATTGACGCCATGAGGAAAGGCTACTGGATCATCCTGGATGAGCTGAATCTCGCGCCCACTGACGTCCTGGAGGCTCTCAACAGACTGCTGGACGACAACAGGGAGCTCTTTGTGGCTGAGACACAGGAAGTCATCAAGGCTCACCCCAGATTCATGCTCTTCGCTACCCAGAATCCCCCTGGTCTCTACGGTGGCAGAAAGGTATCCCATTGATTCAGTCTGAGAGGGATTTGTATGATGGCATTGCTGCAGTGTCGTCTCCCAAAGATTAAAAGCTTGATGAACTTTTGGGGATGATGTTTAAGACTGTATGTTCCAGTAAAAACAAATACCAGAAACATTCAGACTAATCTTTACTTGCTTGTCTCCAGGTTCTCTCCAGGGCTTTCAGGAACCGCTTCGTGGAGCTGCACTTTGATGAGCTGCCCAGTGCAGAGCTGGAGACCATCCTCCACCAGAGGTGCAGCCTGCCTCCATCCTACTGCGCCAAGCTGGTCAAGGTCATGCAAGACCTGCAGGTAACTGTGCACTTTTATCAGATTGTTACACTGCTCCTTTCTTCGTTTTACCCACCTGTTTGGGATGATCCTTACTGCATGCGTGAAATGTGCTTTCCTCCTTCAGTCCTTGCGCAGGGGATCTTCTGTGTTTGCGGGGAAACACGGCTTCATCACGCTCAGAGATCTGTTCCGCTGGGCAGACCGCTACAGGCTGGAGCAGCAGACGGAGGCCTCTCAGGACTGGCTGCAGCATTTAGCTGATGACGGTGAGGCTTGTCAGATGCTAAAGCCTTCACCTGTGTTCCACAGAAACACGAGATAAAGCTGTTGTCATCTTCATCAGGGTACATGCTGCTGGCGGGACGCGTGAGGAAGCCGGAGGAAGAGGCCATCATCCTGTCCATCCTGGAGAAGCACTTCAAACGCACAGTGAACCCTGAAAACCTGTTCTCTAAGAAGCAGGTCACCAGCCAGTTCAGTGAGTTAAACACCTCACTCTTTGCTCTGTATTACAGTAACAGCTGGATTATATCGACCTGAACACTGTTCAGAGTCTGGCAGAATCATGCAGGAGAGTTTGTTATTAACTTTTTTGAAACACAGAAATACATTTTTATCAGCATAAAATCTTTATCTTATAGTTTTAAATAGTTAAAGTTTCATACTATCCAAAACAAGAACACACTTGAAATCAGCTTTTAATCTCTGTGATGGCTGACTGGAGCATCGTGAGTTGTCTGAGGGGGGTCTGCCTCTTAAACTGCATGTTTCTTCAAGTTTCTTGTGTACTTTTTGGAATATAAAATAAAAGGGTTAAGAGGAAGTCGTTACTATAGACTAACAGTAAATCATTAAGTTGAAAAATCACATGATGGTTTGATTGGCAGGTCCCTTCATCGACAGCATCGCTGGGGTTCCAGAGGAGTTTCGACATGTGGTGTGGACACACGGCATGAGGAGGCTGGCTGTGCTGGTGGGACGGGCGCTTCGATTCGGCGAGTCTGTGCTGCTCGTGGGAGACACGGGGTGAGATTTAAATGTGTCTGCCAGGCTGTGATCAATCTGTCTTTAACAAGATTAGAGTAAGATGGACATGGGAACTGCTTATACCTTGTACTCCTTACACAAACTGTGTGGTTATATTCGTTATGCTAACCTCTAATTTCTGTTCGCTCACCAGATGTGGAAAGACGACAATCTGCCAGCTGTTTGCTGCTTTGGTTGGACAGAAGTTTTTCGCAGTAAATTGTCACCTTCACATGGAGACGTCCGACTTCCTGGGAGGCCTGAGACCTGTCAGACACACTCAACAGGTACTGAGCAGCGCGGTGGATGGAAATGTAAAAGGGAAAGGAGCCTTTCAAATAAAGAAAATCTAAAACTTGAAAAAAAAAAAATTTTGTGTGTGTAGACCAGTGGTGAGGACAGCAGGCTGTTTCAGTGGCATGATGGTCCTCTGGTTCTGGCCATGAAGGAGGGAGGAGTGTTTCTCATGGACGAGATCTCCCTGGCAGACGACTCAGTGCTGGAGAGACTCAACAGGTACACACACACAGAACTTTAACCAAGTTTAAAAGTCGTTTGATATTTGATATTTATATGATATGCATCACTGGCCTTTATACAACTAGCCCTTGACGGTTTGTTTTCAGTGTTTTAGAGACGGAGAAGTCCCTGGTGCTGGCAGAGAAGGGCAGCGGGGACGATGACGACGTGGAGCTGATCAGTGCGGCTGCAGGTTTCCGTCTGGTTGCCACCATGAACCCTGGAGGAGACTTTGGCAAGAAGGAGGTAGATTGAAAAATGATGTTTCCACTGTGTGCTTATTAGTAAAAAACAGACCCATATGTTGGCAGAGTCTGATGTTTGTGCCTGTCTGCTGTGGGACAGCTCTCTCCCGCACTCAGGAACCGTTTCACAGAGATCTGGTGTCCTCAGAGCAACAGCCGCAGCGACCTGGTTCAGATCATCCAACACAACCTGCGCTCAGGCCTCTCCCTCGATGGTAAGCTAACTCAGAGACATGTAGACTCACTATGAAACATGCTGCTTTGTGTTTAATAGATGTTTAAATAGAAAACTGTTGTTCTACTGACCTAAGTGCACACAGTCACATCAACACTTAACCTTTACCAGTTGTGTTGTATAAATAAATCAGCTCTGCCTCTCGCCTGACGTGGTCTCTTTGGTCTCTGACTCAGGTGGAGACGTTGCCGAGCTGATGCTGGACTTCATCGAGTGGCTGACCCGGCAGGACTTCGGCCGGCGCTGCATCCTGAGCGTCAGAGACATCCTGTCCTGGGTGAACTTCATGAACATCGTGTGCGAGCGGGACGAGGACAGCTTCATGACCATGGGAGCTCTGGAGGAGGAAGAAGAAGAGTGGAACCTCAGACTGGACACCGTTACCGCCTTCATCCATGCTGCGTGTTTAGTCTACATAGACGGCCTCGGCTCTGGTGAGCTGATGGATTATTTTCTGTTCCACTGAGGAATTGTCTCTCATAGTAGATTTTCAAGATGTCCTCCTTTTTATTTGCAGGAACCACAGTGTCGTGTGCAGACAGCGCCCTCCTGGCACGCCGGCTGTGTCTGGGCTTCCTGCAGCAGCGGCTCAGTAAGATGACCAAACTGGATCAGGAGATGCTGGACGCCCTGAGAGTCTATGACAGCAGCCTGCCGAGGGATCCCCAGTGGGGGGAAGACTTCTTCGGCATTGACCCCTTCTACATTTCCTTAGGTACAGATTACAGCCCCTCTATGATCTGAAGCTGTCATATGGAGTGTTGTTTGTACACTTAAACCTACCTAACAGTCATTCTCACAATCCATTGCACTCTGTTTGTCCACCAGGGCCTCAGAGTGAGAGCCGTGACCTATCAGACTACGCCATCGCAGCAGGCACCACCGCAGTGAACGCCCAGAGACTGCTGCGAGCGCTGAAGCTGCAGAGGCCGGTGCTGCTGGAGGGCTCACCCGGTGTGGGGAAGACCAGCCTGGTGGCAGCGCTGGCTAAAGCCTCTGGGAACCACCTGGTCAGAATCAACCTGTCGGAGCAGACGGTAAGCCTCGCTGTGAACGCTCTCCACTGTGATCCTGAATGAACTTTAAATACTACAAGGCTCTGGTACTGATGGTGTTCCCTTTCTGGCAGGATGTTACTGATCTGTTCGGGACAGATCTTCCTGTGGAGGGAGGGAAGGGAGGAGAGTTCGCCTGGCGTGATGGCCCCCTGTTAGCTGCATTGAAGGCAGGACACTGGGTTGTCCTGGACGAGGTGAAGACCACTGTACACTTTCATAAAACCAATATCATCTGATGAGGTTTCAATAATCTACAATACTAAACCGACTTGCTCTTCCTGCTGACAGCTGAACCTGGCCTCTCAGTCGGTGTTGGAGGGTCTGAACGCCTGCTTTGATCACCGAGCAGAGATCTACATTCCTGAACTGGGAATGAGCTTCCAGGTCCAGCACGAAAAGACTAAGATCTTCGGCTGCCAGAACCCCTTCACTCAAGGCGGGGGACGTAAGGGGCTTCCCAAATCTTTCCTCAACAGATTCACTCAGGTGAGGAACAGTGGAAGTGTTGAATCAAAGATGTATACACTTTCATGTAAACCTTTCTCTTGTAGATTGGGCTTTTTATAGATTCTGTTGCACTCCAGACTCAATACCTGACCCTAATGTGCCTTTCCTGAAATCCCCTGTGTGTTCAGGTTTTTGTGGACCAGCTCACAAGCAAAGACATGGAGTTCATTGGAGACTCCATTTTCCCGGCCATCGATAAGGAAATCGTCGCTAAAATGGTGTCGTTTAGTAACAGGGTAAGTTTCTCTTCCTTTAACTCTATTTTTATCACTTTGACTGTCTGCTGGATTAGAGTCTGACTTACCTGTATGTCGGTGTAACATCAGGTATTGTTTCCCACTCCATAGAGGACTAAAAGATGTTTAATTCTGCTAACAGCTGGTCCAGGAGGTGGGTGTGGAGCGACGCTGGGGTCAGAGAGGAAGCCCCTGGGAGTTCAACCTGCGCGACATGTTCCGCTGGTGTCAACTGATGCAGGCTGACCAGTCCCCAGGGTTCTTCAACCCGGGCCAGCATGTGGCCCTGGTGTACGCCGACAGGATGAGAACGGAGGCTGACAAGGCTCAGGTACGCTGGTTCACATACTCTACCTGGGAGTCCATGGGTTGCTTGATTTTTCTCTGTAGTCTTAAGGGTGTTTCATGTTTAAAGTCATTAAGCAACAAGCAAATCTCTATTTTGTGGTGTTCCACAGGGGAGTGTACTTGGCCCCTAGATGTTGTTATTATGTGTTAATGACCGTGAACCTCCTCCTGTCCCTGCAGGTGCTGTCCGTGTTCAGGAAGGTGTTTGGGGAGGACTTCGAGCCTTACAGCGGCTCCAGAGAGTTCCACATCACTCCACTCAACCTGCAGGTTTGTGGACACAACACTCAGTGCTGTTTTTTACTTGCAAAAATTGTGTGGAAAAAGTTTATAATTTCTTCTTCTTGGATTGCTCCTGTAGGTGGGTTTCTCCGTCCTGCAGCGCAGCGGTGGCGCCCCCGTGGCACTCGACCCCCCGCTGTCCATCACGCACCAAGCGCTGCGGCCCTTGGAGTCCCTGATGAAGTGTGTGGAGATGGGCTGGATGACCATACTGGTCGGCCCCACGGCCAGTGGGAAGACGAGCCTGGTGAGGCTGCTGGCTCTGCTGACGGGACACCGGCTCAGGGTGATGGCCATGAACAGCGCCATGGACACCACCGAACTGCTGGGGGGCTTCGAACAGGTAACCAGGACCTCTGCTCAGCTTCTTTCATTGTCTGAAAACACCAGACCACGTCACTCAGTGCTCTTTTCCTCATTCCAGTTGGACATCATGCGGCCATGGCAGCAAGTGCTGGAGAGCGTGGACTACATAGTTGCCATGGTGATAAGGCGCGGCTTGATGTCGCTGGATGTTGGTGTTCAGGACACAGAGTTCCTGCTGCAGACATGGGGTCTGTTCTGTCACTGGCTGAAGGAGGAGGGACTGCAGAGGACCGGAGGAGCCGTGAACTCAGAGGCTCTGAACAAGCTGGAGGTCATCATCCTGCTGCTGCAGAAACTCAACACCAAGCTCAAAGTGTTCACCGGTAATGACCTGACGTAAAGTCAGATTCTTTCAAAGTGTTTTTTTAATGTGTTTGTCTTGATGAATGTTTGTGTCCCTCCTGCAGACATGTCCAAACTGCAGATGGACTTCACGCTGTTGAAGGAGCGTCTGGCTCAGCTGGAGGACGGCTGGACTAACGGAGGCTTTGAGTGGCTGGACGGGATGCTGGTCCAGGCTCTGCAGGCCGGGGACTGGCTGCTCATGGACAACGTCAACTTCTGCAGGTCAGAAACAGTGCAGAGTTCCTTCTGTTTGGTTGTTGATCTACATTGATAAAATCATTTTTTACTTCCAAAGAAATCTAAGCAACATATTTACAGAATCAGTGAGTGCACGTCTGAAAGTTAAGAAATCAAATTCTGCTGTAGATAAAAACACATTTTAACGACTAAAGCTTCCAGATGTCAAAACATTGAGCACATTGAACTGATCCTGTCTTTTGTTCTCAGTGCGTCTGTCCTGGATCGCCTGAATGCTCTGCTGGAGCCTGGTGGATCACTCACCATCAACGAACGTGGCGTCATAGACGGGAAAACCCCCCAGATCACCCCTCATCCTAACTTCAGGTAAAATTAGAGCTTCTTCCCTTTGTGTCACAGACTTTAAAAAGTTAGTGCTGAGCTGATGTGTGTGTCTGTGCAGGCTGTTCCTGACCATGGACCCTGTGCATGGGGAGCTCTCCAGAGCTATGAGGAACAGAGGGGTGGAGGTCTACATCCCAGGGGAGCATGAGGGGGTCTGCTGGGACTCACTGGACCTGAAGACCCTGCTTCACACTGTCGGGGTAACCGGGGACTGCGTGTGTGATCTGCTGATTGAGATACACAAAGGGATCAAATCTGCCATCTGGGGTAAGGATTGAATAACAAACAGATCCGCTGTCGCTCCGACAGTCTGCAGATTCATTAAATATCTCCCATCCTTCAGATTCCCCCGCCTCGTCAGTGGCCTCCCTCCTCCACGCTGCCACCCTGCTCTCCTGTCAGCTGCAGCGAGGTGTAGATCTGCCCAGCGCCTTGCAGCACGCCTGTGGAGAGGCCTACTCGCTCTGCCAACGCACAACTGCCAGCCAGAAGGTATCAGCACCCCCTGATCAATGCACGTCTCACTGTCCGTGTCAACGGCTTGGCCTCTTTCCCACCTGCCTACCTGTGGCTCTGTATGCATATATACAATAGAGTCCGATTTCACCGAGATTTGACATGATATTCCTCCTCTATGCTGATGACACACAGCTGTATTTCTGTCCTTTCTTCTAGCAGACAGCGCTGACAAAGCATGAGATCAGACCTTTTACAAATCTGCCTAACGATGTGGTTACTTAAGAATCCTTTCGACCACTTCATTGCAATTAAATAACAGCAAAATCTGCTTATTAACAGAGCTATGTGTGCCATCGGGGATGTTAAGAACCCAGGAAGGACACATCAGCTGTCATGATATTTTGAAAGACAATCCTTGGATGAATAAACATGAGTGCCTTGTTTTCCCCTCAGCAAGCCCAGCAGGTGATCGAGCAGCACATGGCCATCCTGGACACAGAGGACTGGGGCAGCGGGCTGCTGTGTGCTGGAGTTTGGCCTGATGGCTTCCCCTCTGCCCTCCTCTCCACTGAGGACTCCTGCTTCTCGGCCGTCCTCAGAGACGGACAGGTCCTCTCATTCTGCCTGAACACCCTCAGCCTGCAGGGCAAACGGTGAGGACCAAGACTGTAGAAGAAAAATGCAACACATTACAACTGATTGAACTGGAATAACATCAAGTACAGAAAAGATATTAAGAGAGACAAACTTGTGCCTGCAGACTGAAAACAAAAAAACACTGAACGGGAAAAGAAGTTAAAATAAAGTACAAAAAGTGAAAGAAAGAAACTTTATAATTTAACGAAATGATTCCACCCACAGGAGTCGTCCGCTGAGCCTGAGTGACCTGCAGAGGGCGCTGCAGAGCAGTAATGTCCATGAAGGCCTGGTGTTCTCTGGAGGAGTGGTGGATCTGGCAGATGGAGATGCTCTGAGGCTAATCCCCACCGCAGTGAGGCTGCTCACAGAGAGAGCCTCTCATGGAGACTGGATCCTCCGCAGCAGCTGGTTGTCTCACCTGGGGAAGAGCTACAAACACATCCCTGGTCTGTTACTCTGCACCTGCAAACACACTTGAACATTTTAGACCTAGCAGTTAAGGGACTTTAACCCTTTTCAAAACCTGGTGTGCAGAGCCAGGAGTATGTTTCTATCAAAATGCAGATATTTCTAGACTTTAGCATCACATGTTTCCCCCAACTTTTCAGAAATACAAATGTTTTCTTTGTCCAGTGCTTTTGATCCTGAAACAGTGTGACTCTTGGCTCCTCCAGATCCGGCTCTGGTCCAGGTGGAGGCAGGAAACCGAGCTCTGAAGGCTGTTTTTGGTGGCAAACTCGCTGCAAAGGGAAAATCACTGGCGGAGCTGCTGCAGCCTCACAGCATCGGTAAACTCTTTGGTTGTCTTGCTCTTCTGTTAGAAATACTGTATTGGTCAGAATATGAGGCGTCTTTTTCCATTGAAATACATCTGAAAAAGTGGGATTGTCTTATATTCAGTGTCTAGACCGACGTGAAATATACGTTCACTACAGTAGACGGTGCCACTTATCTGTAAAGCGAGTGTACCCTCATGACTGAGGCCAGCCGTCACTCACAGCTACAGAGCCAGGGGGACGAAAGATGGAGAGACACAGGATCGTCCAGGACAAAGTGGCTCAACAGTCGGCCAAGTTAACCAACAACTGAGGCGGAGTTATGATGCTGATTTTAAATAATGGTTATCCATGCAACAGAGTCATTAAACAAGTGTGAAGCAGCCGAGAAATACGGTGTCACGGAGGGTAATGTCCGATGATGGTGAGGCCATAAAGATGGACCTAAATGCTAACAGTCTTAGCTAGCAGATGCTAACAGAGAAAATGGTACTGTGGTCCTCAAAGCAGCCGCTTCCCGGAGACTGACAGGAACGTTTGTGAGTGCGTTACTGACAAACAGAGAAAAGGTCTGCCTGTTTACAGAGCTGTCATCAGCTGTTTCCGGAATGCTCTACAAATAGACTTCACTTCACTTCCATGGTTAATGATTTATTGAAAATTGGAAGGCAATTTTTTAATTTAAATGTGACTCTTAGCATTTACTCTTAAAAATATTGAAATCATTTTTTTATTTTAAAGGAGAAATAAAATAGTTTTCTTAATTAAAAACAAATTTGGTCTTCAAAAAGTTTCATGAACAAATTAGTCTTTAAAAAGGGGGGGGGGGGTTCGTCTTATAATCAGGGTCGTCTTATATTCAGACCAGTACAGTACTACATCTGAAAACCCTGACCACAACATTTCAAGCCCTTTCAGCAAAACGTGTGATATCAAACGTGTAACATTTCAGATAGAAATAGAGTTCTAACGTCATAAGAAAAACTTAAGATCCTGAAGTCAATCATTTAGGGATAAGTCTGTTTTTTAAAAATCTAAAAGTATCGTAAAGCTCTTTTCACACGACTTGTAAGACCTTAGACCCTCTTGTAATGTGTAATAATTGTTGTGTAATAATAGTTGCCATAATCCTGTGCTAATCTGCCATTTCCGCAATTATGTAGAGTAAAAATTCCTCCACTAATTACCTGAAATATTTCAACAAACACACGAGTCGTGTGACACGTTTTTCCTACATACTTTGAAACACACAGTGCAGGTTCATGACTCAGCAATGATGGAAGATAATGATGTTGAATACAACTTAGAACTGTGCAAAATAGTTGACGTGTGACTTGTGTACCTCCTGCTGCCCTGTGTAGCAGGTATTAACCTGTCTGTGATGTTGTCAGATGAATACAGGATTCTGGTGGACATGCGCTGGAACAAGCAGTACCTGGATATCTTAGCTAACAAGTGCAACTTTGAGGACGAGGAGAGATACACCGAGTTTCTGGAGGCGCTGAACGCAGTCGCCAACAGGTACAGTAGGATTGCACATCACACTTTATCATGTTGAGCAGAACTGTAGTGAAAGAACATAGCACAGGAACTACTTTAGGACAAACAAGATCATCACAGTGGTAGAAATGATGTTACGTTGTTTCACCTGTTGGTAATGTGAAAGTGTTATCTTGTTAGGATCGTCCTGATGATGGACAGAGAGGAGCGGTCTGTCATCTGCACCTGCGCCATCAACCTGTCTGCTCAGAACTGTGCCCTGAGAATAGCCACAGCCTTCAGCAAAGGTACGCACCGCACACTTTGGGTTATTACGTCTGTCTTCTGAGCTGCACAGCAGGCAGCATGTGTCATACAGACTGAGGTAATGCAGCATGTGTTTTTCTCCCCCCTCACAGGCTCTGTGGATATCGGTCACCTGCCCCACCCAGTGCTGATGCACCTGCGGACCTTCTTCGACCTGTGGGACTCGTTCACCCTGCAGGCTGTGCAGAGCGGACAGCCCTACATCTCCGACCACATCATGTTCGAGGTCAGATCTCTCTTCATTACTATCTTTTCTTGGTTGTCAGCGAGTGATGCTGCACCTACTGCTGCTCCTACTGCTGATACCAAATACTGCATGACCCCTGCTGTCATTTTTACTGCTACAATAACTGATACCCCAGGTGCTATTTCTGCTGTTACAGCTTAAGTTATTGTGCTACTGTGCTACTAACAGTACTACTTCCACTGTTACTATCGCCACTAATGCTGCTACAAACACCAAAATAATAGCAATACTAATAATACATGCATATTGCTTCTTCAATTGCTGCAATTCAAGTGTTATACTTCCACCTCTACTTTTTCTCCTTCTATATTAAAGCATTAAGACTACATCTATCGTTTAAAAACACATAGAACAGGTTGGTAAGTACAGCTAGAACAGGGGAACTGGAATGAGTTAAGAAAGAAGGAAATGCATCTATTCAGAGGTAAAACAGGTTCATTGAAGCTCACACCTCACATCCTCGTTCTAAGCTTTCTCTTCCTGTCTTGTGTGTTCAGATCCTGCAGCTGCTGCAGTGGCTCGATCGGTTCTGGGACGTCTGCAGCACGTTGCCAGCCGACTCTCAGGGCATCTCTGTGCTGTCTCTGCACTGGCAGTGGGTGCAGAAACACCTGATCCTCCGCCTGCCCCAGCTGCTGCTGGGGGACAACGACTCCTCGATCGAGTAAATGCTTTACTCCATCCTGCATTACACCAAATGCTACATGTCTACAGTTAAAACATTTCCTCTTCCTAACACTTTTGACTGTCCTGTCCAGAGGTCAGCAGGAGCTTCAGGCCGTCTCAGCATCCATCCAGACTGTTCTGTCCACCCCGGTGTCTTTGGCCACCGCTCTGAAAGGAATCCAGAAAACTTTAGGGAAAGCTCTGCCCTTCAAGGTCTGAAGAAGCTTCTTTAGCTTCACTGACAGACCTTTGAAGAGTCTTTGAAATTATTTCTGCACTATCATGTTATTTTGCCTAGTCTTAATAACAAAGTACTTAAATCCAGTATCTGACTCTGTTCACAAACCATGTGTGTCTTCGTCCTCAGCTGGAGTCAGTGGCTGAGTGTGCATCTCGGCTCAGGCTGCTCAGTAAAGCTCTGGATGTGAGTGATTTGAGGCTGGACGGCTCCTCGGGTCCTCTGAGGCAGGAGCTGGTCCGACTTCAGGGTGCCGGACTCGGGCTGGATGTCAAAGAGAGCCTGCTGGAGGCCTGGGGCCTCGTTCTGCTGGCAAACAACCAGCTGGATCCACAGACGTCAGGTGAGCTTGAGTCAGACAAAGACCTTTTTACCTGCAGACTTGTCTTCTTGCTGTGCTGACTACACAGACAGACTATCAGCACAGGACTTGCAGGTCATCACTTGATATTTCTTGAAAGAATATTTAAATGTCTCACTAATTTTGCCGTCAGGAGTGTTGGAGAGGTTGGTGTTGAGCGTGGAGCAGCAGCAGCGTCAGATGACCTCCAGAGGCCTCCTGGAGGTCCGCTCGGTGTCCGAGGAGGAGGAGCCAACAGAAGGAGTTCACCTGGCCCGGGGGGAGCTGCAGCAGCTCAGCCGCAGGGCTCAGCTCTGGCCCCTTATGGAGCAGCTGGCTGTGCTGAACCAGCTGCGGCTCAGCACCGACCTGCTGCACCTCGCTCTCTCTCCTGGGTAACACTCCTTCTAAACTAACAAATATTCACAGGGACTGATCTTTAAACAGTTTATTGAACTCTTCTTTTTTATTTTCAGTGACCCAGAGGCTGAGGAAAGCTTACGTCGAGAACTCTCCAGACATCTGCGCTACTGCCTCCAGTCCACACCGATGAACGTCAGTCAGCTGCAGCCGCTGTGGTTCCTGCTCAGCAGTGACCGGGTCAGTGCAAAGAGGCTTCATTGATTGGCTTAAAGTCAGACATTCCTTTTGCATATTGTTACTTTGGTTGGATGTTTGAGCATCACTGTGCAGACCATTGTATGTACAGCTTATACAAGTGTGATGTGGAAACTAAAAGTCTGCAGGTCATAGACACTGAGGGACATTTCAGTGAAGTAGGAAACAGCTTTGCCTTTTTTAATGAAGCATTGCTCAAATTTCCAACTTGGTGTCAATTAATTTACAATACAATTATAAGAGTGTCCTGTTGGCCTGTGACGTAGTACATACAAAGTGGAGCACACAAATACACGCCAGGCGATGTAAATAACCCAAAAACAAGGACCTCAGGCGTTCGCATGAGTTGACTTTTGTTTTTCAACCTAAATCAGAAATGTGCTCAGACCAATGCAAGTAAGTCAAAGCAAAGAATGTGCTTTCCTTTTTTTTCCAACACAATTTAGGCACTCAACGTGTATTTGAAGCATCCCATGTTTTAATCTGTGGCCTCACCTCTCCATCTTCTTTTCTTGCCTCTGAGCCTGAAAGCCTCCTTTAACGTAACGCTCCTCTTCACTCTTCTCCCTCCAGCCGGCTGAGGAGCTGCAGTTTGTGTGGTGTGAGCTGCTCACAGAGGCTCTGGCTGCCCTGTGGACCAGCAGTGTGACCTCTGACCCTGACCTGTGGCTGAAGTGGGACCCTCTGAGACCTGAGGCCCCTCCAGCTCCAAAGCTGCACCACGGTGCCGACCGCAAAGTACTGACCTTCAACATCCCCTGTTTATTTCACTGTATTTGATCATTCATTGTAGTGCTGCTTTAACACGCGTCCATGTTGCTTTCAGGGACCAGCCTCTCTTAGTAAGGCTGTGTGGTCGCACTGCATCCTGGGAGTTCTCAGCAGCAGTGAGACTAGAGGCCGATGGGAGCCGTCGGCGTCGGCCCTCCTCACTCTCTCCCATGTCAGCCTGGGGGAGTGGAAGGAGCGGATCCAGCAGCTGCAGGACGTTTCTGCTGTGTTGTGGGACAACATGGCCGTCCCGGCTCTGGCTGACTTCAGGTAGATTAAAACATTAGAAAAGTTCTTCACAAACATTTATCATTTCTGGGTTAACTAATCACCCCCACACCTCCACAGGGGCACAGACATCAGGCTCCAGGGGGCCTCCCTGCGTCGGCAGCTGCAGAGCATGGCAGACCTGCTGCCCCCCAGCCTGCAGGAGGGCTACATGGAGAGCTGCGAGAGCCTGGTGGAGGACCCCGACCCTCTGATAGCAGCCCAGGAGATCCAGACCGTCTTCAGAGACTTCCTGCCTCCTAATGTTCTCCCTGTCGGGCTGGTGGAGGCTTGCGTCACCTGCCTGCAGCAGTACGTCCAGAGCAAAGTCCAGGGCTCCAACCCGCCGGCCCGCTCCGGAGTGTTCTGGGTCAACATGGGCCTGCTGCAGATCAAAGTGTGGACCCCTCAGACCATCTTTGACCCGGCTGTGAAGAGGGCCTACAAACTCAACTACGCTCAGCAGGAGGTCCGTTTTTGTTCACATTTTGCTTTCTGAAAAAAAAACAACCCAGTATTTATATAACGTATTGAAGAAGGTTATCACTGTTAAGATGTTTAAGCCAGAAACACTTTAAACAGATCTTTATATTGTCCCCCTCTGTGTGTTCTTCTTGCAGCTGGCTCTCCTGCAGGAGGAGTGGAGAGGACGCAGCCTGTCGTCTCAGCTGATGACAGGAGCAGAGCTGGAGGAGAGCAGCACCACCGACGGCTTCCAGCATCCTCGAATCAGGTCAGAACCAGCTGCATGTTCCAAATCACAATATAAGCGGGATGCACACTATTAATTGTCTGATTAATTCTGATTACAAACGATATCTGAGTCTTATTTTAACCACACATTATGGGAATTGTTTCTGTAGGTACCTGTGGATCCGCATGCAGCAGGTGAAGGAGCAGATCGCCGAGCTCTCCAGGAAGCAGGCCTGTCGCCCTCATGAGCCTCAGTACGGCCGCCTCTTCCAGGAGCTGCAGCACTACCTCTGCAGCATCGGACAGGCGTCTGCCGTGGAAGACCTCCTGTCTCACCTGCTGAAGGCCCTGCAGAGCTCCTCTTCCTCCTCCAAGTCCAGGTCAGCGGTGCAGGGCCTGCTGAAGGAGGAGGCTGTGTGGCAGAACTCCCAGCAGCGCTTCTGCCAGAGGCTGCTGGAGGATTACCCCCTGTACCCTGATGTGGTCGGACCTGTTCGAACTGGAATCCTCCTGCTCCGTCACGGCATGAGGCTGGTGGCCGCACAGGTGGCCTCCTCTCTTACATCTGTACCCGGTCTGCCCAAGCTGGTGTCCTGCCTGCTGGCCTTCCCCTCCTTGTCCCCCAGCCTGCCGTCCTACCTGTCCCGCGCAGACTTCCTCTGCTCCAGGTCCTGTATGGACATTCTGCGCTGCCTGGGGAAGCTTCTGCCCCAGCAGCAGGACCCCGAGCACGTGGTCCCCCAGTCCTCCACGCTGCTCCTGAACGCTCTGCTGTACGTGCAGTGCCACACGCTGTCCACAGGAGAGTTCAGCCATGAGACACACAGCCTCTTCAGACACATCTGTCAGGTCAGAGATGAAGGTTTCACCTAAATCCACTGATTTATATGTTAATGGGGGATTCAAGTATTTGGACATGGGCCATATTGTTTTTTTCTTTGACATATTTTGGGTATAAATAACTAACACGTACAGAAAGTTTTGGGATTACTCCAGCTGACAGCCAAGAAACAGGCTGTAAGACAGCAACGTAATTCTCGAAGATGTGCCCGATCAAAGTGCGTCCACTAAAAGGTCTAGTTTTTTCCATTGACTCAGATTGTTAACAGATTTTTACCCAATTCATCCAGTTACAGGAATGCATTGCTTGTATTTTGACAGACGAGACAGATTAGACGCACAGTGGGGAAAACATCATTCATTTTGAATGTCTGACCACAAACATTTTAGTCTCGTCTCGTTAACAAAAACAAAACATTCGTGTGGTCAGAGTTTTTATTATCAACCATCTATTTTTAGCGAGTCTTCGTCATGGAAAAAAGATGGTTGACAAACATTTATCTTCATAATTTTCATTAAAGAAATGAATACTGTCTGACAACATTACAGAAAGAGATAGACCTTTTTTTTACAGAGGAAGATGGGTTTTTTTACCAGAAACAGACGTTACATCGCTCTCTTCAAAGACACCAGACTCAATTGACAAAAACAGTAATTCTGCCTCACAGAAAACAGGAGTTACTGCTCTACAGCTGCCTAGATCGGTTTATTTGTTTAGTTTTTTTGTGACACTTTGGTGTTTTAAACGGCTTAGATCCAATACAATATTTGTATTAATAATGTATAACACACAATATCACAAAAATGTTTGAAGTCGCAGTAGGCAATCAACTCTTATGGTTTGCAAGGTTAAATGAGTGTTTTTGTCAATGGAGTCTGGTGTCTTTGCAGAGAGCGTTGTAACGTCTGTTTGTGGTTAAATTAAATCAATTCAATTCAATTCAAATAGTTTATTTCAAACCAATCAGACGAAACATATACCAAACATATATATCTTCTTCTGTAACAAAAAGGTCTATCTCTGTAGGGATCCTTTCTGTGATGTTATCACACACTTAGAATAACAATCTGAGCCTTTCAGTGGAAAAAGAAAGAACTTTATTTTTACCTTTACAGCCTGTTTCACAGCCAAAGCATTCAACTGGACCAATCCAATAACTTTTTGTAACTATTCGTCATTTAGTTAAAAACAGGATCCAAGTTTAAACATACAAGAATTCCCCTTAAACATTTGACTCTATTCAATAAGAATTGCAGTTTTTGCCACATTTTATAAATTAAATGCGTGCTGTCCCTGTGCTGACTGTAACATGATCCTCCTCAGGCTCTGGTGAACGAGTGGGACGAGCAGGAGAGAAAGAAGAGAGAGCGAGAGCAGCTGGAGGCGAGTCTGTACCGCAACCGCAGCAGACTGCACGGCTCAGGGCTGACTGAGGACGAGCAGGAGGAGAGAGACTTCAGACAACAGTTCCCCCAGTTCAACAAGGTATTCACACACAACAGAGACCTGACTGAGTCTGATTTGGAACAAAGGTGGATTAAACCGAGCCCTTTGTCAGTCTTCTACATTAGATGCTGAGATTCTGCAGGTCAATTTCATTACAAAAGGTTGCATTCATTTTATTTTACAATCTCGTATATGTCTGCACTCCATCAGGACTTTGCAGACATTGTGTCCCAGCCCACTCTGGAGGGCCCTGCAGACACTGAGCTACAGGAGGAGAACCACGAGGAGACCAGTGACAGCAGCTTCCTGTCTGCAGCTGCCATGAACACAGTGGTCCAGGTCCACCGGCGTCTCTGTCTGGGTCACGCCAGATCACTGTGGTACCAGAGCACAAAGCCAGCCAATCACAGCAAAGAGCACATCACAGCCTTGGTCTCCTCCTATCAGATCGCGTCCCCTCTGATGTCACGCTTTTATCATCTGATTGGTCAGTTCTTTGTCTTAAGGATCTTTTTTGTTTTTCGCTTGCAGAGATCAGAACTTCTGACTCTAATGTCCACTCTCTTTTTCCACCTCAGACTCCGACCTGGACCAGCAGCTGACCGGCAGTGAGCTGCTGCTCTCTGCCCTCCTCCAGAACACGGTGCAGGGCTCGGGGGGTCCTGGTGGTCTGTCTGTCACCTCAGAGGGACCGTATGACTTCTACCAGCAGCCCAACATGAGCGAAGCTCGTCTCTGTCTGCCCGTCCTGGAGCAGCTGTGTGCAGCAGTGAGGCAGAGACTGGACGACTGGCCCGAGCACCCAGCGCTCGTACAGGTCAGATACCTTCAAAGATTAAAGCTGTTAAAACATCAACATTATTCTCCTTTCATCTCCTTTTTGGTCTCAACTAACTCCTGAGAAAGTAATATAAGATGAGGAGTGAAACTTTGTTGCTTTAATGTGTAAACCTGTTGTTTTCCAGCTGACTGTGGTGATAGAGAGGATCATGGCTTTCAGTCTGGCCAGTCCTCTGGCTAAGTTCCTCAATGGTCTGGAGATCCTGCTCAGCAAAGCACAGGTGAGCAAGATACTTTCTATGCATGATAATGTTAGCATCATGTTTAGGGCATTTTGAAATATACAAACCTGTAAGTTACGGTGTGTCAAATGTTAGTGTGTTGCTCAGAGGTGAGTTCTGTTCTCTGCTGTATCTTCAGGACTGGGAGAACAACGCCAGCCGTGCGGTGTCTCTGCGGAAGGAACTGGAACCAGTCACCCAGCTCATTATCCAGTGGCGCAAACTGGAGCTCAAGTAAGACACAAAGGGCTTCAATCACTAGGCAGCTTTTTATGTAACTTTTTAGATAACTTTAAGTTTTACATAGCAGGAACTTACACCAGGGACCAGGAACATTTGGAGGAACTCGGTTTTTTTCCAGGGCATAGACCAGGAGCCTAGTGACCTAAAAAAATAGGTCTTATTTCTTACTACGGACTGAGCTACGACCGACTTCTTTATTCGATGCATCACACATACCTGACACCGGTCGTAGCTGCGCCCGGTCTTAGGATGCACATCCACGTGAACACTTGCAAAGCAGTGACTGTTGCCAAGCAACATGCGTCTCCACTCTCCAACTTCTCCCCTCAAATTTTCTACACAAGATATGCATAACACAAAACAAAATCAAAGAGAAATATTTTTTATGGATGATGAAATTAAATCGTTTGACCCCGACATTACCCCGACCTTTTCCTGCCAGCGACTGAGTATCATGTCGGGAGAAAATCCGGGTCGCCCGGTGTGTGAACACAGCAGGAAATACTCGGGAACATTCACGGCGTGCGAGTGACGGGGGAAGGGAGCAGGGCGGGAGGTATTGCAGCGAACAATACATCACCTGTTCTATCGTAATCAATTACAACTGTGCTTCATTCATCTCCACCGTATGTTAGTGTTTGTTCACAAAACTCCTTTAATCTGCTCACCTTGCTTCTCTTCACTTATTTCTCTTGTTATGCTGTAGCTGAGGGGAGAGCTCTTTAAATAATTCAAACAGAACCTGCCTGCAAAAATGAAACATTTTGATCAGCTCACTTTCCAAGTAGATTTCCAGCGGGTCAGTCTGAGTACGGTTGGTCTCTCTTTTTAATGTCCTTTCAATAATCATCCTGTAAACAAGACGCGCTGCCACTGTGTTTTTCTTTTAAGTTTTGTGAGTTAGTTTTACCATGGATTTAAGTCTGACTTTGTAAACTTACGCCTGCTCCAGCCTAGGCGTAAAAGATGCACCCAGGTGCAACACAAACAGGGCTTAAGTCTAATTGGTGCACAGGGCGTAACTTAAAGTCCGTCGTGACTTTCAGCTCTAGGTCGGACGTTACACCCAGGCATACAACCACTCGGTTCCAGGGTCTTAATTAAATTCTGGGACATAATTCTGTCCCCTATAAAAGTGCCTGCTAGGGAGGTAGTACTTTCCAAAACGACAGGAACTTTTGAGAGAAGGGAGAGCTGAACTCCTCAGGTAAAAGTTTGTGGTACTTCTGATAGAAATGTCCTTAGATAGATAGAAAGAGTCCTTAATTTATCCTGTTTTTCTCAACCGGAGAAAACAAGTTGCAGTTCCTGTGTGTAGATTGTAAAGGTCTCCTGTCCTGTCCTCTTGTGTAGTTGCTGGTCGAGCAGTTTGGACAACGCAATGAAGCGTCACACTGAGAAATCAACCAAACACTGGTTCTCCATCTACCAGCTGGTGGAGCGATATCTGGAGGAGCAGAGGACGGAAGCTGACCCAGGTACAAACATGAAGGCTCCCAGTGTTTATATGACAAGAACAATCAATTATTTTAAAATGTTTCAATTACCTGAGTGAAAACAACCCCTTAACCCCCCCCTTAACTTGTGTATAAAGTGAAGCTAAAACAAGCTAATCTCTTCATTCATGCTTGTCAATCTCTATATGTGCCTGCAAAAAGACAAATGAAGAGCTTTTATGAAATCACTGCTACAACAGAAATAATCAGTATGCATTGGACACAAACTGAAGGACATAGCAGTCAAACTGGCTCACAAAGTGAAACAAATGTCTTCCTGTTTCTGTCCTCTCCAGCTGAGGAGGTGGAGCGTCTCTCCCTTTCCTCAGTGTCCTCCACCCTGCAGGCCTTCATGGAGGGCTCCACCCTGGGAGAGTTTCACACCCGCCTGGCCACGCTGCTCAGCTTCCACTGCCACCTCCTGCTGGTCTCCAACCAGCCGGGACAAGGTCAGTTACCTGGGCTTCTTCCCCATAAATGCTCTATAGAAGTCTACAGTATTTTTCTGTTGAAATGACATTTAAAAAAAGACTATGGCCACGGTTTAAAAGATGTTAAAAACATTTTTTCAACGACTATTTGAAGACGTTGATTAAACGTTTATGTTTCGACCAGATTTCACCTGCTTCTGTCACAAGATTCATCACACAGTCACACACATATTACCAGTGATTTTCAAGTCACATTTCATATATATATATATTTATATATACCTGCTAAAATGATTGCATAAGTGAGCAGTTCATCACAGTCCCCAACAAAAACATTATCGCAAAACTGCAGGTCTCTTCAGACTCGTCTTCCCATCAGGTATTAATGAACTACGTCAGCATCCAGGGCTCGTTCTGCCTTCACAGTCAGAGCTGCAGTGCTCTTCAGAAAATCGGAACTATCCCTTTAAATGTAACTTTAGATACAATAATTGACACGACATTCCACCAGTTGACTTATTGACCCCTACATAATGAAAGCGACCCCTCATGTTTTCATGACAATTGAGCCTGATAAGCAAACTGCACAGTATGGACTCACAGAGCTAGTGCCTTCCACTATCAGACTTTTTGTTACAGAGAGAAACAATTTCTCATTTATTCCCGTCATGATTGGTCGTGTTGATATTGACAAAATGATTGATCAGCTGACCAGACGGGGTCAGCCCTGTGCTCCCCTCTCTGTTGTCCACATGTCATGCATCAAACTATCTCAGACATCACTGATTGGATTCCAATAAACTCAATAGTGTGACGGAAACAACCATCTCATCTCTGAAGTTCAAAATACATTTGACCTCCTGAACTACAGTTAGCGGTCAAACATGTAGTAAACAGACTGTACTACTGATGTGATGACATGTTGACTCTTTGTTTTACAGAGTCTCTGTCCAGTCTTCTGTGGAACCTGCACAAATACTACAGCCAGTTCTCCGACGGCATCCAGACCAGAATCACACAGCTCAGACAGCCCATCGAGAAGGAGCTCAAGGTTTGTATCAGTGTCCCCTTTTTTACATATAAAGTCAAAGCAAAGACGTCTGATGTTCTGACTTTGCATCAGAAGTGATCAAACCAAACTCCATTCAGAAAACAAGCGTTTTAAAAGTAGCTTCCTTGTCGTATTGCAGACAGACCTCACAAAACAGCAATTCAGACATTTCGCAAATCTGCATCATGATGTCGTTATTTCAGCATCCTTTCAACCTGTTTACAGTCATTAAATCACAGAAATTTTTGGGGGGAGGTTCATACGCTGATTCAAAAGGCCAGTTCACTGATTTTCAACCTCAGTCCCATCATGCTATTATGGGGAGCTAATGCCATTATGGTAGGAATAAAATGCAATTTCACTCTGTGCCTTTGGAGGGCGCTATCCGCTTCTCCAATGGGCCCTGGGAGCTTGCTAAACGACACTTCCTCAATCTAGGACGCCGCCTCCGATGTCATGTCTCGTTCAGAATCGTCAGGTTTGAAATGTAGACTGCAGACCTGAAGATTTTTTAGACGATCCACCGGAATATTCTCATTGTATTTCAGATTCTGTCGTTGGGTCGTGCCTTTCAGAGGGAGGGGTGCAATGCATGCTGGGTGTTGTAGGAATGTAGAATTATTATTAGATTAAGCCAGCTGTGTGTGTTTATGGATGATGTTATCGACCCAGAAACAACGGCATTTGGTTTTCTGAGATATCTGGAAGGGGGTATATTCGGGGTTGTGTCTACAAATAACGGAGTGAAGACAAATAATCTCACTGTTGAAAATTAGCTTTGCTTCTGGTCTTAACACAGCGTGTTACAGCACAGGCACCTGCTGAACATACAATGTGATTTGATTTTTTGTCCTCAGGACTTTGTCAAGATCTCGAAGTGGAACGACGTCAGCTTCTGGTCCATCAAACAGTCAGTGGAGAAGACACATCGGTAAGATTTGGTATTGTTATGAGTCATCTTTATGTTTTAGGACACAGTTCAATGACACCAACTTTGTTCTTACTTCGTTCCTTCCTCTCAGGACTCTCTTCAAGTTTGTCAAGAAGTTCCAGGAGGCTCTGAATGGACCCAGCGTTCCTGCTCTGGTGGAGCAGGGTAGCAGTGCCAGCCTGGACAGTGTGGATGACAACCCGGAGGAGACACCCATCCATCGGGTTCACCAGGCACTGAAGAGCGCCCCCCCTGGGAAGGGCAGGGATCTGGAGGTATGAGTCTCAAAAGCACGAAGAGTGGATATATTATCAGGTATTATTATGTCTTTAATGATACTGAGTAATGAATGAATAACCTATGGTTAATGATGTGTTTCAGTGTAATGAGGCCCCAGAAGAAGGAGTAGAAGCTTCGTCTCTGCAGGCTCGTCTGCCCGTTCTGTCCAGGAAGATGAAGAAAATGTGCGTCCAGCTGCTGAAGAGAAACCCGGTGCCCGAGCTGGCTGAAGACCTGGACTGCTTCACTGGTGAGGAAAACACTCACACACAGTAAAAACCAGAGTCTCATGGGCAGACTGACACTATATTTACTCGGAACAGATACACTTTTCTAACATGTTATCCTCTCCTTTAGCGCCCCCTTCAGGATCATTTACATTTACCACGACTGCCCTGCTGGTTTACCGCTTCAGTCCAGACTGAAATAGTGTGTGCAGAACTGTGTCAATATTATAACTCTGAGCATGTTCCTGTGCATCTGTACAACCTCACAGGTCTCTAATTTTATGGCAGGTTTGATGTGGGTCTGTTATGAATGAATGCATACACGACACGAGAGAGACAACTGGCGAGATTAACTACAAAGCTATCTTTGAAATTTGAATTCCTTTAAGCTGTAATTATTACCTGTGCTCTGTTTCTTATATCTGTTAGTTGTTTCTTCCTTGTTTTTGCTGTCAATATAAGAAGAATCGACATTTTTTAAATATGGTTGAGCGCTCATGTTTCTTTCTCCACACTCATTAGAAATAATTTAAATAAACTACTTCAAAGTCACAAAAGTGCAACAAGGGTAAGGATAACATTGAGAAAAAAAGTAAACCAGCATTAAATAGTTAAATGTTTGTCCTTTCCAGGTGAGGTGATCAGTAACCTGCGGGACCTGCAGAGTCTCACCGTCGACACGTCAGCAGAGAAAGAGAAGCAGAAGTCTGAGGTGAAGCACATCCTGCAGCAGAAGCAGAGAGCGCTGTCAGACCTGTTCAAGATGCTCGCTGAAATAGGTCAGTTCTCCTCTCTGATGTAAAGGTACCACATCAGCTGTCAGACAGAAAAACCCACCTCTGTGTATGAACCATGCTCTCTCTCTCAGGTCTGTCGTACCGTAAAGGCCTGACGTGGAACAGGACAGCCGAGCCGGAGAAAACCCTGTGTCTGCAGCCGCTCGAGATGAGCACCGCTCTGTCTGCTGTCAGGAGCCAGGAGCCGGCTGAGAGCATGTAAATACTGTTTTACTACTGCCAATAGACTCCCCTGCTTTCAGGGAAAGTATTTATTTATTAAATTTACAGGAGAACCAGGTTTAATGCAGGGTCAGTCAGAGTCTGTGTTCTCTCTGCTCTCGTAAAGCTGTTCTCTGTGTGTTCTTGATGTTGCAGGTTGTTCACAGAGTTGTTGACAGCGTGGGATGGATGTCAGAAGTATTTCTACCGTTCGTGGGCCAGGAGGACGGCCCTGCAGACGGCTCTGCAACAGGCCGCCAAGGCGAGTCGCACATACTGACACATAGTTAATGAAGACTCTCTGTCTCTATATGTTTTGACCAAAAAGTCCAGGGTTAGTCTGAACTGTGAATGTCTGATTGTGTTTTCAGGAGCTGGGTCTGGGGAACATCGAGCGCTGCCGAGGTTTCTCCGCTCACCTGTTCAAGCTGCTCCTCAGACAGAGGAGACGACTGTCCAAACTCACAGAGCAGTGGGTCCATCTCAGGTCAGACCAACATGTTAACACAGCAGAGGAATGAGTGTGTAGAGCAGTATTTTACTCCAATGTAGAGGATCATTACTGGATGGACAAGGGAAGTCTAGTGTTGTTATTTGCTGTAGTTTAACTTGTTGTCCGTTCTTGTGTCATCAACACTTTCAGGAGGCTCACAGACAGCGTCCAGGGCATCAAGACCGACCTCCAGAGCCGCAGTGAGGACCCGGGCTGCACCCTCCCGCCTCAGGAGTCTCTGAAGGGTTGGGTCAGCAGAGGTCAGGACCTGGCTGCTCAGTGCTCCACCCTCCTGCAGCAGCTGGCCTGGCTGCATCAGTGCTGCCCCGAGGACCTGCAGCAGAAGGAGGAGGCGAGCAGCTGCAGGCAGCACACCCTGAGGTGTCCGTCCCCGCTCGCAGCTCACCGCCAGCCTCCCGGCTGTCTGATGAGGAGGGGAGACGCCGCGTGGTGCCAGCTAAACCAGAACCTGAATGCCATGTTGCAGCAGACGCAGAGCCTGAAGGTGGAGCTGGATGATGTGGCGCAGCAGACGTCAGACAGAGTCCTCCACACGTGGTAAAACATCAGCACTATTAAGAGTTTATTTAAATATAAAGACACAGCTACAGAAGACAGAAACATCCCCATACCTCTGTTACTCTCCACAGGAAACACTTTGTCACCTGCTGCTCAGCCTTCGACCAGCTGGCAGCCGTAGCGGCTCAGATGCCCGGCGTGGAGCAGCTCTTCACACCGGCCGTGTGTGTCGGCACCAAGGAGAGCCAGCCGGTCATCACACAGAGCCTGCAGTACGTCAGAGGACAGGTGGAGGCGAGCATCACCGAGTTCACCACCTGGAAGACTGAGCTGCTCTCCCTGGGACACCATAACTCAGGTGAATGCACTGACCCGTCAGCCTGAGAATAATATCACAGTAAACTTGTTGTCATAAGGGAATTTAGCCTGAACTATAATTACCCTCTAAAGCACACGTGTCAAACTCAAGGCCCGTCGGTACACAGCATGCACACCGCTGATACTGCCGCGGCGAGCGCGCCAATCAAGACCTGCGAGGACCTGCTGTGCGATGTAACAAAGCTTTTCACTGCGCTAAACCTCCAGCATTAGTGATGGACTGTGTGATCACAGATTATGTGTGATGCAGTAAGAGCTTAGCTTGAGCCAAGCTGCGCCTGTGGGAGACTCAGGTGCAGCGAGGAAACTTGGGTAACTTTCATGCTGCCAGACAATGAGAAACAAGGTCTCCATCGCTGTGTTCCCAACCACGCATTTTGCTGATAAACTGAGCGGACCTGGCAGAGTTCACACAGAGATTTTCCGACTTTGGAGCTCGGAAATTTAAATTTGAACTGCTCAGTAATCTGTTCGTAGTTGTCGTGTAAAGAGCACCTGTAAACATCCAAATGGAGCTGATAGAACTCCGAAACGATGCCCCAAGCTCCGCCTACAAGCTGCTCGAATGCTCTGCATGTTTGGGAGCACATACCTGTGTAAGCATACACACCTCCACTCCATCCTGAGAGTGTCCACAGCTCAGACCCTAACCCCAAACATTCATGAACCTGCAGCCAAGAGAAGATACCAAGCATCTGGCTCGGGCATAAGAGCAGAATGCACTTATATGTTTTCTTTTTGCACCTTTACCTGTAATCACAGGTAGACTGCTTATGGATGAAATATTTGCACTTTTTCACCAGATTGATCACATCTCAATTATTATCATTTCCTTGATGGTGTTGTGAATATAAAACAGAATATTTAAGATTTTCTTGAGGAAAAATTATAGTTTTTGATGCCTGTGATAAAACGTTTTTGGAAATGACTCCGTGAAAAACTGCTGATAGAGAGGGAGACATGAACAAATGAATAATGTTGATATGTCTTATTTTAAATATGGTTGTTTTTTGATATCTTTGGTTTCTTCTGAACTCTATAAGACGTATTTGGAGCAGTTAAGTTCATATTTCTGTATGACTCATTTGTTGGTTTATTTAAGTCTGTTGTCCAAATAATGTTGACCCCGTTCGGCCCTCGTCTTAGACCCAGTTCTTAATTTCAGCCCCCTCTCTGATTGAGTTTGACACCCCTGCTCTAAAGCATAATTCAGACTTTATAGTTTGATGAAATACTATTTTAATATTGTACTTCTTCAGCCCCTGTCTTTATTTCATTAACAGATGACCAGCCGCCCTTCTGTGCCGAGTTCTCTGCTGAGCTGGAGACAAACATCAACACTCTGCTGTGTGCTGTTCAGACGCTTGTGAAGAGACGGGAGAGAGAGCAACAGCAAGAGCAGCACGGAGAAGTCAAGAAAGGTGAGAACAATGCATGTTAACAATGCTCTACATTCCTGGCCTTCGGGTCTTTTCTGGCCATCCTGTGATGGATGAAGAAGCTGTAGGCATGCAGAGGGGAAGTGTGTTAGCAACAGTCTTTCGAGGAAACAACAATCAGCCCGGGTTGGTCTTTAAAAGAAACAGACATTAATGGTCTTCATGGTATTATTTGATGTTCCAGAGGGTGCTACGGAGGAGGAGGAGCCCGTGGAGGACCTACTGAAGCCCGGTCACCTGACCCGCCTCCTGGAGGAGGATCTGGAAGCAGAGGTGGAGGCTCTGTGTGTGGGAGACGTGAGCGGCGGGCTGGAGAGGCTGCTGAGCCGCCTCAGGACTCACAGAGACTCGTGTCAGTCGCCACAGCTGCAGGTACGAGAACAGCTGCACATCAGGTGTGCTGCATGGTCTGGATTCTACTCATTAAAAGACTGCTTACCTGACCATGACCCCCATTTATTCTTACCTGTAATGTACCTTCATGCAGTGCTGTTAGCATCTGTCCATGTTAACCGTGTGTGTGTTCAGGAGGTGAGCAGAGCGTGCAGGATGCTGGTGCGTCTGGAGCCTCTGCTGAGTGTGTACTGTGACGTGGTGCGGTACTACGTGTCCGTGTCCGTGGGAGCTCACAGGAGCACGGGGAAGCTGCTGTCTGTGCTCGCCAGCATCTTCACTCAGCTCGCACAGAAGGTACACGGCAACAACAGCAGTTACTTTAAAGTAATACAAGTTAAAAAAGCAGTGACTAATGACTGTTGCTCCCCCCTCAGGGTTTCTGCCTGCCTCAGGAGCTGATGGCCGGAGGAGACGGAGAAGGAGCCACAGAGTTTCACGACTACGAAGGCGGAGGTATCGGAGAGGGCGAGGGCAACAAAGACGTCAGCGACAAGATCGAGAACGAAGATCAGGCGAGGAAATATCTGAGACTTTACTGAATCAGTCTCTTACTAAATAATCTCAACTCATGGTCCTCTTACTAACATTTTCTGAATGGAAGGCTAGTCAGCAGTAATCATGCTGAGATCTTAATAAGAAAAACGCGTTTTACCAAAAACTAAACCTCCTTTGCAACTGGTTTTACATGTGGGTTACATTGTGAGGATGGTGTGTAGCCTGCTGTACGTCTACCTTTGAATGTCTGTACTCTACCATCATTGCAGAGCCTCGTTTACGGCCCATAATCTGTAACTCTGCATAATAACAGGAATGACAGATGCAGTATAACCTTTACAGCTCTTTATTATGCTAACAGTCTGACAGTGAACTGGGCAGAGGCATACAGTATTAGGAACAGCTGTTTCTACGACAACAATACAACACAGGCTCTTAGACCAAACTTTCAGAATAATGTGAATATTTCCACAAAGTAAACGCTGTCCTCTCTGACATCTCGCTAGCTGAGTTAGTTAGCTACACATACACACTGACACAGCTGTGTTTACGTTCTGCTGGTACGCAGCTACCTGCCAAGAAGGAGGTTTTTTTTCATGTGTTTTAACCAGACTGTAAAAAAAACTATGGGCAATAAAGTCCTTTTCTTTTTTTCACCTTTCAAACAGGGAAAAAAGAGCCTCCCCATCTGATAGTTAATTTTTCCAGTGTTTGTTGTTGTAGTACTCATTTCAGCCACCAGAGGCTGAACAGCACCACCACCCTATATTTTAAAAAGAAGAGGATTTTTTTTCTTTCAACCTGTTCACTTTTCACCCGTTCCTCATCATAATTATAAACACACAAGAGAAAACAATTAAAATCAGACTGAAAAAAATTACCTGAATTTCTTTTTACCTCTCCAGGCTTCCATAGAGACATGTTGTGACTATGCCATAAGAAATCCAGACTTTGCTTCAATAGTGCTGACGTTGATTAACATCGTTCGTGTGAATTTGAACTCTTTGATTTCCTGCAGCTGAGTAACAATCCTTTAATTTGTATTCTGAGGATCTTTTGACCAACATTTCTCATGAGTCTGCGTTCGTCCTCTCGATCAGGTGGAGGACTCATTCCAGGAGGGTCAGGAGAAGGAGGAGCAGCAGGATAAAGAAAACATCAAGGCCGAGGACAACGCCATCGAGATGTCAGAGGACTTTGACGGACAGATGCACGACGGGGACGAGAAGGAACCAGGTTACAATAACTATCAATATATACGGTCTCCACCAAATACACTTTAGGCCATACAGTATAAATACACCTGGGCATCTCGTGTTAAGTCAACAGGGTAATTACTTTAATAGATAATTTCAAAATAAAAGCCAAGTAAGAAAGTTATGAACATCAGGTGGTCTTTGATTAGGACATTATTAATGATAAATAATGTGAATATGTGAGAAATGAGTGATTTAACTTCTCTGAATGTTTTGCAGGTGAAGACGATGAGTCCTCCAAAGAGGACGAGGAGGAGCTGGATAAGAAGATGGGCGACCTGGGTGAAGGACAGACTGACACTCTGGATGAGAGAATGTGGGGCGACAATGAAGACGACGATGAGGAGGAAGGAAGTGACAAGGAGGAGGAGTCTGGACAGGGCATGGACCAGGTACAGACCTGAATCATTCTTTAATCCAGGTAGATGTTGCTTTAGTCGGTGTGTGCTCCAACAACCTGTCCACACGGTTCTCTCAGGGGGAATCAGAGCTCGTGGCGAAAGATGACAACTTGGACGCCGCAGATCCGAACAAAGACAAGAAGAACCAGGACAAAGACGAGCAGATGGAGGAGGAGGAGAAAGAGAAAATCCACGAACAAGGAGACGAGGTAACCTTTTAAGAAATCCAGATACACAATCACTGAACAGTAGCAGTCTGTGGTACTTTAATCATCATTCAGGACTAATATCAGATACTTACAACACCTTGACCATGGCTTCTGATGTGTTTCCACCTGTTGTTCCTCAGAGGGAGTTTGATGAGAATGAGGTGGACCCTTACCACGGTCAGCAGGATAAAAGACCCGAGACTGAGGCCATGGATCTGCCCGAGGATCTGAACCTGGACCAGGAGGAGGAGGAGGCGGGAGAGGACGGGGAGGGAGAAGGCGAGGGGGACGGTGAGAGCTGCTGATGAATAACGAGTCCGATTTGTGCTGCCTGTAACAGCAGGGGGTCAATAGAAAATAATGGAAAACAGAAACTTAATTTTCGATTTGTTTTTTAATTAATCTGCTGTATTCTTATTTCAGTTATTGTCTTAATTGTGTGAGAAAAAAATAAACATTTAAGTTTTTATTCAACTAACTACAGCAGTGTGTTAGGACCATTGTAAAACAAAACAGAGCCAGAGGAGAAGACTAATATTCCAAGAAAGACCTTGAAAATAAAAAAGGCAAATTTGGGAGCAAATAAATTTAGAAAGTCACAAATTTAAAACAAAAACTAGTAAAATTGTGTTTATAGGAACCTTTTTGAGCTGCGACACCCCCCAAAAAGTAGAGTGTGGTTCACTGCCCCCTCCCTCTGATTCAGCTGTTTCTCTTTTCTGTCTCTTCTCAAAATGTTTTGGCTTCACTGTTAGGGAGCTGTCATGTCGTCCATCTTTTTATACAGTCTATGGTTTAAACATGTAAAAAGTCCTGTTAGAGAGGTTAGAAGCATCACTGTTTATGTCACGTCAGTCATTTTGCAAGGAACGTCGCCTCGTTAGTGACGCCTCACAAAGGAGATAACGGCGCACAGCCTGACATCACGAGCCACAAACGCCGTTTACCCCGTCTACACGTCTCCGTGTAGAGTTTCTAAAAGTCTTCACCCTGACTGCAGTTTTATAAAAGATCCATTTTCAGTGACGTAAAACGCCGTCTGTGTGTGGAGGAAAGGTCAAAACAGAGAGAAAACGCTACGTCACCAGTGAGTGTTTGGGATATATTTTCTCACAAAACAGCTCAAATAAAAAACATGATTATCTTTAAGTTGCAGGTTAATTTCAATTAGCCTTCAGGTCAATCAATTATTTAGTTATTTCAGCTCTAGAAGCAACACATACTGTGTTAAATGTGTCACTATAAGAAGCAGTAACCAGTAACAGACAGAGGAGATGCTGGGTTTGTTTGACATTAAAACACAGCTCTGCTCTGTTTTCTTCTTTAGAGGAGAACCCATTCGACATCGACGATAAAACCACGTCTCTGGATGAGAAGGAGGAGGGACAGAAAGATGGAGACGAGGAGGAAGACGGAGCAGAGCAGATGGAGGAAGATCAGACCGACCAACCAGGAGAAGAGAACGCTCAGGAGCCAAAGACTGAAGAGGAGGAGGGAGGAGGAGAGAGAGCAGACGGAGACGAGGAGTCTGCTGAGAAAGACGAAGAGGAGGAGAAAGAGGAGAGAGGACAGGAGGCAGGAAGAGACGAAGATCTGACTATTCCTAATGATGAAGGACACAAACCAAAGGTGAGTATGTCACATGGCTGCTGTGTGATCACAAACATAGTTTTGTCATGTGTCACTGACTTGTGATTTTTACAGGAGGAGGAGGAAGGGGCCGGTGAGGACGAGGAGCAGCCAGAGTCAGCGGAGAGGAAGGAGCACAACACAGACGGTCAGACCGGAGAAGAGAACGTTCAGAGTGAAACAGCTGTGGAGCTCGCAGGAGAGGCCTCGGAGAGAGACCAGGCCAAGGAGGTGAACATGCACACCTCACTGCATGATGATGTTACACCTGCAGACACACAAAGGGAGGGGCGTGAGTAATACTGACAGGGCCCTCTGGTGTGTAAATATAGTGTACAGTCCAGCAGAGCCCTGCACAGGGCCAGCAAGCCATCATACCACACAAGGTCTTTGTTCCTACACTCTGATATTTATTTATTATTTATATATTTATTTTCCACTGGACAAATACCTGAAGCGTAGAAATAAAGATAGAGTTTGAGTTTTTAAATAAGTGCGCTACAAGTACGCTTCACTTTTGCCCTGGATAATGTAAACAAAGGCAGGGTGCAGTTAATCGCTTCGTCTGACACCTACCCCCCACCAGCAGTTTCAGGCATTAAAAATAACTATATAGAAATAATCAATGTTGTCGCTGATGGTCTGGTTTGCTTTTGTAGCTCATATAGAGCCATCAGAATTACTTCCAGTCTGTTTCATAACCAGACAAAAACTCCTCACAGGGGCTTTAAAGTAATAATCTTAAAGATCTCAGTTTTGTTCTCTTTGGCGATAAACGGTAATTGCGGGAGCACACTTCCCAGATATCCAGACAGTGCTGCATGTGTGACGTCCACGGTTGGCTCCGGTTGTAACTCTTGATTTTCCTGGCTGACGGTCGCTTTCCTTTTTAGACTGTTTGCTTCATCTGAGCGTCGAGTTTGTTTCTTTTTCTTTGGATTTTCACTTCTTGTTGAAGTTGTATCTGTAGTCATCCATCTTTTCTTTGTTTGTTCAGCCATAGTAGATTACTGTTTACTCACAACACTTGCAGAGACCGGAAAAGCAGCCGCTTAGCTCCGCCTACCCTCTCTGGCAGACCAACCACTGCTGGCTGATGGAAAACGTGTCACTAACTGGGCGCCGCTTTGGATTTTTTTCTGTTAAAGTCGCCACAGACACCCAGTCTGTAATACTGCAAATGCAAAGGCTTTCATCAGTGGGCCATAGGCTCAATCACCATTGTGTTACCTCATTCAGCGATAGATAGAGACTTAACAGACATTTATTTACATGAAAATCTTCCAGATTTTCACTTTAAAGCTCCTGTAAGTAACTTTCATGTTGTGTGGATTTTGGCGCCCCCTGTGGACAAAGCTGTACGTCTCCTCTCTTTGCTGATCTTGTACTGAGCTGAATATGTAAGTCGTGTTTTCAAACGTATCACTCACTTTAAATCTTAATGTAGAAAATGTAAACAAAGTCAGTTTCTGCAGCGTGCTGTTAATCTCCTTGTCTGACAAGAACCGGGTAGCAGCGCTTACACACATTAATTTACCTAAAAAGAAATACAGTAAAATCCGGAATATAATTCACAGTCCGTTTTTGGGGGTATCCCAGAGTGAAAAAAGGTTTTCTATTGCTACATATTAATGAAAACATGTATACAAGTTATTTCAACACATTAGAAACACACACAGATTACAGCCTACCATCTGTTTTCACCATGCTTTGAGTTTGTAATCCTGTTAACCGTTGCTGTCGTTGAGCTCAGCCTACGGTAACGTTGATAGTTGTGAGGATGGCGGCTGCACTGGCGATCATAGCGGCTTATGTCCAAGACGAAGCTTTAGCTAGATTTTAGCGCCATCGTCTGGGTAATTTACTGTAACACAATAAAATACCTATTTTTGCATTTTATACTGGGATATTGGTCGCACCGGTTTACAAGACGCAGCCCACTTTTTAGATGAAAAGAAATGTATTAAAAATGCATCTTATACACCAAATTTAACGCTAACAGAAATAACTTGTCGCTGATGGTCTGTGTGCTTTTGTAGCTCATACAGAGCCATCAGGATTAACTTCAGTCTGTTTTATAACCTGTTAAAAACTCCTTACAGGAGCTTTAAGGTGTTTCAATAACATACATGACATTACACGTTACAGTCAATGTCAACATGGGACTCAAACTCTGGTCTCCTGGGTGTAGGTCCTGTGTTTATGCATCTCCCCCAACAGTCACAACAGATGGACCTTTTTGCTCTTAATATTGCATCACCTTACTTCTGCCTTCTCTCCCATAAAAACAACAAAGGCCACTAGAGGTCACTGTCTGTCTGTGATTGTCAATATGGGTCTAAAGAAGCCGCTGCACAGATGGCTTATACATATTTCCATTGCTGTGGTGTGTCAGGAGCACGGGAGCGGAGCTGCTGATGCCAGCCAATCAGAGGGCCACCAGTCCAAGCTGACAGCGAGAATGGCCTCACAGACGCAGACTCAGAACAAGACTCAGGTATGAGAATCTGATCAGTCTGCACTCCTCCAGTACCTGTCTCTGGATTTTAATTCTTATCACAGATTTTATATTTACTTTTTCAGAGCTTCAAGAGAAAACCCGGTCAGGCAGACAACGAGCGATCCACTGGTGACTACAACGAGAGAGTTAATAAGCGTCTGCGTACGGTGGAGAAGAGTACGGAGCGCTCTGAGGACAGCAGGCAGAGTGACGCCAAGCAGGAGTCTGACCTCTACGAACACATCAAGCAGGGAGAGACGGCGTACGACACGCAGACATACGGTCAGTTATCCTGTTCATACACAGCCAACACTTCTATGGAAGCTCACTGCCGCCAATTACAATAATAATAAAACATATCCACGTAGTTAAACTGTCGGATTACATGACTGAAACTTTTCACTCATAAAGTCACGTTTTATCTAATATTTATAATTTTTCAATATCATAATTATGACCACATTATTATGATTTTATCTCTTCATTATGTTTATCTCAAACTTTTCAATCACACAATTGTGAATGTTGTCTTTGTATTTTAACTTTTAATATTTACAACTGTCTACGTTTAGTATGTTTAATCTCATTATAATGTATTTTATCTCATAACGGTGGCTGTTATACCTCAGTTGTGACTTTTTTTCATAGTTATGTCTTTTTCTAATAAATATGACAATTTATCTCATAATTATGACTTTTATGTCATAATCGTTGCTTTTTATTGTGTAATTGTGACTTTTTATTTTATATTTATGACTTTATTTCATAATTAGGACTTTTTCTCATAATTACAAGGTTTTATCTCAAAATCTCAATTGTGACTTTTTAGCTCATAATTATGTTTCATAGATAACGATGACTTTTTAACTCTAGTTATGTCTTTTTAATCAAATAATTATGTATGATCTCATAAATGACTTTATCTCAGGATTTATCTCATGATAATGACTTTGTATCACAAAATTATACATTTTAAACACATATTAATCATGTTTTCTCTCACTATTCCCACAATCATGAATTTTCTTTGTTTATTATGAGCTTCTGTCATTTTTTTTGTTTAACGTAATTTTTTAAATATCTTTTATCTCATGCATTTAAATTTTTAACCTCACAATTATTATTTTTTATTTAACATTTATGTTTTTTTATTTTTAACTATGACTTTTTATGGCCTATCATTTGTACATTTTTGTAAACAAGGCAAAGTTTTCATCTTTTTGTTTGTTTTGGCAGCAGTGAGCTTCCATACAGTTCTGTGATGTTTTCAGGTCAGTTTTAAAGTTAATATATGGATAATGTTTTTTCTGTTTCTTCCAGATGTTGCCAGTGCAGACCAGCAGAAAGCAGCAGGACCTCAGCAGGACCAGGATGAAGATCAGAACGATGAGGATGTCGCCATGGAAACAGAGAACCAGGAAGAGGACCTTCAGGCTGCTGAGGTGGAGGAGCTGAAGCCGGAGCAGCTCGACTCCAGCAAGGCCTCCAAGAAAGGTGACGAGTTTCTTCTTCTCCTGCTCATTTAGGCTTTTCTAACTGTGATCAAATAGGCTTTGGTAACATGATGTGTTTGTGTGTGCAGGTGCAGACAGTGGAGAGATGGAGGTGCAGACGCAGGCAGAAGGGGAGGAAGAGGAGAGGTGGAAGGACCGACTTAACACCACAGAAGAAGAGAGAGAGGAGAGAAGCACAGAATCGACCATCCACACTGTTCCTGAGCTGCTGATGGACACCATGCAGGTACAGAACCACTGTAACCTAAACACCTCCTTTCTTTGGGCTTCTCTCTGTAACTCTCTCTAACTTTTGTTTTCATGTTGGTGTAATGCCACACTTAAAGCTGTGTTTATGGGTTTTTAGAAAGAAGAGAGAGACCCAGAGGAGATCAGGAGGGAGATGGAGCTGCAGCTGGAGGCCTGGCACAAACTGGCTCCTGGAACTCAGGAGGAGGTGAGGCTGACTGAACAAGCTTGTTCCCCTGTTTACAAAAAGGAGATGTCATCATTTATAAAGAGCAAAACAAAAACAAATAAGGGCAGGACCCAACTCAGAATTTTGTCAGTCGTCAGATTTGGCTGCTCAATACAAAGCTTAGACTATCCGTTTCTCTATCTCCTCTATCAGCCTACATGATTCCAATGTTTTAACTGTAAGACGCTTGTTCATCAGAGTTGTTAAATAAAATGTGTGTTTTCCAGGAGAGTGCAGCAGCCTCCATGTGGCACCAGTACCAGAGTCTGACCTCGGCTCTGTCCCAGCAGCTCTGTGAACAGCTCCGCCTCATCCTGGAGCCCACGCAGGCCGCCAAACTCAAGTCAGGACCACAAACTCACTGCCTCTAATATTTATAATGGATGTTTCAAATTGTTAATCTCATATTAACACACACATCTTGTTAAATGGTCCACAGAGGAGATTACCGCACAGGGAAGCGTCTGAACATGAGGAAGGTGATCCCCTACATCGCCAGTCAGTTCCGTAAAGACAAGATCTGGATGAGGAGGACCAAACCCAGCAAGAGGGAGTACCAGATCTGTTTGGCTGTGGACGACTCCTCCAGCATGGTGGACAACCACTCCAAACAGGTACCAGAGCCCCTTTGTTTGATGCTGCTTTTAAAGCTCTTTCTATGACATGTTCACAGTTAGAATGCCAACTGGCGGAATTAAGAGGAAATTCTGGTATGTTTATACCTGGGTCATAGTTTTGAGGCAGCCGTGACACAGGCTGTAATGGCTGCACTGTAATCCTTTCCACTGACAGGCTCATATTGTTATTCTAAGTGTCTGACAACATTACAGAAAGGATCCGTACAGAGACAGACCTTTTTGTTAAAGAGGATGATGATTTTTGAAACCACAAACGGACGTTACGTCCCTCTCTGCAAAGCCACCAAACTCCATTGACAAAAAGAGTAATTTTACCAAGAAGATTGGAACATTGCCTGCAACTACAGCTGCTTCAATATGTTAGTTTTTTTCTATTTTTTATGTTACACAGATATTGAGTTGGATCTGAATTAACTATTTAGTCACCCAAACAAACTAATCACTCAGTAGTCTGGTGTCTTTGAAAAGAGCAATGTAATGACTGTTTCTGGTTTAACAACAAGAACTTTTTAGTGGACGCACTTTGGTCTGGCACATTTGCCCCCAAAGGCCATTGCAGCCATTACAGCCTGTTTCAAGGCTGCCGGCTGAAGCAATCTACAGGAGTTATTGCCTATTTGGACCATATTAGTTATTTAGTCACCAAAATAGAACCCAGGTATAAACATACCAGAATTTCCTTTAAATAAAAGAAAATTGTACCTTTGTACACCAAACAGGTAGACATAGGGCCCAGGATTAAAAATACATGAATTTCTTTCAAAGTACAGAAAGAGTTCAGTGTCTAAATAAACCACCTCTGTGTTCTGTGTGTTTTCTGCAGCTGGCGTTTGAATCCCTCTCAGTGATCGTCAACGCTCTCACTCTGCTGGAGGTGGGACAGGTGTCTGTGTGCAGGTAAGCCTCTCATGGTTTGATACTATGTAACATTGAGATCTCCAAACAAAGGCTTTAACAGATGGCGATTGGGAACATAAATACACTGTAACCTACAGTTTTATCTTTCCTTCTGTGTATGCATGTAGTTATTATGAATCTAACTTTGAACGTGTGCTTGTGCAGTTTCGGCGAGCAGGTTCAGCTGCTGCACCCCTTCCAGCAGCAGTTCAACGACGAGTCGGGGGCTCGGATCCTCCGACTGTGTCAGTTCCAACAGAAGAAGACAAGGATAGCTCAGGTGGGAATTTTCAAACTTTTGTGGGTTTAAATTAATTGGAGAAATTCCCTGTATGTTCCCTTGTTTGTTCCCATGGGGGAAAAGTAAAGGATTTCCTCCTGTGAGCAGTCTGGCCTCCAAAGTAGAAATGCTTCAGTTCTTCGAGTGGAATTTGTTGACTTCTGTTTACTTTAACTTTAATGCAACAAAATTGTGACATGAATGAAGATCTAAACCAGACAAGTGTTTCTGTCAGTTACTAACAATCCAGTTTATTTCAGAGCAGCAATAAAAAGTGCTTTACAAAAGAGATTTGATGCTACAGATGAAGACCAGAAGACTTCAGTTAAAACATCATCTTATTAAATTCAATTCAATTTTTGTTCCCTTTTCCTTTTTCAGTTATTTGTTTGATGATATTTGAGGAGAGTTTATTGACCTTGTACCTTAAGTTAAACAAATGTATGTGACTGATCCTATAAGTGCCGCTCCTCCTCTCACACTGACTCTCTCTTCATCTCTCTCCTCTGCAGTTTTTGGAGACGTCGACTAAAATGTTTGTAGCAGCTCGACAGCAGGTTCCTGGATCTATAAACTCAGGTAATGACTCACCTGCATGTTTATGTATCAACACAGAGAGGGGACAGCTTAGTAATGGTGTGCTGTTCATTTTACTGACAGTCAAATTATTATCTTCTTACTGCTCTTCTGTTTGCATATGCAGTATGAGTAGGTACCAAAACTAGGAGCCATATGTGACATGAATATGTATTAGATTTTACTCATCTATCCCCATTCTTAACCCTGCCTACAAAGCAGATTGTTTTCAACCAAACAACCAACTAGAAAAACAACACCTGGCTTTGAATCTCTGAACAGATTTGAGATGTCTGATTCGATTCAGAAGTCTGACACAGGTTTCAATGAACTCTAGTTCAGTTATTTAAATCATCACCGTGCTACAGTGATGGAAAAGTGTACTCCAGGGTGTGTCAGTACACTATGATGTCAGATAATTAAACTGCCTGACTTGCCACATTGTATTTTTCCTCTCTGACCTCTGACATCCTCCACAGAGACGGCCCAGCTGCTGCTCGTCGTGTCCGACGGCAGGGGTTTGTTCCTGGAGGGGAAGGAGCGGGTGATGGCGGCTGTCCGGGCCGCACGCAGCGCTAATGTGTTCGTCATCTTCGTGGTGCTCGACAACCCAAACTCTCGGGTAAGTGAAGAACAGTTTAATCCTTTTATTTAAAGATTTTCAGCCATGACGTGTGACTGAACCCCGGTGCTGTGCTGCAGGACTCCATCCTGGACATCAAGGTCCCCATATTCAAAGGGCCGGGAGAACTGCCAGAGATCCGCTCCTACATGGACGAGTTCCCCTTCCCCTTCTACGTCATCCTGCGAGACGTCAACGCGCTGCCGGAGACGCTGAGCGATGCGCTCAGACAGTGGTTCGAACTCGTCACAGCAGCTGACCAATGAGAAGAATGAGAAGCCATCGTACACAGGCAGCAAATAACTGCACAATAACTCCTGCTGCTCGCCTCTCAGACACAACTCATGAAAAAAAGACTTGGATAAAAAAAAAAGGCAGATCTGCCGATGTACATGTGCCTTTATTTTCTGATTTTTACTGTAGATTTTAGTAGATTTGATAGCAATCTTTGCTGTTCTTGTCCTTGTAATCAGGGAATTCTCAGTTTGTTTGGAGGATTGCTTTAAATTGCACGTCTGAGATGAAATGATAGAAACAGAAATGTGATTCCCTCGTGTGTGAACGCCTCAGTGAACAGTCAGTAAATACCTCTGTACCTGTATTATAGCCCTGAATCATGTGTTTGTGTGGATGTTTTAGTCAGTGTTACAGAGATCATGGAGTCATTCATCCTCAGTGTGAACAAGGTAACAGATATGACCAACAGTAGCATGTCCGTGTGGTCATGGAGACATTGAAGGAACTCAAAAATGTGCCTTGGGAGAGGAGAACAGTATTTTATCTCACTTCACTCCTGACGAGCTCACAGCTCCGTCAGGATCTCTCTGCACTTTGAAGCACAGGGACTGCAGATTCCAGTTTTGATAATAAACGCCCCGAACAGTAGAAGCCATGTCAGTGGTTTAAAGACATATCGACGGTGTTCATCCTTCCTCCATACTGTGTGACTTGTGAGAGCTCAGAGCTCCTCACTATGTCGGTTAAGAGTCGGTGTAAATGTTTATCACCTCAGTGTTTTGTAATGTGCTCCTACGTGTAAGCTGACATATTTAAGAGGTTGTTTCTTCATTAAATCCATGAACCATCCTGACAATAAACAGTTTACAAGGTTGGTCTGTGTTTGTGTGTGTGGTTGCAGGACAATCACTCTTCTTCTAATCTCTATTTACAGATTCTTCCTATATATAATATATATATATATATATATATATTGCAGAAAGTATTTTATATAAAATGCAGAAAGTATTTTCTGCACATGTCTGCTTCCTTTAGGAAAACAAAAGGCTATCTATTTGTAAAAAATAATCCTCGCGACTTAAACAATAACAGTCACAATGATAATTATTACTATTAAGCCATACCTCAGTAAATACAAGACTTATGACTGGTGTGTTGTACAAAAAAAGGGGAGAGTTAATTTATTAAATACATGCTTTCTTCCCTGCAAAGAGGGAAAAACCAGATATTCCCAAAGTTTGTGACGAATGACAAGTTGTTTCTTCATTTAAAAGAGATTTTGGTTTAAAATTCAATTAGGCTGCTTTATTTCAGGGGTTTAGCCAAGACGGGTCATTTTTGACCCAAAGAACAAGGGGTGTAAACAGAAAATAAGGACAACACGAGGGTTAAATGATTGATCTTTTATCAATTATAAAATTAGTATCTATCTACTTTCTTTCCACTGAGGTAAACATGACTCCTCAGTCAGAAACATCTTTCTCAGGACATTGATTAAACTAAGATCTATTTTAAATAAAGTTTTCATCATTCTTGTTAGTTTAGTGTTGCGATGATTGCTGAAACCAGAGGGACTCATTAATGTGAAGCTCTACCAACCCAAGGTCTCAGGTCTCATCAACTATCAGGTTATCAAGGTTCAAGGTTCTTTATTGTCATGTACTCCGTAACAATGTAACATAATGACCAGTAATGAAATTCTTGGTACTCAGTGCCAACTCAGCTCAACTTCACAGGAGCAGCATAATACAAAATAAAATGTATATAAAAAATAGAATCAAATAGAAATAGACTAAAAAACTACAATTAAGATAGAATAAAATCTCTAGGTGCAAGGGTGCATTGTGGTGGCTGTGTGCAAGAAAGTCATTCACATTCTAAATTAGGGGGGTTTTGTGTCCTACTTTTTTTTATTCTTATTTTCTATTTCTTTTTAATCTAATTCTATTAAAGTTCCCTGACAGTAGGAGTACTACTGTTTAATAGCTTTTACTTATTTTTATTCTGTTTTTGTGTCATTGTTCTTGCACCAAAACACCAAGAGAAATTCCTTGCACGTGTAAACTAACTTGGCAACAAACCCGATTCTGATTCTGATCTTCTTGTTACTGAACCACAACATGTCATGTTTTGTACTCTATGTTTATCCCTTAACTTGCTTTCTCTGAAACTCCTTACTCAACCTGACAATCTGCAGTGAAGATTCTGTTTTTTTTTTACTTTTCCTTTATCTGGTACTTTACGTCCATTCAGGTTTAAACCCCTTTACATGCTTACCCGTCTTTCCTGCAATGTTTTTTCATGTTGGAAAAATCATTTCATCAATCACATGTATCCTGACATGATGTTTGCTGAGAACTTGAGAACTTTGAGATCTCCACTAGAATTAAATCTAAAATTCTGCATGTTTGCATGTTTGGCTGGAGAGCATGAGTTTATAAATGTTGAGAGTTTAAATGCACACATTAGCTGATGAAACTCCAAAGATCAATAGGTGCAGTACTGAGTCTTAAACCTAAAATACATTTCTGTGTAAGTCTACATTTACAGTATTTCAACTGAGCTATCTAACAATGAAGCTAGCTATGATAATTAAAAGTAATACGTATTTTAAGCAGATCTGAGTCCATTTTCATTCACCTGAAATGGAGCACTGAAGTTCAATTTACCTCTGTTTCACAATGACAAGAAATTGGTAACCATTTGAATTTTTTTTAACTTTTGAAACGTTGACCTCACTTATCTTAGACAGAGATATAGATATACAGCTGTTATTCCTTCACCAAAAAGTATCAGCCTTTTATTCAAAATTTTATACCAATTCTTTGGTTTGTTAATAACTTTCAAAATAACTTTGTCTTAGGAGTTCCTCAGTCACATGGCTAGAGTTGGAGGTGTGGGAGGCAGGTGTCCTTGCACAGGTGGAGGATCCTTATGGTTTCAGCTGCTGGTTGCTGGCAGAGGCTTGGTTGTCCCAGATCGAGGCTGTAGGGACGATGACGGCCGTTCTTGTAGCTGTGAGGAGCAGAAGAGAGAGAATTAAAGTCATGATGGTATGTGAGGTGAAAAAGCATGATTGATTGGTTCAGACAGTGATTGATTATTGATTTTCTACACAATCTTATACCTGAGCATCACGTCGGAGGCTCCTGGTTACTGGCGGCGGCAGCTGATATGTGGCAGAGGCTTGAGTTGACGATTAGGGAGGAAACTGTCTTTGTCAATTTGCAGCTGAGGATGGAGGCTGATGATTTCTTGCAGGGGCTGCAGGTGGAGGTGGCTGCAGATTGTTGGCAGAGGCTTCACTGAGAGGCGCAGATGGCTCATCCCAGATCGAGGCTGTAGGGACGATGACGGCCGTTCTTGTATGGGAGGCAACTGTCTTTTTCATTGTGCAGGTGGAGGTGCCTTATGGTTTCTGGCAGAGGCTGTAGTAGGATGCTTTGGCTGCAGGTTGTTAGCACAGGTTGCAGGTGGAGTCAGCAACCTTGCTTGAGGACAGACACTTGTTTAAAGCATGGGAGGCAGCTGTCTTTCTTATTGTGCAGGTAGAGGCTGATGGTTTCCTTCATAGTTTGCAGGTGGAGGAAGTAGCTTCAGGTTGTTGGCAGAGGCTTTAGTCAGAGGTTGCTGCTTGTGGTGTTTGGCAGAGGCTTGAGTTTAGTTGGAGGCATGGGCTGCAGCACTCAGCCAGATTCTGCAGGTGAGGCTTGGTTGTCCCAGATCGAGGCCGTAGGGACGATGACGGCCGTTCTTGTATGGGAGGCAACTGTCTGTTTCATTGTGCAGGTGGAGGAGCCTTATGGTTTCTGGCAGAGGCTCTACTTTGGCTGCTGGTGTTTGGCAGAGGTTTGGTTGGTGGAATCGGAGGCAGCTGTCTTCTTCATTGTGCAGACAGAGGCTGGTGGCTTCTGGCAGTGGCTGCAGGTGGAGGCCGTGGCTGCAGGTTTTTGTCAGAGGTTGGAGGCCGGGGCACGGACTGCAGCTGTCAGCAACAATCCGCAGGTAGAGGCGGCTGCAGACTGCTGGCAGAGGTTGGATTTAAAGGCATGCGCTGCAGCAGTCAGCCACACTCTGCAGATTGTTGGCAGAGTCTTCACTTAGAGGCGGAGATGGCTCGTCCCAGATCGAGGCTGTAGGGACGATGACGGCCGTTCTTGTATGGGAGGCAACTGTCTTCTTCATTGTGCAGGTGGAGAAGCCTTTTGGATTCTGGCAGAGGCTGTCGTAGGATGCTTTGGCTGCAGGTTGTTAGCACAGGTTGCAGGTGGAGTCAGCAACCTTGCTTGCAGGCAGAGGCTTTAGTTTAAAGCATGGGAGGCAGCTGTCTTTCTTATTGTGCAGGTAGAGGCTGATGGTTTCCTTCATAGTTTGCAGGTGGAGGAAGTAGCTTCAGGTTGTTGGCAGAGGCTTTAGTCAGAGGTTGCTGCTTGTGGTGTTTGGCAGAGGCTTGAGTTTAGTTGGAGGCATGGGCTGCAGCACTCAGCCAGATTCTGCAGGTGAGGCTTGGTTGTCCCAGATCGAGGCTGTAGGGACGATGACGGCCGTTCTTGTATGGGAGGCAACTGTCTGTTTCATTGTGCACGTGGAGGAGCCTTATGGTTTCTGGCAGAGGCTCTACTTTGGCTGCTGGTGTTTGGCAGAGGTTTGGTTGGTGGAATCGGAGGCAGCTGTCTTCTTCATTGTGCAGACAGAGGCTGGTGGCTTCTGGCAGTGGCTGCAGGTGGAGGCAGCGGCTGCAGGTTTTTGCCAGAGGTTGCAGTTAGAGGTGAGGGGGGCTGGTTTTTCTCAGAGGTAGGAGGAAGAGGCACGGACTGCAGCTGTCAGCAACAATCCGCAGGTAGAGGTGGCTGCAGATTGTTGGCAGAGTCTTCACTTAGAGGCGGAGATGGCTCGTCCCAGATCGAGGCTGTAGGGACGATGACGGCAGTTCTTGTATGGGAGGCAACTTTCTTATTGTGCAGGTAGAGGCTGATGGTTTCCTTCATAGTTTGCAGGTGGAGGAAGTAGCTTCAGGTTGTTGGCAGAGGCTTTAGTCAGAGGTTGCTGCTTGTGGTGTTTGGCAGAGGCTTGAGCTTAGTTGGAGGCATGGGCTGCAGCACTCAGCCAGATTCTGCAGGTGAGGCTTGGTTGTCCCAGATCGAGGCTGTAGGGACGCTGCAGCAGTCAGCCACACTCTGCAGGTGGAGGCGGCTGCAGATTGTTGGCAGAGTCTTCACTTAGAGGCGGAGATGGCTCGTCCCAGATCGAGGCTGTAGGGACGATGACGGCCGTTCTTGTATGGGAGGCAACTGTCTTCTTCATTGTGCAGGTGGAGGAGCCTTGTGGATTCTGGCAGAGGCTGTCGTAGGATGCTTTGGCTGCAGGTTGTTAGCACAGGTTGCAGGTGGAGTCAGCAACCTTGCTTGCAGGCAGAGGCTTGAGTTTAAAGCATGGGAGGCAGCTGTCTTTCTTATTGTGCAGGTAGAGGCTGATGGTTTCCTTCATAGTTTGCAGGTGGAGGAAGTAGCTTCAGGTGTTTGGCAGAGGCTTGAGTTTAGTTGGAGGCATGGGCTGCAGCACTCAGCCAGATTCTGCAGGTGAGGCTTGGTTGTCCCAGATCGAGGCTGTAGGGACGATGACGGCCGTTCTTGTATGGGAGGCAACTGTCTTCTTCATTGTGCAGGTAGAGGCTGATGGTTTCCTTCATAGTTTGCAGGTGGAGGAAGTAGCTTCAGGTTGTTGGCAGAGGCTTTAGTCAGAGGTTGCTGCTTGTGGTGTTTGGCAGAGGCTTGAGTTTAGTTGGAGGCATTGGCTGCAGCACTCAGCCAGATTCTGGAGGTGAGGCTTGGTTGTCCCAGATCGAGGCCGTAGGGACGATGACGGCCGCTGTTGTAGCTTTGAGGAGCAGAAGAGACAGTATTAAAATCATGATGGTTCGTGAGATGAAAAAACATGATTGATTGGTTTAGACAGTGATTGATTACTGATTTTTGACGCAAACATATACCTAAACATGACGCCGACCACGTTGTGGTAGGTCCTCTGGGACTTGTCCACTGAAGAGTTGTACATCTTCAATGGGCCGTCATCTGTCAGGGGAGCAGTGGAGGGCTCGGGACTGAGGACCACACTGGAGCCTGTAAACAACTCTTCAGGAGAGATGGTGGCTGCCTGAGGACCAGAACCCGGATCGGCTCTGCTGGGGGATTCCACAGAAGGATTTGAAGGACGGGCCGGGGAGGTCCGCTTCCTCTTCTGGGACAGTGCGGCGGACTGAGCAGAGTTATGTAGCTTTGGGTGTGAGTCCTGGGAAAGAATACCAACAAACGAGGGGATGTCAGGCTCCAGTAAACTTCTCAGCCACATACTTTTACAAACTCACAACAAAACTAGAATTAGCGATCTTAACGATCTGGTTGGAAGCAGATGAAAGAATTTGGATCATCTGTTGAGGTTCATCAAGCGGCTTTCAGAAACATTTAAATATTGATTTGCTTGTATAATCAAACAGCTTGAAGTATCAGCACGTCTTTAACAACTTTAAACAAGTCTGAAGATGAGCTCAGGCTCCATGACACCATGTTAAAAATATAATTTTTTATAAAATTTCATAAAATAAAATTTATGAAAAATGCACATGAAACATTTTTAGAGCAGAAGATTGGTTCAAATGACTTGAGAGATTAAAACAATTAAAGACTGTAGGCTAAATGTGATGATGTAAAATGCAGAAACATTTAAATATTGATTTGCTTGTATAATCAGCTATATAACAGCTATATATAACAGCATGAAGTATCAACACTTCTTTAAATGTAGATAAGGCAGCAGTTTCCATTTTAGTTACGCCATGTCCCTTTTAATGAATCTACCAAATGTTATGCATCAAATGAGTTAGGACTCTGGATATAAAATATATTAAAATTCATGTAGCTGCTTTTGAGCTATGAAATATATTACATTTGTGACACCTCTAAGTAGTCAAAGCCGCGTACCGAATGTGGTTACAATAGTTTAAGCTAATTTTGATTGATGATAATTTATGTCAAATTAAACTCAAAGACACATTTTCCCCCCAAAATATGAAAATCAAATGTGTTACCTGGTTCATACAGCAGCGACCCTGGCTATGGGCTCGAGGCTTTCCCTCAGCACAGCGTGCAGACATCCGCCTCATCCAACAACAGATGTAGTCGAGGAGAGGGAAAGTCACATCACACTGCAACAAAACACACAGAACAAGGCTTAAGGATCTTTTCATGGCTCACCGTGAGAAAGGCAGGTAGAATTAGGCACATTTTAATCTATACTAATAGTTGCTATTTAAAATGTCTTTAAAGTAAAGATGAGGTGTTACATTACTTCGGTGTATTAAAGTATTACATTTACTGTTTTTAAAAAGAGTTTCCATTCATTCTGACTGTTCTGATCTGCTTTTCTAATCTTTAGTTATAATACAATGCATTCCATTGTTTATGTACAAGAATGTTCATATCATTTCAAAAAGATGTTTTTCTTTGCCACTGTTCTTAAGTGCATGCTAACACTTACTGTTAGCATGAGATGCTAATTGAAAATACATATTTAATGTGTTATATAATATAACCATATTTTGTCAGGTAATAAAGCAGGTTCAAGTAGTTTCATTCATGGCTACACTAATTCACAGTTTGACCAGCAGGGAGTTTGATACATTTTAACACATTGTGTGCATTTATAGTACAAAAACAACATCATGATTGTGTGTTTGAACCACGATAGGTTTCTATGGGGTTAAAGCTATATTTTGTCAGGAACTAAAGCAAGTTCAAGTAGTTTCATTCATGGCTACACTAACATTCACAGTATATTATTATGTTTATAAATGAGAGTTTATAAGTGTTTCTCATTATTAAACAAATGGTTAAGTATTTCCGGTACAGTACAGTCTATGCAGTAAACACGTAAGTTCGTCAAAAAAGTTCAAATCTCACATTTTCCATGACGAAACTGTTGTTTTGTTGTAGTCGGTCTCTGAAGTCCGTAGTTGATGTTGGGATGAAGAAAATCCTCAGCTGAAGAGTACATTTCCGAAAATATCTTGCTTTAAAACTTTAGAAATATTTCTCGTGGCTGTCTGACCGCTTGAGTTTGTTATAATGATGATTTGGTGTAAATGATGCACCTGGAGACAAACCATGGCAACCATGGAACGCTGCACGGCCTTTCTGTACGCTCGCGAGTTTTTACATTGTCACCATAGTTTTATCCAGGCAGCCTGTTGTCAGTGTTACTAAGTGACTTACTGAAATCATAACTTTAATATATAGGTCATTTTCTATTTTTTATTTTAGGACTTTATTTTCTACTTCTGCCTAATTTTTAGAAGGAAATAGTTTACTGCACTACTTTTATTTTGATAGATTTAATAGTGTATTCTGCAAGTTAAGACTTTACATATGATAACTTTTTAAGTGTTGGAGATATTCATAATGTTTATTAATATTTGATTATTTAGTCTTTTATTTGTTATTTTGTTTGAGGAAGATATTCTATTATAAAGAATATAGAAGAGTATTTATTTATGCTTTTGTTTTGAAAGAACTTGATAGTTTGTGCACCGGGTGACGGTTTGATTTTGAGTTTTTATTTATGTTGATAAATGATGTTGATAACAGGACAAATCGCCACTAGGCAAAAGTGAGAGAGCTCCCTTTAAAGTGGACCAGTTGATGGGCTTTATGGACGTTTCAGCATCAGTATGTAAAAGTAATTATTCGTAAGGCTGTAGGCCTATTTGAAAACGGCATAACTGTTGGAGTGTTTGAGTTATTGTTACTCTGCATAATGATGATTATTGGGAGAATGAAAGATGTGTCGGACTTGAGATGATCTACAGCTGTGATTGCGCACTATCCCACCTTGCCGGAGAGGCGTGTTCATTAATTCATACAACCTCTGATACCTGCACGTGTTTAGGAAAAAAGGAGAAAATGAGGAAAATGTCGGACATTGCATCGAAAACAAAGAGTGACATGACGTCTGTGCACTCAGTTAAAAGGAGCATAAAGTTTACGACCAAGGGTTTGGTATTTTATGCAGAAACGTGCATAAAAGCGTAGGGATTAGAGACTTAGGAGAAGACCGAACTGAACACCCACACTGTGGTGCAGTAGGTGGCGGTAATGCGCCTAAAAGCCATTTGCCAACCGCCAATAGACAACGGGGGAAGAAGAAGCCATCACAACATCCGTTTAGTTGCCACAAGTTGTTATATCAAGCTGTCAGAGATGACAATTTCAAGGTTACCGGTCGCAGCGCTTACTCTAAAACAGGTAAATACTACCAAGAGTTGGAAAAGGTAGACTGGTTTATTAACTGTAGCATTAATAATCCATATACGGTAATGCTAATGATATTAGCACGTTAGCTATCTCGCTGCCTGTAGTATTCAGGCTCAACGTTTAGTTTTGTCAGCGTCTTTTCTTTATCAAACAGATCTTCGGGAATAAAGCTCGAAGGATATGAGATTATTTAAATACAGCCCTGTTTAGATTTGAGAGAGGAAATATTCATATAATATTGATTTTGATATTATTGATTGATGTACATTGTCTCTATAGGCTACAGTAAACTGCCTTGGCAAAACCTTGCACATTCCTGTACACCCTTCACAGCTCTTTTCATACACCAAGTATATAGGCCTATATTGTACATATTTTTAAAAATTATTGATATTTATATTGTTTATTGTTTATATTTTTAAGTTCTCGACAGTAGGAGTACAGCTGTTTCCTGACTTTTATTACGTTTATCATATTTGTTCATTTATATTTATTATGTTTACTGTAATGCATTAACAACACTAAGTACCTTGAATGTGTAAACAATTTAGGCAATAAAGCCTGATTCTGATAGGATGTCCTTTGTAGTCTATTTTTGAGCTAAAATTTAAGATTTGTTTTTGGAGCTGCATCCTAAAATGATTCCTATAAATGGACAGAGAAGCATGATTTTAATGAAAAAAAAAGAAATAAATGTATTAAACAATATGTAAAATAATATATAACATTATAAATTGTTAACCAATTCTATTTGGGACCACTGTCTACTCAGCTGTGCTGCTCTGCTACATGAGCTGCAGACAGTGCTGAGAGGATAAACAATGGAGTTAGAAAATATAAATTAGAAAATATATATGCCTATATTTACCGGCCGACATATCGGTTGGCCTTAACTCAGGAGTTCTGGTTTTATCACATGAAACACTCCTCTGTCAAGAAATGCAGTCTTTTCCGAGGATACCAGTAAATGGCGTGTCATTCCATTTAAGTAAAACAGGATGAAACTCTGTAGGATGAGGAAGCATTAAGTATCTGTTTATAGCTTTTGATGTGGTAAAGATGGAGTTGTATTTCAAGTACACTTATTTCAGATCATTAAAGAAGAAAATGAGTTTGTAGCTGTCTGATTGAGTCTAAAGTTTAGATTCTTTGTCAGTTCTTACAGAGACAGAAGATTTTAGGGATTTATAGAAACATGCTGAGGACCATCCGGCATGTTCCAGACGAGGCAGACAGGAAGTACCTCAGAGACTGGGCCAGAGACGAGTTCAAGAGGAACAAGAACGCTACAAACCAGGTAAAGAGAGAGTGTGACTGTGTTTGCCTTTCTGTTACATGTCACATAGAATTGTGACATGATGCTCTTTTAAACTAGCTGTTACTTCCTTTGTTTAAGCCACCAGACTTCATTGACAAAAACAGTAATTCTATCTTCCAGAATAAGTGAGTTGCTTGTGTACTGCTGCCTCAATCAGTTAATTAGTTTGTTATATTGTGTGTTAAAAAATACCAAGTTGGATCTAGGCTAACATCATAAGGCAAAGCTTTGGATTTACCAGTCGATCTACATTCCAACCCTCACCTATAGTCACAAACTTTGGGTAGAATGAGATCACGGATACAAGCAGCCGAAATTAGTTTCCTTCGGAGGGTGTCTGGGCTCAGCCTTAGAGAGAGGGTAAGGAGCTCGGAGATCCAGGGGGAACTCGGAGTAGAGCCGCTTCTCCTTCGCATCGCATGGAGCCAGTTGAGGTGGTTCGGGCATCTGGTTAGGATGCCTCCTGGGCGCCTCCCTTTGGAGGTTTTCCAGGCACATCCAACTGGGAGGAGACCCCGCGGCAGACCCAGAGCACACTGGAGGGATTATATATCCTGTCTGGCCTGGGAACGCCTCGGAATCCCCCAGGAGGAACTGGAAAATGTTGCTGGGGAGAGGGACGCTTGGGTCACCTTGCTGAGCCTGCTGCCACTTTGACCTGGCCCTGAATAAGCGGAAGACAATGCATGGATGGATAACAATATAAAACACAAAAAAGTAACCAATCAAGCAGGTGTAGAGCAGCAACTCCCATCTCTTGTAAGGAAGAACAACTGAGTGTGGTGCCTTTGAAGAGAGTGATGTCACATCTGTTTCTGGTTAAAAAAAAATCATATTACTTTATAACAAAAAGGTGCATCTCTGTAGGGATCCTTTCTGTAATGTTGTCAGACATTTTTAACTCAAGGTCTGCTTTCAAGCATTTCTTTCAGTCCTAAATCACAATCCTCATCAGCAGACAGTTTGCTCGGAACTAATCAAGACTGTGAGATATTATGGAACGCTCCAGAAAAAGCTAGAAAATTAATCTTAATTCCCATGAACTTTACATATGGAGTTTATGTACAAAAGATATGTTTATTTTCCCAGCATCCTCTGCTCTGTTTATCACTGCTGTATTCCTCTCATTATTCATGCAGGACGCGATCCGTATGATGGTCACACAGGCTAACAACCACCTGGAGGAGCTGCAGAAATCTTTGGCGTTGGCCAAGAGTTAAAAAACTGTTGGATGATGTGGACTTAAGACTGATCTGGATCTCTGGAGGCGGCTCTCAGTGAAGACCAACATGTGATTGATGGAGACTCTGGGAAACCTGTTATGGACACCTTTTCTAGGATGGATTAAAGGAACTGACTTGAAGGCATCGTTCTGAAAGCCTGCTGTGACGCCGTCCATCATGGGAACACATGAACCTGTGAGGCTGACTGAGTCTGGCCTTTGAAAGTGTTGTATGTAATATATGTATTAAACAGGAACTCTTGAAACCACAGACAGACGTAAAAAGATCATGTTTTAATACAAAATGTTTTCAGAGTGCATTACTCACATCCACAGTGTTATTCATGTAAAACTAACCAACTAACATCACACTGCAGAGCCACAGACACACCATTTTAGACGTGAGCATGTGTGAGTTCCAGATCACTGTGCAGTTTTATCAAAAAGTAAATATTAAAACTAAAATCAGCTGACGCTTTTTTAGGTAGTATTAGTTACAATAACATAATTTAAGAGAGCTACAATAATGCTGTATGTGTATTAAACATAAACACACCAATCGTGCGTCTAAAGTCGTGTGTCTGGAGCACTACGGCTCTGCAGTTCAATGATATTTAGCTTAACAGACAGTCACAACAGCAAACAGACAGCAGACAGTAATACTGCAACACAACTCTGAGCTTTCTTCATGCAACATGTTCAACACAATCCACCTTTAACGTTAGGACCATCCTGTACAGGTAGACCAAGACTGGCAGGCTGCTTTCTGGGAGACGAGATAACTGGTAGTCAGCTGTTCAGGATCGGGAGGGGGGGGGGGTGTTTAGTGTTGACAGAAGCTGTAACTCATTATTTTCATTACTGAGTTACTATTTTTTTAACTGAATGAAAATGAAGACACTGAAAATTCACAAATCCCCCTTAAGAGAAACCGCTGTTGTTTCTGCAAAAGGACAATTATAACAATAGTTGATTTTTTGTCTGCAGACTTTTTGGCCCGTCTGCAGAGGGTTGCATCAGCTCTTATTTATCCTTTCAGGCGATCGTAAACAACAACTAAGACACCAGACTTACCTTACAGCTAACATCTACTGCTAAACTCACAAAACCACCGATAGCTTCCAGGAAGCTGACGAGGAAGGATGTGTGAGAACAGATTAGTTCTTCCTTTATTAGGTGGCAGTACATTTGTATCTTGAAGCTGTCTGACAGTTACCCATGGGGCTCGTTATTCCAAATCTACGGAGGATGGAGTGTGCCAAAGGAATAATTAAACACTTACATTGTTTAATTCTCTTCTAGAGTTAAGGCTTTGTGCAGTCAAAATGGTGTCAAAGGTATTTATTCTTTTATAAAATGTTAATATTAACAAATAGGAAAGAAAAAGGTGATATATCTGAAATGCTTCTTGAGTCTTCAAGCCTTTGAGGGGCGTCAATGTTGTTGAAGTGTGAAAAAATGACACTTCAGTGTACCTGTGTATATTTTTAGTTGGCATATTCCTTTAGCCTTTTAATCAATTAATAAAGAAATGGAAACACGTCCACGATGGAGACAAATAAAATTTGACATGGACAAATGATAAAATGGGATCTTAGAAAGAAGTTTGAATTTGACAATTATTTGTTATTTAACTATGAGATCTTTTTAAAATGTCTGTATTTAAATTTATCTTGAATCTAATAAATCTTTTTGTGTATTACTGTTTCAAATCAATTCTTAAATTAAATTATTGAATGGGCACACTCCAGCCTCCATGCAGCAAAATCAACTATTGCCAGTCTAAAAAAAAACCTTCAGTGTGGTTGTAAACAGTCTGATTTTCATAAAGAAGCAGTAGGTTCTTCCTCTTTAATCACAGGTCTGATCCCAGCATGCAGACACCAACACAAAGCTTATTACACTGTAAATCCTCCATTCAGTCCACCCTCAATGTTCTGCAGATCATTTCTGCCTGTTAAACTTTACATTTACACAACATGTGATGCAGTGAATCTAACATTTCGATGGCACATTAGATCAATCTAGCTTTATATCTACTGGTATATTTACAACACGCAGTCACAAGAGCGGCCCTTATTACTACACAACTGTCAGCACACATCAACTCTAGGCTTCTGTTGACTGTTTAAGAAGTGGACGTAGCCTCCATCATTTAAGTGTCTTAAACCTGCATTCTTTGTTATGGCCAGCAGGGGGCGACTCTACTGGCGGTAAAAAGAAGTCTAATTGTACTTAAGTCTATGAGAAAATGGCCCTACTTCTCTCTTGGTTTATTCCCTCAGTAAACATTTTTGTCATTAGTTTATGGTCTCAATCTCTAGTTTAAAGTCTTCTTCAATACAGCTTTATAATTATTAAGGCAATTGAGCACTGCCCACTGATGAGAATTGGTAATTACTTAAGCACACGTATTTTTTGCTGACTGCCGGGGTCAGCCCTACACACAGGTCTGTATGTGACTGACTGACTGACTAACTGAATGAGTGAGTGATGGTACTTTCACAGCCGTAGAGAGAGAGGGAGTTGCGACATCGCAATGGCGGATCAGGGATGTTGGGCCTCCACTGACATGACTCTCTCTCTATACGGCTGTGGATACTTTGTTTGGGGAGTAGTGGGGCCTTCTCCTCCGCTGTCCTCACCCACGTCCGCAGTGCGCACCTGCTTTCAAACACGTTGTCATCGGCCTCATAGGGACAGTCCTTGTAACACTTTGCCCACAAAAGCGCACATTGACCTGATGCGGTCAGCCACATGCTAGATTTTGACCGAGTCTTGTTGAAGTTGTATCTATAGTCATCGATCTTTTCTTTGTTTGTTCAGTCATACTAGATTGCCGTTTCCTCGCAAGGCTTTCAGAAACTGGAAGTGCAGCCGCTTAGCTCCGCCTGCCCTCTCTGGCAGACCAACCACTGCTGGCTGATGGAAACGCATCACTAACTGGGCACCGCTTGTGATTTTTTCCGTGAATGTCGCCACAGACACCCAGTCTGTAATTCTGCAAATGCAAAGGCTTTCATCAGTGGGCCATAGGCTCAATCACCATTGTGTTACCTCATTCGGTGATTGATAGAGACTTAACAGACATTCATTTACATGAAAAAGTTTGAGACTTTCAGTAAAAGCCTGTTTTTTTTTCTAGCTAAGATTTGCATCCCAATTAATATCACAGTTGCAATGCATTGTGGATGCACCTTGCTAAAGGACTGCTAGCATTAGCTGATAATGATAATGATGATAGTGTTTGCTAACCCCTCCCTCCTCGCCAGCTCCAATCTCTTGTCCAAATATTGTCACTTGTGGCTTCAAAAAACCAAGACAGCAACGGCATGAAGATGCTGCAAACAGTGGTCCACAAACCAATGGCTACGTCCATTTCTTACATACAGTCTATGGTCATGATTCTGTGGTCTAGGCCCTACAGCAGTTATCTCCTCAGTATTCATCGTATTCATATGGCGGCTATTTTTCTCTGAAGCTGAGTTGAGGTTGGGAAGCTTGAATGCTGTTAAAATGTTACACCGCTGTATTTCAGGTTATAATTTCAACAGTTGATCAGCAACTTAAAAGACAAATTATAGCTATTCATAACTCATTCCTTACTGACAGCAATGTCGCAACAACTAATGTTAGCATTCAGCCACTAACATGCTATTTGATGATGTCACAACTACAAGTTAGGAGAAGCTAATAGATTCCATGCTAGCTGGAGTTACCTTTAGCTAGGAATTATGCCTTTTCCTATTGTGTGACAGTATCAGAAGAAACAAGTAGCTGAATGCTAACCTTAGCGGACGTTCAGCTGTAGTGGATATAAAATATGTTGTTTTATCTTAAAATATGGCCCAATGTCCCTCCAGATATTCACTATCTATACTCTTTCAGTTGCTGATAACTTCACGTTACGATGTTTCCAGCATTTAAACCCCCCAACCTGAGTGTGAAGTCAGAAGGCGATGGCTGCTGTGTGAAAATGGGGAATGGGTACATTTGGCTGTCGTTTTGTGTCAGCATGCGTCACATGGACCTTGTTGGTCATCACTGGTAGAAACATGTGATCTGTGTGTTAGCAGTCATCATGTCTGTTAGTCCTCAGCATGCGCAGCTCGTCCTCCAGGTAGGTGATCCTCTCGATCAGAGCGGCTCTGTCGGCCTCGGCCCTCTGACTGGCCTGCCAGCGAGCCTCCTGCACCTTCCTCTCGTACCAGCGCTCCATCTGCGTCGACACCGCCTCGAAGAAGTACTGCGTCACCTCCAGAGCGTGCATGTTGTCCTTCTCCTGAGCAAACGAGGGTTCACTGGGCGGGTCTCCAAAGACCTCCAGAGTCTTGACCCCTGCAGCCCCTTTTGACTTAGTCCTGCCCTGGGAGTGCTTCCTGTGGTGCTTCCCTCTGTCCCGCCCTCGCTCCCGCTCTCTGGGAGCTTCAGTCCTGCTGCTGCAGCGCCGCTCTGTGGCCGGAGACAGGCTGCTGGCTCTGTGAGTCCTGCCTCCCCTCGTCCTGCACTCCGTCATGTCCACGTCCTGCAGGTCCTGGTTCTTCCTCTGGGCCTCAGCACAGATCACCGATCGCTCTTTGGGCCGGACCACCTGGACAGATGACAGCGGGGTCTTTGCTGCTGCAGGAGAGGCGGCGTCTGTATTATGAGCTTTATTTCCATCTGTTAAATTTCAAGAGAGATTTAATGAGCACATGTTTCCTTTGCAGCTCAAATAATAAAATATAGGGCCCAGTTCTAAAAATACCTGAATGACTACATCCTGCTCATTATTATTCAATATAAGCCTTTAAAGCCAAACTTATCTCAGCATTTAGTTAAAAACTGTTGCAGCACTGGGAAAAGGTCTGGCTGAATCCATCATAATTCTGCACTGAGGGACAAAATACACTCCTAGTTGACTATATTTCTTTAACTGTCTTGGACAGCACTAAGCCGAGGATGCAGCACCTTGTTTTTGTGCACGTGAGGAGATGAGACCTGGCGTTGAAATGGCTAAATCATAGAAAGAAGTGTTGCAGTACTCAAGTCCTGGACTTGCATTCGAGCACTGCTGACTCGGACTTGGATTTGGACTCTGACTCGCGCATTGACTGCATTCGGATTCGAAAGATGGAGAGGAGGACTCAGACTTTTAATAATTTATTGAGTTTGGAACGAGGGCTGTCACGTGGGTTCGCCTGCATGCACGTTCGCTCGCCGTCTTTTCAGCAGCTGTTCTGGCTCCACGAATCGTGCGGTTTGCTTTCAAAGATTTTACACCAAATGTTAGAGAGCTACCTGGAAGTGCACAAAAAGAATATCCACATACGATGATGTGTGATGTTAATTTAAACAAAGTTTAATGTACAGCTACGTTACTGTCACTGTAAATTTGTAGATATGTGTATGCAGCATTAGGTGTGTCATAGTGATGTGAAGATTACAGTCATCATCACTGTAGATTAGGCTATCAGGGTCTTAAAAAATTAAGTGGGTGGGTTGCAGGTATTTTTAAGTTTATTAGACACCTGCAGTGATCGCACCGCAGCAGAAACGATGATTGGTCTCCCTTTACGCTCGTCTCACAGTCCTCTTATTATAAATCCTGAGCTCCATCAGAGCTGTCTTCAGATTGTTATCTAAGATGCTAAAAGTTGATTCAGTTCTGCCTGGAGTCTCTTCTGTCCTGTCAAATTATAACAGTTTAAATCAGTTTTTAGTTTCGCTGCTTAAATGTCCCATGATCCTTTGCTGCTGTGACATCACTGCACACATTTACAATCGCTGCAAACAGCTTCTCTAATCTTTTAAAGTAAATGTTTGATTCCTACATCAATACAACACAATAAAGCAATCACCTGAAAGCTGCTCAACATAATTCATAATAATGTATTGATCATCTGGCTCCGTGTTTTAGAAATATCTTAGCCTCTAAAAAACATGAGGACTCACAGATGATGAGTTAAAGCTCAGCTTAGTTTTAGCATAAATAAACCTCGAGGACCCGGACTCAGGTAATGGGGACTCGACTCGGACTCGAATTAGATTCTTTTTGGTGACTCGGACTCAACTCGGACTCAGGTAATTGGGACTTGACTCGGATTCTTCTTTGGTGAGTCGGACTTGGACTTGGACTTGAACACCAGGGACTCGAGACTCGACTCTGACTGGAGGTTTGGTGACTCGACTACAACACTGGAAAGAATTATTATCATCATAACTGAACTTATTGAACGATCCAAAACGCAATATTTTCTGGGGGAAGGATGCAGGCTCAAAGGTTGTAGTTGTTTCCCGTAGCAACCTTGGATTTTGAAAAAGGTCGCACGCAGATGGCAGGTGGGAGGGGAAATAGGAAACCAGTGGCATGCTTATAACCACCCTCTACATCCTGTGAGTCCGACTACATGCAGGGTAACTCTGCGACTCAATCTGCCAGGCACGCTATTTATGCAGTGATTTCGTGATTTTCTCCTGCAGCTCAAAGTCATTCTTTCCCAAACCGTCCCAAAAAGGAAACTTGAACTCATTAAATGTTAATCACATCCGCCTGCAGAACAAACCAGCCTCTCAGGGTTTCACTTGAAGCTTCCTCTTTCTCCACAAGACAAACCCTGATGACTGCACTCAGCAGTTTACACTTGTGTCTGTACTATATTCACTGTTTACTAAATCCACCATAAAATCCACGTCCCATATGTTCATTATTTCCTGTTTTACTCTAATAAAGTTTTTTTGGTCTTTATGTCCATGAAAGCTGATGACAGTGTAGTGAGCCTAAAAACCTGAACCCCTGTACCCGTTTGGAGGTCCAAGGCTCTGTTGCCAGACCAACAGGGATTTAAACATAATGTCCAGTATGTTGGGCACCCTGGTGGTCTCTGAGGATGGAGGGCACTGGGATTTAAGTACAACTAAATATCAATAAAGGGCGCCGGTTTAACTTAGTGGTTGAATCAGCAGCCCTGTATGAAGGCTGCAGTCCTCGATGCGGCGGCCCCAGGTTCAGCTCCCGCCCTTTGCCGCGTGTCACCCCCATTTTCTCTTTCCCTGTTTTCGACACTATCCTCTGTCCTCTCTATGAATAAAGGCATAAAAGGCTAAAAAAAATCTTTAAATATCAGTAAAGAACTCCCTGGGAGATACTGTTTGAGCAGCTGTTACCTGGAGAGCTCTCCACGTGAACCACAAAGTAGTGGTTGCTCGTGCCGCTCTCAGTCACGCTGGCTTCCCCCCAGCTGGAGTCCTGAGGGGCGGGGCTGTTGTGGAGCTCCAGGCACTGGGAGCCGGAGGGCAGCACGGTGAGTCCGGCTCCATTGGCTTCGTTCAGGCCCTCTGACACAGAGGAGCAGCGCTGCAGCTTGTTGGGGTCTCCTGTGAAGCGGACCTCCATGTTCTGCAGTTTGGACAGACACCAGCTCTTCAGCTCGCTGACCAGGGATGCCTGCTTAAAGAGCACATACACACACAGGAGTCTTTATTACTTCAGGTCACATTATGTTGCCAGTCCACTGCTGCTTTGATCGTTTATTCAGGTCCAATTCCAACACTTTTTGTTAACCTTTTAGTCATCTATATTATGTAACGGTTTGGCCTAGGTTGAAAAATACCCCTTTTAAAATCGTATGTGTCGTATTTGGTGTTATACAAAACACAGCAGGTAAAGAGTTCAAACTAGATTCATTTTAAACCTTCATTACAAATGCAGAGTTACACAGCTGGTGAGTGTTACCTGTCTCTTCTCTGCCTCCTCTCTCTCCTGCAGAGCTCGCTGCTCGATCCTCTGCACACACTCGCTCCTCTCCGCAGACACCCTCTCCACCGTCATCTTATCCAGAGCTCGGATCTGACGGTGAAACCACGAGTCACACAAAGTCACATATAGTCACACGGGCAGGAGAGCAGGCAGGAACTCGACAGCAAAGATAACATCTGCTTAATACAACTGGTTTAGACATCAGTGATCTGAGAAAATCCCTGCAGCCGGGTAATTACAGCACTCAGTGTTCGTCAGTCAGCTGTAGAGTAAACATCACATTGTCTTGTTTAACTTCCCATGATCCTCTCCTGTGTTTGACTCTGGGCCTACAAACCTGATTGTGTTGATACGCATTCCTGCATTCATCCAAGTACAACACTGTGACGACATGTGTCGTGCACCTTATGGTGCACTGTAATTTTCTGATCTGTATCTGATTAAATACGTCTAAGGAAGAGTGAATGTTGTTGTGCAGAGCAGGAAGTAAAACATCTCTTAAAATGTAAACAATATTTAGACATTATCACAGTTATTCTTCTGAACTCGTTTTTTAAGCAGTAAAAGAACCACAGCTCTGTCCTGGAAAAGGTTCCTGTGCACCTGCAGTATTATTTAGACAGCTCATATAAAAGCAAATACAAACACAAAAGATTAGAAATATGAATTTAAGAGAATTGTGATGCACCCATTAGAATCTGAAACAGCTTTGATTTGACCCCTGACCTCTCAGGATCACAATATACCATCACCCAGCTAATAAATGCAGCATGTGAGCTTTAATAAAGGTCAGCTCTCCAGCTGTGCTCGTGTGCGTGTGCTACCTGGTGTTTGTTCTTGCGGTCCAGCTGGCCCATCTTGCTGTTCATCAGGTCCTGCACCGTGTGGATCTCGGTCTTCATCTCCTCCTTTGTGGCCTCCAGCTGGTTCTCCAGCTTATTGATGAGAGGTTCACAGCGACAGCCGTTCAGAGGAGCCTGCAGTACAGAACACATCAACAACAAAGCACACACAGAGGACCAGCAAACTACCAGGTACAGGGCTTTTATTCACTAGCATTATATTATATATTTATTATGTGTCCACACAGTGAGGCTCTCAAGCTAGCTTCCTCCAACGTGTATTTTAGTAGGTTTATTTGTAGGACTGTTTTCCCTCATATGGGAGGGAAGAATTGAGAGCCTCCTACAAGAGTAACATTGCAGAAACTAAGTGCAGTGTACTGTGCCACTTTAAGGTTTGTGGACTACTGTTTGGAGCCTCAAGGTTTGCATTTTGCATTAACAGCTTGTGTTCTTTTCTGGAGCAAGAAGTGACCATAGTTTGGAAGAGAAGTTGGAGCAGGACAGGAGCAAAGGGGTAGCAAATGCTAAATATCAGCTAACACAAGCAGTAGCTAGGTAAGCAAGGTGTATCTGTAATTCATAGTAACTGTGATATTAACTGGGATGCTAATTAAGCTAGTGAAAATTCAAGACCAGGTCTTTTAGTACAACTGAATGCTGAAGACATTTTTCAGGTCGCTGTAGTAGTAACTTGTCAATCACAGGTAGCCCCGCCCCAAAGCATCTCCTGCTTTATGGTCTCTGTGACTCTGAATGGGACCATAACTGACTAAATGAACATCATGCTGTATGGAAGAAGACTTGAAACTATAGATTGAGACCATAAACTCATCAGGTTTAGGGATTAAATCAAGAGAGAATCAGGATCATGTCCAGTGATGAAGCATAATGTTCCCTCTGACTGAGCTCACCTGCATGATCTTTCCGTCCTTGCTGCGATACAGTGTGTACAGCTGATAGGCTTTGTAGTTGTGAGGAGGGACGCACGCAGCTCCTCTCAGTTTCTCCTTCCTCTTGTGGAGGGGCTCGCTGTGCCGGGTCTCTCTGCGGCGGAGGGGGTCCGACAAGGACGGCTGAAACATCAACAGCACCTAGAGGTTAGCATCTATTCCATCTGGTCTTCCTCAGTACAGACCTTCAACAAGGAACCGTTTGCTTATCTATAATTCAAAAACATCAATATAGATCAGAGGATGTTTTTTTTAAGATGACCTCAGGGAAATACCTTTTCTTTCTGCTTCCTGTTCTTCCCCCGCCTGGTGTTTGACTCGGTCACCTCCATGTGTTTACAGGCGGCTCGGTCGCTGCTTTGTGTGTCCTCTGCAGCAGACGCACTGTCCTGCAGGGAACAGGAAGAGGGAAAGGTTAGGTAGAGCAGGAAATGCTTTGGTACTCAGGTATTTAAAAAATCTTAAAAATGTTAAAGAGCAACATCTGAGGTGGGTTTCACTATCACTATAAAATGTGTTTTCTAATAGCCAACTATATTTTTTTTAATTTACCTCATAAACCATCGATCATCATTCAGGTAAGTCATGTTTGTTCATCTCTTAAATTCTAGTGAAAATTGGAAAAGTTTCCAAAGAAATCAAATACAACTTTTGTGTTTCAGTGCTGCCCGCGACATCCAGATTAATTCCACTGAATGGAAGCTTAAAGGTTAAATAAAATCATGAGTTGTCCCTGGCCGTTAAATTTCTCTCTTCAAAGCCACCAGACTCCATTCAAAAAACTAACAGTAATTTTACCTCACAGAACAAACTTTGAGTCAGAGTCAAGATTTGCTGATGCCTCAAGTGGTTAGTTTAAACAAATATTGTATTTGATCCTAATAACTATAACTATTTAAAACACCAAAGTCACACAATAACACAAACAAGCTAACAAATTGAGGCAGCGGTAGACCAGAAACTCAGATGTTCCGTACAGTAAAATTAGTGTTTTTATCAATGGAGTCTGGTGTCTTTGAAGAGAGCAATGCAACGTCTGTTTCTGGTTAAAAACACCATCTTCCTCTGGAACAAAAAGGTCTATCTCTGTAGGGATCATTTCTGTAATGTTGTCAGAATAACAATCTGAGCCTGTCAGTGGAAAAAAAGAACTTTAGTGGACGCACTATGATAGGATGTGTTTGTATGCTGCAGCTATTACAACCCAAAAAAAACTCAGGTTTTGAAGTAGCAGAATAACGCATTAAATGACCAACCCAATTATTACTTTGACACAATTATGTTTTCACCTTGCAGGGCAGCATCTCGTCTCTGGGCACCGACTGAGCTCGGCCCTCCGCCTTTAGTTTGTCTCTCCTCTTCCTCACACTCCTGCCACGCAGAAAACTCTGCACCTGAACACACACACAGGAAACACAACGACTGGAGTCACAACTGGAATCATAATGAAAGACCAGTGAGGAAAATAGGACAGATTATTGATCCCTTAGTATACGCACAGGAAAGAGTCTTGTACGAATCACAGGTTAATTTGTAGAATAAGGATCTAAAATGTTACTGGAGTTACTGGTTTTACCTGGGGGGCTTTGGTCAGCAGAAGAGCCACATCTGGATTGTTGTGCTCCCTGGCCTGGTCCAAAGCCGTCTGACCTGCCTGCAGGAACACACAAAGATACACACAGGGACAGTAAGAAAGACTCAAAGACAAAGGAATTACCGTAAATATTCAAATAGAGTGCTCAAATAGTAGTTATAGTAATAGTAATAGAGTCTTTTTTTCTAAATCCAATTAAAGCAAACTCAAAACTTTCTTCATGTTCACCTGCTGATCCAACAAATTCACTTCACAGTTTCAAGACACTGAGCAGCTCAATGAACTTACAATACTTAATTTCTTTACTGATAAAAATCTGCAGGGTCCAGTTGGTCAGTAGGTTTCAGATATCATATTGGATCAAATCTGGAAAAGGGATTGGTAGTAGTAGCTAGTAGTAGCTAAAGCAGATATAAAGAAGATATAAGGCTAGCATTTTAGCCTTTCAGTTCAACAAAGTAATGGGGCGGGGCAGGACACTCAAGCTGCATTGATTTCACACTTGACATGCGTCATTCTCCACAATCACCGCTGCCCTGCACCAGTACTGCGCTCATACTTTCAGCCCCACCATCACCCCAGCCTGCAGGCTCCGGCTAGTGGGGTTTAAGATGTTATCTCACCACTCCTCAAGTTTCTGCCCATAAAATAAATCTGTGAGGAGTGATGAGGTTGGAGCCTAGACGCCAGACACAAGCTATGTTCTGCTGCTGCAATAAACGTTTCAAACTATCACTGCGTGTGCTGTCTGACTGAAATTAAATAATTAAAAGATCCCCCCAAGATTTCTAGGTTCAAGCTGTTTTCCAACAGCCACATAAAATACTGTATAACCAGTGTGTAATGTTGCCTTTGCACCTTTAAGTAGATGTCAGGAGGCAGGGATGGCTTAAGATTGCTTACACAACAGACTGTGTTTGACTTGAACATGAATAAAGGCAACACTTCTTCTAATGATGTAGAAAGAGGCTGCAGGCGCTCACATTGTTGCAGATGCGGCTGTCCGCTCCGGCCTCCAGCAGCAGACGTACTGACTTCTTATGATTCAGAGCAGCTGCAACGTGGAGCGGTGTGTCCCCGGCCTGAAAAAACACACACACACACACACACGTTGTTGTTGTTTATCATGATGTCATTTTTAAAATGTTTCATGTTCCTAAAATCAAGGTCTGCTATTTCTTGATAACAGATCGTTGCTATGACGAACAGATTATTGCTAGGGATGCGGCTCTAATCACATAATCTGGAGGAATAACTGTAATCATATCAATCTCAAGTCCGGTGAATGTGCTGTCGGAAACAGCTAGCTTAGCTCATTTTAATGTGAGTAAAAACAGCTAGGTTAGCTCATTTTAATGTGAGTAAAAACAGCTAGCTTAGCTCACTTTAATGTGAGTAAAAACTGCTAGCTTAGCTAATTTTAATGTGAGTAAAAACAGCTAGCTAAGCTAATTTTAATGTGAGTAAAAACAGCTAGCTTAGCTCATTTTAATGTGAGTAAAAACAGCTAGCTTAGCTCATTTTTACAATTCTACAATTTTAAAACCTAAAACGGAAAGATAATCACTTTTAAATTTAATAAAATAATTTACAAATCAATATATATATATATATATATATATATATATATATATATATATATATATGTATGTATATGTACTGATATATGTATATATATATATATACACACACTACCAGTCAAAAGTTTGGACACATTTTCTCATACAAGTGAATGAGAAAGTGTGTCCAAACTTTTGACTGGTAGTGTATATATATTATTGATAAACTATTGATTTCGTAAGTAGGTATCCAGGTAATAAGCGGCAAGAGACCTGTCAGGGTTAAATTCCGCGATAACAACCGACTCCCTATATAGGAACCCTTACTTATTCAAACAACAGCTGAATCACGTCCACCACTCATCACCATGTTTCATACCAAAGAAGTTAATGTAATGACATCATCAACAAACCAAGCATGATGACAGAGAAAAATAAGTCTCAACTTTCTGCTCTAACTGGAAGGTTTTTTATACATGTGATTAAATTAAACAAGATCATGCAAACAGCAGTTTCTGTTTATATTTCGTGCTTGTATGAACATTTAAATCTTCTACATAAACCACTGAAGAGAGACCAACATGAAGCCAAAACAAATATATTACACATTTTACATTTATAATCCCAATTCCAATGTAACAGACAAGACGTGTTCTTCTTTGGGTATTTGTAAATCACGTCCTGCTCACTCAGTCACTCACCAGGTTCTTCTCTGACACGGAGCAAAAGGCTCCCAGTAGGATGCGGATCATCGGCACGTGGTTATAGCGAGCAGCCACATGGAGACAGGTGTCCCCCACCTGGAAAAAAAGATGTAAACATTAGACAACATTTTTTAATTGTAAAATGAAGACTTGAACTACGCTTAAAAGATTTCACACAACAGATTCAAGGGATTCAAGACACTTTTGCATATTTCTGAATAAGTGATTAAAGAATGAGAAATTAATCAGCTTTTAAAATGTCAGGATGTTGGTTTCAATCCTCTAGATGAATGCATCAATAATCAAACACTCAAAGTGAGCTGTGTTTATTTCTACTGTCATCTTTAACCCAACTGAAGAATGTCAGTATTCTTTCTTCCTGTGACATTAAGTGACTTTTGCTCCTCAAACATCTGATTTAAACATTAAAGACTCCTCAGTGAGCTTCCAACGATCAGCACTCAGGCTGCAGCTCAGACCGATGACAACAACCAGCTCCTCCTGTGTGTGTTTGCTGAGTAACTACAGCTTCCCCGTGAGGCTGCGTGTTGCGTTTGAAGTGCAAATGTACCGTGCACTGTTTCATTATTAAAAGACGACTGTGGCATGTAAACAGCACTGTGGGACTGAAGTGCAGACAGCCGGAAGACATCCTGGATGATATAACGGAAATGTGAGTGAGAGAGGAAGAAGTCGAGACAGTCGAGTTTGTTTCTGCTCAAGTTTTCTGTTCTTTCAGGTAAAACGAAATCAGAGAGAAAGGTCGTTAAAAATACAGCAACAGGTGAAGTATAAATGTACTTAGATTCAGCTGTGAAGGAGTCAACTTGACACTGCAGCCATCACAGCCTGTTTCACTGCTGCTGGCTGAAGAAACTTACAGGACAGGGGGGTAGGTGTCAGACGAAGCGATTAACTGCACGCTGCCTTTGTTTACATTTTCCAGCACAAAAATTTAAAGTGAGTGATACATGTGACTGTTAAAGAAAGCAGGGCGAGATTTTTTGTTAAAAACCACCACTTAAGTATGAACAGGACAAAATCAGCAAACAGATAAGCGGTATGGTTTTGTCCACAGGGAGCGCAAAAATGAACACAACCAAAAGCTCCTCACAGGAGCGTTAAATATTTTTTGGACATTTTGGGGCGGAGCAGCAAGCTGTAAAATCCACATCTGCCATGTTGTAATCTACATTTGTATGCAGGATCTGTAGGCGCTGGACTGGATTTTGGTATCAGAAGTGTTCTGGTTTCTGTTTGTAGTATTGACCAATCAAATATCAGCAGGCTTTGGTTGCATGCAGATAAAACAGTCCGTGTGAAGAGCAAAAGAGGAGAAACGCAATCCTCTACAACACTGTCCTAGATCTCATGGACATTTTAGCTTCTGTTAATCTCTACTAGGGCTGCACGATGTGGACAAAACAGACATTGTGATAACTCTTTCTTCTGCGATATTTATTTATATATAAAAACATACAGGAAATCATACCAGATAAACAAAAAAAGATGTGTTTTCATAAACATAACAAACAATTAACAATCATTCTTTTCATTAGTTGGGACTTTTAGGTCTACTTTCTTCTAACACAACAAAACCCTCCTACTTTTGTCACTCTTGGTTCAGTAACTCTGACAGCCTTATGAAAAAGCAAAGAGAGAGTTCAGGTGGGGCGACACGTTTCTTTATAAAACAAATACAAACACATTTGTGGGCTACATTAGTTATATTTTATGTCATCAATAATGTCTAACGGGGACCAGCCCGGTGACGGTAATTTTTATAAACGAATGCTCACTTTGTCCCACTTACTATCGACACACACAACCGCACGCCGTGTGTGTGCGCTGCAGGTGTAGCCTCTAAAAGTAAACGCTCCATGGCAAGTCCGCACTGTTAAGAGTCCATATACACCCACCAGCCTCTTCATTAGGTACACCTGAAAAATCTAATGTAATCCAATACAACAGCTCAGCCGTAAGATTTGCTTTTATGTTGCCTGTAATGTACAGGCGTTTTTTCTAAGCTGTCATAGAGGTGTTCAATGATACTTCAGCATCAAGGTCATAATTAGTGGTGGGGCTGTACTGAGCTGCACGATATTTAGAGGTGTTCCTACTACTCTGGCCCCCTCATGTATGTAAACAGGGAGACACATCTCAATATAATGTAGTTCAGTACAACACCACCTTTAACTACGGCCTCAGTAATAAACATCATTGAATTTACACTCTTCAGACTTTCAACAAACAAAAACTAAACTTCATAAAAGCAGAATCCATGGCAGTGCTGTTGTATTGGATTACATTAGATTGCACAGGTGTACCTAATGAAGTGGCCGGGGAGTGTATGTGGCCACAGTGTTAACCAGCACTGATAACAAGAATGAAAATAGTCACTAAGCTGCCTCACGTAACAGTGCGTCTGCCTTGATCACCCTGTTGACACAACTGTGTATGCATGTTTACAGTTTACAAGCAGATGACACACAGACTCTGCAGCTCAGCGGTCATTCCACTCTGCGCTCTGGTGAAGAGCTGCACTAATGTGATATCAGACGGACTTTTCCTGTAGAAAAGTCATGGAAACAAGAAACTGGCAAGTTTTTTTGAGCTAAGCAACAATAAAGAAGCAGCTTGATATGTTTCAGTCAATTTGCTTCACTATCGCACGTCCTGCGATGCGACTACTGCACATGTGCGCATCGTTCAGCTCTACTATAAACAGACATCTGAAGGCAAGTGCAGCTAACAATCCGCTCTTAGACATTCAATCTATCTCTCTTCTCAAGTTTCAAGTTGGACTATAAACAAAGACGCGCACAGAAAAGGAAGTCTTGACTAGAAGTCCTTTGTCTCTAACCGCTGGCTCAAGTGGAAGCCCCGAAAAGTTGTCCATTGCTCTCAGAGGATATATCATCATCAGACGACAGCCGATGGGTTCAGAGATTGAGTTTGCAGTCGTTGTGGTGAATACAGTACCACCTTAAAGAATCATTATTAATCAAGTTCTGTCTCTGTCCATCTGTTTAAGTCTAATGTACGCTTGCTTTTATCATGCACTCGGGAGAAAATATCTGCAGTCCAATAAAACATGTATTTTGCATCATATCTCACAAACTGAACAAGATCGCACAGGACAGGTGATGTTTTGTCCTGGGAAAGATATCTGCTAAAAGTTTTCCACAGAAAAAAAGCTGCTGCTGGAAACAAGGTTATACCGTGAGAGTAAAAAAGATAGAACATTTTTGGCCCAGCAAAACAAAAACAATGAACTTTAAAGAAGCAAAAAAAAACCCCTCCAAAGAGTCAGGTGAAACATCCAAATGTTAATGAGTCACAGCGGGAACGTCTTTCCAAATTCAAACAAGTCATGTTTTTAACTGTTAATAAATAAAATACTGAATAATGCAGCGTTAATGGAGGCTGAGTCAACCCAGAATACAACAGGGAGCTCCTGGTTACATTATTTACACACTGATCCTCGTGTTAGTCAATAATTAAGAGCAAACCCACTGAGGAGGATGCACTTTAGATGTCAAACAAAATATTAAGTGGAAGATGCATAACCTAAAATGACACTGTGTCAATGATGATAGCAGAGGAGCTGAAATGTTAACCTGCCTACAACAACAGATCTACAGGAGACACACTGGGCCAATATCAATATGTTACACACTTTCTGTTCCATTACCCAACTGGTGCCAAGGGTAAAAAACAACATGAACTTCACACGTAAAACAACAAAACCATTTTTAAAGCAGGGGGACTGATGGGAAATGTGGTCCAACTTATAGAAAAACACCAGGACCAAGAGAAGCACAGGAACAGAAGCTTCCACTTGTCTTAAAGGACTTAGGTAGTTAGATGGGCAGTGAGAGCCAACACATCCACAGGGTCATCAAGAGGGCACCTTCACACCGGTGTTTCATCAGGTTACGCCCACAACACCTCGAGGAGGCTCCACAGTTAGCACTGGCGTCCCAGAACCAGCCCCCTCCATGCTAGCTCTCACCACCCACCAAAACCTTGTGCTATCACATCCTTCAGTAAAAACTGCAACTTTTCCTGGTGCCATCGTTATATATATGAAAAAGAAATGGCATGGAACAAAGGATTACTGTTACATTTATTTTGGCCCCCAACTGACATTATTTCTCCTCATCCAAATCCACTGACTTGTTCTAACTGCTTCGTCTGACATCTCCTTTACTGCCTTTCACAGACTCTGTCCACGCACTCCCAGTTCTCCCAGTAGTTGATCATGCTATGAACCCTCTACATCCCACTTCTACCAGATAAACCCTAACCTTTCATCCTTGCTGTTCAGCTTCTGCCGAAAAATCTGAGCTGAACTGTTACTGGACGCACTTTGATTGATCAAGGTTTATGTTGCAGCCATTAAAGCCTGTTTCACTGCTGTAGGCTGAAGAAATCTACTCAATTCCACAACTTTTTATGTCATTTAAACTCAAAATATAAAAAGTCTCACACTACAACAGAGTGGATCAGGACTGGTCAATATTTGCTGCCCTTTAAATGTAGATGTGACAGATGCTTGTGTGTCTGCATCCACCTCATTATCCACCTGACTCCAGCAGCAGCAGCAGCCAGTGGAGCGCTCCTGCAGACTTACATGGTTCTTGCTGTCGGGCCTGGAGCCTCCCAGGAGGAGAACCTTGGAGCTCTGAGCATGACCGTTCTGACACGCGAGGTGGAGGGCGGTGTTTCCTGCCTGGAGACAGGTGGAGGAGAGAGTCAGAGTCTCATGTAGCTTTGACCTTCAGTGGAGGTCATTTGTAAGAGTGAGAATGTGATATGACTTCTGGAAAGGTTTTATTGCCCTTAAAGATGTAGCGTGGATAGATTGAATGATTATAGGACTAAACTGTGGTCTAAAGTGGAGTAACTTTGGACTGACCTTGTTCTTGGCGTGAACGTTGGCTCCGGCCTTCACCAGCAGTTTGACCGACTGGCTGAAGCCGTGCCAGGAGACCTCATGGAGAGCCGTGTTTCCATCCTGACAGGAGGAAAGATACAAATCAACCACAGTCAGACAGATTAATCCAACTTAATGTGAATGATGGCTGTATTCCATTTAGCTGCTTCCATTTCATGGTCCTGCTTGTGTGCATGCTGACTGCCTCAGATGGCTTTCTCAGACACCTGAATAGAACAGAACTGTTGTTAAAGTTATTATTAACACCTGTGCTTTTCCTCCTGTTGGATGTAAGAATGTCTGCTGTGAAAAAAAGCCCATTGTGCCCTCATCTTGTATTATTGTGATGTCATTTCATCAATTGCATGATTATGCACACAGAGGTCGCCTGAGGCCGTCTGCAGGAGGTTCGTTTCCAGGGTTAGAGATAAAGAGATACAAAATATGGATTTTCTCAATGACAAAACAAAAACAAAAACAAAATAGGTTTCAAATGTGGCTTTTTGTAACTAAATAAAGACACGAGTCTCTGTGAAGCTTCATGTAGCATACTTTAAAACCAAACAAGCACACATCCCTCATGAAATGAATAGTCTGAAAGTCCTACATTCATTCTCACCATGCTCCAAAACACACATCTGGACATTTCTGTTTTAGCATGTCGTTGTATTTTGCCTCATAAAGTTATTTACAGTATCATCAAGTGTCACACACTCCCAGAATCAGCACAACCTCAGCTAACTGTACATGTCACTCAATAGAGAGTTCACTACACTACAATAGAGGATATCAGCCTATAAAACAAAAAACAAAAAACTGAACTTTTTTTTGCATATTTTATTGCAAACCAAACTGCAAACCATACGATGGAAAAATAAACTTGACGCTGCAAGTTGCACACGTGTGTTAGGATTGTTCTAGAAGTGATGTGAAGCTTCGAGCTCCTACTGTTCATGAGTTATGCCTTTTCTTTTGGCCAGAGTCTTTTTTGACAGGAAGTGTCTTGTTTTTTTTGCCAGGGCATTTCCTCATCAGACGCAGAGTCGTCGGATTTTTCTTCCACATCTCCTCCATCAAAGATCAACTGCAAAGCCTCGGCTGTATTGTACCTCTTTTTTGCCATTTTTGCCATCTTTTTATATAAAAACTAAACTTTGGAAAACTTATCTCTTCCCTCTCTTCTCTCGACTCTCTCTGTCGTCTCGCTTTGACCTGGTACTCTGTTTTCGCCTCCGCATCGTTGAATAACACACAGGCTGATGGCAGCTACTGGAGCCAATCAAGTTGTCCGATTTGGAAACGTGACTGTCTACATCAGCAACAAAGATGGCTGATGAGCACTGATCTATACACATACATAAGATGATGAGCAACGCGCCAGGCAAAGAGAGGAGACTATCCATGTATTTTTTACACCTTTACGCTTTAGTTTACTGACGGAACGAAAATTCACACAAGCAAGCTTGGGCTTGTTGGAAAGCTCTATTTCTTTAGTTTATGTGAAACAAACCGTCAAAGAGTTATGACGCTCTAAAGACGACATGGAATTTGGGCCCGTATACGGGCCCGTGGGTCTCAGTGGGCAGACTTTCTGTATATAAGACTCTCTGATTTAGTGTTCTACCACTAATAACAGGATGTGTGGCTGAGTGATTATTCATAATGAGCCAACTGTAAGGGAGTTATGTAGAAAAGGGCTTTATTAAATAATGCCTGGTATTACTGGCTGGATTATTGCTGTGAACCACTAAGTCTGAACTAAAATACACGTTTAATGCACTTTATTCAGCACGTTCAGACTTTTTGAAGCAAATGCAAGTAAAAACCGTGTTCATGGTTATAATCTCTGCTCTGCAGGTCATTACTCTTTTCCCTGAGACTACTCTAAGCAGATTACAGGCACGCGTTTCACTACCATTATCAGATGCTTTAATGCACTTATTTGAAGCTTTGAAATTCTGCCTCTCTCTCTGACAGTTAGCCGTTCGCCTCTGTGTGTATATACAGTATGTGTGTATGTGTGTGTTTCTGAGATCTGCACCTTGTCCTGTCTGTCCAGTGCACACCCTTCCTGGATGAGAGCGCTGATGATGTCACCATTTCCCACCACAGCAGCCCGGTGCAGCGCCGTCTGCTCGCCCTGCCAACACACACACAGACACACAAAACTCTGAGCGACCACATGTGACAAGAAACACTCAGGACTCCCTAAAAACACAGTGTTTCACCTGGCCAGGGTTTGCAGAATGTAGCAGTGCCCCGTGCAACCATAAACGAACCCGTCTGAGTATACTTTTGTTGTTGGACATAATTCAGTCCCTCTAAATGTCGATATATTTTGGTAGTAGATTGTTTCCAGTGTAATATCATAAAGGTCAAAGGGGAATATTCACAGTGAGGTCAAATCAATTTGAAAAGAAGTAGAGCTGCAGTTTCAGCCGCAGCTGAAGTAACTAGGGCTGGGTATCGATAAGGATTTCTCAATTCAATTCGAATCCAATTCACAAGGTCCGGATTCGATTCGATATCGATTTGTTTAGGGGTATTTCAGTTACAATATAAATGCACCTCTAACATGGTGCATTATCATAATTTTTTAATGTTTACAATAAGAATTGACCCTGAAGAAGTTACATCATGCATTTTTATTTAACAACACACAGCAGTCAACACAATATTTACAATTTTAAGAACCAGACAGATTATTAACGTTTTGTCCAGTTTCAGATTTTTAGTCTGAACATCTGGCTCATGGTTTTGATTAAATAAACTGGGCTTCAACTTGCAAAGAAGAAAACCACACGAGACTAAGAGTAATGGGGTGAGGCATATTGTGTAACAACATGCAGAAAATACACGTGCGGCCAAAGCCGATGCTAACGGAGTGTAACATAAACATCAGTGCAAAACTAACTTACATATTCATGGACGCACAAAAGATAAAAAGAGTCCGTCGGAGATCACTGATGTCTCTGTAATAGCTGCAGTAAACAAGTCCGGGCATGTCTCCCTCACTGCCATGTTTAAGGGGCTGCGCTGAGTCGTGCTGCGTTTGGAAGCGCTCAGAAACGTGAGTGATCATACACGTTTTTACACATATTTTTAAGGATCGATCCCCGGATTTATAAATCGATATTGGGTCATTCAAATGAGAATTGATTCGAATCGGAAAATCTGAAAAATTTAAAAGATTTTAAACCCAGCCCTAGAAGTTACACTCAGGCTGAGCTCTCCTGCAGGTTTAATCTTGAGCATAAGGCAAAAATTTGCTTCCTAGAATACTTTTAAGGTTACAGTTTTGATAACTTATCTGAGAAGTGACCAGATGACCCAACCTGAGCCGATAAAATTGCACACAGGGCACCGCAAGGTGAGACACTGTGTTTTAGAGAGTCCCTGAAGCACTCAGCAACAGGAGAAGAAACATGAAGAACAACACCCAAAATTTGGTATCTTATTTATCATATTGTAACTTGACAGTATTCTTTCTGTGTGACTTTAGTACCACACATATTCATAAATCTAATCAACAAACAGCATTATTACAACTAGAAAATTACTAAAAACAAAGATTTTCATCCATCAAAGTGACACAGCCTGGAAGGTAAAGGAGGGTTTGGTGGGATTTTCTTTCCTGCTTACTTGAATTGAACAAACACATGAATGGATGTCTTATGTCAGTGCATGGAGTTTGAACTAAGCTGAATTACTGCATATAAATGAGATCAATGCTAGACCAGGCAAATGTAATAGATAAAGGTAATTTTTTTCCGCTGACAGAGAGACACCTTTTTGTTCAAGAGGAAGATGATTTTTTTAACCAGAAACAGGCGTTACATCTCTCCCTCAAAGACAACAGACTCCATCGATAAAAACACTTATTTTACCGTACAGAACACAGTTGCTGGCCTTGGTCAGCTACTTTGTGTGTGTGTTATTGTGTTTTTTCACAAATATTGTGTTGGATATAAACTAACCTTTTAAAATACCAAAGTTACACAAATTCACAAAAAACAGGGGTAGACCTGCATCTCCTGTGTTCTTTGAGGTAAAATTACCTTTTTTGTCAATGGAGTCTGGTGGCTTTGAAGAAAGCGATGTAATGGTTTAAAAAGAAAGCATCTCATAATAACAATCTGAGCCTGTAAGTGGAAAGAATTATAGGATTACATTAAAGCCTGTTTTCACTAGCTAAACAAAATGAAAAGGGGATTAAACATAAAAAAACAACCTTTAAATAAATCCCTTTATTAAAAGCAATTTATCCCTGAGATCACTGTCCCAAGCAGTAAGGATGTAAATATGGTCCCCATGCAGCAGTTCCACAAACCACAGCTCTTGTAGCTCTTTAGAGAGCTCAGCGGTTTGTGTAAAGAAAGAGTGGTTTGTGTGAGGAAATGAAAGCAGTGAGTGAAGAGTCCCAAGAAAAGCTCCTGCTCACATTTACGCTCAGCCATGAATGGAATCCTGCACACAGAGCAGATTAGTGATGAGTGACAGCAGGTCAGGTTTGACATGAGAGCAATGAAGGAGGAGGAAGAGGAGGAAGAGGGGAAGCCAGATAAAAGCCAGTGGAGGGTGGGAAGGAAGGACGAGGGGAAAATTTTCAGCTGGCACTGTAGGAGCAGGTTTGGCTAACCTCCTTCTCTCTCCCTGATCCTCCAGGCTCTTTCCCATCCCTCTTCCTCTGTCTTCTCCCCTCCTCCTCTTCCTCTTCCTGCTTCAGTCTGCACTTCCTGCCCCCTGCAGTCCTGGAGGATGTACTGCAGCCTTCTGCGGAGCTCATTGACCACAGAGAAGGAATTTGGCACTGCTGGTTATCACTGTCTGTGGGGGGTTTGCATCCTGTGGGCAAACCCACAAGGGGGCAGTCGAAAGAGTCCCATTCCAGCCCACTGGAGGTCATTAGACCACAGTTGTCTTTGTGTTAAGGAAAAAAAGTAATGTTGTAGATCTAACAAAGCAAAAAGATGTGCACTCCACTGGAAACCACCAGTCGGGCTGATGTGGGAGAGCTGGAAGTGGATGGGAAGTGCAAGTAGCAGCTGACAGTCGGATGGATTTACTCACGTCGTCTTGGATGTCCAGGTCGCAGCCGGCTTTGAGCAGGATACGCACAACCTCAGTGTGGCCTTTGTAGGCAGCCAAGTGCAGGGGGCTTCTGCCATACTGTGGACACAAAACACACACACACACACAACTCAGTCATCAAAACACCAGAGTGCACACAAGCATCCCATCAATATGCCAGCCCAGTATAACAAAAAGACCTCGTTCAGGAGGATGGAAAGGACATGAGGTCACTGTCCTCCAGTTGTTCCTGAGAGAACGCATTCAAAGACGGACAGACGGACGTACAGACACCCTGCAAACATTGAGCTTTGCAGAGTCATAAAAACAAAAGTCTCTGATCAGAATACAGTTCACACATAAGATACAAAAATTCAACAGATGTATCCAGCAACACAGTAAATTATCTGTAAAGCACAGAAACCCACCGCTGTCGTCCTGCACGCAGAGTCACAGCCTGCCGAGTCGGATTTCTGCAGGATAAGTAACAGCGCTGAAGACAATCTGCTGCAGAGTACGATCCATCTCATTAATGAGTCGAGAGAAAACAAACATATCCTTAATCCTCAGTTTAAGAGACGAGTGCACAATGTGCACAGCTGCTGATGTTAGCTGAGCAGAGGATAAACTCTGCATCCTGCCAATATAAGGATCTGCAGGCCCCAGAGCAGAAAGGTTACTTAACCTTCAGGAGGTTTAAAGGATAAGATCAGCAGAATCCACCACTTGCCTCAGGAGGTATTTAGACGTGCAGAGGGAGTCAGCTATCCCTGCAGAGAGCTCTGCTTCATCACAATACCACTATTGGAATTATATTTGTGATAATTATTTTTTGGGCCTTTTATGCCTTTATTAAGTGAGAGGACAGGAGTGGATAGTGTTGGATACGGGGGAAGAGAGAGTTGGGATGACACGCAGGGTGGGGCCGAGGGCGGAGCCGAACACCGGGTCGAATACGGGGCCGCAGCATCGGAGACTGTAGCCTCTGCACCGCTGATCCTACCCTACCTGTGCCCAGAATGAGCTGTATTTTTAGCTTGTGCTCTTTACACAAGCAATTCAAATACGGTGCCTTCTTCCCCGCTACACAAACGAGAGCAGGCTAGATGTTGAATGGAAGGAGTGAGCATTCTTATGTGAGAAAAAATATTCTGTGAATTAGAGAAATAAACTATTATTTTAAGACTATTTAAGAGCGGTCATATTCTAAAGCACAAATTAAAACAACCCAAGCTTGATTTAGTTTGAATCTAGCTGAGGCCATGCTCCACTTTTCCTGCTCTGGTTTCTCTAAGAGTAAGTACGGTGGCCGACAAGGCCAATCATGCTGCAACGGCCAAATTCAGAAACTATGCAACTTCAAAATAACTTGATGTTATCGCATGATTTTGCACGCGCGACACTGTAGTTCTCCCGCAATCTTGTTCTTCCAGAACCGCGGGGCAGACGGAACACACCGGACACAGATCCTGTGGGATCGAGGGGTTAGTCATTGCATCAAACATTAGTTCCCTTTGAATGCAAAGATCCTCTCTGACACCGACATTAAAAATCAACACAAAACATTCACACAGCACACTAATTCACTCAGTAAATGTCATATGTAACAAATGTGACAGCTGTTCGGGGTGTACTGCTACCCAATACATGTATGATGTATCAGTATCCAGGTGGTTTATTATCATGGCTAAACTCCTGAAGGACACCCTGATGGTGCGAATAAATCCAAAACTATCTGCATAGAAAGATGACGTTAGAATTAAGCAATGAAATATGTTTTTGTTCTGTGTTTATGGATAACATAATTGAAATGCACAGATGCTCTGCACCACAGCTCAGAGGGTGACGTGACAAAAATGAACGTCAGCAGCAGGAAGTTCATTGTTTCAGCTGCCAGCAGATGTTACAATAATATTATCTGAGAGGATTCAGTTAAACACATCCTGAACACCTGACATGATGAAGAGTGACAGAGCAGGATGTCAGCAGGCAGGGAAGTATTCAAACATCAAACAGCAGATCCAGGTGAGTCCTGTTATTCTAAGTTTAATTACAGATGCAGTGTTTATTCCCACACAGCAGCACAAGCCGTATTACACCCCGGGTATTATGTCGTCTGGGGAGGTTCATGCTTTGTTTGGGTGCGGCTCGGTCTGCATTCATGTGGTGCTCAGATTGAGTTTCACCGGGCTGGAGTTGGAGGGGAGCCACGAGCCGGGCTCAGGTAAACAGCAGACCTCAGACCGACTGTCAGACTGTGTTCTCCAGACTAATACAGGTTTATGTGAGCTGGTTTTTCAGTGCCAGTAGGTTAAGGATTAAGTCAGGGATACATTTTCCATGTGTGCATGATGGCTGCCACGTCTTCCCTGCATCTGTTTGAGCGTCGGCTATGCACATAGGATGCAGTATGCACATGAGCAGTAGGGGCAGTGCAGAGGCAGAGGGGATGAGACAGGGTCAACACAGCAGCAGGGACAACAATGACAGAAAGTTCTGAAGACAAGAACTTTGTGTGTCCACTGAAAGGCTGTCGCTTTTTCTGCTGTGATCTCAGAACATAACAGTAACCTCCTCGATGTCACCATGTCTGCTGCTTACATCCCGATCATACGGTAGGTGCATATGGCCTGAGCTCTCTGGTGGTCCCTCTAGAGGTATCCTCCTAATGGCCAAGTGTGTGAATAATTACGTTCATGACACAGCCGGTTGTGTACGCGAACGCAAGGTTAAAAATATTAGTATATCTCCAGGCTTAGCCCCACCAGTGTTGTGGAGCTGTGTTTAGCTGCAGATGCTTCTTCACATTTGAAGTCGAGCTCTTCACAGCTGACGAGCACTTATTCTCCAGACACAGCTTACATTTCACCGTCCTGTTGTTCTCGTCCCTTTCACCCAAACATTCAGAATAATGTGAATATTTCCACAAAGTAAACGCTGTCCTCTCTGCCATCTCACTCGCTGAGTTAGCTAGCTACACATGCGCACTGACACGGCTGTGTTTACCTTCTGCTGGTACGCAGCTACCTGCCAAGAAGGAGGAGAAACAGAGCCTCATTAAGATTCTGTTTGTGTGGCAACAAAAGGAAAAGAGAAATACGGTGATTTGTTTTTATTAACAGATCATTTTTAATGAAAAAGTAACAAAATAATGCATAACTTGAATTGCAGAACTAATGTCTTACGTTACTTGTTACAACAGGGGTCTCCAACCTTTTCTCATCTGAGAGCTACTTTGAAAAAATTAAGTGGCCAAGAGCTGCATCACATCCCTGTAACTGCTGGTGTCGCCCCGTGTTGCTTCTTTTGTCGACTGATTGTTGGTACCACAGATGAGGCACACACACTTGTCCTTCATATTCGTGAATAAAAACTCGCTTTCCCACTCCCTGTGTAGTACTAAATAGTATGTTTAAGCTTTTTTTCTTCATTGTCCATCATAAATCTGGCTAAACAGGCTAATAGCACAGAAGTCTTCACTGTAGCTCAACTAGCGTACAGCAAAACTGACCCAACCTGCCAATGGAGGTTGCTGCAACATTGCTGTGATTGGTTAGGTTCAGACGTGGACAAACTTGCCAGAAGCATCACCTCTTTTTATTGACAGCTGATAGGCCTAACCTATTATATTGTACTGGAGGGGGCGGGACATCTGTGTGTTTGACTGAAAGGTGTATTGATTTATTTATTTAGTTATTGTATTTATTTTCAGATTTTGTGTACAGAGTCTGTGAACCTCTCGGCGAGCTACTAAAATCCAGTAGCTCACGAGCTACCTGTTGGAGACCCCTGCATTACAACAACAACGTAATCTGAGTACTTTAACAGATTACTTTGTAATGTGTTAGCGCCAACACTGATGATAAATGGATGGAAGAGATATCACAGTTACCTTTGATCTTTGGTCTTTGACCACTAAAATCTAATCACATCATCTTTGAGTCAGAGTGGATGTTTGTCCTAAATGTAAAGATTTTCCCTCCATGTGTTCATTTCATCACAAAAAGAGAAGGAAGTCATGACTGTGTTTTTTCTCAGGATGCAAGTTGACCTTTGACCGTTCACTTCATACTTTTATTGACACTTTTAAAGACATTTTTGTGCCAAACTTTCTTGCAGGCTTTTCGGAGCTTTCCTGTTGTTGTTCGTGAGAATGGGACGGAGGTACGGACTGAAGGAAGGCAGATCGGTTCAGTTACAGAGCATACACTGTAATGATTTTAATAACTTCCTTTTAGTTAGAATTATCTAAGGAAATACAAGTATCAGATCAGGACTCTGTATCAACGGATATTCCTATGAAATTAGTGGAACCAGTTGACCTCTGACCTCTCCAGATTGTGAACCAACAGGTGATCAGGTCCTGAACTTGAAACCATCCTCTCCTCGTTTCTTCTTTGTTCCCAGCCTTAATCTAACCCCTGTACACCATCCTTCCCGCCTCCTTTCTTTACATCTGTTTAGGCTCTCAGTCTCAATTCATTCATCATTTCAGCCTTCAAACAAATACTCCTACATTCCTCTTCATGAGCAGAGGAATGTTTCATATGAAACTCTGCCCCCTTTCATCCCAGATTAAGCTTTCATACTGGCACTCTGCCAAAACAGCCAATGCAGCTGGTCCACACTGAACCATCAGAGCGAGCTGCAAACACGTCATGTTGTTGTAGCTGTAACAATACGATGCCATGTGCTCATGTTCCCGTGGAAAACTGGTTTTCAGTGCCAGAACAGAAAACACAAAACACAGAAAGCAAACACATCCAGAGTAAGTGTTCTCACATCAGTGGTGCTCAGCAAGGCTCTGTATGTGGACCCTGCACTTTGGGTGTCTAACATACAGAATACACCAATAACATTTAACCAAAGACACCATGAAGACGCCTACAATATCAGCTAAAAGCTAGTTTATACTTGAGTATTGAATCTGTCATGGAAATTTCCACTGGGACCTTAACCGTGAGAAATGGCCTCAGTTTTAGATGTACTATGTGGTTTCACAGGGTCATACAAGGCTTTGATTACGGCACACATTCGCCGTGGAATCGTTTTGAAGTTTATGCAGGTGGTAATTTTTCGGCACATAACGTTGCTGAACCTCGACCTGACCAACTGAAGCAACCCCAGATCATAACCCTGCCCCCACAGGCGTGTACGGTAGACACAAGGCATGATGGCTGATGGGTGCGTCACTTCATCTGCCTCTCTTCTTACCCTGATCACCCATCACTCTGGAACAGGGTCAATCTGTCCTCATCAGACCACATGACCTTTTCCCATTCCTCCAGAGTCCAATCTTTATGCTCCCTAGCAAATTGAAGCCTTTTCTTCCGATTAGCGTCACTGATGAGTGGTTTTCTTAAGGCCTCACAGCTGTTTAGTCCCAATCCCTTCAATTCTCTTCGCATGGTATGTGTGGAAATGCTCTTACTGTCACTATTTAACACAGCCATAAAAAATCAACAGTAGAACTACTGTTGATTTTCTACCATCTGATTTCACCAAAGTGATTTCCGATCACAATCATTCAAGATTTTTTTCCAACCACATTTTTCCTTGTGACCAAAGGCCTATAGTTGATGAATGACTGAACCCTGAAAACAGCTCTTAAAGCTGCAGTAGGTAAGATGGAGACGAGCGCGGACTTTGCTTCAAAATTTGAAAGATCACCTCCAGGTCCCTCCCCCTCTCTCTCCGCGGCTCTCAGTCCTGCCTCCAAAGCCCTCCCCACAGAGGAGGCTGTCATGTGCGCGCAGGCTCGTAACCACGGCAACTGAAGGATCCAGATATACACTATGTAAAAACGTGAAATGACAACAACCGCAGCCGTTGTATTACACCACCAACACTATCGAAGCTGATACACATCAAACCAGCAGCACTTAGTTTGCTAACAGAGACTGTGGAAAAAACAGAGCCCATTACGCAGTAACTCACTGATGTTGAGAACATTTAGCCGTGAGAGCACAGGCACACAGAACTATCAGGAGGAAGTCTGAAACGGTAACACTGCCTTGACACTTCACAGAGATATTTTCAGCCACACTGCCATGAAACAACTCTGAACAGCAGCCACATTGAGAACAAGCTAACGTTAGCCCGACTGCTACACCAACGTAACACAGCGTCACAGTAACCGCAGACATCTTAGCAATGTGAAACAAATACAGCAGAATGGAGCTGGGGTAATTACCTGTCGAGCAGAACTGTGTAACTCAGTTTTTAATCCTTTCAGGTCCCGTAGCTCTCTCCACCTCGGACATGCCGCTCCAATGTTTACTCTCATTTTGTTTCTGTCTCAATCCAACTCTTTCTTTTTAGTTTAACAGTAGTGTAAGTGTTGGCTTGTTCCTGGTGGTTGTTTTTAAGCCTTCGTGGACATAAACCGGCTGACGCTGCGCACACTGAAGAAATTGAGCTTGACCGTGTGAGCATGCGCAGAGGAGTGGCGCTGCGGAGCGTACAGCCTGAGAGACTGCTCGGCTCTGATTGGTTGTTGTGTTTCGGGAGCGTTGGATTCTTACAAATGCCATTAGGAGCAGTAGGAGGAGCCAGAGGAACATGATTCTTTTCACAGATTATCTCTCATTGTCATCATGTACTACTGCATGTTTAAAGTGACAGTTTGAGCAAATAGGACAAAGTTAGTTTTAATAATGTTACCTACCGAACCTTTAAGTTGACCTTTAGTTAGTTAGTAACTACTATCTCCAAAGTCAAGAATAAAACTCAGAAATACAGTTTTTACTTTCCAAATTGTTTTTACTTTTAACAAATGAAGAAAATCTTGTTTGACAGTGATTCAATCCGACACTCAGTCCCTTCAGACTGCCACATATGAGTAAAGTTGTGTCCTGCCTATAATTACCTCTGCACATCTTTCATCCAGGCCATTGTTCTACATGAGCACTGGCCCAAACTGGCACACAGCAGTGTTACATCATATCCTGTGTACTGGTTAACGACCTTTAAACCTCCGTGTGTTTCAGGAGATGTGAGAGCGGAGATGAAAGAAAAAAAAAGCCTCAGGGGAGTGTGTGTGTGCGTGTGTGTGTGTGTGTGTGTGTGTGTGTGTGTGTGTGTCTCCATGATCCATCTGGCCACGCAGCAGCTCAGCTGTGATGTTGTTTTTGTTTTGTTTTGTGAGGTTTATTTTGACATGTTTCCTTTATTAGACAGGCAGGAGAGATAGAAGGGATGACATTCAGCACAGGGCCCAGACAGGAAACTAACCTGGGGACGCTCGGGGGGGGGTCTCAGTCAAGGTGTTAGTAAATGGTACGTGTTTCAGGGGAGTCTGTATTTTCTAACCCGGGTCCTATTTTTACACGTTAGGGTCTAAATGACACCTTGGTAGAGCCTGCAGGAGGAGGGGTCTTCAGGAACAGTGACTGCTTCCGGGTTAATATCACTACAACATGGGTCAGGGTGTTTCCACAATAGGGACAGTGCAATATGTTACATAGGGACAGTGCAATATGTTATGGTAGGACAGTGCAATATGCGACATGAGGACAGTGCAACATGTTGGGACAGTGCAATATGTGACATAGCGTGTGTGCGTGCATGTGCCATCTGTGAATGTGGACGGATCTATGTGCTGGATTATCAATTTCTGTGAAATTGTTTCCGTGTTTCGTGCGACTGTGCTGAAATGTGAATTGTACCTTTTTGTGTAATTTAACTTGTAAACTGCAGCTGGATGGAGTCCAGGTAAAATGTCCCCAATCGAATCTAATCTAATGTAATCTACAAACACAACAGTAGTAAACATACAGACAGGCGAGCAGTAAAGAAATAAAGCAGAGACACTCTGCTCAACGTGATCGATGCCATCACCCCGTCGTCAGCGCCAGACTATATGCTGCACTCGCGCTGACTGCACAGAGACTTTTTACCAGGAGGCTGCAGGAAAAAGTCAGCTCAAAGTCCAGATGAATGGATTCGGACATCTGCTTTTACGCAAAGCCTCCAATATTGAAAAAGGAACCCAATGCGGTAGTGCAAAAAACTGCAGTTCCTCGAGTGGCCACTTGAGGTTCCAGAAAACAACATTACAGCAGGTGGGCAAATGCCAATTTTTCCACAGAAATGAACATGTTTACAGCCTGGTTTGTTATAAATAGCTAATTTTATTGTTCAAGATAACTGAGCGGGGTGTGAATTTTTTTATAACACACTCGTTTTAATCATATTAAGCCTTAAATTATAGGGTCGGGGTCACTTGATTGACAGGTGGATCCTGAAATAATGATGGATCGCAACATTATTGATTCAGGTATGAGCATCAAAACACACACAGGTCTGCGTCATATCTGCTCTTCTCCTCACGTTGTGCTCACTGCTGGATCACATTATAAATTTAGATAAACTGCTAGGATCGCACTCTGGATCATCTGTCTCTGACCCACGCCGTCCCTCTCGTCGGCATGTCCCGTATTAAAAACTTAGATGCAGTCTCCTCACTGAATAAATACAGACACGATCTGTCTGAATTTCCGTGCGTGTGACTGTGATTTATGGGCATGCGTGTCAATGCCCCCCCCGGTCCGTCAAAAATATTATTGCTCCTGTCTGGTCCGTGTAATCAAAAAGCATGGCAACCCCTGGTTTAAAGCCGCCAGACTCCATTGACAAAAACAGTGATTTTACCTCAAAGAACATAGGACTTTCTTGTCTACTGCTGTATTGATTGGTTTGTTTGTTTTTGTTATTGTGTGTTGAAGCAATCTGTTTAAAACTTTTAGTCATTTAGACCCTGAAATCTGTGAGACGACGGCTTTGGTCTGAAAATACTGGAATTCTCCTTTAACTGCAAAATCATGAGCTGCAAACAAAGTCGTGTTTATCGTGTTCTGTTGTTTGTGCGTCGGACATCAGATGTGTTCAGTCATTGTGACGTAAACTCATTCACCCTGTAACTCTCTGAGCTCATCTGCAGCTCTTAAATCAATTAGACGCAAACAGAGCATGAAAGTGTTAGCAGCACTGGAGCCGCACATGAACATACGAACCTCATCACGTGTCCAAACTGTACTAATGAGAATAAAATCCAGCTGCTCTGCATTCAGTCAAGGGAATAATTTACAAACAGGGGAATATCACGATACATTCAAGTGTTTTAGGAGACACTCGAGTAGCTCCGGGCGGCCGCAGAGCTGTTGTGTGGGTGTGTACCACATGTACCAAAGTCTCCACCAGCATGCTGTCTTACTATCACACTCAGGACGGCTCACTCACCTTGGTGACGGCTACTTTTGCTCCCTTGTTAATGAGCTGGACCACATTGTCGGCCTGTCCCTTGTGTGAAGCTATGAGGAGGCGCTCGGAGAGTGCGAGGACCTCAGCCGCATCCTGCTGGATCATGAAGCGGGGCGAGTGATGCTGCTGTCAGTCAGACACGGAGCTCAGGATCGGGGGGAAGGCCGCGGTGTGACAGTGTCGGATGTCTCCTAACTCATGGTGAGCTCTGCTGCACACAGAGGAGCTGGAGAGGCTGCCAGTGATGGTGTTTCTTCTACAAACTCCACAAACCGCCAGGATTCCTGCCCCTCATCCTCTCAGCTGCTGGAACAGAACAGGAAACACACGGAGTGAAAACAAGGCAGCAACAGGAAAACAGGGAGGAATGGGCCTGACATGCCGACTGTCCAGGTTGTTACACCCACGTTCAGTCCTCGTGGGATCATGTGAGCAGCACAGGAATAATCCGCAATGAGAGCCAAAAAGAGGGGTCAGATTTGGTCAGAGTGCCGACTGTACTGCTGCAGGTTCACACACTATGAGACAGAGAGACACTGTAACAGCTCAGTCAGACAGGAGACACACTGCTGTGGTTTGCGTCTAACCACAGGGAGGGGAGAGCTGCCATGCCTGAAATATATCACGATTTCTTATCATTAAAACACATCGACATACAAAACCTCAGACTCTACAAGCTCACTGGAATGCAATCCTGCCTGATAAGACCTTTAACACCTCTTCCAGAGAAAAAGGTGCTTCATTTTACTGTAAATGACTGAAAATATCTGTAACCTTCAGAAAAGGCCCGGGGCCTGAAGCTGAGCTGTGAAGAAGTGTTGAAACATTTTGACTGTCAAGCTACTTTTTCTTCTCTGAGGAAAGAGATGACGCAGATTACCTGTAAGACGCACGTTAGTCAGAGTTCTCTGACTAACGTAAATGATACAGTACTAAGAGCGCCTGTAGTTCCACCTCAGGGCTAGCAGAGAATTTAAGAATGAAAGTCTGTTTGTTTTTGGAGAGGAAGAGACCTCTGATGAAGTGATGAACAACAAATTACTTTTATGCTGAGACATAAAAAGACGGACGACATGACAGCTCCCAAAAAGAGAAGCCAAACCCTCTCTATCGCCCCCTGCTGACTGGCTGCAGTATAGGTCATAAAGCCCGCCTCCTCCATGTTAACAGATGGGACATGAGTCAAACTCGAGCAGCAACCTCTGGTGTTGAAAAATGAAGCCAATGCGGAAGTGCAAAAAACTGCAGTTCCTCGACTGGCCACTCGAGGCTCCAGAAAACAAGAAATAACATTACAGCAGGTGGGAACATTTTTACAGCAGAAATAAACATGTTTACAGCCTGGTACAAAAAACGGTTTATAAATAGCTAATTTTATTGTTCAAGATAACTGTACGGGGTGATTTTTTTTATAACCCACCTGATTTATTTATATTAAGCCTTAAATCATAGGGGCGGGGTCACTTGATTGACAGGTGGATCCTGCTGGCTGTCTTCTAGACGTCAACACAGACACACAGACACTGAACTTAACTTCACCTGTTTGTGTTGTTGGAGACTTTTGGTGATTTTTTCATTCAAAGTTTGGACAAATAATCTGTCTCTCTCTCTCTGTGGGATTTAAGGAACTTTCTGGCCGTGCAAGAAGTCTGAGCTCCAGCTTTACGGTGAGTTAAAAGTTTATGTGTGTTATTGTATTGATATATTTTTAGCACTAAGTATCAGGAGTCTGGAGTTGTTGGCTTTTCCCCGGAGAGATTACAGCGGACCGTAGTGATGAGCAGACCGGTTATTTTACGTTTCCTGCTACGTGTCGGCTCGCTTCTTCTTTAGTCTGATAACTAAACACCTGCAGTCAGTCACCGTCACAAACAGAATCTCCTCCTCTATGGCTAACTGCTAGCTACGCTGAGAAGCATAAAGTCGAGCTTCATAGCCGTAGCTGGCTGATTCATGCGGCCCGCCTATAGTCCTCAGCCATAGGTTTCAGCTCGCTCGCGCTCCGCCTTTGCCTGCCTCTGGCATTTCCAATATGGCGACCGCCAACACCGACGCAATTTGGGCTTCATACCGCTTCTTCAGAAACCAATGGGTGACGTCACTGAGACTACGTCCATTATTTATACTATGGTCAAACTATAAAATCTAAATACACGTCAAATACATTTTTCTCAGACATGGTTTCTGTCATTATAGTTAGTTCTTATCATGCTGATTTATGTCCAAGTGTTCATTTTTCTGACAAGTTTATTTTTAATTAGTTACTTGATGCTGTAAAAAGGGTGTGTGAGGAGGAACGGTGAGAGGAGACGAAACTAACACTAACACTACAGTCATTGAACTTTCCATAAGAATGAAAATCTGCTTCAGACCAACACAAGAAGCTGTTCTGCTGCAGACTGAGCCCAGCTGAGGGCTCCAACACGTCAAGCCCACAAGGTAAATGTGTGTTTTGGGTAGATGAAGGGACGGGACGTCAATATCTCTACTGCACACACTCTGGATACAGATGAGCAGGATGGCAGCACACACAGTTCAAATCTGCTCCACTTTGTCCGAACACAACAGCAAAATGCATCGATGCATCAGTCACAGTTAGCCAATGACATAATGATAACCATATAATCACCAGTTATAAGACATTTTTCTTACCTTTAAATGCCAGTGACTCCTTTCCTGTTTGAGTGGCATATGCTTAAACGTTTTCCATCCATGCTGTCTCTGAATACGTCTCTAAACACTCTGAGAGATGACAACTCTGACGGGCAGATGGAAACGTCTGTCAGCTTAGAGCATCATAAATATTTTCAGAGAGGGTAAGGGGGCTTCTTTCATGTCAAATACTTTTATCGCCAGTTTTTCAACGCAGAGTCGTAGAATGAGCAGGTCTGAGTGAAAGCAGACGCCGTGAGCACGTCCTGACACGAGCAGCCTCCATTACATGTTATTGCTGCTGTCAGGACTCTAGTTATAAGAGCTCGTACTGCAGGGTCTTTATAAACTTTGTATTCAGGTATAAAAGTACATTTTATGATCCATGAGGTGTTAAACTGTAGATGTAGTCAGGATAATCCACGCTCAATAAAGTCCACATGGGCACAGAGCTACAGCAGACCACAGGGTTTATGTGAGAGTCTCTGTTCTTTGAGGAGTCAGACAAACAGAACAACCATCCATATCCTGCAGCCTCACATCAAAGCTCTGCTAACAGGACCTCAACATGTTTCATCAAGAACCTTCACTACAGATCCTCGAAGAGGAGCAGGAACCCTTTTCATGCTTAATCCTTAAAAACACTGTTTCACAGGGATGATGCTATTAGAACTGTTTCAAGTCAGACAGACTTTATTTTGAATTCAGATAATCATCATTATTATCACAGATTAGTTTATTCTTAAGTGTAAAAGACATTCTAATGACAATATTATTATTTCAAGTGATTGCATTTCACAAACATGGTTTTGCAGGAGCAGCCTGACAATCCTGTCTGTGTCATGTTTGTTGGTCCAGTAGTTGCCCTCAACTGTCTGGATAATGTTCTGATTCTGATTAATGTCTGCTAAGAGGGCTGTCCAAGAAGGAAACGTATCTGTGTGTTGAATTTTTAAGGGCACTTACAAACAACAACATTGTTTAATCGAAGGAGTTGTCCCTATTTTTTGGTTTGCCTTTAAGAAAAGTAATATCACACAAACCAAAGAATACAGTTAGCTGCACAATTAATGGAATATTAACCTTTGTTTACGATTAACTAAACATGATTGACGGTGATATTGATGTTTAAAATGCTCCGCCTGTAGAAATCAAATCAAACGTTCCCTAAACGACCACACCCCGAGGGGGCGATAGAGAGGTTTGGGCTTCACTTTTGGGGGAGCTGGCATGTCACGTCATGAGCGCCTATCTTGCAGCTGCAACAGAGACGGTGGGGAGAAACAAAAGTTAAGTGTGTGGAACAGAGCTGGTCCCCTGAAACAGCTCGTCATCGCAGGTTTAGAAAAAGTGATGTTAAAGGGCCAGTTTGCTGATTTTCAACCTCAGTCCTTTAATTTTATTATGGGGAGCTAATGCCATTATGGAATGCAATTTCGCTCTGTGTCTTTGGAGGACGCTATCCACTTCATCAATGGGCCCTGGGAAACCTCTGCCAGATGACGCATTTTACATAGTCTGGCAGAGGGAGCAAGGGAGCTTGCCAAACTACACTTCCTCAATCTAGGACGCCCACCTCCGATCGTCAGGTTTGAAATGTAGACTGCAGACCTGAAGATTTTTTAGACGATCCACCGGTATATTCTCGTCCTATTTCTGGTTCTGTACCGCTCTGAGCCTGCAGAGAAACGGTAGTATTTCACTCCAGTGTCTCTCGCTGGGCCGTTCCTTTCAGAGGGAGGGACGCAATGCACGCTGGGTGTTGTAGGAATGTAGAATGGGTGAAACCTCGAGCTGCTTGTACAACTTTCTCCACAGCTATGGCGCCAATTTCAAATATTATTGCTTCTATTGATTACAGAGAACACCAGCTTTGACTGACAGCGGCTTTTTCCAGGGTCGAACTGCTCCTTTAAGAAAGGAAAAATAATCAGCAAAGAGGTCATGAAACCTGTGTATGCGCCGCAAAGCAACACAACTAACTTGTTCAAGCAGCATGATGAGTGTATGAAGTCCGAGAGGAAGAACGAGCTACTCCCCGTGAGACATCCAGAACAGAGACGCTGTGCAGCTTGACATAATACGCACCAAACTCCTAAAGACACACTGAAAGAAGCCTGAATGCAGCACAAAGTTTGATCCACACACTGCTGCATGGGAAAAATTCATGGAAGGTGGTTGTGTCATCAGGGTTGTGGCTCGTATTCCTCGAGGTTTTGACTCAATATTAGGTAAAAACTCAACACAGAATAATGCGATAATGCTAACACTATATAAGCAGTATAAGCCGTTCATCACTCTTATCCACAGGGCATGACAGAGCCCAACTCTCAGACAGGTAACCTGAGATGAAGACAGGAAGTGAGAGACAGCGAACAGCATTTTCTACTCATCACTGATTGTTCATCTCCGCTGTGCAGAGGAAGAGGCATGTCCCATCGGATCCCTGGAGTCTAATCTGTGATGACAGTCGCTCTAATGACTGTTTCATTTGTGGAAACACAGCAGAGGCTGAGATAACACGGTACAGATGACATCACTCACACTGATTCACAGCCTGCAGGCTGACACGGCTTAACCCAGAGGGAGAAATGAATTACTTCCAAGTCATCAGAAATTCATCTCAAATCAAGCATAAAACATGGCTGTGGAAGACAGATCATCTGCCTTATTATTATCACAAGATATCAAACACCAGATCTTTGATGAAAACTACAAGCAGCCTTTTCTGTGCACGAGCCCCAAAAAACAAACCAAAGATGAAAAGAGAAGCAGCTCTGTCAGTGTAGGAAGCGGTTTAGCCCCGCCCACAGTGAAAAGAGGACAGTGTTTACTTTGTGGAAATATTCAGTATAACAGACATGTGTAATGATTCATAAAGAGGGTTTAATTTCTGGTAAAATTAATATAATGCGTTACCTTTCTCAGGAGGTAACGCAGTAACGTAACTGAGGTACGTGAGTTACTTTTAAAAAGTAACGTAACACTGCTTACTGTTTCACCTTAGCTCAGTGTGAGATTGTGGTTGCTAAAGTTGCTACTGCCAAAAAACATGCAGATCGACTCCTGAAAGTGATAATCACAACCCTCCTGCTGTTATAGCTGAAATCAAAACAAAGACATATCTTGGTAAATGGTACAGTAAGTCGATATTCACAGAATTAGCAAAAAGAAACTGATTGGACTAGAAGTGCACATCCCACCTGTAACTTCTCTGTGTAGTTCCTCATATCTGTGTAAGTGCACCGATATGACTGACTGACAGGCTCGTTAAGTCCATTAGTTGCAGGTGGTATCATGAGGGAGTTTGGGATAATTATAAGGATGGCCTGATGGACTTCAACAGGTATCTGCCCCGCAGACACTGAAAATGGTTAAACAGCCACTACACTCCATTAATGCTCTATGATTGTTAAGGTTATGTAAAAACTTCTGGCCTAATTATAAATTCTCAAACTGTTTTAATTGCACTTAAAATATGTAGTCAATAACACAAACAGAGAAAAGTAACAGTCTTAAACATCAGCACAAACGTATACAGAACGAGATGTGAAATAAAAAGGTGTTTCTGTAGTTTACAGGCTGGAGTGTGAGTGACCTACAGTTTGTATTCGACAAATATCCTTGAAACGTTGCCAAAACTGTTAAATAAGACCACACAAAGTGAAATAAAGAATGCATGAAAACGCTGTGAGGTCAATTCACTTCAGCTGAAAGGAGCTAACTCACTATGGAAACACTGAATGACTCCCTCCTGCCAGCTGAACACTGAATACCATCAAGCACAGGGGGAATTCTCTCCTCGGCAGCATTCTGCAGAGGATCCCGTTCAGACACACACACACACACACACACACACACACACACACACACACACACAAAGCAGGCCTGGCAGCAGCACTGAGCCTCATGCAGCTAGGCAACCAGGCTTTTATGCAAACTTCTGGAACTCAGGACTCATTTCAACAAGAAGAAATGCCATGCCCTGCTTTCACACGGCTCAGGGAGGAGGTGAGAGAATTATTAACCTGCTCGCTTCTGAAAAACTGCTGCCTTCTACTGTAGACACACCGCTTCATATCTGTGTGTTTATTACAAATATTGTTACAGTGTAATCACACAGAAGAGGAAGAGTAGATGCGGCTATACTAAAAACTAAATTGTTTGGAGTCCTTTGTCTGAGCCAAGAAGCTGCACTTCTACACACCAGAAAGAAAACAAAAAACTCTTTATACCAGCAGCAGGTGGTCTGTTAAAAAAAGCAGAAGATAGCAGAGACAAGCAACTTGTTTTAAAGACTGTACAGTTGTTTCTAATGGAGAATACGTCTGATATAAGGTTACCTAGGAAAGGACAAGTCACTGGCTTACTTTCCTCACTTTGGTTAACCTTTTCCATGTGTTAACCAACAGTAAGATAACAAAGTCCTCGCTTACTTCTTAATATCAAAGCAACAGAGAATGGCATTTCCTCTAACGTGGAGTGCACACTACAAGATAATGAAGCTGATTTTAGGGCCTGATTCCCCCCTTCAGACTAAAGTAAGCAAAGTTCTGGTGTTTTAAAGGTTCTAAAGATGATCTCTTCAGATGTTCCTGTGGTGTGAGGGATGTTAAGAGTAATTTTACTTCCCCCAATCTGCTTGGAAAAAGGTCATGGCTGCACCGATTTCAGATCCTAAATATTAAACATGTTCAATATCTACGATCTGATATTCTGTTGTGTGTGGGGAACCCAGAGGACAGCCGAGCACGCACTGTGTGGATCTTCACGTGGAACCAAATGCCAATCAGGATGCAAGCTGACTAGAGAAGGAAGCAGAACAACCGCAGCCATGGCAACAGAAGCGAACGTGAAGCATAAAGTAGCATGGGCCATGTTCACGCCGTCTCCACCACTTCATCCCCAGTTTCATTCTGAATTTTCAGTAAAAAGTCCAAAAACTATCATCGCTGATTCTTCCTGCCAGTTGTCCGCCATGTTTGTTTACTCTAAAGTCTAAAGATTTCCAGCTGTGAGAGTCAGACTCTGGTTGTTGGTGAATGAATCTGTCAGTGTGGTGTGCTGTTTGGGTCATATGGTTGCTCTCCTCACACTACAGGAGCCAAACTGTTCAATCTATCATTATCTGTCGCCATGTGTGGCTCTCTCACATTTTGATCTGTTAATCATCTTTTAGAGTGGAGACACCAATTTCCCAGGATTTGTAGTTTGTAGTTTTGCTGATTCACCAACTAAAAGTCTATAAAAATGAGTACTGTACATGACTTTATGAGTAAATAGCTGTCAGAGGTTGTAGTTGTGAGATATTTTATTTTGGGTTATTGTCGTTGTCTAAATGATGCACGCTCAAACCCTGATTATTGGTTCATATGCCGTCTGGAAATAACATAGCTGTACCTTTCTCTCAGTGTGAAATCCTGGAATTAAAACTAATTTCATTTGAACAATATTTTACTTTTTTCTTTAAATATTTAACACAAATTAAGTATTTTTCTGTGTAGCTGAATTGAAGCTTCAGTTGACCCTTGAACCCTGATTACATCCTGCAGGGATCACAGGTGTTACACCGGGTTTCTACACAGGTAAGACAATGTGACCTGTCCACACCCACGGCATTCATGTCTGTTTATCACTGTGCCCTGGAACGAGCGCTCAGGGTCAGTCTGGGGTCAACAGCCTGGTTACTCTGGTGTGACCTCATTGGAATGCATCCTACCTGCTGCTGCTGTGTATTTTTTTACATCACTACAGGTATTTATCACAATCTCACCTGAAAGACCTGAACTGTAGCCAACAAATAGGAAAGATCACAACCTGTAAGACACTGATACAGTGTGCATGTACGCCTCTTTTTTGGTTCAGACAATAGTTTGTTAGCGGATGTTGAATCAGCAGAATGTCTTCCTGTTTGGGTCGGAGCTTCTTCTCTGATAACATGTTGAGTCTCGCTCTTCAGCCTGCTGGATGTGTGACGGCTTCATTCAGAGAAACAGCTGTGATGGGAGGAGCCCACCTGATAACCTCAGAGATAAACCAGCTCTGACCTTTCTGACTCATCAAGCAATAAAGAGCCTTAAACCTGCGTTCTTCCTAATGTCCAGCAGGGGGCGACTCCACTGTTTGCAAATAGAAGTCCTGTTGTTTAAAAGTTAAGGCTGCTTTCACACCTAAAGTCTGTTTGTTTGGTCCGAATCAAAGACCAAATTGTTGCATTTTGCCTCCAGTTTGGTTTGTGCTCACACGGCAGCTTTTACCAGCGGACCAACAGATTTGATGTGTGACGAAACTGCTCTCTGATTGGTCAGAATTTCCATGTGGGAAAACTCCCAAGAAGAGAGAGAATCGCAGACTTTTTCGCAGTTTTTTTTTTAAACTTTTAACCAACATTGTTCACAGTTCGATCAGATCCATTCTCCTTATTTTTTCACAGTTTGAATTTAAACAAATTGGTCGTGTGTTTGTTGCTGCTCCTCGTCAGACTCTCTGAAACCAAAGTGTTTCCAAACAACGGATCTACTTTTACCTTTCTTGTTGACTAAAGGCTCTCTCCGTCATCTTGGCTCGGATTGAACTACATGCCACTACAGCCTGGCGAGTGAGTGTGGACGGGGAAAAGGCCACTGCTGAGGGAAAGGCGTGCGCTGGATTTATATTTTTTTAAATAATCTCTGGAAGCCAAAATCGTAATTGAGATATAAATTAGTTTAATTGAGCAGCCCTACATATGACTGTTAAAGAAAGGAGGATGAGATTTTCTGTTAAAAACCACCACTTAAGCACGCACAGGACGAAATCAGCAAAGAGATAAGAGGTACGGCTTTGTCCACAGGGGGCGCCAAAATCAACACAAACTGAGAGTTCCTCACAGCAGCTTTAATAAGTACATTTTGTAAAGCTTTATTTTTTAGCTAGCCAAAATTAGCATCCTAATTAATTGTAGAATTATCATTTACTGACACACTTCGCTAACTAAGCTAGTGCAAGCTGATAACTTCCTCCTCCAAAGCTCCACGCTCTCATCCAAGTGTGGTCACTATTAAGAAAAAAAACAAGATGGTGACAGCTAAAATGGTAAACTTGAGGCTTCAAAACAGACATAAACTAACCAGCGGATGATGGATGGATTTCAAGATGGCTATGTGAAGTTATTATATACAGTCTATGGTGAAGCATGGAGGCTGTAAAGATAAATATATCAACGACTCTGCACTTTGTGTATAAAACCTGTCTGTTGACATTAATACACACACCTGAGACAGCGCCACAGACTCAGCAGGGAGATCAAGTTTCAGCACTTTTCAACACAAAGTGTGCCAACTAAATCAAATTACCACAACACTCTGACAGCCCTGAATTACACCTTTCAAAACAGTGTTTATCTGACGAGACGCTGAGTGAATGACACGCACGGCTGGTTTTCCTCTACATGCTCACAATGTCAACACTGTCACTGCGGCTGATAAGTGAGAGGGAAACCGTGCATCCTTTAAGAGCCTCACAGCAGTTCAGATCAAAGTATGTGAGGAATGTAGCTGCCAGTGCCCGCCCGTCCACGTATCCCACAGCAGCTCATTCAAAACCCCAGCCGGCGAAATTTCATTAAAGTTTAAGTGAGTGTGAGAATTTAAGATCTGACCAACAACAAAGTGATGTGACCCGCCCGCTGACCCCAGACATGCTTTAAAGAGTGCACCAACGTTTCTTTAACCTGCATGTCAGGAGAGGAATGTGGTCCCGCTTTTTTTCTGATTTCCATTAGCTAGTCTCACAAAAACATTCAGCTGGTCATAATTAAAGGTTTTGGATTACAGGCTACAAATGATTAGCCGGAGGGAGGGGTGGGGGGGGGGGGGGGGGGGGGGTTGTCTTCTTTACCACCCACTTTGACTGGTCAACCACAAAAACTTACAGGGGGTAGTTCCAGTAGATTTCTTCACAAGCAGCTCAAAACAGGCTGTAATAGAAGCCGAGTTATCCTTGATGGATCAAAGTGCGTCTTCTAAAAGTTCTTGTTTTTCCACAGACAGGCTCAGATTGTTATTCTAAGTTACAGAAAGGATCCCTACAGAGATAGACCCTTCTGTTAAAGAGGAAGATGATTTTTTTTAAACAGGAAACAGTCGTTACATCCTTCTCTTCAAGACACCTATGGCAGAACGTGGGAGTTGCTGTCTACCTCGTTCTGCTACTGATATGTTTTTAGTGCTATTGTGTGCTGCCCTGAAGGGCTGCATGATATTGGAAAAAATCTACATTGCAATAACTCTGCTCTGCGATATTTATAGCGATTTTTTAAAAAACACAGAAAATTTTACCAGATAAGCGAACTGTGTTTTCATATGAACAATGTACACTCATATTTTCTTTTATTTGGGAGTTTTAAGTCTATCTTCTTCTGACAAGACAGATGTCCTCTCCTACCTTTACCACACTTGGTTCAGTGACTCAGACACCTGCATGAAAAAGTAGAAATAGTAGCTACATGTGAAGCGGCACGTTTCTTTATAAAATATATTTATTGTTATTTATTCGGTATGTCATCTACCATTTCAATCAAATCAAATGTATGTTAAAGCGTGATCAGCCCAATGACAGTAACTTTTAGAAACAAAAGCTTGCTGTATCCTTCTTCCTGTCCGCACACACAACCTCACACCGTGTGTGCGCTGCAGGTGTAGCCACTAAAAGTAAACACTCCGCAGCATGTCTGCTCTATTACCAGCCTGTATCTACAGTGTTAACGAGCACCGAGACGAGGTGCCATTGATAACAGGAATACTCTCACATATAAGCTGCCTCGCGAAACAGAGTGTTTGCCTCTATCATCCATGATCTGTGGCGGCAGCAGTGACGCATGCTTGTTTACAGTTTGCAGGCAGGTGACACACAGACTCTGCTGCACAGCGGTCACTTCACTCTGTGCTCTGGTGAAGAGCTGCACCACTGTGATATCAGACTTTCCGGAATATCAGTGATGGAAAATGAGAAACTGGCAAGTTTTGGTTTTGCACCAAGCAACACAAAAAGTAGCAGCTTGACGTGTTCACTTAATTTGCTTCACTATTGCACGTCCTGCGATGTGACTATTGCACATGCACAGATCACAATTGCGATTGTTAAATGATCATTCAGCCCTTATCTGAACCAACCATTTACAGTCCCTGAATTACTTAAACAAACAAACAAATGTGAGGTAGCAGCAGATCAGCGACCTCCATCTTCAGTCTAGTAAAATAACAGACACTTAGAATAACAAAGCCTGTCAGCAGGATCTTTTAGTGGACTTTGATCAGGTGCAATTGCCCCCAGAGATTATGTTGCAGACATAACAGCCTGTTTCACTGCTGCTGGCTGAAGTAATGTACTTGAGCTTTTTGAAAACTTTTTCCTGTCCCCAAAACTTTAACTTTAGACGTAACATAACTGAAAATACTCCACAGGTAGCAGGAAAATAAACCTGAAATCAATCTTTCAGGCTTGTATCACCTCCCCTTTGCAGAGGCAAGCCTGAGCGTCTCACATTACCTCATCCTGACTTAACATGAAAAATGAAACCCTGTTCACGCTTCAAACAGCAGCGTTGAAACGTTTCCACGTTTATAGAAATGTAAACATGTCTCTCAGGGAGGTTATTACACGCTGTCAGACACACAGCAACAAGAAGTCTACAAGAGGTCTCAGCTGACAGATCCAGCTTACATGTGTGACTCCATGTGAAGATGACAACATAAAACATGGATGTGTTTTACCTTTGTGGAATGAAGCAGGTCATGAATGCACTAAAATTAACTCCAGCGCTCTGAGCTACAACACTGCCTGCTGTACGTTCCCTGTTATGTGGGTCATCTTTTCCCTGTTTGTATGAACACGCACAGACCCATAAAGAAGCAACATCATGGCTGCGTGTGCAAGATGTTGTACTGCAGGCTGTAAACTATGTGGTTGGATTGGGATGATGATGGATCACTTCACTCAGCTGAGACTCTACATTTATTTATAACTTTGCCAATGGTAAATGAATGGTGTATGTGGGTTTCAATTCATTTCATATACATATGCATGTATATATAATTAGTCTATCTACATATATGCATATACAAAAGGAAATTGATTGATTTACACTTTAGTCAAATTATGATACTACTGTGACAACATAGGCTATACTGTGAGATATATTGAGTAATTAACTAACAGCCAAAGAAAAACCAAATAAGATAAAACTATCTGTCAACTTTAAACCATTTCTAGTGATTTAAAATGGGATGTCAAGCCTGACAACAGTGTAATAAATGTTCCATGTTGCTGACAAACTGAACTTGTGTTGTAGTCTATACTAGGGCTTCACAATTAACTCAATCTTAATCCCGGCTTCTCTCGATTACATAATTGATTGACGGTGCTATTGACATTTAAAATGCTCCGCCCGTAGAAAAGTCTGCTGCATATCAAATCAAGCGCTCCCTAAACTAACAGCCGCTCCCCCGGGGGCGATGGAGAGGTTTGGGCTTCACTTTTGGGGAGCTGGCATGTCATGTGATGAGCGCCGACCTTGCAGCGGCAGTTTAGAGTGGAAGAGTAAACAACAGAGTTGAAACAGTAGCTGTGTCCCAATCCACGGGCTGCAGCCTTCGAAGGAGGCGGTCCATGGAGGATGCTCCATTCATAGCCTGCGAAGACCGTTAAAGCCGAACTGAAATTGAGGAAGCATTTGTCGGCCACATCTGAAGGAGCCTTCGAATTGGGACAGCCTTCGACGCGCTTCTGTGACGCAATCAGCCTTCAAATACGGCCTTCGAAGGCTGAGGCCGCTGGATTAGGACACAGCTAGTGTTTCAGTTCATGTGACCATGTTAACTGGCAACTTTCAGCCGAAATGTGTCTGTGGTTGTCGTGGTTACAACAGTTGAAAGCAGGAAGAGAATACGTAGCTGTCCTCGTGAATGCCTCTTTGTTGTTTTTCATTACAATCTCAACATATACTTCTCTGCTACGTCTTTGAAGTGTTGTTTGTGCAAATGTGTCATGTAGGCGACTAAAGCTCAGTCGCCTTTTGAACGCTGCTTGTTGTTACGCTAAAACAGGAAGAGAGCGGGTCAAACCGAAACACCGGTCCCCTGAAACGGCTCGTCATCGGTTGTTTGGAGGTAGTTTGAGTTTAAGGCAAGTAATGTTAAGCAAGAAAAAAATAATCAGCAAAGAGGTCATGAAACCTGCGTCTGCACCGCAAAGCTTCTACTCCCCGTCCTCGTCCAGTGTCAAGTCAGACATCCAGAACAGAGACACCCTATCTACCCGACTCCCAAAGACACACTGAAAATTACCCATGACGCACAACATTCAGGTAAAGTAATTTTAAGTCTTAGTTTGATGCAAAATTCGTACGAGCTGGAAAGCAGCACAAAATGAAACTGAAAGTGTTGCTTTGTTTATTTAAATGTGAAAGTAAAATAAAAATAGATAAATAATCGTGTTCTCAATAATCAGGATTATCATTTCAGCCATAATCGTGCAGCCCCAGTCAGTCTAGTACAGTCCAACTCCATACACATGTATTTTACTGTTACAGGTGTTCTGAACAATTCAACTTGCACAGAAATTATGCAGCATCTTTAGCACCTGAAAGTCGTTTATATGAACTACATTTTAATGACATCATGATGCCATCGTCTTTGTTATAATCAAACTTATTTCAATCTCATCAGGACCTCTGCCCACCTCACTTCAACAAGACTAGGTCAAAACCTACTATATATCTGACCACATCAGGTCAATGTGTTACAAAGACTGTCCTTATGAGGCCGATGACAACGTGTTTGAAAGCAGGTGTGCGCTGCGGACGTAAGTTAGGACAGCGGACGAGCAGCGGAGGAGCAACCCCACCTACTCCCCAAACAAAGTATCCAGAGACGTGTAGACAGAGAGTCACGTCAGTGGAGGTCCAATATGCTCCATGATCCACCACTGCGATGTCGCAACTCTCTCTCTCTCTACGTCTGTGAAAGTACCATCACTCAGTCAGTCACATACAGACCCGTGTGTTGGGCTGACCCGGCGGTCAGCCAAAAAAGGACATCTAGTGGACTAAAAAGCAATTGTTTTAATCGTTTTGTTAAATGTATTTTCTGCTCGTGATACCAACAATGTAGCAGAAAACTAAGCAGCTTTTGACCTCAGCTGACTGCAGAAGGTAAAACAACACATTAACAGAGATATAAACTGCAGCTTTCATTTGACTTCTATCAACATACAGCAGAATGGCTCCTGCTCTAACTGTACAAGTGAGAAAGTGCCATGACTACATGATGTGTGTGAAACAAGTGGTCCTAATGGAAGCTCACCCTCCACCCTCCCTCCCTCCACCAGCTTTCACTCAAACCTCGGCCATCTGTCTTTCCTGCCCCCGTCAGGGACAGAGCCAAAACCAGATTAAAACAATACTTTGACCCACTCAATAATCCCAAGATCAGTTTCCCTGCTAGCTAACTCACTGCAGCAGTTTAGCAGAGAGATTCTGGGCTGACTGAAGCATTTATGGAACAAAAAGGGCCATAAATACCTCCAGAGAACACAATTATTGTGTCTTTAATCACTGACGTACAAACATTGATGCTTTTGTGCAGGGATACGAGAGGCGGAAACACTGTTGGCTAATCCTGAGGTCACTGATGGACCTTCTGTCATGTGTCAGCCGAGCCAGATGTGATGGCCGTCTTCGTAAATAGTACAGAGGTCAACTTAAACATAAGACTGAAGATAACATGTTATGCCTTTTAACGAAATCTTTTAGTAAAAGACTAAAACAAACCGATTAAACCAAAACAACATTTAGAATGGTAGCTAAAATGTATTAAGATTTGATCAGTCTTATTTCACTCAATCAGATAATGGGTCAATGTCATTGTCAGGGTGGTGATGTAGCGGCTGGTGGACAGCAGTGTTTGGGTTCAATTGGATCTGATCAAAGGAACGATACAACACCAGCTAGACACAAAGAGACGAGTTTTAGAAGTCAACATGTTTCCTGGATTTCACAGCTACACTACACAATATCTTAGTCTATCTATCTATCAATAGTTGCCCAAACTGTTGGTCAAGGAGAAGAGTAGATAAAGTTTATGCAACCTCACAATGTCTCACAACCATTCTTCAATAGTGACTTGGTTAGCTACCGGGGATGGGCATTTCCACTCATTTTAATATTCGGGTAATCTAATTACCACAATTTCAAATGCATTTATTGAAGAACAATAACAGGCCCTTCAATTAATGTTGTTGTAACAGTCCATTGTCAAACGTCAAAGCTGTAGCGGAGTATATGGACTTCTGTTCTGTGTTGCTTAACATGTAACTCACATGTTTTCGTAGCTGTTGTTAAGCCTGATGGTGGCTTGTACTCCGGCTCAACAAACGCCATCAGCACTTAACAACAACACTTAATTAGGGTTTCTATGATATACAAGTTTAACACCACATATCTTGCAAAGCGCGTTATCGTTATCCTTTTTGTCAAAGTACTTCCAGGCATCACTTTTCTTGGTCACAGCTGACATAGTAGTGTAGCGAGTAGTATACCATTACTCGAATAGTGATATCAATAACGAGTACACGAGTATTCGTCCCACTCCCTATTAGCTCATAATTCAGTGAGCCAAAAGAAGCCAGCACTCTCTCAATAACGTTAGCTATTTAGCTATCTAAGAAGCGAGGCTAATGCGAACTGAACAGCCTAAGAAAAAACTAGTCTCCAATTGAAAAAGCCTATAGAAACCAGAGGTCTCCTGACTACGCTAGCTAGGTAGCAGATATAAACCAGGCTTAAGCTGTCTGAATCAGCGTACTCCCAACTTCCTGTAAAAGGACTGAAGCCACAAAGGTGACAGTAGGCAAAGTAAAGTTTTAGATTGTCATATTAGCCTACTTTTTGTGCTAGCCAAGGCAAAGTTGAGAGCTTTGGAGAGGAGAGAGAGGGACAATGTTAGCCGACTGTATTTATATAAATGTATTAAATGTTCTCCTTGCCAATGCTCCAACATATTCTTAAAACTGCGCTTCAGTTTGCTTTGTTGCTAACAGGCAGCTTATTTGATTATGTTTTAGAGACTCAATATTACTGTTATAACAGTGTAAACTATGTTACTTGTTTGTCAGCCTTGAACTCAAACTGTTTTCTGATTCCCAAGAATGTAATTAAATACTTAAATAGTAATATTAAATGCATGGCGACTCATGCTAAGACTGCTAGACTGCAAGGACTGATTTGAATTTGGACTTGACCATTAATTTGGGTCAGTGAACTGAAATAATTTAGACAGGACAATGTTTCACAACTCGAGAAAAACAAGCTCATGTGTACAAAATATCCTTTATTCACTCACTGCTTTTGGTTTTTAATTTAATGTTGAGTACAGTAAGAGTTTCTTCGTATTGTCCTGATATTTGATCCGTCACTACAAACCATCTCACACATTATTGTGATAAATAGAAAGTAGAAAAATGCTTGGTTTTAAATCGGCATGTTGTGCAGGATTAGAGGATGCAGCTGTACCACAAAGAAGAAGACCCTCACAAATAAAGGGTTGAAGACCCTCGCCTGTCTCGTAGCCGTAATCACCTCCTGGGCCGGCTTCATTGTCCAGGAGCAGTGAGCAGAAAAGGCCCCTTGTGCTCCTCAGAGAGCGTCTCCACCCTTTCAGATGTATCATACAATGAGTTCACCACCCGTGGGCTATGCAAAGCTAAAAACATCAACGCAACATGCGGTCATGAAGTGTGTCTCACATGGTCTCCCTCCTTCCTTCCAAGTATAACTCTGGTTAATAACATTTGGCTTCTAATTTGTACAGCTTTGTGAGTCATAACATAAAATATGCTGATAGAAATCTTTGCCAGCCTATCTGCATAGGCTTTGAAGAACATTATCCAGTTATTGAAGGGAAAATCCTACATTTTTGTAAAAAGCTTAAATAGCGACATCATCTTACAAACCCTCCAGTTTATCTGAGGCACCATGAGGGGTCGTGAACCTCAGCTTGGGCTCATTAAATCTGGACAAACTGAGCGTCTGACAGCCTGTGTTTCTTTCCCCATCCGACAATTTCTAAGTGATGTGCTGTGTTCCCACAACTCAACAATTTCCTCGTGTTTTGTGATCAATCATTTAAAAAGAGAAAGGGCACCATCACAGTCAGAAAAGAAGACACAAGGCAAACAGTTAGCTATAATACAACAGTTTCTTTGCCCTTCATATCACTTGTTTTCTTCCTTGTGTTCAGACCAAAAGCAAAGTGTTTTCCACGCTTTAATTGCATAGGTTAAACATACACACAACCTGTACATATTTGCTCCTCCAGATATGTCAAAGATGCATTGTCAGTATGTCAGAATTATCTCAACGCTGAAAGGCTCTCCCGACAGTGGATAGGACTTTCAAGATTCATTGAAAAAAATTCAACTAGTACCTTTAAGCTAACGACGTGAATTGGAGTATTTGTCTGATTGCCCAGTGTGAATCATGCACATTTGTCTCTTTGCATTGGATGCCTGTCTCAGGATTACACATTTAAATTAGCATTCTTGCTAACTCTGGCTGGTTTACATCCTGTATGTCTACATTGATGTTTGCTAACGAGCTTGGTCTCTTAGAAATAATTAATACGATTTTTTTTTAAACTTTGCATTTGATTGCTTAGTAGGCGAAATACACGTCTCTTTTGGTCTGAACCATAGACTGTATAAAAAGATGGCCGACATGACAGCTCCCTAAAAGTGAAGCCAAACCCTCTCTATCGCCCCCTGCTGACTGGCTGCAGTATAGGTCATAAAGCCCGCCTCCTCCATGTTAACAGATGGGACATGAGTCAAACTATAAAATTAAAATACACGTCAAATACATTTTTCTCAAACTTTGTTTCTGTCATTATAGTTAGTTCTTATCATGCTGATTTACGTCCAAGTGTTCATTTTTCTGACAAGTTTACTTTTAATTAGTTATTTGATGCTGTAAAAATGATGATTGACAGCTCTGTTGACAAATCGGGCTCCTGCATCCAATCTGTTTCGGATTAGCAGGGTAGAGGAGGAACAGCGGGAGGAGACGAAACTAACACTAACACTACAGTCATTGAACTTTCCATAACCGTGAATATCTGCTTCAGACCCAAGAAGCTGTTCTGCCGCAGACTGAGCCCAGCTGAGGGCTCCAACACGGCAAGGCCACAAGGGAGAGTTGTGTTTTGGGTAGAGGAAGGGGCGGGACAGCAATACTGCAGCTCCACCAGCCGATCTCTACTTCACACACTCTGGATACAGATGAGCAAGATGGCAGCACCCACTCCGGGGGGATTTTGACTTCATTTTTGTACGAGAGGGGAGGCGGAAACATGCTGTCAATCTTTATACACAGTTAAGGGTCTGAACACATTTGAAGAAGCACTGCAGAGATTATCTAAGCTAAAAAAAAGAGTTGTACAAAAGTGCCTTTCTTTGTCTGTACATACACACACACACACACACACACACACACACACACACAGACGCACCCACTGTATATTGACACCAGAAAACTAGAACAAGCAGGAGGTGAAGCTGCTCCTGCTGCCTCTCCTCCAGCTGGACCGAGCTGAGTGTCAGCTGTGGGGACGAGCATCCACCAACCCTGAACCGATCCCCCCACCTCCCCCAGAACACCCCCTCTTCCTACAACTCTCCTCACAACACACATAAAGTACAGGCTCTGCCCCGCTGCACCAGCCTTTTGTCTCTTTTCACACTGCTCCTGAAGAAGCGAGCGTACACCAACATTCCCCCTTCTTTAATCCTCTGCAATGAGAGAACTTGATGACAGCAGATGCAGTGTGTGAGAAAGAGCGAGGGGCCGATCATGGCCAGAGTTCATTGTTTCAAGCTTCCAATAAAGGGTTAAGTGGGATTTAGAGCCCCTGCACGGCCTTAAAGACTAAAGAAAGCTCCTTTTTCCTATGCAACAGAGCTGTTATTCACTTATTCACACAGAGCCTCAACAGGAAGTAGAGCAGTGTGCTAATCCTGGCTCTGGCCTATTACACTTCCACCTGACTCTGGTTTAAAACTAATCTGATCTTAAATTGATATGATCTCTCAGACAGCATATATATCACAGGGTTCACACATTACAGTGGTTTGAAAGCAGCACAGAGCAGGAGGACGAATGTGAACAAAAGGCACCATCCCACCATCTGACGGACAAATCTAATAACCACCTCTCGTACAGTGTCGAGTTTCACGAGCCTGTAAAACACCCCCTCTGCTCCCCCCCGCCCTGTGGCCCATTATGACTCATTATGTGTCCATTATACACCTGGTGACCTCTGACCTCCACAGCACTGTGCCGCGCTAATCAGATCCCCGGGGACGTGAGCAGACGGACAGACGGGTGAAGCTGCTCGTACTCCAACTGCAGAAGCGTATACATCAGATTCACACACACACATTGGAAGAGAACGTGTCGCTGAATTGTAGTCCAAAGCTTTTGTCTCCAAATGATGTCACCTTTAAAGGAGATCTTTGACATTATGCACGTGTTAAAGTAAGAAAACAAAGATATGTAAAATCTTGTTCTCAGCCGGCAGCAGAGGTTAAGTGGATTTACTGTGGATCAGGGAAAGTGCATGAATCATCAGTGTAACTCAATCTGACATGAATTCTGTGGCTTTTTGACACAGTGAATATAACACCATGATGTCATGGAGCATTTACTGTTGCTGCTTTTAACTGTTCAGTTCAGCTCAGAACACTGCCAGGCATAAATCAGTTTAGAAAAGGGCTGCACGCTACAGAAAAAGAAATCATACTGCCATTATTTTCAGAGATTATGATTATGTGATAGATTCATGATCAGTAGGAATGATGATTTTTGCATCAGAAAAAATTTATTTTACATCTGGCAAGATTTGAAATACAGCACTTCTCTGCAGCTCTACTGTAAGTTAAGTGTGTGTTTTGGTTGGCGGAAGTGGCTACGGCCGCTCCACCCGCCGATCTCTACTGCAAAGACTCTGGCTCCAAATGACGTCACCATCACAAGATGGCAGTGCCTATCACAGGGGCTATTTTGGCATCAATTTTGTACAATGGGAGCAGATGGAGACACGTCGTCCATCTATATATACAGTCATTGGTCTGAACCCATGCAATAGCGTAACAGTCCAGTATTTGAGTATTTGGGCTCAAATACTGGGGTTTTTCTACCTGCAAGTAAGTAAATCACTGTAGTGCCCCTTCTATGAGACAATAAAGTTTACTACTCCTTCATGACACAATTTTTCTATCGATGTAATGAAATGTTTTGAGTCATTTATTTACTTTTAACTTTATTTATTTGAAAATCTGCTACTGTATAATATCATTGCAGTGTTAAATGAGATGATTTCCTCCCTCCCTTCTCCTCTCCTTGCGGTTCCCAAACATTTACAGTCATGGTCCAACAGATATTCACTCACTAGGTCACTGGATGATTAATGGAGTGTCCCGACACGCCACCAGAATAAAAACAGTCCTCATTTCCCCGGGTCTCCCTCCTCCAGACGCCGTGAACCTGACTTCACCCTGAACACTCTGACGCCTTATAAACAAATCCATTCAAATGAAAGCTACAACATCATCAACACTACAACTTCTCCTGCCTGTGGGTGTACGTTGCTGTAAAGTGCTGAGGAGTATCATTATAACACATTACTGCCTGGCGTTTCCTAATGAGCTCATATCTCAAACAGTTACACAGCCTCAGTTTGAACCCGTGTGGATTTTAATATTTAGGTTAAGCCTCAGGCTACGTTCTCTCAGCAGAGAAGATTTCACTTGAGCTCCCTTCATTTCACTTTTTAAAGAATATTTGGCCTCATTAGCATCAGATACAGCAAATGCTATGATGCTAATTTGCTTAATTTATTCTGGTTTTCAGACATTTTTACACACACATGCTTACACTGAACTCATTTGAGTTCACACCACAAACCCTGCGGGTGGTTTACATTTTGGGAGACTCTTCCGTAAATCCCCACTGGGGTATTAAGAAAACACTGAGGGAATATCTTGGCGAGGTCATGGAGGAGTGAGCAGTACACACACACACACACACACACACACACACACACACACACACACACACATTAATACAGTAAGTGAGCTTTTGGGATGTCTGAAGAAGCATCTCATCTTTGATCTTACCCAAAAAACAAGTGTAATATAATGTGTTTGAAGTCAGACAGTGGTTACTTCCCATTACAAAGACATCCACTGATCTCATAGATAAAGTAAAACCTAGCCTATATGGGATTTTTGAGATTAGCACTGATGCCATGTTTGGAAGAAAATTCACCACTTACCGACACAGTGGACAACTTTTGAGCTGTATTAAAAGTAGATCTTTTCTATGTGGATTTGCACCAATATGACTGTGTACCCAGAAGGCCGATTTTTTAAACAATGAATTTTATTAAACCATATTTATGGAGTTGTTTTGATACTAATACCAGTATCCGGCTCTCACACTGCCTAAAATGTGGTATTGAATATTGTTAATTACATCAATAAATGCACAGATTAGATACCGTAAATTATATTTCAGCCAAAAATCAACTTGTTTCTTTCTCTCCAAAACAAAAGTCAACACAGCAATAATTGCACAACATTATGGCTGCCACTAGCAACTACTGTTTTAGAGCAACAAAAGAGAACTCTGCTAGCGGAGAGTGTAACATTAGTCAAAGCTAGTGAAATATCAACATGCAGCATTACAGTTGGCACACACATGCCGTGTGTCGGCTCCATGAACGGTCCGTTTATGTGGCCACAGCGTTAATGAGCATTGGGACGAGGTGCCGCTGCTAACAGTTATACTTTCACTTTTACGCCGCATGGCGCAACAGAGCGTCTGCCTCAATCATCCTGCCAACCTCCCAGCCAGTCCCTCGATGCAACCACAGATCAATATCCAGCTTGGACAAACTGAACTCATACCCACTAAGTCTGCCCGGAACCTGGGCGTGATAATTGATGACCAGCTAGCGACACAACTGTTGCTACAGGCTCTCGTGATATCACACACTGATTACTGCATGCACATTCAAACATCTGCAGATTAACCAGAACGCAGCAGCACTACTGTTCTTCAGTCAACCCCAAACGGCACATGTCACTCCACTGTTCATATCCCTCCACTGCTCATATCCCTCCACTGTTAATATCCCTCCACTGGCTCCCAGTCACCACTCGCATCAAATTCAAAACCCTGTTGCTTGGACAAAAGCGTCTGCTAAATGAAATTGTGACATTGTAACATTGTATCGCACGTCCTGCAATGTGACTATTACACATGTGCACATCACAATTGCGATTCTTAAATGATATATTTTTCAGTCCTTTTCAACATTATTGTCAAACAATTTAAAGTGTAACTGCATCCACAGGTCTGACCATAACTCCACCCACTGCACAATTCTGAAAAATGCTCAAAGTGGGCAAAGGGCTGAGAGGAGGGTAGAGGGGGGTGGGTGTGTCCGGCAGGTCAGTGACGTCCCCTCCCCTGGCCAGAGAAAAATGGAGAGCGACACAGAGTCATAGGGTTCTTTTGAGGTGGAGGACCGTGGTGTTCCCGAGCCCTATCAACTTTGTGTGATTTTTTCCACGAAAGCCGCCACAGACATCCAGTCTGTGATACTGCAAATGCAAAGGCTTTCATCAGTGGGCCATAGGCTCAATCCCCATTGTGTTACCTCATTCGGCGATAGATAGTGACTGAGCACACATTTACTTACATGAAAATCTTCAAGAATTTTTTTTTTCCCATATGACCCATATCAGAAAACATACAGCTATACTGATATAAGGTGATGGGCCCCTATCGGCCGTATAATAAAGACTGACAAATATATGGGGCACTAACCCTCTGCAGCGTGTAACTAAACTTGCATTATCATAATTATTTCAGCATCATTTACACTCTTCACCATTGTACTGTTGTCTTATTGTCTTAAGAATGGCATTAGTGCTATTGATGTTTCATACTTGCACTGTATTTACAATATATGTTTTATACAGCACACATTTATTTCTGCACAGCTTAACAGAGTAATCAATGTTTGTGTTGTGCACGTGTTAAGCTGCATGTATTTCTGTGTGTACCCTGAGAGTGATCTAAGAACGGAGTCATACACCATCTACCTGACCAAAAAAGAAAAATTTTGTTTTGATTCCGATTAGGAACTTCACAAGGACGTATTCTACCCCACGTTTAAAAATACCTCTTAGTCTAATAAAGTCCCTCTAAACTTATGTAAAACAAGTTAATACAATACTGTGGTGTTACTGACGCGATTGGAATTGTGGCGGCACTTTAGAAACAGCGGTTTCCTTCACAAACACAACATATGCATCAAAGATAAGGCTGTACGGGCTCACTGTAGGTAAAGTTACATAAAAGTTAAATCACTATTAATGTCGCAGTGATTTCTTGGAGGAATGAGGCTCGTAATTCATAAGGGCAGAGCTCGTCACGGCCAGTGTACGCAGTTACAAACAGCCGTGTAAACACTGATAATTCAGAGAACAACGCGACAAATAAAGACAATTTAAACACAAAGAGACTCACCTGAAGACAAACTGTTCCACACTGTGTTGACTCGGACAGTGGTAGTGTTAGATAGTCCGACAGTCCCGTGAAGAGCACGCTGCTGCTGTGAGAGGAAACTACAGAGTGAAACACGGTCGGTGTGTCGGTGGCTTCTGTCGCCTCCTCCTCCTCCTCTCTGTCCCATTTACATGTCAACAGAGCCGCCGAGAGACTCTGTCACTGCGGGGAAACGAGAGGAGGAAGGCTCGCTCCAGTTACAGTAAAACCTTCTCCTAAAATCAAATTAATACCGTCTAAAAGAATTACCCACTTTAACCCTTAGCTGGACATTCAGTCTTTGCCTTTACCACACATTTAGATAAGGCTATAGTTTCTTGTATTTTACCAGTGAAACAAGCTTTTATTGTGTAGCCAGTTTAATAAAATCAAACAGTGAAGGATGGCAGTAAACTATTACCCTATATAGGCTAACCAATACATTTATCATAAAAAGTCGAATGATAAAAGTAAATTGGTTTAAATATAGCACCGAATTCTGATAATAGAACCATTTTTATCTTAGAATGCTGCCTTTATTCGCAGAAGTAAATAAATTAACCTTAATAAAAAATAATAAAAATATCTTTTTTCCGATGGTGTGAAAATAGAGCACAGTTTGCATCTTTACAGCTCCACACGTAAAGTTTATAGCACACACACTTTCCTTTAGAAATGTGTAGTCTCTCTGCCAGAGCTCAGATAACCCCTGATGACCCAATGACATCATCAGAGTTATTTTCTCAGGCTTGTAAAAGGTTCCTCCCTAACTGCAGAGGACACTAACTACAGGTTAGCAGCTATTCCTAATGACCAGTAAACTTCATGTGTAGGAGAGTTTTTTTTTTTTTTGTTCTATATATTCTTTAAAAAAAAAACGTTTCTTCTTTCTAACAAATCCTTGTCTTGCAAAATATCCCCCCCCTTCCCCTCATCATTCAAATAATCTTGCTGAAGCCCCTGTCCCACTGGTCAAAAAAACAGCTAACACCCGGTATTGATGCTTAGTGTGAAAGGCTACAATCCGCATTCAGACCCGGGTCAAATGACTCTGCAGTAGACCCGGGTAATTATCTCCTCGGCTCCGATCCGCATTGATGGGAACACAAAACCTGTGTCGACACGCTAATCTCCGCCCCCTTTCAGGCGCAATGCTATGCTCCGTCGGTAACTTCTGCGACTCCTTGTCATCTCAGAAGCCCGTCTCCATCCGAGCAGCGCTCGAACATTGTTTCAAATTTGTCGGCGCAGAGTTTGATACACAGACTGAATGAGTGATAGATACGATAAAAACTTAACCACCGTAACATCTTCACTGTTTACTAACCCTGTCTCCGGCGCGTCTGTGACGTCAGATGGTGACGCAGCAGAAAAGAGATCAACAGGAGTAAACTCCACTAGCAATGGGAAAAGAGACAATCGGAATCTATAAGCGTGTCTTCCCGGGTCTGAAAAACCTGCATCAATGTGTTAATTTTGGTGGGAAAAGGGTATTAGAGACCAAGAGAACCTGCAGCAGATCCCAATCTGATGCCCGGGGACATCAAGGGGGTCAATGAGGTCAAAGCAGATCTGTGTTTGTACATTTTAACTTCAAAGAGGTCAGAAACATAGGCTCTAGAGGGGTTTGAGATCAGACAAGGCTGTTAATGTTTTTATCTTTTATTGATATTTACGAGGGGAGGTATCTTCACAAGCCTTTTTTGGCTTCTAACCTCTCCGGCACAATATTCATCTTTTTACAAATATTGTTATCGTCTGTTTTTGTATGTGTGTATGTGCAAATAAAATAAAAATAAAAATAAAAACTATTTTGAATAAAGGTACTAATTAGAGCTACATAGGGTTCTTCAGCTTGTCCCGTTTTGGTTTCAGGTAGATCCTTTTATAAAGGTTCCGCCATGAACCCTCTCTGAGACCAACGTAAAGTGTTATACCCTTTGAAAGGTGCCGACCAGAACCCCAATGAGATGTTATACAGAGAACCCTTCTAGGGGTGCCAGTCCAGGGGGTTCTACAGATAGCCCTTAAATGCTGGAATGATTTCACCTAGAACCCAATGAATGAGTGGTACAGAGAATCTTTTTATTTTAAAATATTTCATCTAGAACCCATCCAGGGGTTCTCTATAAAATAGCTTTTATACCAGTATCACCTTTGGAACCCCCTTGTGTTCTGAGGGTTCTTCAAAGAACCTTATTGTGTTCTACACTCTTAAGGTCTTTTCAGATGAGGGAGGCAATTGATGAGCCTAATCATTAATTTTTAATGCAAGGCGAGCGGGCAGGTAGGGAGGCGTGGGCAATCTGACGCACACGCCCGCCCGCTTCCAGAATTTAACAAGTCACAATGGATGAGAGACTGATCCTTGCTGTGTGTGAGTTCCTGGAGATATATAAACACTTTGTAAACAGTTACCACGACATAAACAGGAGGGCCTTTGCACGGCAGAGCATTGGCGCAGGACTGGATGCATCAGGTTATGTAACGTGAGTTTTAACTTAACCCAAGCTATACGTTACATTAGCTGGTAATGGTTTAGTTACAAATATGCTAATTTAGCTAGTTGTTATAGCCTATAGAGACAATACAGTTGTACTGGTAGGGATAGAGTAGTGCACAGAATCCATTTCCATAGTTACCACGCATAGACCGCCTGGCGTTTACTCACAGAGCGATTGTGTGCCTGTTTTTTCACATGAGGAGCACAGTGAGACACCCAGATACAAGCGGGTACGCAGGCGGAGTGTCGCCCCCCCATCTGAAAAGACCTAACTAACTAAAACCATATAAGGTTCTTCAGCTTGTCCCCAAAGGGAAACCCTTTTTTGTTCCTGGTAGAAACTATAATAAAGGTTCTACTTAGAACCCAACACAAAGGGTTATACCTAGTAAACCTAGTACCATCTGGGAAAGGTTCCCCCTCTATGAGGGGTTCTACAGATACAGATTTCCATTTTTAGGTGTGCCATCCATGGGGTCCTAAAGAGAACCCTTAAATATATCATTTTCTATGATGAACCCTTTTGTATTCCAATGGTTTCATGTCTAACTCTGAAGACAAGGGGGTTATTGTTAAAGGTGAATCCTATATAAAAGATAGTTTGGTTCTATATGAACCTGTGAAATATTAAAGGGTTCTGGGTAGAACCCCCGTTGTTGGTTCTACTTTTTTTAAAAAAAACCTGGAATATCAAAACGTTCTGTGTATGAACCTTTGGGTGGGCTCCAGATGAAACCCTGAGCATATTAAAGTAGAGCTCCTTGGTTAGTTTCTTGTTAACACCCTTTGAAGGCGGAAGGGTCTGGATAGAACCTCTGGAGAGGACTCTGGGTGGAGCCATTTGCTCATAGAAGGGTCTCTTTCTGAGGGGTTTCTGATCTGAACCTTTCACAGAGGGTTCTAGATACAACCCATTATGTTGGGAACCTTCTGAAAGAGTTGCAGATGGAACCTTTACAGAAGGTGGAGAGCAGAAACTCTACTGAGGATAATGTAGTAAGTTTAAGAAGTCTTCTTAATAAGGCTGACACTTGAGATGTGTCTGTTTTGTGACTGTGTCTTGGCCCCTGAGCCGTGGAGACCCCAGTGGGGCCCCGTCCTGCAGCAGGAGGGCGTGTCTGCAGCAGCCTGGATGTTTGGGTCCTCTTTTCTTTATGCTCGTCTTCACCTACTGTCAGCCGGAGACAATATTTCCAAAGATATTAGATATATGGAACAGATATTGGAGAAGCGCGGCTGGATGCAGTGAAACCGACAGTTTTCTGTCCTGGTTCTCTGATGATTCTTCTGCTGACACCGACACACTTTCTTCAGGTACGTACGGCTTTGTGTCACCTGGTGAGTCAGAGGAATGGGAGCTGATCCAAATTGTGTTGCTCTTACCTTAGGGCTTGTTCTGATGTGTCCACAATGCAAAGACTCACACATATAAGGTCTTACCAGTGTTGATTTCACACTGAGGAGATAAAGAGGAGGAGGAGGAGGAGTGCATGTTAAGGGTCTGTTTGGTTCCCTGTACATCCCTGAAACCTAATCTTCTGCAGCTCCGACATGAAGCTGAAGGTGATTTGTCGGTTGGTGTTTGTGGTTTAAGTTCCGTCACACCAGCCTGACTGCTCTTCTTGTCCACTTCACCCCCTCTGACCTTTGATGTTCAGCAGAGCTCCTCCACAAAAGACATTTTCATTTCTCTCATCTCAAATTCCAGAGCAGGAATCTGATCCTCCATCACCGCATCGCCGTCTGCTTTCTCTCTGGAGTGTAGCCAGAGGAAACCTTTTCTATTGAGAGTAAATAACGTCACCCCTCTGTGGAATGTGATTCATGGTGCGATCTGATTCTGATGGTCAACAACAGTCACAAAAAGTTTAGATAAAGCCTGAAACGTGAGGAGGACAAACAGCTCCATGTCGACATTTTAACTCAACAGGTTTCTCCCACAATAAGACGACAAACAAAGCTGATGTTACTGTACAAACAAAAAGCATCTTAAGAATAGGAGCTGTTGTTTAAGTTTGACAAACATCTTGTTACTGTAGCTTTAAAGACTTAAATCCACAACAAACTGGGCCCTCATTCTTCATCAATGACATCAATCTCATGTTACTGCACAGGAATACCTGAAAGCCTTCAGGGCATCTCAAAGTTTAATGTTCTTCCCCCGTCTGACAGATGGTTCAGACTGAATACAAAGTGAATGTTTTACCACCAGTGCATTTCACACATGGTCAAAGCAAAGATGTAAGTGAAGGTGTGTTAATGCAAGTTAAAAATGTAACATGAAAGAGATCACACAGCCTTTGGTATGAAGGGCCGTCTCTGCCTGTGTCTCATAATTTAGACAAAGTTTCTCATTATGTTGAGAAACATAATCATTGAACAGTAAGAAACACACCCCATCAATTTCCTTAAGGTCATGCCTTCGCCTCAGTGTATTTTCATTTTGTCACTTCCTGTTTTATTTTCGTACCTGTCTCTGGGCCTTTCTCAAACCGGACCCTCCCCGCTCCCACTCCTTCTGAGTGTTTGACGTCACACTCACAGCTGAACGGAGCAGCCTTCATTGAGGTGATGGAATTAAATACAGCGCCGATGGAGACAGGAAAAGTGTGTAACATACAAATAATAAAAGCTACGTCAGCAGTCATTAAACTCACTCCACATCATGAGGAACATAAACTTTCAGCTTCCTTGGTGACCTTTCTTATCTGTAAATATATTTGTAATCTGATGTTAATGACCTGCTGAGTTCAGCCTTCCCTGGTAATATAAAACACTTTAAACTTTTCACTTGTATCATTTCTAGACAAGAAAACAGTTTATTAGATCCTGAATATAACGTTAACTTTAAGACGTTAACGTCAGCATATTATTTCTTCTTAATTAAAGCAGTTCTCGTTTGTGTGGGTAATAACACGGAACTTTAATTTACGTCTCTCATCTCATGACGAACATAACACAGCGTTTCACCTGGTGAGTAAAACCCTTTCCCACCTGAATTTAGTGTGTCGAAACAGGTTTTTCAGACCCGGGAAGACCCGCTTATAGATGCCGATTGTCTCTGTTCCTATTCCCAGTGGAGTATACTCCTGTAGGTCTCTTTTCTGCTGCGTCACCGTCTGACGTCACAAACGTGCCGAAGACAGGGTTAGTAAACAGTGAAGATGTTACGGTGGTTAGGTCTTTATTGTATATATTACTCATTCAGTCTGTGTATCAAACCGGAAACCGGAAAGGGGGGCGGAGATTAGCCGTCAACACAGGATTTGTGTTCCTATCAATGCTGCTCGGAGCCGAGGCGATAATTACCCAGGTCTACCGCAGAGTCATTTGACCCGTGTCTGAATGTCAATTGTAACCTTTCCCACTTAGCAAAAAAGCCAGGTGTTGGCAGGTGTTAGGGTTTTTTTTTGACCAGTGGGAAAGCGGCTCAAGTCCACACGAGCGTGCAAACGAAGTGGAAGTGCGTAGGGATGTAGGTTTGAGAAAAGCCTCAGATTTCCTGCTCCCCGTGTTTGCTGCCACCTGTGTCAGCCCCGACCTAATTGGACTCACCTGTGTCTCATCCTGTCCTGATTGTCTTTGTATATACCTTGTCTGTCCTCCCTCTCGTCTGACACTGAAAGTTCACTGTGTGTTCCTTTGTGCACACAGCAGTGGCAGCACGCACAACTCCAAAAATAAGTTACAAAGTATCGTTTTGGGTGCACGGCAAGAAATGAAATCCAGAAAAAACAGAAAGCTCTGGCACTCACAGGATCAAGTAGAACTGACTTTAATGTGGGTCACAGATGAATGCGTTTCGGCTCTTATGCCGTCTTCAGCATTCCTTCGTGCACAGCCTTTGACTAAACATTAAAGACTCTGCCTGCATTTACTTTATCTGCCTTGTGTTGAGTCGTGCATTTGAGTCTGTAACTGTGATTCCGTTAGGTGTAACAGTGAGTCATTACTTTGGTATATTACTACTATATATAGAAATTTTTGTTATTTACATTCAAGGCAATTGTACTGAAATACTGAGTTGTCATTGTTGAGTTTATATATTTAAAGAGTTTCTCATTATTATAGCTAATCTCATTATAGCTTTCTCATTATTTTGAGATATTAAGTTAGGATTTTAAGATACTGACATAACTTTGAGATAATTAGATCATTATTTTACAAATGTTTCTGATTTTTTTAGGTGCTTAGTCCATTTCTGGAGGAACAAGTTTGGGATGAATATGTCAATCTTATATAACATTTTTTTCCCCATCACACTGGCTGAAATGGGCTTCCATACTTATAAGTGCAGTTCATGGATGTATGGAGGAAACCACAGTAAGGGAAAGAGGTCTGGAGGAACAAAGCAGATGAAACATCAGCCGTGTGCGTACATTGCTAGCTAGCTTCAGCTAACATCTGACATGTCTTTGTGGTAAATAAAAACACAATGCATTGGACATACTGGCCCGAAAGAAAAGTGCAAAATCTCGCTGTGGTTGGACTTTATTTTCACAATGTTTAGAATTCAATGACACTGAATGTTCATGAAAATTGAACACATGTTGCAAACCTAAAAATCACTTATTTCTCCTGTGGTGGAAAGTGTCAGTCCATCTAATGAACATAAGTACAATATTGGCAGTTTTAGCTCTGTTTTGGTCTCCACGAGCCAGTCCCTACTGTTTGGCACTGGACAGTGAACAGTAACATGTCATCTGTACACAGCTGCCTGCTGCTGCTGCTGGGCACACAGCTGATGAGAGCCACGTTTATTGGCCTGAAATATAGAAACTTTCTGCAGAAATGAATGTTGAATCGATGAATGTTCTCTGTTGGTTCATCATTGCAAGTGACACCTTTCACATTAGAAACACTTTATCTATTAGTAATATCAGAACATTTATTTGTAAAACATTTGCATTTAATAAAACATGACAGACAAATAGAACTTTACAATATGTACAGGGACAGTGCACTATAGGGGTGGTGTAATAGGGACAGTGCATTGTGACACGAGAATAGTGCAATACATTAGGGCAGTGCAATGTGTTATGTTAGGATATAGTGCAATATGTGACATGAGGACAGTGCAACATGTTGGGACAGTGCAACATGTGTAGCGTGCATGTGCCATCTGTGTATGGGGACGGGCGTGTGTGCTGGATTATCAATTTCTGTGAAATTGTTTCCTTGTTTGTTGTGACTGTGCTGAACTGTGAATTGTGTGAATGGAGTAAGGGAAAGGGGACAATAAAAGTATATCTAATCTTATTTAATCTAATCTAATTTAACAGATTTAAATGCACAGCTAAAGAACGACTTGTTAGTTTGTTTCTGCAGGGTCCTTTTGGCCCCTTAGTCGGCCTCTGGGACCAGCCATGCCTGCATGAGAGGAGCCATAAATCTGCATTTCTCTCTGAGCAGCAGCTTTAAGACTTTGAGTTCAGGGGGAATCACGCAACAGAGCTCTTGAACAAGCCTGTTTAATAATTGAGCTCTTTTATGTTTACTAAATAATGTGCAAATGATGAAAGATTACAACTTAATGTTTTTTAAAATAGAATATTTCTGTAATTTGTGATCATAAGAAAGCAACGTGTTAAAGTACGGCGCTTTAGATTACCTGACTTTACCTCAGACTGAACCACAGAGGGATCAGCCCGAAGACCTAGTTAACCCCACAGCGCCATCTGGTGGAGGGATGGGCGAATAACACCATAACACACCTACTTATGAGTTACCTCTTATAAATATGCAGGAATTGTGTGGATGCTTCTGTGTACCGGTGAATAAAATCTGCAGCAGAGTTCAAAATAAAAGTATTTATTAGTAGACAATGGTTCTAGGGTTTTTTTCTACTTCATAGTCTAAACTAAAGGAACATCTTAAGATCATACATTTACATAATAACTGATGATACATCAGTGCATTTTGGTGAAATGTTACTACTTTCATTTGCTCAGTTACTGTAATAAATTCTGTTTTCACATACCGTTGTGTTTTCTCCCGCTGTGCACACCTGTTCACCTGTCTCGACCTCAGCCTCAGGGCATACACTGAACCTTTTCCTGTTTGTTCACTAGCTCATCTTCATTGTCATGTGCTTTGTTAAAGTTTTCAGACGTGTTTTGTCTTTGAAGTTTTGTCACTCTGACCTTAACGCGGCGTTCTGCCTGCCTGTTACCTGTCTGCTCACCTGCCAGCACCTGTCTGTGAGATGTCTTTCTTAGTCTGCCTGTTTCCTCCTGGATTCTTCTGCCTGCACTTCAACCCTGAAATGTCATTTAATACTGAATTTAAAAGAGAAATAATTACTTTCTGATTCCACCAGCTTCAGTTGTGGGTCCTGTTAAGAATTCTGCAAACAAAGTAGTGTCTTTGGGCAAGACTCTGAACCCCAAATTGCTTCTGATGGCATCAGTGTGTGAATGTAATGACTGATTGACAGCTGGGCACTTTAGATAGTGTGTGAATGCCATCAGTATATATTAATGTGTGAACGGGTGAATGTGACCTGTAGTGTAAAAGCAGCTTTAAGTGGTTGCAGGCTAGAAATGTGCTATGTAAGTACAGTCCATTTACACCTCTGAGGACGCTGAAATCGAGGTGGATCCAGTCAAAGATCCAAACTGCAACAGGGTTCATCACTTTGCAGATGGGGAAAGTCAAAAGGCGATTTCCTGGACTCCACCAACAGAGATCTGTGCAGAGGAATGCTTGATTGAACACACTGGATGTCATAATGGTCAGCAGGCGAAATCAATGTAAACACATTACAAACACAAAGCAAATTGCCAGCATGTTAAGTTGAATGGAGACCGGCCCGGGGGCAGAGCTGGTCAGGGTGCTGGGTGCGTGACCCATCCAAAGCAGTTGTTTGACCCGGAGATGGGGTGTTGAAGGACCTGCAGGGTCCATCTCTGGTTTATGCAGATGGAGGCACACCCTTGAACACCCTTGTCAAAAATTTCTAAAGGATTTTCATGTTTTTCTACATAATCTTTTAGAACCCCCCCCCCCGTAAAAAGTTGTCCTTTTTTCAGTGGGTTCCACATTAATTTCTTGAAATATTAAAGACTTCTCATCCCTGTTATAATTAAGATTTCTGTTCTGGTTAAATCTGTAGTTATGTATTGGATTGTAATTATATTTGTACATATATAAATGTTTTTTGTGGTTTTATTATTTTACACTGTTGTTCCTTAAATAAAGCCTAACTTGGCTGTGATTCTGTCAAAGTTGGGACAGGTCTTCAAACTGTTACATGTACGCATGCCCGGGCACATCGCACTCCGTGGTCTGTGTGTGTGATTGATCTGCATGCAGGTGGAGTTGTTGAGCTTAAAATGTAAATTTCTCAGTTATTTTTTACAGTATAAAGGCTGAAAATAGATGAATAAAGTGACATCACGGATCATGTTGAAGGGTGGAAGCGTTCACCCTGATAGATGTTTGTTGTTATTGCATCACTCGCTGCGTCTCCTCCTCAGCACTGTTTCAGCACACACAGCAGTAAATGATTGGATGCTTGATGCAGAGTGACAGCTTTGTTCCCATCATGCTTTGTGTGTGACACACTGACACACGCTCGAGCACAGGCTGTCTGCATGTTACAGAAATGTGTTCCTGCAGTCTGCCGAGGTATCAACCTTTCTTTTTTCTCTGACACTGCAGCTCATTCTGTAGTTTTTAAAGTCAGGATTATTTATAAGCACAAAATGATATTTTTCTCTCTGAGAATTGTTTTACTTCAAGATTCATGCAACAGGTAGAAATACAGAGAACTGGAGGAAATAAATCTTTCCTTATTTGTACTTATTTTTAAACTGCACTTTCTAGTTTTAAGTATGTGGGACTTTGAAACTAGATATTGTTACATTAAAAAAAAAGACATTTTCTTGTTGTGTTATGATAACTTCATTTAAAAAAAAAAAATCATTTATGTAATATCACGTTAGAGGGAGTGTAATCTCTATTTATAGGGGACGTGGATTTCCAGGAAGGCAAGTGCTCTGTTTGAACTATGTTTGTAGTTTGAGTAATATTGACCAATCACGTATCAGCAGGCTGCGGCGTATACAGGAAAAACAGTCTGTGAGGAGAGCAAAAGCAGGCGGAACATAATCCGCCTTAATGACATCCCGACTCCCATCAGTGTGATCTGACGACGATTTAGCTTCTTATTAATCTCTATAAACAGACATCTGCATGCTAACAGCTAACAATCTGTTCTAGATCTAACATTTAACTTGAGATGAATTCCCTTGACACTGTGTCATGAAAGCCGTTCAGTGCTCAGATTTCCCGACTTCCTCGAATGCATCAGATCGATCCGACCTCCGTTCAACAAACAAGCATTTTAAAAGTTTTCTTCTCCTCTTGAGGACAGACCTGACAAAGCTTGAATTTTTACTTCTTACAAATCTGCATCATGAAGTTGAAATTTGGGCAAAGGTAAGACCCGTTAATAACAAGTAAATCACAAGAGAACGGTTTCTCTTTCTGTAACAATGCAGCACGCGGAAAAGGAAGTCTTGACGGGAAGTCGATTATCGCTTACCGCCCGGCACGTTCACCGGTGTCCCCAGAGGATATATCGTCTCAGACTATAGCCGATGGGATCTGAGATTGCAGCAGACCGTGTATGTCAACATTGATCAGACTGGTACCTCTGAATCACCCAGCAGACTCTTATCTCACTGGTTGATGATAAATTAAAACATACAGATAAATGTACATGAGAAAAACAGCTGATATGTGGTCGTGGACACAGAGTGCAGGAGAATGTTTGGGTTGCTTGGCAACAAAAGTCCAGTTTCAGTTAAGTTGTGGAACTAGTTGAGCTGGAGGTGGAGCAAAGAATAATCTGTTGTTGATTTTTACTGCTTAAAAAGTAGTTATCTACGACAGAATCACATGCTGATATTCAGTACAACATCGTTCCCTCTGTTGTGATATTGCTTAATTTACTGCTTCTTTCCTTTGATTTTTGAGAGCAGAGTTGTTGCAGATGTTCAGCCTGCAGTCACAATAATCGTCTGTCTGCTGTTTATCTGTAAGATGGTCCTTCAGAGTTATAACATTAGAGACATGTTCTCATCTGAATTCCAGGCTGGTCTGTTATAACACAGCAGCTCACACAACAGTGAGTACATAAGAAACACCAGCAGATGTCAGCAGAAGGACACATCAGAGGATACGTGTGTGTGTGTGTGTGTGTGTGTGTGTGTGTTTGATTTGTTTCAATCTCCTATGACCGGTCAGTGAACTTCCTGTTCACATATTTCATGAGTTAAGCATCAGATGATGGTTGCATGATCATGCTGTGGCTTTACATCCTGAAATCAGTGTTGTGTGAATTACTTGTCATGTAGCTACCACAGTCGGTCATCAGTGTGAAGATTCAAAGCTTTATTACAGACTCAATGTCTAGATAAAAGACAGGACAATACAAGGAATAAGTTAAAACGCCTGTGAGGAGTTTTTAGCTGGTAATGAAACAGACTGAAATGAATTCTGATTACTCCATATGAGCTACAAAAGCAAACCAGACCATCAGAGACAACATTGATTATTTCTATATAATTATTTTTAATGTCTGAAACTGCTGGCGGGGGGGGGGGGGGGGTAGGTGTCAGACGCAGCGATTAACTGCACGCTGCCTTTGTTTACATTTTACCCGGCAAAAATTTAAAGTGAGTGACAGGTGACTATTAAAGACATTTTGTGTTAAAAACCACTACTTAAGCATGAACAGGACAAAATCAGCAAAGACATAAGAGGTACGGCTTTGTCCACAGGGGGCGCCTCACAGGAGCTTTAAAGCACAAAAAGAGTTCATGGTTTAAAATGTTAATTAAGAGTGGAACTTCATAAGATAGATGGCAACTTTTATCTCTCTCTGAAGGTGATCTTTGGTGTCAGATATGAATGTCTTCCTCAGGTTGTTCAATGACTCCTTACTGACCTTTGACCCCTTACTAGCCAAAACCATGGGTCATAAACAAATGTAGGGGTAAATAAAACAGTCACAGTATTTTTGAAGTGTGGTTGTATGAGGTACTTATCAATAGTAAGTGTCCTACGTGCAGTAGATACAGCATGGCTCCACGGCTAGAGTTTCTACACTGACGCTAAGCTAAGCGCTGCTGCAGACGGGTTCAGGAGTACCACGTACTTAAACCACTTCAAAGAGTCCTGTGTACAAACATGTCAGTTTAAGTGTACACTGTATTTTAGTTTTTGTCGCCGCTTCACGTTGACGTCAGACAGCCCTTTCTCTCAGCACTATGTCTCACTCTGCACATCGGCACTGTATGCGTACGCATGCACCGCACAGTATCACATCAGCTGTTTGTGTCAGCGGTTTGTAGAAGAGACAATTAAAAGAAAATACAATATTAAGTGCCGTTCATGGTGGGGACTAGAGGATAATAAAAAAAAACGAACTATCCCTTTAAACACATGTACCAAGTTTTTCTTTCTTGTATCACATTTAATGGACATTATTTAATGGGGCACATTTCCCCCAAAGGTTTACACTGCAACTCCAGAACTATTGAAACTAAAATCTGTAAAACCTCAAAATATAAATAGAGGAATGCCCCTTTGACGCTTAAAAATCCAGCTTGTTAAAAAAAACCATTTAAAGTTAAGACCTATTTTATCTATCCATCTATTATCTTATATTATCTACTACTTATCCTATTGAAGGTCTTGGGGGGTGCTGGAGCCTATCCCAGCTGTCATTGGGCGAGAGGCGGGGTTACACCTGGACAGGTCACCAGTCAATCACAGGGCTGACACACAGAGACAGACAATTTAGAGTCACCAATGAATCTAACGAGCATGTCTTGGACTGTGGGAGGAAGTTGGTGTACCCACGCATGCACGGGGAGAACATGCAAACTCCACACAGAAAGGCTCACTACGTTCCGAACTGGGATTCAGACCAGGAACCCTCTAGCTGTGAGGCGACAGCTCTAACCACTGCACCACCGTGCAGCCCAGACCCATTTTAATTTGTTATTAATTCATTTTTTCATGCAATTCCTTTTATTAACACCAGACAAAATCCACTCACTCACAATAATGCTTTACGAGGAAATCAACTGACTTTCTTCAGTGAGAAAGTTTCTCTTTTACTAAAGTCAGTCCATATTCTTAAACACTTTAAATGACTAAACTTCTCTTTATTGGAGCAATGGAGCACAACATGACTAATGACCACATTACAAGGACCAACCTGATGAAGGAAAGAGAGAGTTCATTAACACCAAAAGTACTGAGTTGGCACATCGACTAAATCTAACTGTGATGAGTCTGCAGGCCAGAACAGAACAAGGACGTCATCAAAGCTCCGAGGCCGCGGGAGGAATTGTCTCTCCAGATTTGAGCAGCAGTAGGTCTTGATTTGTCTTCAAAGCTGCTCGTTCTCAGAGCTGGCAGTTTGTCTTCCTCACATACAAACTCCAGCTGAGAGCAGAGCAAATGGTTGGACTGGACCCATAATGGAAGTGTCATCCTGTTAAATAACGTCAGGCTTCTTCTCAGCGTGCTCCATTAGCTTCTTCATTTGTCTGAAACACTGCAAGAAACATCTGAGCCTAACAGCTGGGTATGGGATTGTACGGAGCATGCTCAGAAGCATCTCTCATGCTCTTCTGTCTGATTTGGACTTTCGTTTGCAGGTTATATCATATAGGGAATTTTCCCCATGTTTTATGTGGATGTCTAATTCAATCGATTCCTCAGTTCTTCACTAAAAGAGGAGGCTGAGTTCTCCTGCGTGTGGACTGGAGACTTGTATATATGTATATATGTATAAACAAACAAACTAAACTAAAAAAACAACAAAAAAGGGGGTCAAAAAAGTAGTTATCATGATATTAAGGTAACATAATATAACATATGTACATACATACGTACACACACACACACCATATTTTTTTATAAAATACATAGCCAACATAACACCACACGTGCTCGCACGTGTGTTCAAGATCATCAACTTGTGATGATGAAACAAAATAGACACTACAAAGAAGTTGTGTTTAATTTTTCAGGATCTAATTTACTCTACCTGAACAGAACCTAAAAGTTAAAACCTAATGCTTTGTTACACATTACATTTGTGCAAAAACATTGTGCTCAATACATGAATTTATAATAAAGTTTTCCGTCAACCCAACATTTACTTTTTCCAGCCATGTTTCTTGTGTAATATGACGTCAGGTCGTCAACTCAACGATTTGTGAACCAACTTTCTGTTGTTGTTCCGCCTTGAGGATGCCTTCACAGGAGTTTACCCCCATTTTTCTGATCATTTGGAAGGTTTGAGATCTCTGAAAGGGTAGTTCAGTCTTTGGGATAATTCCTTATATCTAAAATATCTTTCAGCCTGCAGCCATGAAAACACTCCTGTATAATGGCTGCAAAGTGCGTCCACTAAAAGTTCTTGTTTTTTCTAAGTGTCTGACAACATTACAGAAAGGTTGCCTACAGAGATAGACCTTTTAGTTACAGAGCAAGATGTCTTTATTTTTTCAGTGTCAAAAACAAGAACTTCTAGTGCTATGTACTTTAATCAGGGGCATTTTGCCTGAAAGATTACGTTCCTGATCCCAATAGGGAAATAGTAAAAATAGGGCCCAGGTTTACCAGAAAAGCCTTTAACACCGACAATAAAAGCCATTTTGTCCCATGCTGCTTGTCGTATTTAGATATTATTAAATTAAGTATAGTGCTTTTGATTTAACAACATCCCAGAGTTTCCCAGTTGATGACGGGTGTATTCCCCACTGCATTCAAGCCAGCTCAGGTCACCCCACTGCTCAAGAACCCATCCTCAACCCAACCCAGGTTGAAAACGACAGACCAGTTTCACTTCTACCTTCCTGTCAAAAATACTTGAGCGCACAGTTTTTAATCAAGTCTCTGACTTCCTGTGCAAGAACAATCTGTTGGACCCAAGTCAGTCTGGCTTTAAGCGGGGCCACTCTACAGAAACTGCACTACTGTCAGTAACAGAATCACTGCGTCTGGCTAAAGCTGCTGGACAGTCCTCAGCTCTATTGCTGCTAGATCTGTCAGCTGCCTTTGACACAGTTAACCACCAAATCCTCCTCTCCACTCTCTCTGAACTTGGTATCTCAGGATCTGCCCTCCTCTGGTTCATGTCCTACCTCTCAGGGAGATCTTTTAGAGTATCTTAGAAAGGAGAAGTGTCCAAACCCCACAGTTAATCCACAGGGGTGCCTTGAGGGTCAGTGCTTGGTCCCCTTCTGTTCTCAATATATACCACCTCACTCGGTGCAATCATCCGCTCCCATGGTTTCTCATACCATTGCTATGCGGACAATACCCAGCTCTACCTGTCATTCCCACCAGACGACACTACAGCTTCAGCACGGATCTCGTCATGCCTTGCCGATATCTCTAAATGGATGAAAGAACGCCACCTTCAGCTCAACCTATCCAAGACTGAGCTCATGTCATCCCAGCCAGTCCCTCTATGCAACCACAGATCAACATCCAGCTTGGACAACCTGAACTCACCACAAAGTCTACCTGGAACCTGGCCGTCATAACTGAGCAGCTAACCTTTAAGGTTCATGTGGCCTCGCTTGCTGTTGATTTGCCCTGTACAACACCAGGATGATCAGACCCTGCCTTTCAGAGCTTGCAACACAACTGCTGGTACAGGCTCTCGTAATCAGTGTTGGGGTAACACGTGTTATAAAGTAATCCGTCAGAGTACTCAGATTACTTTTTAGTTGTAACGAGTAATGTAACACGTTACTTTTGCAGTTCAAGTAATCCGTTATTTTGTTACAGCAACAAAAACGTCTCCTGCCTACCTGAATTCCCTCATCCAGGTCTACACTCCGTCCCGCCCACTACACTCTGCCAATGAAAGGCGTCTGGTGCTCCCATCACAACAGGGCCCTAAGTCTCTAACTAGACTCTTCTCCTCAGTCGTCCACCGGTGGTGGAACGAGCTACCAAACTCCATTGGGTCCGCAGAGTCCCTTTCACCTTTAAGAAGAAGCTAAGGACCCAGCTCTTTATGAACACCTCTGACCTTAATGATATTCATGCTGATGATGACCTTATTGATGTTGTTGATGATGATTCAAACAAACAAAAAAAATACCTTGTTCTGTTGGCACCAGTGTTCGATCGCACTTGAAGCTGTTTGTTGGCTCTTTCTGACTTCGTTCCCTCCTGTCTTGATCGATGTTGTATTAACTCTCAGATGTACGTCGCTTTGGACAAAAGTGTCTGCTAAATGAAATGTGATGTTGTGTTGTAACATGACGGTTCAGATTAAAGTATTAAATAAGACTTTTTTTACCCTTGTAACCCAGACATTTTTTTTATGTCTACTGAACAGATATAAAAAAAGATCCCAAAAACCTACATCTGGGTCACGCTCAGTTCACATCAGATCCTTTTACTTCCTGTTAAATCCGACCAAACTACCCAGAGCCGCCGGCTTTACACACACATGCACACGCACGGGATTTGTAAAACTATTTATATCATGCTTCCTTTTATGTGAGCTTTTCAAAGAAATTTGTGTAAATGTTTATTACGTTATGCCAGACACAACATGTTACAATCCTCAGCCCAGACGTCCTTTCAGGACAGTAAGTCCTCAAGAATCTGCCAGTGGGTCTAAACACGGCCAGGAATATGAAAGCATGAGTCAGTGTTTTACCTTAAAGCACAACTGCATTAATGAACAACAAAGACGACATGAGTGTGGGATCCTTCCTGCAGTGCTGTTTTTAAGTAGTGGTAGCATGGGCAAATCTGACGTGATTTGTTTATTTGGGGATTACAAGTGCCCGGAATGCTCTGTAAAATCGGGATTAAAGACGGATGTGCGTCACACGGGAAGATTGTGTCTGATACATTATTATTCTTGGAAGTTATGACTGTTTTCACTGAAGCTGCTTCTTAGCTGCTGCCTTTATTAGAAAACAGTGAAGGAGTCTCAAACCTTACATTCAACCAGGACTCATAAACATGTGAGAAAGAAAGACTTTATTTATGAAATTTGCTCTGAAAGCATTACATTCTGAACAGTTTCTGATGTTGAAGGTAGAAGTGATGTTTGATTGGAAGCTGACGGATCTGAAAGCTGCTCGTCTTGTTTTGTTTCTTTCACTGAGAAACCATCTGCTCTTCTGTTTCATCCCAAAATGATATGTAACATTAATACATAAATAAATAACACATTTAGTATTGGCAAATGTTTGCTGCCATTAAGCTAAAGCCCGTAGTCTGTGGCTGATTACCGTTCAGGTTGAGACCTTTGCTTTAAAAGACAATTTGCAAAATATTCAACTTATTTCTGTGCAGTAAGTATGCATGCAGAGGGATACAGCTAGCCTAGCCTGCTTCAAGAGCCCTGAACACATCAGATTTGTCAAATAGGTCTGGTGTTATTGTCAGAGATTGGACCTTTCAGAGCTTGGAGGGTGGAATAGAAATTGGGGGGAGCCTTATTATCCCACACAAACATTGTTCGACAACAACTCTAATAACCGGGCAATATGGTGGACTCCAGAGCATGCGCTGCTCGAGGGCAAATTGGGTCTCAATAGAAGAAGCAATGTATATCACTATCATGGTGCTGTTTAGTAGCTGGCAGAGTAAAAGGTTGGAGTGCAGTCTATGAATGCTACCTGTCCCTATGTGTGGTATCACATCACCTTGTTTATTACCAATTTACAGAGCCATGGCTGCGTACAAACACAACCCACATAGAACAGACAGCAAGTGGACCACGAGGAGACGTTCACTGACTTTAATAATAACTGTACTGGATTAGAAATGGACACCCCACCTTTAAAGATGCTGAGGTACTTTTGAACTCTCTGAGGACCTAGAATAGCTGTTTCCCCCTGCTTCAAGTCTTTGTGCTAGGCTAAGCTAATCACCTTCTGGGTCAAGCTCTTGGCTTACATGCACAGACATGATACTGATAAAAATTGTCCTCCAAAGTGAATCAACTCATTCCCCAATGTGTAAAATTTAACCTTTAAAAAGTGGATATTTTGTTGGTTGAAGCTGCTTTTGAAACACTGACTCATAAACCAGTACTGTGCAATGAAACAGTACTCAGTAATCACAGCTACAGTCCAGCCTTGTAGTAGCGTTTATGCTAACTATGTACTGACATGATTAAATGCTAAGCTGGATGTTTCACTGCTTAAAACCCCAATATAACTATCCAGTCACACGTTGTACTCAAACAAAAACAAGAACAAAAAAAAGGACAGCCTTTAAACCATGTTGGTGTATAAAAAATGTTCACTTAAGGCGGTTACATCACTGGTAAAGCTTTCCATGTTTTTAAGTCCTTTCTATTAAATATACAACTAGAAAGAGAGAGAAGTATTGCACGTCTGCAGCATGCAACAAGCAGTTCTGTACAAGCCCTGTGTCGTGCTTCTTTGCCAACTTAAGGTATAATGGCACATGGAGCTATTGCTGCACTAAAAATACATAATTAATATGAACTAAAAGGAACTCAGTGGATGAAACAAGCCCGTAAATACTGTTGATAAAGACTTTGCTCAGTTACGGTGGTGCATTCTGCTTTAATACCCATAAGAACCTGCTCAATCCTTTCTTTATGGGTTGTTTCAGTCTAGTGAATGCCACACACAAGTCCATGAGTAACACATGGCAGCAGCATTTACTGTCACTTTAATGGAAATGTTGTCAGTGTAGTCAGAGTGCTGTCAATGCAAGAAAGCCTGGTATTTAGCTCACTTAATGCCTCATTAGCCATCTGCTCTGGACACATTCAGTTCCAAAGCTCCAAAGGTTGCAGAGGCAACGACAGCCAAATTATATGCTGGTATATTATTCTGACAGTCTGATCAGGAAGATAGAGCGCTTCAGAGAATGAGTGTTATTTAGGGAAGTGAAGGCAGGGGCTGGTTGCATCAAGGTTTTTGACTTGGGCTCAGATCTAACTTCCGACTTCAGAAAGACGTATAAGTTGTAAAAGCTTTCTTAACAATTGCAAAGAGAGACAGTTTTGAGTCCAGCTGGTAAACATAGCGGAATATTTAGCAGATAGAGAGACAGATATTTCTCTCTGGACTTGGCTGAGACCAAAAACCAATCTAAAAGGTAAGAAAAAAACTAGACAAAAGTTGGTTACGAGAATCTGCCCTATGCCTTGCCTAACCTTACCTATACGTGGTTTGCATTTGGTACATGGTAGCGTGATGTAAAGATCTTTTATAGCCTTTCTTATTTCTATAAACATATCTGAATATTTTGTGTTGGAAGCATTTTGGTTACTGTTTATAGTTGAGTATTGATAGCATTGACCAATCACATATTAGTGTGCTTTCATTGTATGCAGGCAAAGAGTCCATGTTTGCATGAAAGCAAAATGTGGAACACAAAGGTTGAAATGCCATCCTGGAAACCATTAGTGCAGATAATGATCTTATCATAGATGTTCTCATATCTCAAGTTGCTATTCAGACAGTAAACAATGACCAGCAGAATGAACAGGAAGTTTTTGCCCAGATATGTTGACCACTATACTGGAAGCCCTGAAATATAGGCCATAACCCTAGAAACCAAATTGTCATCCAACGCTAACCGATGTGTTCCGAGATGGCCTTGTTTCTGTGAGTTACCACCCACAACTGATTGCCACCTGTTTTCTTAGTTGAAATGACATCAGGTAATAAAGCAGGGGATGCTTTAGGGTGGGGCTACCTTGTGATTGACATAAGTGACTACAGCTACCTAAAAATATCCTGTTCATGTTCGGTTGAACTAAACTCCACTCCTCTTGTTCAAATATGGTCACTTCTGGCTCCAAAAACCAAGATGCCAACAGCATGTTGTAAAATAGTTATATGGACATTTAGAAATTGGGGTTGAAGCTGAAGTTCACCAAAATAATGGTATCCAAATAAGCAGCTGTGGCCTTTGTTTTGGGTTAGACATGTTGGTTGTACGCAGAGTTGTAGAGTCAGGGTGATACCTTTGCCATTGGCTAACTTTTTGGTCTTAAATGAGTTGTTTTTGGACAACTTATATTAGACTAGTCTCACAACAAAACTTGTGCAACCAGCCCCTCAAGGTTGTTGGGATTATGATTGGGTTAGATGTGAGCTTGTGATATGATTATGTAAAGGAAAAGAAGCAGTTCAGCAGAAACTTGTGAGCCAAGGTTGGAGATATTCAGTCCCAGAAGTCTCTGATATTTGCCACATCCTGCCAAACTTGCAGAACGGAATCAAATTATTGTCTCTTCTAATCTCCACTGTTACAGTTTGAGCTAAACCGAGCAGGCTCAGCAGTACACACACCAGTAGATCAGGTTAAACAGGATGTAGGAGCCGGGAAAGATCATGCGAGAGTAAGTGTCGATGGCATGAGTGTTCTGGATGATCCGGAAGCCGCGTATGCCCTTCTTCTGCTTATTCCCTGTGGGCTCATTGTCCAGGGAGAGATGCACCACCATCCGCTCCTGTTTTTCTGATGCATCCTCAGCTGCCATGGAGGCCCTTGTGTACCCGGCCAGACTGTTGGCATCTGCCTCGCTGTACGTCCCGTCCAGCATCATGGTCCTGGCGTGGGACATGCCACAGGTGCAGGGGAGTGTCTGGGACTGGAAGGAAAGGAAGGAGAGGAATCAAGGTTAAATAAAAAGTTAAAAGCCCCATTTGAGATGTATTCCATATCTGAAAAGGTCTCTGTACCTGTTCCCTGGCTTTCTCTCTGAGCCTGCGGTCTTTACCGTCTCTCATCGTCGTTAGGTAGTTCACGGCAGCGTATTCAAGCACAGACAGGAAAACAAAGACGAAACTGACCCAGAGGTAAATGTCCACAGCTTTGATGTAGGAGACTCTGGGCATGGAGGCGTTGACTCCAGTGATGATGGTGGACATGGTGAGCACCGTTGTTATACCTAAAGCACAGAGAACCAACAGCCAAGATTAATCTACATTTCATGTCTGTCTGTCCCATACACAGAAGGCTCTGGAACTCAAGAATCTGCAAGTGTTGCTTCGTCAAAAGTAATAACATAAATGGTAAATGGGCTGTACTTAAATTGCGCTTTTCTAGTCTTTGCGACCACTCAAAGCTGCTTTTACACTACATGTCACATTCACCCATTCACACACACATTCACACACTGATGGCAGAGGCTGCTACGTAAAGTGCCCAACTGTCAATCAGTTATCACATTCATACCTGTTAGCTATGCCCCTGGGAGCAATTTCAGTGTCTTGCCCAAGGACACTTCGGCATGTAGACTGAGGGAGCTGGGGATTGAACCTCCGACCTCCGATTGAAAGACTCTACCACTGATCCACAGCCTCCCGTTCATAAACCGTTCACCATCCTCGTTGATGTTAAGGAAGTATTCCTGGCCTTGGTCGTTTTAAGCATTTTCTCAGAAGGACATCATCTGATCTCCATTAAGAAGAAACAACTCTTGGTACACCTCCAAAATATTCTCGCTCCCAAATCATCAAGTCCAGCAGCTTGGTCAGTAGCTTCAAGATGTATAGGTACCACTCTGCGTAGACTTCGCTCTTTGGTCAAGTTACAGTGATAAATAAAAATCATCTGCTTAGACTCTTAACTATGGGCACCAACACTACTTGCTTAGGTTTAGCAGAAAGATAATTGTTTGGGTTTAATAAGTACTAGTGGATTATTTTGACTAACTAACAGAAATCATTATTCATGACTTGGGATAAAAAAGTCCCGTGCTTGTCGATTGCCCCTGACCAAAGCCCCCAAGTGGACTTACTTTCTTCATACTGCATCACCTGACTTAACCTGGACATCCAAACAATTAACTTAAGGACAATGATACTAGAGGTGTACTGAGCTCATCGTGCTTTGAAGCATGGGGCCACTGACCAGACTGCTGTGTTTGATGAGTTGGGAGTGAGAACAGACTGACCCCATGGCCCAATCCCAATCTGCACCCTAAAGCCAGAGCACTCAACCCTCAAAGACATAACTGCTGCCAGGCGTGCAGTGCTCCAGGATGTGAGTTCATGAGGGCTTGAAATCGTTTAATACTAATTTTGCTATGAACTCTGGGTAAGTCCCACAGGGAAGTCTGCAGATATGCTGACTCATGGAAGGGAGGTAATTTGGCATTGAAAAGTGAGCTTCACCGTCCTTATGCACAGCCTGAGACCCTCATACACTTCCCTCATACACACCTCAGAGTCCGTAAATCTGTGAGTGTGGAGATTGGGATTGGGCCACAGTAGAACAAGAGGCTTAAACCCTATTAGCACAGGAGTTTTATCACTTAGGGACCTTTGTAGAGGTGGTGCATGATCTTAATAGGTTATAAATCTGACATGTCAGCAATTTGTTTAGTAATAATTACCTACCACATTAAGGCAAATACAATAATCGAGTCATTTAATCAAATGAGGCCCCTGAGAAGCAGCATCTCACTGATGTGAGGTTGTGTTTTGGTCTTGTGAAGCTATTTTACTAGATGAGATTGATGACTGAAGCAGTACAGAACATTTTCCTATCTTTAAACAGGCCCAACAGGTTTTATGTGGTTGGCATCAAAGTAATGTTAGGAAACAAATGTTTCACAAAGCCTTGACATAATATCCAGGCTATAATATCAGTACATTTGAGTACTCAACAGAATAAAGTTGATGATATTTGAAGTCCAGAAAAACTCCATCTAATGCTTGTTTTGGCCAAAAACTTTCCCAAAATGTCCAACATTCAGTTTGCTTCTTTTCACTTGTGCTAACTGGCTTCTGCTCTCAGATGTGCTTTTAATACACATTAAATACGAAAGAGCAGTGTGGTCATTGTGTTGCGCATGTTCTTACCTAATGACACTCTGGCAGGGACGGCCCTGCGGTCGATCCAGAAGGACACCCAGGACAGCATGACCATCAGAGTGGCGGGGAAGTAGGTCTGCAGCAGGAAGAAGAAGATGTGACGCCGCAGAGTGAAGTTGATGTACAGACGGTTGTACCAGCCTGGGGACAGGAAAGAAATATTTAATGGATATTTGTCAGTATGTGTGGGGGTTAAAACAGAGATTTGTGGGCTGATATGATGCAGAACCAGGTGAAATAACTAACATATCTGCACAGGATTTAAATAAATGTGGAGGGACATTTACAAACAAAGAGATCTATAACAGCAGAGCACAATAATCTAGAAAATGGCAGAAAAATAATGTGAGGGGGATATATTTATACATTTCTCAGAGGTTCACCATTTCTCTAGGAACAGCAAATATCTTATTTGAGTAAAACTAACCACCGTGTCCTTGATTGGCATTTTCAGTGTGCTTTGTGCTTTGTAACTAGGACACTGTTTTGTTATAGGGAAGTTGCTACTAACTTCCAATATTTATATACTGTATTGTTTTTGTGTCAAAAAGTCTTTAACCTTCATCATGTTGGGCTGGAATTTGGGCTGTCACATCTTATTTGAAAAGCATTTTTGTTTGTAATTCTCAGCACACGACCGTTTCCTGACCGCATATCCGATCAGTCAACTACAGTCCTTTGTCATAGAAGACACTTTGATTTGTCACAGTAGAAAAAGCACCAGTATTATAAAAACATTAACAATTAGACTGTTGTAAAACCCTAAAGATTTGCTTGACAACACTGTCGTTACATTGTTAGTGTCTAATGTCAAGTTAATTCAAGTTGCCAGCTTGTCTGACCCTATAGAAAGGGCTAGAAAAGTGCATTATATAAAGGATTTAAAAATAACTGTGCATAAAATATGCTATGTAAATCAACTTTTCGTGCCTCATGGTTCTTTGGCTCTCCTCACTGAGGTTCAACTCAGCCGATGTGATTACTTCTGACTCGGCAAAATAATGGTCTGATAAAGCCTTCAGCAGGCCTTGGGGCGAACAGTCCCCGCTGATTCCTCAAGTTTTCTTTAACTATGGTTGATAAAACTTGAATTTATTCAAGAATATGCACCAGCTAGGCAAAACGTCAACGAAAATAGTAACGTTCTTAGAAATATTATTGGACAAGGCTCGTCAACACAGATTAAGGAGTCACAACGAGGTCCATTCCATCCCAGTTTATATGGATCAGTTATTCAAATGACCACATACTATCAGTGTACCTGTGCAGCTGTAGAGTGTACCTGTGCTGCTGTAGAAAGTACCTGTGCTGCTTTAGAGTGTGCCTGTGCCGTCAGTGTACCTGTGCTGTTGTAGAGTGTACCTGTTCTTCTGTAGAGTTTACCTGTGCTGTTGTAGAGTGTACCTGTGCAGCTGTAGAGTGTACCTGTGCTGCAAGTGTACCTGTGCAGCTGTAGAGTGTACCTGTGCTGCAAGTGTACCTGTGCAGCTGTAGAGTGTACCTGTGCTGCAAATGTACCTGTGCTGCTGTAGAAAGCCAGTCTGGAGGTTGTGTGAAACTTCTGGATGAGGAACTGAGACAGAGAAATCCTGTCGTCGGTGCTCAGAGACTCATCGCCACTTTTCCAGTAGAGCATCAGGTCTTCATCTGTGTAAGCATCTACAGGACAGAAAGCATGAATGTATAGAGCTTACTATTTTCAGTTTTAACAGCATGAGTCTGATTGCTGGACTGAAAAAACACACTAGACAGCTCTGAAAAATCTACAATACAAGCCTCAAATACTAGTAAAAAGAGGGTTGCTTACAAAGGTTGTCTTAAAACAATGCATGAAAGTATTTATGTGCATTTATGTACTGCATACATCTACTGTATATATGTATGTATAAGTACCCTGTTACTTACTTTATTTAAAACAAGTTTTATTTTTAATCCACTGATTGTAACTATTTGACCTCTATGCTGCTCACTTCCTACAGATGTTCAAATTAAAGGCTGAGAAATGTAAACATCTGTAAACCTTTCGGACAATTGCTTTCAATTTGAAATAACTGCAGGAAGTTCAGGGACAGAAGCATCATAGACCTAACCACTGCAAGAATGATGTGAATAAAAAATGTAATCTGGGTCTGATAAATAAATAAATGCAGTAAAGATAATTATTTGAAAAGACTGAAGTTCTGAGTAGTTACACTCAACACACTGCAAAAAAAACCATACAAATATACAAAATATAAAAAAATACAGCTTTATTTTGGAATTTAGTTTGTAATTTCTTGTTTCCTTAATTGTTTGTGTTGTTTTATAAATGCTGCCCACGTGTTGTCGAATTGATAACGTTTTTTTTTTATTGCATGAGTTTTGTCTTTTTGCTTGTGTTCTTTTTTTTTCTTAAGTGTGTTAAGTTTCAACATAACTCCTCCATTAATCCAACAAACTTTTAGACACATAAACAGTTCAGGTGCACTTAAGAACAAACAAGTGTGTTCTTTTTAAGAGCAGTGTGTTGAGCTCTCAGGGCCTCCGTACAACTCAGTGTTTTGATTTTGTGTCCTGCTGATTGAGGCAACACTCTGCAAAAACGCTTTAGGCCTTTAATAATGAGTAGCACGTTATCTTCACTTTCCTCTCAGCACTGCAGTTTAGTGTCAGAGCAACAGGAACACTCACAGCTCTCGAGCTCCAGCGTGCACGTCTGCGAGTCCAACGGGAAACGACTGAAATCCATGTTGCACGCAGCGGTCACCGTCACCCTGAGGAAATTAAAGCAGAGTGTAAATGTCAGCAGTGAGGGTGGGCATCTGTGTGTGTGTTTAGGGACGGCTTCCTGTCTTCACCTCAGGCTGTACAGGACGTGGCCATCGGGGAACACCCTCAGCATGATGTTGTCGGTGGTGGTGTCGTGGATGAATGACCTCTTGGAGTGGACGAAGAACACGTCAGGGACCCAGATCTTCTTCACCAGGCGGCCGTCAAAGGTCATGCTCTTGTTGGTGGTGCTGGGGAAGGCCAGCCGCTCGTCCTTCCAGTAGTGCCTCAGATACAGGGTCATGGTGAAGTCCTAATGAAGGGGCGAGGGGGAGGGGTGTTAGATAGAGGAACAGCCTCTGGGTTAAGTCTCACTATGACTCGAGTTCTGGTGGGATTACACAGATGCAGATCCTGGATTATATGGATTACTTATGACTGAATATACATGTTTAAGAGAAGTGCTGAACATATGTTAACTAAGTCCACAGCGTCCATTAGTCCTAGATTACCTCTGTCTGCTCAACTCCTTCCTCCTGTTACCATACAGGAAGGAGGCCTCCTGAGTCTGCACTACTCCCCCCTCCCCTATCACAGATCTTTGTGTCCTCTCCCATCATCCTCCTGGCATTATGTAAGAGCAGATCAGTTTGGAATAATGGCTGCATTAACACATCACACTATTGGCACCAATCATTAAAGTACCTTTGATGAGTGTAAGATGAGTTCAGGGGCAGGTCTGAGTCTCTCCAGTGGCTATTAACTGTAGTGTGCAGTATGCTTACTAATGAGAGGTGTTTTCTAATATTGAATTCCTTCAATGTATATAAAGCTATGTATAAACCTACCAGCATATTAGCTCTTTAAAACGTGAACAACTTGATGTACCTGAAAGCTGAATCTCTTAAAGGCTGACTATGTGCATATTACGTGTTTGTGGTTGTTTGTTGTCTTTTATCAATCAATTATTCTGTGGAGAGAGCTTAATGTGTGCAGCATCTGAGTCTAATAATAGGGACAATAAAGTGTTTTGTATCGTTTCATAATATGTTGTTTAATATCGTATCTTATTGTGTCATTACGTATGGTATTGTACTTAGGGCTGTCAAAGTTAACGCAATAATAATGAGTTAACGCAATTCCTTTTAACGCCACTATTTATTTTGCGATTAGCTCACATGCTTTCTATTATTATGTCCCTCCGCCCGCCCCGTAGTTTGTGAAATCAGGAAGCGATGCAGCTGTCTTTTAAAAGGGTCTGTTAAATGTCAAGTTCAGCCTCAAAGCCCAGCTCGATGGTTCTCTGGACAAGACAAAGTTATTTGTATTTACTGTCGATGTGAACGGAGTTACCACCGGAGTACGTTGAGTCTTAAATACCACTTGCTGGCCGAGCATACAGCTGATGCAGAGAGCCCAGGTTGTGACAAATGTCTGTAAGTGATTAAACTTTGAATAACATGTTATTTTAATCTCCTGCTGCAGACTCAATTACTTATTACTGAGGAATGTTACATTCAGGTCAACATGCCGTCTGTTGTTGTTTGTTGGGCTTCAGTTTGCCATGTTATGCTTTCAGCATATTTTTAATAGTTTTTTTTGTTTTAATCGATTGACAGCCCTAATCAGACTGCATTGTATTGTATTGAGATGTTTCATATTGTATCATATCCTGATGTTCATACACCAAAGAGCCGTTCAAAAGAATCGGATTGTGCGTGAACGTCACAACACTATGTCATATCATAGTGTATCATTTCATATCATATCTTATGATATCATTTTATATAGTATTGTTTTCATAAGGAATGTTAATGTATCCTTTCATAGCGTATTGAAATGTTTAATATTCTGAGCTTAATCCAAAAGGCAGCTGGACTTGGTTGAAGTTCTTGAAGACGTTTCGGCTCTCATCCAAAAGGCTTCTTTAATTCTGACTGGTGGACAGAGCTAGAAATATAAGCCTCTGTAGGTCATTAGTATGCTAATAGATGTGTAATCGGGGGTGAGTCGTTAGCCTGAGCTGAACCCAGTATCACTGAGAGTCATTAGTACCCTCTGGTGTTGATGGGTCGTTAGGCTCACATGATCCTGAGTGTGATCTCAGCTGTTTGGGCAGAGAATTCAACACTGCTTTGTAAGTGGGTGATAGGTGGTGTGTTAGGCCAACACCTCTGTTAAAGGATGGTTTTTCATGCTTACCATAGATGGCTTCCTCTTTCGAACCAGCGGTCTTCTTTGGCCAGGATGTGAACCTTGCTGTCTTCAGAGGAGTCCTTTGTCCTTTAGAGGTAGATGGACAGCTGAGTCCTGACCTGAGGAGCTGGCTCTCCTATGCTGGACCATGCGTTTGTGGAGGGGTTGTTTTGTTTCCCTGATGTACAGGTCCCTGCATTCCTCATTGCATTGTACTACATACACTACACTGCTCTGTTTATGTCTGGGTGTTTTGTCCTTAGGGTGGACAAGCTTCTGTCTGAGTGTGTTCGACAGTTTGAAGTGTACTGGGATATTGAGTTTGAGTTTCTCAGATACTCCAGACAGGTAGAGAATAACAATGCTGTGCTGTTTGCTGTTCTCTTCTTTCCTGTTGGGCTGTGTTTTTTAGAGGTCTTGCTGAAGGCCCAGTTTGGGTAGCCGCACGTCTGAAGTGCCTCCCTGAGATATTCCTGTTCCTTCTTCTTCCCCTCTGTCCTGGCGGGTACATTTTGAGCCTTGTGGTGTAGAGTTCTAATGACTCCTAGCTTGTGTTCTAGTGGGTGGTGAGAATCAAAAAGTTCTGGTCTGTGCTAGTGCATTTCCTGTAAACTTCAATGTTGAGGCTTCTGTCCTCTTCAATGTGCACAGTCCAGGAAGGCCAGGCTGTTTCCTCTCACATCTTCTTTGGTAAACTTGATGTTGCCATCTACTGCAGTGATGTGTGCAGTGAAGGCTTCCACTTCCTCAGATCGGATTTTTACCCAGGTGTCATCCACATATCTAAACCAATGGCTTAGGGTAGCTGAAGGAAGTTAGAGCTTTCCTCTCTACGTCGTCCATGTAGAGATTAGCCACTATTGGAGGCTAACGACTCACCCCTGATTACACATCTGAGGCTTATATTTCTAGCTCTGTCCACCAGTCAGTTATGGTGCGTTCCATTTGTACTCGGAAGTCGGAATTTTCTAGTTCCCAGTCAGAAATTTCAACTGGAACGCCCCCCGAGGTCGGATTTCTGACTCGACCTCATATCTCCGTGCATCAACAGTAAATGAAATTCGTAGTAGTAATTGTTTATTATCACTTTTTGTTTTATTTGTGTCTCATTGACTCAGTCGTACACACAGTACTGTCCAACTTCTATCTGTGGACATGTTGTGGACCTCATGTTTGTTCTGTAGTTGTCTGTATTCCAAGAGAGCAAGCACAATAACTGTTTTACTGGAGGCGTCCAACTTGGTTATCCGACTTGTTGTACTGGAATGCGGCCAACTTGGGTGTGACGTCATTCCCAGTTCTGACCTTCGACTTCCGAGGTCAATGGAACGCAGCGTTAGAGCTGAAGAAGATTTTCCGATGAGAGGTGAAACATCTTCAAGAACCTTTTGGATTAAGCTTAGAATTACATGACCTGGATAACTGAGAACCTTCAAAGGACATTGTTTAATATTACATTGTATCATTTCATATCATATCCCATCGAACTGTTTCATATCGTATCTTTTGGTATCGTATCTTATTGTATTGTTTAAATGTATCATATTATATCGTATTGTTTCATATCATATCGTAATGTTCATATTGTATTGTATCTTGATGTATTTTAAGGTTTAAAAACAATAACACATTCTGTCACTTACAAATTAAAAGTTGAATTTATTATCAACAAAAAGCACCTTTGCTCAGCTGCCTGCAGGCTTTCATCAGAGGTTTCTGCTGCTGAAGCCACACTTCATGGCTCATGAGAAAATGTGTGCAGACTTAAGATAAATTTAGCTTTTGTAGCTGACATTAGAGTTTTCTCACTTCATGACTGTATCCAAACGTCTGAATCTTACAGACTGCAGACTTTGCAGGCATCTGCTCGTTCTGAGAGCTGTCCAAACCACCATGTCATCCGGTCCAACAGAAGCATCAAGCAGACTTTCTGCAGACTTCCAGAGATTAATTACCCACAATTCATTACAACACTCACATGATGTTGTTTTTGTAACTGCCGACTAAAGAAACAAAAAATGTTTTTATGAATTTGTAAAACAATTTCTGTATTCAAACCTAACTTGAGTCATGTGGGCAGGAAATAATATTCAACCAGACAAATAAACAGCTGCAGGGCTCCAATGTCAACTTATTGTGTTGTTCTCAAAATGTCACTTTAGTGTTGTATTAAATAAGTGGACCCTACAGCCCTGCAGCTGAATATTTGTCTGCCTCAGTATTTTCACACGTTTTGCTCTCTCTCTGGTTAGGGTGTGTGTGCATGTTCTTTTTATGTTCAGGAATAATATTCTTCAACATCATACCAACGAATTGTAGAATTTGAATCTACTTTTAACAAATAATAATCAAGTCAGTTCACTTACTTTATGAGTATGACTTTACTTTGGCCACTGTTGGACCACACTCCTTATCATCTCATAATCACACAAAACAAAGAGGTTTTGGCTGCTAATGTTACTCCTCAGCCTGATGTTACTGTTTGAATCATACTCCCTGGTTCAGGACTTTTCTCTACTTGTCTAACTGTCATATTAGGTGTAAATAACATAAGCTTTCTATGAATCAAAAGGTCGGTGACATCCTATAATTCTGTTTTGTCATTGAATCCCAGGTGCAGCTTCAACACCAGCGATAAACACAAAAGAAAATGTGTGTGTTTCACAGCCCGATGCAGCCAGAGAGCTGCTTTGTTGTCTGCTTTGTCTCTATGATTAAACACACAAATGAGCCTCACTGTGAAACATGTTCCTACAACACCATGAACACACGCTGCTAATTATTTGACTAAAGCCCCGATACACCTCAGCTGTACTCAGCCCTCTCACACATGTTCAAATACCTGAATCAGCAACCTTACATGTGTATGTTATTACAGAGCACATACAGAGTATGACTAATGAACTGTTCATTTAAGGACAGGATTTACTCAGCACTTTAGCCCACGTTTCTCAACACGCTGTATAATTACTGTGATACTTTTATTTTGAAATTTTCTTTCACGCGTAATGTAATGGAACATTCCTTCACGCTTGTTTAGGCCTTCATTATGCGTTGGTTAAAGGTAGAGAATAGCCATAATACTTCAGTTGAATGGAGCCTATTAAAATTATATAATACAACAATATGTCTCCTATTATTAGTGTTGCTGATTTAAGTATAAATGCTGCTAATGATTGTTCAGATGAACTTTTAGTGTAGTTCAGCTCACTAGGCCCGCCCTGTAACTGAGACTTTGGTAGTCGGCCTCTGTTTGAGAAGCAGGAACATGAAACTATGAATCTGTGAGATTCACAAACAGGGAGTCAGAAACCAGAGAGCAGGTTTGGTCTCAGTGTTCTTAGAAACAAAACAACCTAGCAGGGCTCCTGCACAGTGTGACAGCATGGGCCTCCAGCTCTGGATAAGTTTAAGGGAAAATAAAAGAGTCGTAAATGTTTCCAGATTATATTATGATATAAAAATCTGAATTTTTAAATAGCAATTGGTTATGTATGTTTTTATTGCGTTTGGAGCAGCCAATGAAGCCAATAACACCCCTGTCCCACAGAAATAAGCAGGTTGACACAGGTTCATCAGACCCGGGAAGACCCGCTTGTCTCTTTCCCCATTGCCAGTGAAGTATCCTCCTGACGGTCTCTTTTCTGCTGCCTCACCGTCTGACGTCACAAATGCAACGGAAACTGAGTGAGGTGTTACGGTGGTTAGGTCTTTATTGTATCTATTACTCATTCAATCTGTTTATCAAACTGACAAAATGACAAGGAGACGCAGAAGTTACCAACGGAGCATAGCATCGCGCCGGAAAGGGGGCGGAGATTAGCGTGTTGACACAGGTTTTGTGTTTACATCAATGCAGATCGGCGCCGAAGTGATAATTACCCGGGTCTACTGCAGAGTCATTTGACCCGTGACTGAATGCTGGTTGTGACCTTTCCCACTAAGCAAGAAAGCTGGGTGTTAGCGGGTGTTAGTGGGTTTTTTGACCAGTGGGTAAACCAGTGTCAGATATTGTTGGAAAGTCCTCCAAGAGGTTTGGAAATTTTAGTCTAGTCTGGAATTTAAAATGAAAAATGTGCAGGAACCTTAAACTGTGTGAGCTTTAGTTCGGCTGTTATGTTGGATAAATTTGTTCCTAACATCTATACTTGGTCAAAGAGGTTTTGTTCTTTTCACCAACACCACTAATGTCCCTAAAATCTTGTTTTTGCATAACCTGGCTTTTCTAAATGACGCAGCAGGAGATAATTTGCAGTGTCACTGTTCAGCGTCCTGCAGCTTTGTGATATGACGTAATGTCATTAGGAGCGGCCGTCATCTGGAATCATTATTTATTTCTGCTCTCTGTTCCAAAACAATTAAATACACGACTCTGGGACCCAAATGAAGTGTAATCCTTGGTCGTCCTTGCAAACAGGAGCTTACACAACATCAGGACGACCGTTTTTTGGATCCAATTTTTGCTTCCAGAACAGAAGGTTGATTTAATTACATTACTCAACATGCATCAGTCTGACTTTGAACAAAATCAACATCCTACCACTGAGCTTCCGTAATCTGATTCTGGTTATCCAACTGAAAACAACAGCTTAATTACTAAAAATAAAAGAATACACTCATATGTCATTTCCAAGTACAGAACCCTCTAAAGGACAGATATCAAATACAGGACAACTGAGTATTTTAAAACTATATTTGGGCATTTAATCAAAAAGAAAGACGCTTCCTATAAAATCCTGAAACAGCTGTTACATCAAACTCTTCGAAGCCACCAGACTCCATACATAAAAACTATATTTTTGACCTCAGAGAACACAGGACTCACTGCTCTACTGCTGCCTCTGTCAGTCTCTCTGTGTTATTGTGTCTTACACAAATATTGTGATGCATTTGAACTAACCATTTAAAACACCAAAGTCACACAATAACAAAAACAAACCAACAGACTTAGGCAGCGGTGGACCTATAACTCCTGAGGTAAAATCACTGTTTTTGTCAATGGAGTCTGGTGTCTTCAGAGAGAGCGACGTATCGTCTGTTTCTGGTTAAACAAATCATCTTCCTCTTTAATAAAGATTAAATGAGCTTCCTCATCTGAGCTTCTAAAGTCAGAAACTTCCACGGCTGCAAACTCAGTCCGTCCCAGATTCTCGGGTTAAATCAGCCACCAGTTACATAATCCAGAGGAATAGTGCCACTAATAATGACATGATATTTCTACTTCTTCCATAATCTCATTACTCACAGTTTGTGTGGGACCCGGCTTTCAAACCTGATTGAATATTGAGTTTGAGTGATTCCAGTAATCCTCTATAAATACACCCAAACTGAATCTGTTTCAGTGAGTTACTGTCAGTATCTGCAGCTGACTCCACTTCTTTCTGCAGACAGATTTAAATAATACTGTGTGCAGATGTGTGAGATTTAACCCATTAACTCCACTTACCATGTCCACCTCTGATATGCTGTCCAAACTCTCCACCTGCACGTCCACTCCCACAGGCACAGCTGGACCTGCACACAAATAACAAACAGATTAGAGTGCATTAAACACAAGGGCCAGTTCGAGGTGGGATCATTACGCCTCTGTTACCCCTTTTCCACCTACGCAAACCTGGTTCTAGTTCAGGGCTGGTGCTCGTGCTGGTTCAGAGCTGGTTCGACTTGCAAACCAAGTCAGAACCAGTTTGTTTTTGCACCCACTGGAGCCTGTTGAAGAGCCACGTCATGACGGCCTCGTGCCGACGACCAAATCACAGCCGTGATGATATTCAGTACAACATCACTCCCTGACATGAGGACGGAGCTTGTTATGGTGCTGAGGTGAAACCGCAGTGTAAAGAAGGCTAGAGACTGTACAGATGTACTGTTTCATGTCTGTTAAACTCAGTTTGTTTTTTTACATTTTAGAGCAGATTTGGAACCAAGACTTACAGAACATCCAGATCCCAAAGTACAGGTTCTGTCAGTCCTACTGTTATCAAAACAATATGTATATTATTCTAATGTGCAAACTGGACAAACATTTCTGGAGCACAAATATACAGTGCTTTTCCAGTCTAGTCCACTCAAAGCTCTTAACACTACATGTCACATCCGCCCTCTCACACACACACATTCACACACTGATGGCAGAGGCTGCTATGCAAAGTGCCAACCTGCCCATCAGGCTCTAATCTAATCACATTCACACTCACACACCGACGGCTCTGTTGGAAGCTATTTGGGGTTCAGTGTCTCACCAAAGGACACTTTAACATGCAGACTGCAGGATCCGGTAATCAAACCGCTAATGAGAAGATTAGTGGACGAATCACAGCCATCATTTTACACTACTGATCCAGGCGTCAGATGTGAGTGAGTGAGTAGAATACCACTCGATGGTGATACTAGATACATGATGGAGGCAACAACAGCGTTGGCATCAGCTACCCCAGAGAAAGATGACGGTGGTGACCATGGTGACCGTGGTGACAAAGACGAACAGGTCAACGAACACCCCTTTAAGTTAACTCCATTTTTTAAGGTGCTTTAAAGTTCAAATCTCGAAGATCTCACTTTTGTTCTCTTTGGCGGCACCTGTGGTGATAATTGCAGGAGCACACTTCCCAGATATCCAGACAGTGCTGCATGTGTGACGTCCACGGTTGGCTCCGGTTGTAACTCTTGATTTTCCTCGCTGACGGTCGCTTTCCCTTTAAGACTGTTTGCTTCATCTGAGCGTCGAGTTTGTTTCTTTTTCTTTGGATTTTCACTTATTGTTGAAGTTGTATCTGTAGTCATCCATCTTTTCTTTGTTTGTTCAGCCATAGTAGATTACTGTTTACTCTCAACACTTGCAGAAGAGAAAAGCAGCCGCTTAGCTCCGCCGGTGGTGTTTTTCACGAAATCTCATCCTGCTTTCTTTAACAGTCATATGTATCACTCACTTTCAATTTTTGCCCTACAAAATGTAAACAAAGGCAGCGTGCAGTTAATCGCTTCGTCTGACACCTACCCCCCACCAGCAGTTTCCGGCATTAACTATACAAAAATAATCAGTCTTGTCGCTAATGGTCTGGTTTGCTTTATATATATATAGAGTCATCACAATTAGTTTCAGTCTGTTTCATAACCAGCCAAAAAATGATAGCTTTAAGACTTTAACAATAAATATCAGAAACAGACTTGATACTTAAGTTCAGTAAATATTAGATACTTTAAGACTCTTACTTGAGTAATATCAGAACAGCAGACTTTCACTTCTACCAAAGTCATTTTATCTGTATTATATCAGATATTATCATATCTGTACTTCAGTCTGGCTTTCAGGTCCTTCATCCACCACTGGTGAAGTAATTAAACCAGTACTTAGACTGCATTTTAGAGAAGCTTGCTTGTAGTTAAACTAGATTCATATTTGCATAATTCAAGTGGTTAAATAACTTTATTTTGGCATTTTTGTGTCGTACAGTAACTGATCCCTCTTTGACCACTGTGAAGGCATGACCAGGACATGCGTTAGTCATAACAATCGATTAATGCTGTTTATCTACAAATGTTCAAATGCATGCTAATTTAGAATTCAGTTATCCTGCTTGTTGCTTCAACACCTCCTGATCGATGGACATTAAAACTGAAGCTGACATTGACGTTTGACCGGTGAGCGAGCTGCACTTTCTGCAAGAAACTACACTGAGTTTTTTTAAACATATTTTCTCAGTAATCTGTATCATATGTACTTCGTCAATTTCATTTTTCTTTAATAATATTTCAAAGTAGCTCTAGTCTCCCTGTGGCCGAGGTAATTGTTAGCGTGCAAAGTTAAGCACTCAAGTCGCTCCACCACCACCGACCCTGCGGTGAACCACGCCGTGTCGCAGTTAAGGTCAGTTTGGGATTTCTACTGAAATTAAAGAGTATCCTCGTAGCCGTGTCATTAATAGCCAAACAAATACACACACACACACACACACACACACACTCTTTATATCTGTGTATTAAAGTGACATTGGCTGCTGTAGTATTGTTAATCTGAGCAGCAGGGAGGGTGCCAGCCTTACGTAACCGGTGGCATGACAGAGCTGCTACCTGGAAGAGAGAGAGAGGGGGTATTTACTCATCCCCGGTCCAGCTGTCAGCAGTGTCCTCCCTGCTCTTACTCACACCATATGCCACGCATCACGTGCCAGACTCTGCAATCCCCTGAGCTCCGGCTGACATGTCGTCTCAGCAGATACAGCACCAGACACCTGCTGTGAGAAACACCCAGACCAGCGGTGCTCATGGAACCGGACGGGTCTGCAGCTGCAGCCAGAACCATCCAGAGCCGGACCGAGGGGTGAGGACACAGCCAGGGGAAAGGGTCTGTTCAGAAGTGTGCATGTTCTCAGATTACAGGCTACAGCGGCCTGTTTCCTGAGCTTCAGAATGAGGCGGAAGATGAGAGGGCTGTGTGTTCAGGCGGGACAATCAGGCTCATATAAAACACGAGTGGTTTTGCCAGAAGATTTCCTTTTTGCTATTTTGGTCTGACAGCATCAGCAAATTATTCCACTACACTGATTATCAGATGAGACCAACAAATGCGTCATCAGAATGCTCCACTTCATAATTCTGTCGGCCCCTTGTAGCTCTCAGGAGCACATCTGTGTGCTTTAGAATGATAACAATAATATAATAAAGCTTATTTGAACAGCATCTTTCAAACATGGTTACAAAAGCCTCGCAGCAGCAGAATGAAATTTATATTATTGTATTATATAAAGGAACATTATGGCAACAGTAAACTACCATGAAGTGTACAATAAGAAATAACACGACAGGAAAACTATACAATTAATTAGACTCAGTGTGTTTTAAAAGACATCAATTTTAATGTATTGATAAAAGTCGTACAAGATCATCTCTCTCTCTCACACAATGGCCATCACATTTAGATTGACATCTGCAGGCTCCGCCTACAACACAGGTGCACGTGACAATCAATGTAGTGTACCTTTATATGTTTGAGCTGTACAGGTCAGAATCAGAGGAGGTCATCTAAAATTATTCACTTCAGCTGCTCACTGAATGCTGAGCTACAAAGCTTTGCTGTCCATACTATAGTTAGCAGTTAGCATACACATGCTACGTTTGCTGAGATGGTGTTTTTGTTTATTTGCACTGTGAACGATGAGTCGGTAGCGTTAGCTAGTGCTTTATTATTACTGAGCTAACCTTTCCCAGCCCACACAGAACACCCGCATCAGCAGCCCTCACAAACAACACTCGACGGTTGTCAATAACAGTGCTGTGACCAAGTCATCTTTGCTGAAGTCCCAAGTAAGTCTCAAGTCATTTGGATCAAGTCTCAAGCAAGTCTCGAGTCATTTTTTCTTGGGCACGTCAAGTCAAGTCACAGGTTGTCAAGTCAAGTCGAGTCCTTAGTTAAGGCAAGTCAAGTCCCGAGTCACGTCACTTTTCTTCCACCCAAGCTCCAGCACTCTTACCTGTAGTATCCGGTCTTTATAAAGAGAAAGACAAGGTGTTAGCAGCTCGTCTAATAATGATATTATTGGCCAGTTTATATAACCTGTTCAAAAAGTATGACAATGAATTGTATCTGTATTATCTTGGCACAGACGCAGCCATGATGATGGTCTGCTCTGAGACCGTATTGAGTAGTAACGAGTACGACTGATGAGGCTTCTCTTTGGGGGCTTTGATGTTGCATGTTGCCATAGCGAGGAGTTTGACTGACATCCAATCATAACATACGGGGAGCTTTTTGAGTCGTCCAATCATGACTCCCAGTTTGTGCTGCGTACATACTTGATAGTTAGACAAAAACGTGACAACATTGAATTGTATCATTTTATATTTAACAGCAAACATTCAAACTTATGAACACACGCAAGTCATCCGAGTCATCATGCCTCAAGTCAAGTCGAGTCTCAAGTCATTTATTTTTTGTCAAGTCGCAAGTCATCAAAACAGTGACTCGAGTCGACTCGAGTCCAAGTTCCCAAGTCTCAAGTCCTCATCCCTAGTCAATAATGAACTGCAGTGATTATCATATACTAAAGGATGACTCCAACATCAGTGTATAGCTGCTACGTGAGTACTGTTATGATGGCTGCTGGAGCTGAGTTGGAGTTGACGGGTCATTTTCCTTATAAATATCCAAGATTAACCGTGCCCAATTTAAACCCAGTATCTAAAAGGCTTCCAGAAACTTCACTGACAATACTTAATACTTAATCTAGCCCCTTTTCTCTCCTGCTGTTTGTTTACACCTCGCACACGTTTGCTTCTGCACTGGGCTTTGCGCTGAGGTTGCTTGGTTCAATGTAAAATGTGAAAGGCGGCATAACGGCGGAGCTTCATTACGGTGCTGTGGCAGAATTGCAATAGCCTTTTTTACACAGCGGTTCCGCCTCAGCACCGTAACGAAGCTCCGTCCTCATGCCACCTTTGTCATTCTACATCGGACCAAGCAACGCCGGCGTTAAGCCGCCCCAGGGTGTTTTCTGATAGCATTCCGGCAGAAGCAAAATATGCGTGAGGTGTAAACTAATAATGCATGCTTCAGTGTAAAAAGGGCTAAAGTAAAAAGGGCTTATGAGATGCTAAATTGCTTAGATAGAAGGCTGTTGAGGATTTAGGTTCCCAGTAGCTTTGAAGGATATAAGTAAAACCTTAACAAGTTTGAAAGATTATTTATAGAGTGAATGAATGCATCAATAACTATTTCAGGTTCTTGTGAGACAGAAAGAACAGCATTAAGGAATTAAGATGATTAACAAAGGTGATGCAGCTAGAGGTGATGCTGGTGGAGTTGAAGTCTTCTCTTCAGCATTCCCCGACAGTTATTCATCGGCTGTTCCTGCTGGCTACAAAAGAGACATAGAGCTGTGTGTCATCTGCAGAAAAGGGACAAAAGAGCTCCAGTAAGTGTTTGCCCCTTCACCTTACAGACCCACACACAGCGTCACAGAGGAGCACACACTGAGAGTCTGAATGGGAAACAGCCTGTTTATGCGCACAAACAGCTGCAGAACAGGAACACTGATAGTTCCGGACAGAGCTCCAGTAAACCCCCACAGCTCCTTTTAACACCTCGTCCCTCTCCTTAAAATTGACTTATTGTTAAAGCCAAAACAAAAACACATAATCCAAACACAGCCGACATAAAAACAAACATTTTATTAGCCAAACGTAGGAAATGTATTCAGCTACTGAATATTTTATCAGAGTAATTATTTGAGTCCCTGTTCATTTCCCCCGCTGCATTAAAGTTCATAAAGTCTCTAATTAAGAAAGTTACACTTAAAGGCAACAAAATGATGATTAATCTGAAAACTACAGGATGTAGGTGTTGAAGGGGGACTTTTATTTTGAAGTGTGCCTGCAGAAGTTAGAGCATATTAAAGTCTTAACCCTGAAATTAGGCAATAGGGGAATATTTCACTTATAGAGGCCGTTTCTGTGGTTTCTGCTGGTACTTTTAAAGATCAGTGAGCGCTCCTTCCTCTCTTTACTGCTTTATGCTCATCTAATGAACTTCTGAGTCGGAATCTGGCCAAAACGAGAAGGAAGAAGAAGAAGGCAGAAAGAAACACAGGTTGTTAGGTGGGTTGGAGTTATCTGGGGGCCACTGAAGCAGCGCTGCACCCTGCTGCTGCAGATTCAAAATACTCAACATGAATGTCGCCTGCTGGCAGCCGCAGTGTCACCCGCTCACCGCCTGAAAGCACCTTTTCAAACCCTGAATGAGACACCTGAAATAGAACACGACCACGAGCAGGAACATCACACATGTCTCCTGGAGAGGTGTTTAATGTAGAGATAAACTCTTCACATGTTTGTGTGTGACAGGCTCAAGCAGAGAGGAGGCATAAAGACGCTAACTTTAGCCTCCGTTAAATGCTGATCATACCGGACCAAGGTGAGCTACAGCAGCTGAATCCCTCAGATTAACTCATTCATTCTAAATGGTATTGCTATTTAATTCAACCTCTCACTTATAAGAGTAGAATGAGGGAGAACTGACATAAATGCAACAAGACACGTTGTCTCTTACAACACGTTTACAGCATGTGGCCAGTGTGGAACTTCAACAGGATTCACCTACTCTGCAGGGAAATGTGGCCGGAAGCCAGTTTAGCACAAATGGAGTTATTTTTTTTATTTAAAGTCATGTTTGTATGTTGTGGAGCCAAAATAAAGGTGTTTATCTGCATCTGTCTGTTCTTCATTTGTTAGCATAGTCATCACATGTCATGCATGCTACTTCTGGTCTGTAAGGACCTTCAAAGCATGGAAGACCAGCATGGACAGTGTTGTGCAAGTTCACACTTAGGGCGTTTTCACATTAGCTACGGTTCTGTACCCGAGTACACTTGCGGTAGGACTCTGAAGCAGAAGGTGGCGGTAATGCACCTCAAAAACATGGAGAAGAAGAAGAGTATCATCAACTACGTAACATTGTTTATGTTGTCGTTCAGCGTAGAAAAGCATGCGACTCACATGATCCCAAGCCCGTACAATGGAGCCGACCTTCTCACTATGCCGACTATTATTCATGTTTTGGAGAAAATCTCAAGAGCGACCCTCTCACCTACATTCCTACGGTATCAGCCCTGGCCGTGCAGCTCAGAGGATGAGATCGGCGGTGCTGCGCGCATACGTGGATTTCGGAGGAGACATTATAAAAAGCGGTCCACTTCTGTGGTTTGGTACGGTTAGCTTTCACACCTGATGCGTACCGTAACCGAGCACCCATGAACCGTACTTGACACCACTTTTTCAAGTGGACCCGGGTACAGATCAACGAACCATGCTCCAGTACGGTACACAGTGTTCACATTAATCAAACGGACTAGATTTTGGGGTCAAGTGTACTCGGATCCGGACCCAGGTCCCTAACCCCTCGATCCCACAGAATCCGTTTCCAGCGCTTTCTGTCTGCGTGGCGGTTCTGGTCTGTCAGACGGCACGAGCCCTCGCCCATAGGAAGCGTGTCTGGTCCGCAGTGCAGCGGAGCGCTGGCCCAAGCAGCTGGATTCACAAGATCACAAGATCGCAGGGGACCTACATTATTGCGCGAGAAATGCGAAATCACGTGATAACATCAGTGTTAAACAGAGCAACACACAAACATTTCAGTTTGCACCTCTGAGGTTGATTATCTGCTCATTTGGAGATCATTCTGTGATTTACTTTTGTGCTTCAATTAAAAGTGTTCTTTTTTCAAGATTTCTGTGTCTTGATCTTAAAATAACTGCACTTGGTCTTTTATTTTGAAATGACCGGATGCTCTATGCTGTTTTCGTGTCTGACTTCCCGTTTGGAACGATCTGCTCTGTTCATTTATTCGTTTTTTGTTTTTAGCTGCACTGAGCTACTCCTCTTCAGTAGTAGCAATGATTTCTAGTAGTCATCATTCACTCTCAGATATTTCTGAAGACTGGCCGGATGCTTCAACTCGATGTGTTGCTTGAAATTCGTTGCTGATGTGACTGACGTTTGGATTTGCTTTTTCTGACCCTGCGGACACAATTAGCATAAATATGTGAGATTCTTCCAGTTGGAATCTGCACTGATTTGTTTATAAAACTTGCAGGTTGTAGGTTCAGAAGAACTGGTTTGAGGAGTACCAGTAGCTGCATCGTCTGAATTGCACAGTGCTCTGTAAGTCTCCGCAACTCTCGGTACCTCTAGGAACGTGAGTGGTCGTTCACCGTCTCCAGAGTGAAGTGCGCTCACATTCTCTTTCATGAGCTTAAAATTTATTTGTTCATTTGTTCATTTGTTGTTTGTAGTTACCAAAAATGTGAGTGTGTTCAATGAAGCTCTTTCGCACGTTCAGACACAACACTGACCATAGACTATATATAATGGATGTTGCCACCATGACTTCACCCACTGGTTTGTCGTCTGCCTTTCTGGCCGTCAGCATCTTGGTTTTCTGGAGCAAGAAGTGACCATATTTGGACGAGAGGGCACCAACATTATGAAAGCTATACAGTCTACACCCATGGCTAATTCATTAGCCTGCCAATGAGTTAACTCTTAGATTTTCCACAGAAAGAGATTCTGTCTGTGTTGGCAGCTGACCAGGGTTGTGTATTTATTAGAATAAAGAAGCTCTTGAGGAACGTACAACTTCAAAGAAGGCCAAGAGGTTAAGAAGAAGAAGAAGAGATACTTTATTGATCCCAGAGGGGAAATTCAATTTTTATCCTCTGTTTTTACAAACATGTTACACACACAAAGGCCCTAAATACACGCATGCACAAACAGGACCCTATGGACATGCAGTAACGGAGAGATGTCAGAGTGAGGGGGCATGGACATGCGCCCCAAGCAGTGGGGGATTCGGTGCCTTGCTCAAAGACACCTCGATGGAGCCCAGGAAAGGAGCTGGCACCTCTCCAGCTACCGGTCCCAATTCCAAGACGGGGCCCTACAGACTGAGCTACCGCCCACCCCAAGTTCAGCGACTGAATTAGCTGAGGTGTCACCTAGCAGACAGCTAGCAGCACCACAGGTGAGTTATATAAAGATTCTCCACGTACAGTTGTCAGGAAGAGAGGAATGAGCTCTAGAGACCCAAACAGTTTCTTTTACCTGACTGTAAACATGTTTATTTCTGCTCTAAAGTTTTAACATGGGGCTCTATGGGGACTGACTAACTGCTGGAGACAGCCTCAAGTGGACACCAGAGGAACTGCAAGTTTTGGCACTTCAGTGCTGGCTTCATTTCTCAGCCCCAGAGGTTACTGCTTGTTTGTGACACAGGTTACATCTGTACCTTCCTCTATTTGTGAGCACAGCTTGATTCATTTTATTTCTCCTTAATAGTCAAAACTACTGAATGTACCTGCCAACAATGAAAGATACAAATGGTACATCTGTGGGACGTTCTCAACAATATCATTATGTTTTATACATTTTCTGATCACGTCTGGTATAAAATCAACATAACAAATACAGCTTGACTGAAATATAGTTAAGCATTGAATACCTAAGCCTTGTTACAACCCTAGGTGATGATGTTACACATAGACTGTATGAAAAGATGGACGGCATGACAGCTCCCTAAAAGTGAAGCCAAACCCTCTCTATCGCCCCCTGCTGACTGGCTGCAGTATAGGTCATAAAGCCCGCCTCCTCCATGTTAACAGATGGGACATGAGTCAAACTATGAAATCAAAATACACGCCAAATACATTTTTCTCAAACATGGTTTCTGTCATGATAGTTAGTTCTTATCATGCTGATTTATGTCCAAGTGTTCATTTTTCTGACAAGTTTACTTTTAATTAGTTATTTGATGCTGTCATAAGGATGATTGACAGCTTTGTGGACTAATATGGCTCCTGCAGCCGATCAGTTCCGGATTAGCAGAGTGGAGGACGAACGGTGAGAGGAGACGTAACTAAAACAATCACTACAGTCATTGAAGTTCCCATACCTGTGAATGTTAACCTCAGACCAACACAGAGAAGCTGTTCTGCTGTTAAACACGCCGGCGTGCGGGATCCTTGCTGTTTCTTCTGTAAGTTAAGTGTTTGTTTTGGATAGCAGAAGTGGCTACAGCTTTGAAATAAGCAGACACACGTTAGTGTGAAGAAATAATCAGTAAGTGAAAAAAAATAAAAGAGAGATAAGTAAAAAAAAATGATGGTGACTCTCCTCTTCTAATTTCTTGATTCAAAGCACAGGCTGGCTCTAAACTGCTGGATACATACACCTGTCCATCATCCTCATCCTCATCCTCCTCCTCACCACACAGCTGACCCTCACACATCATTCAGTCATTTAATTTCTCTTTGAAAGCTTTTACAGACAGACAGATATCTCAGGTTACAGCTGCACTCTGCTCCAGCATCATTTGTTCTTTAAATCAGTCGCACCTTCACAGATTGAATCCTCCTGTATTGTGTAATTTCTCCACATGTGCCTGGAGATAAACACTTTCATTTCCACCTAATGATGCTGGACCGCTGCTCTGATCGCTGATCAGCAGCTGCTGCACACAGATCCAAGAGCGGATGTGTTTGTTGGAGGGTTCCTCAGAATGAAACGGGTGAAATGAGGAGAACACAAGCGGCCTCTTTAATGCAAATGTGACTAATGCATGACGGGTCTAAACCCCCTTCATATGTTTAAACCCGAGGCAGACGGGGAGGAGGAGCTTTAAAAATAGAAGCAAACAGGAAACATGATGACAAACAAATGTCTCCTTCAGCTTCCTGTTTGATTAGTCCTCAGCAGGGGATCAGCCAATGGGAGCAGTGCAGGTGCTCTAATTGAGATGACAGAAACCTTATCATCACTCACAGCTCCCCCTGCACACTGTTGATAACACAGACATCCTCCTCTGTAGCAGCCGAGGAATCTTAACCAAACAATTATCATATTTCTGTTAAGTATTTTGTTCTTTTGGAGAATAAAAACAGTTTATTGTGTTTGTCTGGACAATAAACGCCTCCACAGTCAGGACGTGTCTGATTGTGACTCAGGACTTGTCTCTGTCCCTACACCCACGCCCCCGTTGGCGAGCAACAGCATCCTCCAAGATATGGTTCCTCTGCGGCGGGGAGCGGCGTGTAAGAGGCTTTCATTAGTAACACTGCAGCCAGGAGGAACCAGAGCAGCTGCTGCACACACACTTCCTCCTCAGACACATGAGCGCACCACAGACTCACACGCAGCAGCGGGGCGCTTACACAAGTCAGCTTCTGATGGTGTTTGACTAAGACCGTCACATTCTTCTTCTCTGCTGCAGGAGGCGTCTGCAGCGACAAACAAAAGCTGACAAACGACAGAGACAAAAGTGATCCTCAGTGGGATCCTCGCTCCCATCTGTGTCGGCTGCTGCAGTCTCCGAGGAGCATGAAATGCACCGTGGGACATTTCATTTAGCTCGCCACCTCCTCCTGTGTTCTAACTGCGCCCCATTTATGCTAAATACCAGAGAATGGAACTCTTTAGTCCAACAAATAAGCTCCTTATTTTTAATTGACTCACAAAACCCAGCAGCAGTGTCAGCGACCTAACAGTCAAGGTTTACAGCAAAGACACACACACGCTGGTATTTTTAAACCTGGGCCCTGTTTTACATATTTTGGGGTCTAAATGACTTTGAGGGAGAAAAGTTTTGGAATCGCTCCAGTAGAGTTCTTCAGTTTGTGTCTGAGAAAAGGGCTGTAATGGCTGCAACATTATCCCTGAGGGCACATGCGCCCCACCAAGTAGGTCCATTTAAAATCAGGTTTTCTTTCACTGACAGGCTCAGATTGTTTTTCTCAGTGTCTGACAGCATTACAGAAAGGACTCCTACAGAGACAGACCTTTTTGTTACAGAGGAAGATGATTTATTTTAACCAGAAACAGACTTTACATTGCTCTGTTCAAACACACCAGACTCCACTGACAAAAACAGTAATTTTCCTTCACAGAACACAGGAGCTGCTGGTCTACTGAGGTCGTCTGTGTTGGATCCAGAGACGTGGACTTGAGACTTGGTGACTTGAGGCATGATGACTCGGATGACTTGCGTGTGTTCAAGTTTGAATGTTAGCTGTTAAATATGAAGCGATGAAATTCAATGTTGTCAAGTTTCTAACTATCAAACTCCTCGCTATGGCAACACACAACATCAAAGCCCCCAAAGAGAAGCCTCATCAGTTGTACTCAATACGGTCTCAGAGCAGACCATCATCATGGCTGCGTCTGTGCCAAGATAATACAGATACAATTCACTGTCATACTTTTTGAACAGGTTATATAAACTGGCCAATAATATCATTATTAGACGAGCTGCTAACACCTTGTCTTTTCTCTTTATAAAGACCGGATACTTCAGGTAAGAGTGCTGACTTGACTTGACTTGCCCAAGAAAAAATGACTCGAGACTTGAGGCTTGAGACTTGGACCAAATGACTTGAGCACTACTTGGGACTTGAGCAAAGATGACTTGGTCACAACACTGGTTGGATCGTTATTAACTATTTAAAAGACTCATAATATTTTTGTTATTACTCAAAGTCAAATAACACAAACAAACTAACCAATCGAGGCAGCTGAAGGAAAATCACTGTTTTTGTCAATGGAGTCTGGTGTGTCTGAGGAGAGTGATGTAACGTCTGTTTCATCGTCCTCTGTAACAAAAAGGTCTGTCTCTGTAGGAGTCCTTTCTGTAATGCTGTCAGACACTTAGAATAACAATCTGAGCTTTTAGTGGACGTACTTTGATCATCAAGGTTTATATTGGAACCATTACAGCCTGTTCTGATGCTCACAATCTGCTGAAGCCATTCCAAAGCTTTCTGTATCTTTCTGTCAAAATAAGTACAAAATGGAGCCTTGGTTTAAAAACACCAGAATGTTCCTTTGAGTTGCCCTCTGCTGCAGCCCCACTCATGTCTAATCAGCATCAGTGCTGCAAGTTAAATCACTCAGAGGCCTCAGAGGAGATTTCTGACCTCTGCAGTGTTTCTCAGAGTAATAAAACCTGATGAGGATCTCTCTGCACACTTTTCTCCATCTGTCTCTCTCCTCAGGTTTGTTAGTGGAAAAGCAGACAGGTGGGATAAACAAACCTGCATCCTCTTTCTCAGTCAGCCTGTTATCAGCATTCACTTCACGCTCAGGTTCAACAAAGGGTGAAGGGAGTCTAATCCTGTGGGCGTGTCTCGTCACTCAGAGAAACAGACTCTTCCACAGACACTGAACACGATCACAGACTACAGGCAGCACTCAGGACGTACCTGCGAAGGCGGGCCTCATGGTGAAGTCGTGCTCGTCGATACGAAGGAGGTGAGTCGTCTTCAGCTTTCGGGTTTTAGTTCCATCTGAGACCTTCTTGGACAGAGGACTGAAACAGGAAACACAGAGGACAGGTTTGTTAAATAACTTGCCAGCAAAGAATGTTGAAAGTGGAGGATTTTAAACCTGAATGACCTCTAAATGTTTGGTTAAAGCTAATAAAGATTGTGGTGAGTGAAACAATGACGGCAAAATGTTTGTTGCAACTTTGCAGGAAGACTTGACTATCACACGATAGTCAGAACAGTGACCTCTGACCTCTCTTCATAATGTACAGCAAAAGAACTATAGCAAATTGAGCATAAAAATGTCAACATTTACCAAGAGCAACTCTGCAGCACTACGAGCAGGAGGGATTATTTTTTGGTGTTATTTATGATTTCTGATGTACGAAACAATTCACATGCACAAAACTAGAAACCAACATGTTGCTTCGCCTGTTTGCTGACACAGAGACGTTTAGGACATCTTTGAGAAAAATAAAACTATTCTATGTTTGCTTGCTCGCTCATTTAAATCAATAATAGTTACGTTTCCTGCACCGTTCGCACGAGTCGGCTCTTGTCCGAGGCTGTGTTGATTTCGCAGTGGTGAGATTGCAGCTCAGTGGGGAATGATGGTGGAGTTTGACGACAGGAGGTAACGTTAACGTTACAGAAACCAGGACATTACAGTGAGTCTGACACTAAGGGTGATTAAGCCACGGTGGGGATATAAGATGGGTGAGAGGGATGTCGGACCTGAGCAGGGGTTCGGTGGGGGAAGCCCAGTGTTACCAGTGGCCAAACCCGGCAAAAACCACCACGCTACTGTCTTCCCTGTCCTCAAACCCGCTCTGTTGGTCCCTGACTGTATGGCAGCGCCCCGGCCATGTCTTACACTGCAGGCCTGAGTTAACACCAACACTGCACTGTGTCAGAGCCTGACACCAGGCAGAGTCATCTAAAAGTAGCGCTAGCTGCAAGGCTAACAGAAGCTACTCTTAGCAGTGGTAACTGTACCAAAGCTATCAATCAATCAGGAGCCGTTTCTCAACAAAAGCTGTGATTTCTTTGCTCATGCTCTAAAGTTGTGTTTTGCCCAACAGTCAGTGGTACATGAACAAGAGAGACACTCTGCTCCAGCGGCGTCTCACGTTAGGAAGTCTGATAATAAATAAATTCAACGTCTCTTCTCCTTCTCTCTCCCATGTACTTGTTGTCAGCCACCAGGTACGCGCACGCTAGAATCAGAGTGTGGCTAGAATCAGTTGTCCCTGACGTGGAGGCGAGCTGATTGGCTGGTTAGCTGAGGCGTAAAGAAACAGTCAAACTTCATGCTGGTAACTTCAGGGTCACACATACACATAGGAAATTTGTGTGTCTGTTATTGAGACTGTGAAATCTTAAAGTTGAAAATATTGTCCACACACACAAACAGTTTCTACACCTACAAAAACCTTTTACACATTTGCAAATCTTTTCTGTGAGCACAAAATATTTATACACAAAACGTATTTACAAATTCCCAATTTATTGTTACACATCAACAAATTGCACACAAAAACGTGAAAAACAACTGAAGGCTGGGAAATTATTTGTGGGCTCAAAATCTTTTTGACCTTTATTTGAGCCCATAGTTTTTCTAGTCTTCCGGTTTCCCTCTTTGAATGCAGACTACCGCCACCTGCTGGTGTATGGAGTTATTTCCTCTCACACAGGCACAGAACTCGTGCTAGCTGTGCGTCAGCTAAACGTTTTGCTGTGTTTTCAAGTGCATCGTCTTGGCACAGACACAGGCGACATGAGGCAGAGCCAGAATCTGCCGTCATCACAGCTTGTTGTTTGATGTGGGTTTGGTTTGCCTGGTGTTAAAGAGTGTCAGTCTGCACAGGGAGGGGGCCGCTATGGATGGAGGGGTCACCAACAGGGTTCAAAACCCTGAAGAAAGTGTATTAGACATCGTGAAGACTTCTTGATGCAGCTCTTTCTTAACTTAAGATCTTTGGATTATTTGGTCAAATAATGCACAGCTCCATGATGTTGTTTTATGCCTGCGTCATAAAGGACTAACCACCTTATTCAATCCGACAATAGGATTGTATTTCCAAGGATTCTGGGCCATGGACATGCCTGTGGCTCTCAGCTAAAAGCTCTTTGGTTCCTGCAGAAGACTTCCATTTTTCACATCAGCTCACAGATGTGGGGTTTAATTTTCTATAAGGTTCAGCAGGTCACTGTAGGTTTATCTAACAATACTCAAACAGGAGGAAATAGTGCATTTGTTTGGCACTATTTTCAACTGCGGATGAATCCCTATGTGGTGCTCTGATGAGAGAAGCAGGTAAGAGCAAAAGGTAGCTGAGCAGTGGTCCAAAACAGCAACAAAAAGTCCCTAACTAGACTCCTCTGTAGTCCCCAGGTGGTGGATCGAGCTACCAAACTCCATTCGGTCCGCAGAGTCCCTTTCACCTTTAAGAAGAAGCTACAGACCCAGCTCTTTATTAACATCCCAGACCTTAATGATACTGATGTAGTTGATGATGATGACTTCGAGGATGTAGCTGATGGTGATTAGGATATTTATGATGATGATGATGACTATAGTGACCTTGTTGTTGCTGATGCTGATTATTATAAAAAAAACAATAATAAAAACACCCTGTGCACTACCTGTTGGCACCAGTGTCCGATCACACTTGAAGCTGTTTGTTGGCTCTCACTGACTTCGTTCCCTCCTGTCTTGATCACTGATTGTGTTGTATTAACTCTCAGATGTACGTCACTTTTGTACAAAACAATCTGCTGAATGAAACTGTAACACTGTAACAAATCCGTTGTATCGGCTGCTAAATGACAGGAGTGAAATCAGTAAACTTTTACCTTGTCTTGTTTTTTTTTTTTGCTCTGCCAAGTAAAAAAACACTGAGCAGGTGGTGTTGAACAGGTTGAATGAATGTCTCTCTGTCTGTCATTTTAATTAGAGGTGATGTTCTGCAGACTTTTTAAAATCAGCTGGTTTAGCAGTAAAAATTTGATTCTGCTCTGATGAACCCCAGAAAGCCTGATCAGACCCTCAAAGACGTGTCCTGAAACTATGAGTCGGCTGTGATTCATTCGCTGCTCCAAGCTTCTCAAAGACGCTGATTTTCTGTCTCCTCTTTTACAGTGAATGAAAATATCTTCGAGTATTGGACTATTGGTCGGATTAAAGATGCAATCTGAAGAGGTCAGCTTTGATTTCAGGAAAGTGAGACACTAACAGATTACAAGAGGAAAGTTGTGACAATTATTAGCAGCTTGTATGAAAGACGGCTTCAAGCAGCGCCTGGGAGGTCTCACAAAGAGATGAAATCCATGTGAAGACGTGAAGCTGCTGCTGAGTTTGATCCTGTTTGAGGTGTGACAGTCAGCGAAGAGAAACAGCCACTCTGAAAGGATGCTCACTGAGGAATCACACTCTCTGTGCGGCGTCTACATAAAGAATTCACCTGATATAACATCCAGCACTCTGTGTCTGCAGGGAGGGATTTACTCAGCTGTAAACACAAACAAGTTTTCATCTCTGAGCTGAAGGAGGCGGATCACTGCGCTCTGCATGGCTGCTTTTATTTGGGCAATAGATTAAATACCACAACCTTACTGAACGATTTAGACTGGAAATCGGTCGGAAAATGTTTTGGCCATGCACAGATTGGATGTACATGTTGTGGTTTTGAATATTCTTGGAAATAAAGTGGAGGAAAAATCCGGAGTTCATCGGTCTGGTGCGCAGAGTTGTGCGTAAATGTGAGCTCTCCGAGACGCGTTGGAGAAAAAACAAGTGGTTTCCTGCATCTCTCCTGCTGGGTATTTGATCTGATGACTCTGGGTGTCACAGTTCACTTCTCAGTTTAATCTCAAAGAAAAAAATAAAATAAATAAATAAAAATAAAATAAAGGTTTTCAGTACTTACGTCCCCGGCTTGTGCGTCTCCGCCGGCGCCGACCAGCGCTTTTTCCTGCTTCTGTGTTTCCTGCACTCCCCGATCAGGATGAGACACAGGAGTAAGAGAACAAACCTGGCGTAACCCGGCATGGTGAGTTTAAAAGTCCCGCAACGAGTGGATCAGTGCCGCTGTGGGTCCGCGTGCAGGACGCTCAGTGCGCGGTACCATCTTCCTGTCAGAGGCAGCGAGAGGAAGGAGTGCGTGGAGTCCGGAGACTGTGGCGGAGGACAAGAAGTGTGAGAGAGGAGAGAGAAGCGATGCTGAAGTCTGATCAGCGCTCTGATTGGTCTTCAGACTCCAGAGGGGGTATCTCTGGCTCAGGCGCGCGCAGCATCAGCACCACATGCGGCGCGCGCTGCAAAAAACACAAAAAAAACACAGAACCACGACGTCCCTGCTGAGGAGCCGATCAGAGGCAGGAGGAGAGGAGGTTTGTCCTCAGAGGGAACAAAACAGAATGTCCCATATTCCTGCTGCAGCGCTGCTTTATTTCAGCTTTAAGAAAAAAAAAAAAAAATAGGACAGTATCCAGAAAGAAATAGAAAAAGAGGAGAGAAGTCATGATATAATATATAATTTTATTATTCGCAAAAACTGCTTTGTAAGTGTAAAAAAGTGACATTTTTTCACGTCACTCACAAGATCACTCCTTGATTCCATGGTTCATTTCTGCTTTTATCTTTTGCAGTGTGTGTGGGACATGTGTGAGGGCATCCTCTCACTCTGACGTAAGACGTGGATGTCAACATCTGTTTCACTCTCAGGACTCTCCCCTCCAACAGGCTGCAGACTCGCTTATTCGAGGATATGAAATTGAATTGGAATTATAATATTTATCCCGATCAGGCAGCATTTTTAATATCTCACTCAGGACAATTTTATTTGTGTTTCCTTACAAATCTGCAAAAACAGTTTCATCTGAGCGCAGACAGTTAGTGTTAGTGTAGTAACTTACACTGTCTGCTTACACTAATACCACTTAAAGATGATTGCACACTAAATTTACACAGTATTTATTGAATGAAGGAAGTCAGACATTGAAACCAAGGCCCAACCTGGGGCAGAGAAAAGAAGCCAGCGGAGCACCAGAAGCTGCAGCTCCTCTATTGTCTCTAAAGCTCATTTCTCTCTTCCTGACAACTGTACGGGGAGAATCCTTATATAACTCACCTGTTTACATTATATTAAGGGTTAAAATGATGCATCATTAGGGGCGTGGCCTCTCTAAATGACAGGTGGGAGCTGCTAGCTGTCTGATAGCTTTCACATGAACTTAACCTCTGGGTGTTTGTGCTGCTGGAGCCTTTTGTCGATTTGTTCACGCATATAATCTGTCTTGTTGTGTGCTTTATTGTTCTAACAGCCCGTCTAACAAGTCTGACACACTGTTTTTACACTCATTATTTTATTTATATGTTAGCACTAATTAGGAAGCTGTTAGCTCGTTCAGTGTTTGTCATACATTGATTTATTTCTGGCGGGCCGTGCAGGGCGTCAGGATAGTTTTTCTGCAATGTACGTCAGGCTGTAGTGATGAGAGGACCTATTATTTTAAATTAGGCAGTTTTTTGTTAACCCTCAACTTGCTCTCCCTACAGAAATGTAGGCGAGCGAGTGACTGATAAATAAACAACTCCACTCAGCTACCCCATGTACAATCTCTGTTATTAACAAGTTAAGAAGCCAGCTAATGAGTTAGCCTTGATCACACACTGAAGAGCTTTGATAACATTTGTCGACCCCTCCTTCCTCTCCAGCTCCACCTTGGTGGAATATGGTGACTTCTGGATCCTAAAAACCAAGATGGCTACAATTAAAATGCCAAAAACCCATCTACAAAAACAATGTGTGACGTCCCGATGGCTACATCCACTTCTCTCCAGTCTTTGAGGAGAGCAAACTGTAGCTGTGAAAGTAACAAAAAACATAAGTCCTTCTCTCAAGCAGAGTTTGGGTTCATTCTGGGCTTTTATAGGAACATGGAGCACTAAATGAAAGAGACACGCTCCCCTTGTAAATACAAAGAGCTCATTCAAAAGGTAACAAATACACAACCTTTCTTTTTGTTCACTGTTTGTACACTAATGGAACCGTTATTATTAAGAGTACATCACATTCCTGACCTTTAATCTTTCACGCCGGTCCTTTAATAGAAGCAGCAGAGCTTCATGTTCCCTGTGGGATGTTTAGGTAGAAGAAGACGTTATAAAAGCTGACACGAGGAGAACAGTCTTTCATTCAGGCGGTTTATTTTCTGTTTATATCCCCGTACAGCAGCCTCGGGTACAATAACTGTAGAGACAGATACAGTGAGATTCTGAGAATACGGACATTCACGTTGAACCTCTGCTGCCTTCAAGTAAAACCTGGACATCTGCAGGTGTAAGATCAAACACAAGAAAGACTACAGAGACAGATTTGTTCCCCTCGACAGGTCGACTGCTACGAGTACCTCAGAGATATTTTCTACACTGCTGAGTTCTGTACATGTCAGCTACCATGTGCAAAGAGTGAATGTAAATTGCTTCTCTGTTTCTCTGAGTCTCGTCAGAGTGATAAACCCTTCCTCGACGTGTATCAAAGAGGGTAAATGATAGACAGTGTTTGGGTCTATTTGTACAAGCAGGGCGGAAAATGACTGTTTGCATACAGCTTCAGAGAATGCAAGACAAACAAGAGACTGATGCACACGGACGAGGAGTGAATCCCATCACACAGAGAGAGGGACACAGATGAGTGGGACCACAGTGTCCACACAAACGTGACTTCAAATTCATATTAAATAAATAAAATCTGTCGGACGCGTAAAAGAAGAATCAGACTAAAACTCCACAGTTGTGTTGAAAGTACTCAGACCGTTGTCTGAACCTGTGCAGACCAGGGCCCTGTTTACTGGTGGAGATAATCACTAAAACGATCTCACCAGTAAACGTTGCCGTGGTGATAACAGTTCAAAGCCCTCTGCTCTCATGCTGTTCTTCAGAAACCCTGTTTTTATTCGGCTGATCCTGGATCAGTTGAGTCATTCCCCTCAGAGAACTTTCTGGATTTATTTCTCTACAGGCTCGACTTTAGATCACAAGCAGCGCTCCAACAGTTTGGTCTTTTCCCGACCTTCAGAAGCTCTTTCTGCTTTGAAGGTGTTATTGTTCCCAGTGCAGGTGGGGCTTCATTTTAAGGGTATTTATAGTGTTTTTAAATGTTGGCTATTTATTTATGTATTTTGGGGTTAAAATAGCTAATGGGAATAAAACGTTTTCCAATTACTTCAGTAGATGTTCTCAGCCTGCAGCAGTGAAACAGACTGTAATGGCTGCAATGTAATCCTTGATGGGTCAAAGTCTGTCCACTAAAAGTAGTTTTTTCCACTGACAGGTTCAGATTGTTATTCTAAGTGTCTGACAACATCACAGAAAGGATCCCTACAAAGACAGACCTTTTGTTAAAGAGGAAGATGATTTTATTTAACCAGAAACAGATGTTACATCGCTCTCTTCAAAGAAACCAGACTCCACTGACCAAAACAGTAATTTTACCTCCCAAAACACAGAAGTTGTTGGTCTGCCTCCGCCGCAATAAACTGTTAAAACACCATAGTTATACAATAACATGAACAAACAGTTCCAACACAACATCTGTGTTAACACAATATAACACAAACAAACATATCAATCGAGGCACGTTAGGCCGACACCTCCTGTGTTCTGTGAGGTTAAATCACTGTTTTTATCAATGGAGTCTGGTGTGTTTGAAGAGAGCGATGTAACGTCTGTTTCGGGTTAAAAAATCATCTTCCTCTTTAACAAAAAGGTCTATCTCTGTAGGGATCCTTTCTGTAATGCTGTCAGACACTTAGAATAACAATCTGAGCCTGTCAGTGGAAAAAACAAGAACCTTTAGTGGACGCACTTTGATCCATCAAGGATTATGTTGCAGCCATTACAGCCTGTTTCTCAAGCCATCTACTGGAGCAATTGCAAAACCCTTCTACCTCTTGTCATTTAGACCCCAAATATGTAAAAAAAGAAAAAAAAGGACCAGGTTTAAATACACATGAATTCCCCCATTGAACACCTGCACGTACCAAAATGAGCACTGAGGTTGTTGCACCAGTGAAATGGAGCTGTGTAATGTGTGACTGACGCGACCTAACAGGAAGTTAAAAGCACATGAAGAAGATTTTATTATAACACACACAGTCTGTGCAGATACTTTTATAATTCATTAATTACCTTTGGACAACCCCAACCCATAATTAAATGTTATGACATGTTATAATACAGTTTTAATTAAATAGAGAGAACAAGCGACAGCTGGAGGACAGACAACAGATACATTAAAGAGGCATGTGCTGTGTGTGGATGTGGAACTTCCTGTTCTTAAAAACGCACAACACTGGAGAGTAAAACTGACACTGATTAAAACCCAGGAGGTGTTGTGGTGAATAAAGCGCCTCCTCTGCAGGAATGAAAGTTCCCCTCAGAGGAGACCGAACCTCTGCTGCCGAGCAGGGAGGGAGGAGAGTCAGCCGCTGCCTCGGCTCTGGTTCCACTGCAGCGGGTCACAGCTCAGTTCGGGGGTAGCAGGAGGGGAGGACTCGATGGAGAGGAGGGGTAAGGGTCTGGTTGGTCACAGCTCGTAGTCGAACTTGTATTCATTAGCCAGGTAGATCCTGCGGAAGATGAGTGCAGCCAGAGCCAGAGTGAGGAGCACGATGAGGACCACCGAGCCCGTGCGGCTCTCCTCCTGTTGCTGTCGAGGAGCCGGGGGGAAGGCCGGCCTGCTGGCCGGGTCTCTCTGACCCTGCTGGCTCTGCTGCTGGGCCCGGCGCTGCCGGGGGCTGAGGGGGCGGCCGGTGCCGGGGGCTGAAGCGGACCGGGATGGAGACACATCTGCCTGTGGAGCAGGGAAACAAAACTACAGATTAAGCTGTGTAAGGAGCAAAACTGATTTGAATTTTCACCTTGTGTTGCTCACAAGAGTTTGGCTGCAGGATTAATACTGTTTATCCATGTTGTTTAAACACAACCCATGAATATTCAACCCCACCAGATTAGTTGGAAAACCGAAACCAAGTTGTGTCTTGGTTCATAACATCATCCTGAGGCACATACAGCTCGGTCAACTTCCCCTCCTCTTCCATGAACTGTGTCTGGATGAACTTTCCTGCTGCTTCCAGCTACTTCAGGCTGACCAGTGTTTGATGAGCTCGTATCAGTACCAGGATTTCTCTGATGGACACCAAGTACGGGCGTTCTGTTTCCAGCAAGTCACACGTGGGCTGAAAACGAACTTACTACAGCGCTATGAAGCCAAAATAAACAGATGTTGCTGAGATTTAATGACAATAAACAGGCTGAAAGGATGCTGAAATAACTACACCATGATGCTGGTTTGTAAGAAGTCTGAATTCTTGCTCTGTCAGGTCTGTCTGGAAGACGACAAGGAAACAGCTATTAAAATGGTTTTTATTTGAATGGAGTTTGAAACGACGGCTTCGTCTGCGATCTCAGGATGTCAGGAGAGTGTCAACACACGTCCACAGCGCAGCATCACCTGACCTCTTTGCTCAAGGTTAAAAAAATTATAATTTTAAATCCATGTTCCCATTGGTCTGAACACGACTTTATGTAACTACAGAAGACATACATTATACATATTTGGAGGACGGCTGAGTTGAGCCTGTAAAAAGTACACGGTTATCTTACACCCCTCCGGACTGTACTGCAGCAAAGCAGTGTGGGATACCGTGAACTGGTCGAGTTTTACGTCTCGGCCCTACAGCTCCAGCAGCAGATGGTGAGTCCTTTTACTGACCTCCTCTGTTTATCCAAAACACACAAACTCTAATCTAAGTTGACCCTCCTCTCTGCTCCTTCAGACTCTGTCACGGTGGTTCTGTGGCGAGCAGCTGGCGCCAAAATCAATCCTCTTAGGCAACAAAGCTCGCCCGTATCATCTGAACTGGTGAAAGAAAGCAGCAGAACCATCAGCTTCAAGCCACCGAAACAGATCCACCGTGATGTTGTGAGGAAACGCTGATGTCTTGCTGCCTGATTTCACACACACAGCTGGTGTTAAGCCGGCACGCTGCTGCTGCTGCACAGTCTATCATTTCCATCCACACACATTCAGAGTGACTGTGAGGCTCAGCAGGATGTCAGCAGGTGATGAAGCATGTCACAGATAAGACATTAGATGTGAAGATGGGTAATTAAAAGCAGCACTATGTCATCGACACTGTAGAGCTATAAAGGGTAGTTCTGCTAGTTTTCAAACCTGGGACCCTTTTTTAAATATTATTTTTGGAGTCTTAGAAGGAATAATCCGGAAAATTTAATTTAAATAAATGTCTGTTAAGTCTCTATCCATCGCTGAATGAGGTAACACAATGGTGATTGAGCCTATGGCCCGCTGATGAAAGCCTTTGCAGTTGCAGTATATAGTATTATCATGAACTGGGTGTCTGTGGCGACTTTCACAGACAGTGACGCCCAGTTAGTGACGCGTTTTCCATCAGCCAGCAGTGGTTGGTCTGCAGAGAGGGTGGGCGGAACTAAGCAGCTGCTTTTCCGGTCTCTGCAATCAGAATCAGCTTCATTGGCCAAGTTTGTGGGCACATACAAGGAATTTGACTCCAGGTTTTCTTTGCTCTCAATGTACAGACACACATACTAACAGACATACTAAACTTAACAAGACTAGGTCGTATGTGGCTGACCGCATCAGGCAAATGTGCACTTCTGTGGGCAACACTGGAAGCGTGGCATGGGCGTGACGGCTGCGTGATGTGTTCATTTTCATTTTAAATGCATGAAAACAGATGAGAGTCTTCACACTGCTGGCGTCACGCGCCGAAAATGTAGAGAAGAGGAGGCTCGCCTATTTTTTACCGCGAGCCTACACGGTGATTGATCTCTGACAGCAATATCAACATCTCTTCCTGTAGTAAAAGTCACAGGCATGGAGAGTGAAGTAGGTCAACACGTCCGCTTTTTGAAAGTAAAAGCCCAATCAGGAATTCTGACTCCCCTCGTTTGTACACAATGCTTTTATTTTGAAGAGTTTCCCGGGCCGTTGTTGTTCTTTTTACTTTATTTGGCTCTGAAAGTGCCGTCACTCACTCACTCAGTCAGTCAGTCAGTCACATACAGACCCAGGCTGACCCCAGCTGTCAGCCAAAAACAAGGACAGGTTAGGCAAGGTAACACGGACACTTCAAGCTAAATCTAAAACTACTATATACAGACCTAGACGGGAGACAAAAGACAAAAGTGCAATGGTGCAATAGAGAGTTCAGAGATAAATAGGGCAGTGAATCAGGCTGTCATGTACAAGAGGTAGATGGTTGTAGTATTTACAGTATTTACAGAGAATGTGGATTGACCTTTGATGTAGTGATAATATATACATGATAAGAGGGCGAATTAAGCTATGACAATAAATAATGCAAGTGTTGCGATTAAACAGTAATCTACTATGGCTGAACAAACAAAGAAAAGATGGATGACTACAGATACAACTTCAACAAGAAGTGAAAATCCAAAGAAGAAGAAACAAACTCGATGCTCAGTCTAAAAAGGAAAGCAACCGTCAGCCAACCGGAGCCAACCGTAGACATCACACATGCAACACTGTCTGGATATCTGGGAAGTGTGCTCCTGCAATTGCCATTTATTCACCATAGGTGAAAGAGAATGAAACTGAGATCTCTGAGATTATTACTTCAAAGACAAGAAAGTAGAAAAAGTTTTGTAATTGCTCCAGTTGATTTCTGCAGCTGTGAAACAGGCTGTAATGGTTGCAATTAAATCCTTGGGACCAAAGTGCGTCCACTAAAAGTTCTTGTTGTTTCCACTGACAGGCTCAGATTGTTATTCTAAGCGTCTGACAACATTACAGAAAGGATCCCTACAGAGACAGACCTTTTGTTACAGAGGAAGATGATTTATTTAACCAGAAACAGAAGTTAAATCGCTCTCTTCAAACACACCAGACTCCTTAACAAAAACACTAACTCTACATCAAACACTGGAGTTGGTAGTCTTCTACTGTCAGAATCAGTGTTACTGTGTGACTTTGGTGTTTTAAATGGTTAGTTCATATCCAATACAATTATTGCACAACATAAAATAATACAGTAACACAAAAAACTCAATGTTTGAGGCATCAGTCACACAGTAACTGCTGTGTTCTTCTATGACGTCAAATTACTGTTTTTGACCATGGAGTTTGGTGTCTTTGAAGATAGCGATGTAACGTCTGTTTCTGTTTAAAAAAACCATCTTCCTCTTTAAAGCCCCCTCCAGTGAAAGTGTTTAACCTTGTAAACATCTCCATGTGGTGTTTCTCATGGGCTACAAGACAAATCAGGGACAACATGAGCAGTCATCTCCATGGCTGGGCCTGTCTGCTTTTAAACTGCAGTGTACCAAGGACAGGCTGAACAACACGTTTTCAGATTAGCAGGTTTGAGACGTCACAAACCTAAGGAGCCAATCCTGTTAATGGACGGGGTGACGCTATGCAGATCATTATGTGTAACCTATGGCAACCACTTTGTCGTAATTTTTGCAAATGTAATTCTGACTACTAAATTTAATGTTACGACTACTAATTACTACATTTCAAGTTCACTAAGTTTTAACAAGTTGCTGCTAATTGATGGCAGAGACGTGTTTTGTTTTCACAACGGAGGGGGCGGTTGGAAATGTACATAGTGGGCGGGGACTATGCTGATTTTTAGAAGGTAATTAAACGTATTTTGGAGAAAAAACATCAGACACAATTTATTATTTCAAGCAGAGCATTTTATTTGTCTTAAAACATGACTAGAGCTGGTCTTTAACAAAAGGTCTATCTCTGTAGAGATCCTTTCTGTAATGTTGCCAGACACTAACAATCTGAGCCTGTCAGTGGAAACAACAAGAACTTTTAGCGATCTACTGGAGCAATTCAAAGATGTGTGTACCTATCATGGCCCTGGTTTAAAAACACAGGAATTGCCCTTTAAAAAACTGTCAAACTCTTTGGAGCTTAAATGGATGGAAAAATAACCCGCAGATTGTGAAGACAGCCTGAGTAATCCTCAGTATCGGCTCTGTTGCATGTCAGTGAAGGAGATTTACAGTCGAGTGATACATTTTTCATCAAGTCTTCAGTGATATAAATCATCACCAGTAAGTGTTGGGTTTTAGTGTCAGCCCCTCAGAGGAGATCAGTGCCTTCTACAGTAAACTGTCACGCAGACACCGATCCATCATAGTGGAACAGGATAATGTAAACACCAGTGTGATCCGTAGCAGTGACAAATGGAGATACGCTACATGGCTGCTAACACTCCCTATCAATCAGTCAGGACTGTGAGTACGGATGTAGGCTGCAGTATAGCAGTGTCTACTAGCAGTGTTTTTTGCTCTGGCAGCGCCCACTACCTCAATGTCAGAGCGCTTCTCACCGGTGCTTACTGTTGCTAAGTTACAAACGATGTCTGGCAGCACTTCTGCTTCCCTCGGTAGTGACCGTTAACGTGTCCTGGCGTTAGCAGCAGCTCTACACCTGGAAATCTCACCCTGGAAAAAGTGAAAAGATTAGCTTCTTCTCTGCCATTGTTGTTGACAAAGTTAATATCAGAAGTCCCGCCCCTTCTTGATTTTGATTGATCGGTGAGGGAGAAGTAACATTATTAGCTGTGTCCCAATCCATGGGCTGCAGCCCTCAAAGGAGGCGGTCTACAGAGGCTGAGTCATTCGTACCTGCGTAGACGTTAAAGCCGAACTGAAATGAGACGGTCTGGTCTACGGAGGATTTCCTGTTGGCGTCACCAGCTGTACGTGCCCTTACCCTTGCATCACCAAACGCCGCTCCTGTCGCCTAGCAACAGGTAGCTAGCGGGCTAACTAGTTAGCATAGCTAACTTCACGTAACTTAACCTGTTATTTTAAAGATTCTTCTTTTTTACATTTAAATCTCGATTCAGTTGAGACCAAAAAAAAGTGTATTCTTCAGCCACGCACGAGCAATGAGTCTTGGGATATGTTGGGCCATGAATGATGCACCCGATGGATCCTCCGGGCCCGGGAAAAGGAGGCCGCATCTGTCGAAATGGGGCAGCCTTCGATGCGCCGCTGTGACACAAATCAGCCTTCAGATACGTCCTTCAAAGAATGCAGCCCCTGGATTGGGACACGGCTATTGATGAGCGCAGCGATGTTCCAAAAGTTTAACAATCTTCAACAGAAAGCGCTGAGAGCTCAGCGACAAGAAACAGCTGAGGCTGGGGGCGTTTTAACGCTGAGGACGCTGAACTGCATTTGCTATATTGTATAGAAAATATGCGTTACTGGACACAGGCCCTGAATCATGGCAGGAAAGAGATCAAAGAAACCCTCTGCTCTCATCTCTGCACTGACTACCTGTTTCTTTTAAAGTCCTTTTACTCGTCTACTTTTTATATCCAAACTCGTACACTCAGATCTTCTGATGTTATTTTGTTAAACACTTTGGGCTGCACCTGTGCATGAAAGGTGGTATACAAATAGTTATTATCATTATGCCAACATTTATTCTACAAGACATTGTAATAAATCCCCCCTTTGGAGGTTTTCCAGGCACGTCTAACTGGGAAGAGACCCCAGGGCAGACCCAGAGCTCGCTGGAGGGATTATATATCGTATCTGGCCTGGGAACGCCTCGGAATACCCCAGGAGGAGAGGAAAATGTTGCTGGGGAGAGGGACGCCTGGGTCACCTTGCTTTGCCTGCTGCCACTGTGACCCGGCCCCGGATAAGCGGAAGATAATGGTTGGATGGATCAGTTTGAGCAGGACGATGCAAACAGCGATAACCTTCAGCCATAACGCTGCCGCTCCTCCACGATTCACCACTTTTTTAAACCGCACATAACATAATGACATCATCAACAAACCTAGGATGACCCAAAAGACAGCCTCAGCTTTCTGTCGCAAAAACATGTTCGTCAGGTTCATTGGTGACTCTAAATTGCTTGTAGGTGTGAATGTGAGCGTGAAAGGTTGTCTGTCCCTATAACCCCTTTCCCACTGGTCAAAAGACCTGCTAACACACAGCTTTTTTGCCTGTGTCGACACGCTAATCTCCGCCCCCTTTCTGGCACGATGCTATGCTCCGTTTGTAACTTCTGCGACTCCTTGTCATCTCATCTACAAATTCCGTCTCCATCCAAGCAGCACTCGATCATTGTTCCAAATTTGTTGCGCCAAGTTTGATGCACAGACTGAATGAGTAATAGGTACAATAAAGAGCTAACCACCGTAACATCTTCACTGTTTACTAACCCTGTTTAGGGCTCATTAGGTTCATTAGTGACTCTAAGTTGCCCTTAGGTGTGAATGTGAGCGTGAAAGGTTGTGTCTATGTGTCAGCCCTGTGATTGACTGGCGACCTGCCTCGATGTAACCCCGCCTCTCACCCAATGACAGCTGGGATAGGCGATTCTGAACAGGATAAGTGGTATCGATAATGGATGGATGAATTTTAAGCAGGATTATGCAAACTAAGGATCGTTTGAGTTATAAATAGCCACAACATGTCTGGGTGTCACAAATGAGATATTTCTCAGGAAGGAAACATGCTGGTTGTTTAAATGCACAAATCACACTTTACATAACGGTGGCCAATTTTCCAAAACACATCTGAAAGGATCATTTCAGTTCATCACAACTCGGGTCTAATTTTCTTGTTTTGGCTGTGAGTAAAGTCAGTGAACTTATTTTGGTTCATAAAGGTGATATGTGGGAACAGGGTGACGGTGATTTATTATTGTGATATCTGACTTAGTTTTGCTTCAGTTTGGCTAACGTTCTGATTGTCTGTTGGCTTGTGTTTCTTATCCTTAGTTATGTGTCCACATCCACAGTTTATAGACAGCAATCTCTGAACCCATCAACTATTATCTGACAACGATTTGGCCGCTGTTGACCTGCTGGTGTAGCCAGGAGACCTGTGAGTTTGGCCCAATCCCACTCTTCACACTCACAGACTTTGAGGTGCGTTCCCGGTAAGTGTGTGAGTGCTTATTGCTGTCCCACTGTCAAATCACAGAGTGTGTGAGGGCTCCGATGCAGACTTTTCAACGCCAAATTACGGACTTTCCTTGAGTCAGCATATCTAGAGACTTTCCTGTGGGCCATGTTCGTAAATTAAAGTAGTATTCAATAGTAGTATTTCCAGGCAACGTGTGATGCCATTCCTCATTTTTATGCAGTTCTCAAACCCTCACGCACTCAAGCACTGCACGCCCGACGCCATTAAAGTCCGTGAGTGTTCAGTGCTTAGGCTTTAGGGTGGAGATTGGGATTGGGCCTTTGAGTGCAGAGACGACAGAGACGAGGGATTATCTGCCCTCGTATGCAGATATCTGTTTGTAGAAATTAATGAAAGCTAAATTGTGTCTGGGGTGAGAGCAGGGAGGGGCAACTTGGATAAGATTTTAAACAGTAGCAGTCCACCTGATTGTTAGAATTGCTGTAACATGTCATCACTGTAGCTCCGCTTACACAGGCCGTTCAAGACAGGACTGTTTACGCCTCTATTACACATCGACGTCTGTGTGAAAGTCACAGAGAAGAACTGGCGGAGCCGTCAGTGAGCCGCAGCGGAGGTAGTAACAGAGTCAGCGTTCTGTGTGTGTGTGTTTGTTGACGGTCGAACGTTACAATGAAGAAGTGTTTATTGTTTATGTGAATCCCTAATAGTTGTTACCTTGGTCACAAACACTGTCTGTGGGGTGCAGGGGCTTTAGCAGGCTTTATTCTACAGTAGTAGGACTGCAGTGAGGCAGAAATGTAGATTATTGATATAATATATAATAACAGTTACTGCCTCTAAACACAGCATGCTTCAGTTTCCAGTAGTGTACCACCTGTGGTTAATAGTCTGAAACATGTAAACCCAGGGGGCTGCTCTGCTCTGTAGGTGGTTCAGCTGCAGGCAGGTTATGTTCGCTCCTGTGTAGCCGCAGAGCAGCAGTTTAACACCTACCTGTTCAGCCGGAGGCTCGTCAGCAGCTTCCTGTCCTGCAGACGTGGAGGCGTCTCCCTGTGAGAGTGCGGAGGTCTCGCTCTCTGCTCCTCCGCTCTCACTCGCCGCTCGGGATAAACTGGACTCTGCCTGCGTGATAAAATAAATAATAAAGGCCAGTTTACAGACACGGAGGAGGGTTGCGTTTCCTCTGCTGTAAAAGTGCACACAGTACATTCAGTATCATTTACATTTCTTCAGTACACAGTTATGTCATACGTGACATCTTGTTTTTGACAAAAGATGAATTGTTTTCAGTGAGTTCTGCTGCTTTCTGAATATGTTTCGAATGTAAAAGTTAAAAAATCTGTGCCGGTCCACGTGTCCTGAAAGCTTTTAGAGTAACGGGCAAATGGGTGAAATTACAGTCAAATGTTATCTGCATTTAGTTAGCTTAAAAACAACTTATAGGCAGGATATATCAAGGGCGGAGCATTGGGTAGGGAAATTACTGAATCGCCCCTACAATAAATGATACGCGTAATGTTGCACTTTTAAGGAGTGGTGCTTATGGGACAGTCATCACTGTCAGTGTAAACAAGGACTCAGTCTACAGTTCAGTTCATACACTTCACTCAACTGAAATGTATGCAGCGGAACAACCTGTCTCATGCTCAAATGACCTTTTTCTGCACCGCGTCCGCGCCGTCCATACGCACTCTCTCTCTCCCTGAGGGAGCAAAGTTCGTTATATAATTAATATATAGGCTATTAATCAGGATATATTTCACTGAAATCCCTGATGATGACTTCGCAGGCTGTGGAGTAATTCAAGCCACCATGGCTGCGGAGCACTGTCATCTCGTGGCATGGTTGAGAGGGGCTGTGGCTGCTGACGCATCCTCCTTAATTCTTTGTCAAAATGACCAATAATGGTTCGGATGGCTGGTTTAGCAAATTCCTGAAGCGCTGAGGGGACGGAGTTATAATGAATCAGTGATATTTTTCTGTTGTTCAATATGTTGGACCTCAACAGATTTTACCGGTAAAAAAACGGCAGTTACAGGACAATGTAAACCCAGAGTTAGAGAGCTTGCAGTAGGTGTGCAGACTGTGCTGCTGTTGTTTTAATGCCCTGCACCTGTACGTGTTGTGGGTATAAATAACCTCCCTCAAATTAAAAAAGGTAACAGAAGACTTTTTATTTGAAACGTTTTTGCAGGAATAACGAATCCAATCCAACTTCTTCCTTGGCAATACGCTTTATAAATCAGGTGTCAGACTGCGCTGTGATTTCAATGATTTCAATGTAATAAATGGGTTGAAAGGATGCTGAAATAACTCCATCATGATGCAGATTTATGGAAAGTTTGAATTGTCAGGTCTGTCTGCAAGACGAGACGAACAGACTAAAATGTTTGTTTGAAATGAGTTTGGATGAACAATATCTGATACAACATGAAGAGGAATCTGAATGCTGACAGGCATCTGTTAAACGTTTTCTTTTTTAAAGATTTTTTTTGGCTTTTTGCCTTTATTCATAGGACAGCTGAAGAGTGACAGGACATGTGGGGAGTAGAGAGTGGGGGAAGACATGCAGCAAAGGGCCCGGGACGGGAGTCCAGCCTGCGCCCAGGGACTACTGTAGCCTCTATACACGGGGCGCCTGCTCCACCGACTGAGCTAAACCAGTGTCCCTAAACCTTTTTTTTTGGGCCATTTTGCCTTTATTAGATAATAACTTTATTGATCCCCAAAGGGAAATTCATTAGGTAGATATGATAGATTAGATAGGACAGCTGAAGAGAGACAGGACATTTGGGGAGAAGAGAGTGGGGGGTGACATGCAGCAAAGGGAGGGACAGGAGCTGAGGCTGCGGCCGCTGCATCGAGGACTGAAGCCTCTGTGTCTGATGCACCTGCTCTACCAACTGAACTAAACCAGCGGCCATAGTTAAAAAATCTTTTCTCTTGAATTAAAGTGATTCAACTCGTGCAAAGACATGACTGACATGGCCCGGAGTGAATGTGTGCCTTGGCATTGACTTTGTAATTGTGTCCTGCTTTGCTTCTGGTCTGAACACATCTTCAGAGGTAAGGAAGAATAAAACGTCATGACAACAATGCGAACATCTGCTGATGAAAATAATTTGATATGATGGAACCCTCCAGAACATTTACTTAATGGACCATTTGATGGATTATTTTGTCGTAAACTTCTCTTTCCAAAGACAAGAATGCATCCTTAAGCTCCAGAGTATTTCCAGTAATTCAGAGCAGCAGAGTAGTGCAGTATTTGACGTGAATCCATTTGAGGGAGAGAATTTTGGTTGAAACGCTGTCATGTCAAAATAAAAGCATATCGGCACAGAGAGGGATTATATTTCTGGCTGAGAGTGCACACACACAGAGAGAGAAGCAGTCGTTCCTGTACAGCTCGTGCTGTCAGAAGCTCTTTCGCTCGGAGGGTTAAATCACTGACTGAACTGTGAATCAAACGTGACGCCTGTTACAGCCAGTGTCTGTACCTTGAAGTTGATTTGCTGAGCCAGTTGTTTGGCCTGGTGGTCCTCGGCGCTGGGGTTGCTGTTGGGGGTCAGAGTCAGGAGGGCGGAGCGCATGGAGCAGCTGCACGTCTCGCAGCAGAAGTCCTGAGACCTGACGGAGAAACAGGCGGAGCATGGTGAGGTCACGCTGCTGCGGGAGCATCAAAACATTCAGACACCTGCAACGTTTAATAAGACTTCAGGACCATTTCATGAATACTCAGGCTCCTCCTCTCTGTGAATGAACTACCTGCTTCACAAACGTGTTCAGTAACTAAATAAATGACCTGTTAATTATGAGCAGCACCCAGCATTACTGTTCTGCCTCTCCTCTCACAGTACATCAGGTTTACCTGCCATGTAACCTGAAATATTAACCTGCCAGACTCTCCCCACCAGCTTGTACAGTCATTATGCTCTCATGTATATCTCCCTGCAAATTATACAGTGCCTGTAATTCATCACAAAGTGCAATTAGAGTTTAATCACAAGACTTGTTCCACTTCATCCAGACAACAGATGCATTAGCTGCAACACCCTGTGTCCACAAATGGCCATCCTGTGTAGCCACCATTACTGCAGTGGCAGCTCAGTTGCTGCTGCGTGCTGACTGTGACAGCCGCATATTTTTGCATTGGCAAATACATCTTTTATAGGTATCTATTAAGAACGTTTGCTAATGCAGCTGCTCTGTAATGACTACATGCAGCTCTTACTGTTTATCCTGACTAGCTAGTAGAGAAATGTTGTATGCAATCATTTTAATAATCGCCTGGCGATGAACAGCAAAAAGCATCTACAGGTCTATCCAAGAGGGCTGAAGTTACTGTAATAATAATATAATAATTATAATGTTCTCAATCCACTTCTGAAGAATATCTGAGTCCTCTGTGCGACCAATGAACATAAAGCGTCTGTCTCATACAGAGGGACTCTTCAGGACCTAAAGGCTTGTGTATTGTTCTCAAGGTTAAAGTTTGTCTCGACTGCCAGAGCAGCTGGTTAACTACACTTCTTTATGTCCTTTACATGGTTGTTAAAAGTAGGGTTACATAGAAAGTAAAAGTAAAGGTAGAAATAGTTCACTTCTTAGGATGGTTTCATTCAAACGCACAGATGTTGTAGGGAGACACCACCGCAGCAATTTTCATCTTCAGATAATTCCCACGGATTAGTGTGTGCATTGACTGTTTTCCTTTAATGTAAGAAACTTCTTTTTCTGCCATCTAGTGTTAGCAAAGCACCAAACACCACGAGTCATTCTACAGTTGATCCTGAGACAAAAGTCGACAATACCGTTATACAATAACGTTTTTATGTTAAAAACATTTGGAATTCGGCCTAAAACTTTCACTCATTTTAGCAGTAGTAACAAACTATCTCAGAAGGCAACGTCTATCATCTGATGAGGATTGAGGGTTTACAGTGTAACCAGAAGTTAGAAATAAAGGACTTCCTTTTCTGTGTGCTGCAAAGTTTTCGAACATTTACCAAAATTCGATCCCGCACCTTCTGTTTCTGCGTTTTTTGAAAGTGTAAAGGTAAAAGTAACGAAACATCCCCTGCTTTATCGCCTATTTTAATCTTAATGGGAGTATAACTGACTAAATGAACACCATGCTGTGTTGAAGAGGGCTTCAAACTAGAGATTGAGACCGCACACTGTTACTGAGGGAATAAATCAAGAAGAAGAAGGACCATTTTCTCATAGACTTCTATACAATCTCACTTTTGTGTTGTAGCAGTTGAGTCACCCCCTGCTGGACATTAGAAAGAATGCATGTTTAATGTACTTGGCTTCACAAAATGGGGCTATGATTAAAAACCTAAATCTAACTCGTCAAAACAGCCCCTTAAAGCATCGTCCTCACTGTGGTGGAGTAAACACGATCAAACACACAGAGTTATAGAGGAGCACCGGACAGGAGAGACAATCAACAGTTTGTCTGATGCCGCGCCAGAGTTCTGATTTGTTGGCTGGTGGTCGGAGAGAGAGGCGGTCAACATGAACAAAGAATCAGACACGAGACAAAGAAATCATCTAAATATTTCACACAGTCAGCAGCCTGTGCAGATGGTGGCTCTTTGATGTATCTGCCAAAGAAACGTGCACCTTCGTCTGGTGCTGGTCCAGTGGTAATTTGGCACCTTGAATCTGAAGTTAAAAAGGTTTTTAGATTGAGCTGCCTGTGCTTTTCAGAACGGTGTGCGTTCTGTGAAACTGGCAGAAAGCGCAGCTTTAAAAGCTCTGTGCGTTTACAGATTTGGCTGCTTGTGCTGTTGGCTGTCTCACAATGAATCCTCAGCTGACAGGTTTGTTTCTGCCTTCACCACCTGTGGCAGCTTCACACGCCAGGTCCCCGCACGGGGTTCAGAGCGCTGTGTGCACCTTTCTGCTGTCATGTCAGTCCTGACAGCGGGGCACGGTGCAATATTTCTAAGAGAGGGAGCAACACACCCGCTTAGTGCATTGACGTGGAAAAAACATAGAAAGGCAACACATAAAAGACATTTCTGGGGATTGGTGTTGGAGAAGCTAATCGTCCCTCGCAGCAACTAATGGACTGGTGTTACAGCTGTGAAGAGCAGCGATGAATCATGCTCCGAGGAACACCACATCATCACCGTGGAGCTCCTCGGGCTAAAGGTGGCTCGGAAGGATTTGGATACATTATGGTATTAAATGATCCAAATCAGCGTCTTCCTCTGGAGCCAAATTCAAATTGGATTGTGTTCAAGAGAAGTTCAGACGTAGCTGTGGAAGCCGCTGAGCTTATTAGGCGTCAGACATCCTGCCTGACTCGGGGAACGATCTCATACGCCTGCAGACATCATGTCAGTGGACTATGACAGCTTAAACAGGCTGTCTGTGTCTCATAAAGCGGGCGACATGCAGACAAGGCTCTACGGTTGGCTGATGGTTGCTCATATGAATGACTGTTCCTTTATAAGTGCTGATAATAATGAACACAGAGAAACACCAAAACAGGAGATTTGGCTTGTGAAATCTGACGTGCATACTGCGAGGTGGGCAGCCCGTGTGTGATGGTGTGTCAAGCAAAGAAGTGTTGTTCCTGTAAATTTCCTTCATATTCGGCATCATTTAGTGGCAGGAAGGCTTCAAGGCAAAGGTATTCATAAAAAGGAAGTGCTCGTCAGATTGTGTAACAGCCTCTGAAACTCATTTTACAATGGTGAAATTGTTCATCTGACAACTTCTGTTCCATTACGCTTGTACAATGAAGCAGCACAACTAAAGCAAAGACCTTCAGAGAGACGCTGTCCAAAAGTGTTTGATGCTCATGCTTTGTGATGTATTATAGTCTTCATATACAGCAGTTCTGAGAGAGACAGTAAGGCACAGCCAGAGGGAGTTTGATGATTGTCGGCTTTTAGCCCGGCCTGCGAGAGGCCATTTATATAATAGTTTGCACTCAACGGTTTAACTGAAATACACTGAGGTCTTAGGGCCATCTTTACACCAATGTTAGTGCCAAAAAAGTACAGCTCCTTACTAACATTGAGATACTTTCCCAGCTGGAAATGTTTTGTTCTAAGAACGTTCCGGGAATGTTACGTGCGATGTTCTGAGAAGTTTTTCTTTGGTTCCCAGAATGTTCCTTTTAATAGCAGGAGAACGTTCTCTGAAAACATGTTCAGAAAGTTGCAGTGAGAATGTTCAAATCACATGTCAGGAAGGTTTTATAAATCACGTACTAACATCCTGAGAAGATCCTCAGCATGTTGCAGTGAGCATGTTCTACCTTTGTTTTTATGTCACATTGAGTAAATGTTTATAAAAGGCATTCTGACATCCCAGGCCTCAATAACATCCTGAACATATCTTCACAATGTTGACGTTAAAACGTTTTGTCTTAGTTTAAGTTTTAAGGTTACAAGGACTTTATTTGAAATGATAAACATCCTTAAAACGTTCTTTGAATATTAGATTAAAACGTTTTCTTTCAGATGTAATTATAGTTAATGTTGGGCTCACAATACAGAGGTCTTTGCTAACAAATGGAGGATTATAAAGCAAAAGATTTTTGAAAGAGGATTCTGGTATTTTTAACTCTGGCCCTATTTTCATATTTTTAGATCTACACGACTATTAGGTACTAAACTTTAGGAACTGAACCATCAGATTTCTTCAGCCAGCAGCAGTGAAACAGGCTGTAATGGCTGGAAACATAATCCTTGGCTGCACACGCTCCTAAGCAACAAAAGTTCTTTCTTTTTCCACTGACAGGCTCAGATTGTTATTCTTGTTATTGTGTGTGACAACATTACAGAACGGATCCCTACAGAGACAGACCTTTTGTTACAGAGGAAGATGATTTTGTTAACCACAAACAGACGTTACGTCGCTCTCTTTAAAGACACCAGACTCCATTGACAAAAACAGTGATTTTACCTTGTAGAACATGGGAGTTGGGGATCTATCACTGCCTTGATTTTTCAATTCAATTCAAACTTTATTACAGACTCAAGGTCCAGGTAGAGAGACAAGACAATACATAAAATAAATATACTAAAGCACAAAAATTCATGCTTTAAAATGTGAGTTATATACAAAAGTTAACATCTTATAAGGAGGCATCTGTACCAGTGTCCCCAGAGCTGGGATGGGTAGTGTGTAGAGCTACATCTGATATTTGACAACACAGATGACAGCGTTGTCTGAGGCATCGAGCCGGCAAATACATTTATACATAAGATTTTGTAAAACAGCTTGGAAAGTATTGACTCGAGCAGTCACAAACATTTCACTTGCTCTACACCATCTTGGTCGCTTAAGGAGAATCCTCATAGCATCATTATAAGCTACTTGTAATCTCTGTAATGTTTTCTTGTAGTTTGTCCACAGATGTGCAGTCTATAGAGGTGTACAGTAAGCTCTGAACAGAGACGTCTTTACTTCATCTGTACACATGCAACACCTGCATGAAAGGGTATTTGCTTGTGCATAAACCTTGCAGCACTGCCTGTTGATATCATCATCATCTGTCATTTGTTCTGTTATACAATGTCCGACATATTTGACTCTATTACGGACAGCAACATTGGTACCAGACAATCAGGAAATTTCTACCTTTTATACTCTTTGGTGCGACATATTAAGACCGCATTCTTAGCGCCATTATATTCAATATCATGTTCAATATCAGATACAGAACAAATAGTTTGGAGGCCAGCACTGCTTTGACTAAAGACCACAAGATCATCTGCATACATCAGATGATTCACTCAACTGTTACCAATCATACACCCAGTGTCACTGGCTTTCAACTGCTTAGACAGATCATCAATATAAAGATTAAAAAGAACTGGGGACAAAATCTCCCCTGTCTGACGTTACTAACCCCAAATCGAGCTGAAACACTGTGATTAGTATACTCAAGAAACTAACCAACTGAGGCAGCAATAGACCAGCAACGTCCCTGTTTAGCAAGGTCAAATGTTTTTGTCAATGGAATCCGTTTGCTTTGAAGTTTGGACGTACTTTGATCGAGCTCATTTCTCCCCAAGGATTACATTGCAGCCATTACAGCCTAATTCACTGCTGCTGGCTAAAACTATTTTCCGGAGCGGTCCAGAAGCTTTTTGTACCTGTAAGTCACTTAGACCCAAAATGTGTAAAAATATGGCCCAGGTTTAAAAATACTGGAACCCTTAAGCTTGACCTATGTGCCACAGAAAACCCCTCAGGGGGGGCATCGCTGTCGGAACTTTGTCTGAGTTTACTTGAACTTGTCTTCAGTAAATGACACAATCCATTGCAACTAACCACTTATTTACCAAAAACAACTACTATCTGAATAAGATAAGATAATTCTTTATTGATCCCCAGAGGGACAATTCAGTGAATATATGTGTATAAAACTTTTCCTGTTATCTTCTCGGACTTCTTAGACCTCCACAGGCCCCTGTGTGTTTGTTCTTCCACATCCCAGGCTGACCAACTTCTCTGACAGTTAACTTGTCAAACACTTGTCACAAACTTGGCAAACTCTGAAAACAATGGACAGGAGGCTTTCACAGCTGTGCAGAGGCCTTCCTCTGACTGACAGCTCTCACAATCACCAGGGGCACAGACACAGGAGATGAGAAACCAAAGAGAAGTGCTGCCTGAGCCTCAGAACGAGGAGAAAAAATGGTTTCCCATCCAGGAGATAAGCAGCCTTGTATTTATAGCAATATGCGTCCTACAGTCGATCTCATCTCCATGTGCTAATGAAACAGCCCACGGACGGAGACCCCCGTCTCATGTGTTAATAGAGGAGCGACTTTAGCTGCATCCTGTCCTTCTCTGGCGTTTGAGCCGATTCCTCAGAGGGAAACTGTGTGAAATAAAGAGCAACGAGCCCGTTCATGTTTTCTCAGGAGAACGGCTATTTTAGCGATAATGAATTTGTCAACTTGCAGTAACAGGACCGGCTCGGGCGCGCTCCTTTCCCTTTGTGAGTAGGCTGTTAAACATGGGAGGTTTTCTGTATAAACGCCATCTAACCGGAGTCGTGTATGTTAATTAGGCACGGATTATATCCTCAATCAGTGTTTCAAGGAATCATCGCTCCATCATCTATACCAGTGATTCCAAATAAGGCTTATTTTAGCCCCAGGGTTGTACTTCTGTAGTTTCCAGGGGGTATGTGGAAAGATTGTTGAGTAACTACAGTAATACAATTGAAATCTAGGTTTGAGCTGTACCAATGTACACTAAAATAATGACTTAACAGCTAAAATATTTATCTTAAAAAAAAAGGACAAAGTGAGCAATATGTGACGGATAACCGGATAAAGTAAAATATTAATGGTAAATGGTTAACGGATTAGTCAGTGAAATAGTTCAATAAAATTAATTGACAAATTGTTAAAGTAATGGATCAATGATTGAAATAGTAAGCAAAATGTAATGGATAAACAATTGATAAGTAAAAAACGATTTGATGAAAAGTGAAATAAATTGGCTTAAGTTATATACAAATGGTTTTGGTAGTATGCTAAATTATACAACAGTTAGTTCTGACCAAGTAATCTGATTGGACAAGAGGCATTCCAATCCAGCTGCCGCAGCCTTCGCAGGAGGCCTTTCTGAAGGCAGATTGCGTCACAGAAGCGCGTCGAACGCTGTCCCATTTCAAAGGCTCCTTCAGATGCGGCCGACAAATGCGTCCTCTGTTTCCCCGGCCGCGAAAGGATCCATCGGGTGCATCCTTCTCAGCCCAACGTATCCCGAGATGCATTGCGCTAATTCAAACGAGATGGACTTTTAAAGGAAGCCGAGGAATACACTTTAAAATGTGAACGTTTTTGGTTTCAACTTGATCGAATAGCCAGTGTTACACGGTTAAGAAAACGAAAGGGCCCTTGAAACAAAAAATCTTTAAAATAATGGGTTAACTTACGCGACGTTAGTTATGTTAGCTAGTTAGCCCGCTAGCTACCTGTTACTAGGCGACAGGAGTGGCGTGGGAAAATGGTTTTCTAAAGCTATTTATTAATAAAAATGTGCAAGTTATTTCGCCACTATTTCAATTTATTTTCATTTAAAACACACAGATTTCAGCCTACCATCTGTTTTGGCCATGTTGAGTTTGTAATCCTGCTAGCTACCTGTGCGGTTATTGAGCTCAGCCTACGGTAACGTTGATTGTTGTGAGGGTGGCGGCTGCACTGGCGGTCATGCCTGCGTATGTCCGTGACGAAGCGTTAGCAACAATTAAGTTAGCACTGCGGCATATCTTAAATAAGAGACATTGTAGAGGCCTGGGCCCAGAAACAATTTAACGCTGAGATGTGACGTCACCATTTAACAACCAGATAGCGCAATCGTCTGGATAAAATACTGTAACACAATAACATACCTCTCTCTGCATTTTATACTGGTATATTGGTCGCACTAGTATAAAGGACGCAGCCAACTTTTTAGATGGAAAGAATCGATTAAAAGTGCGTCTTATACACTGAATTTTATGGTAATTGAAGTTAAGGTATAGAAGACAGTGGATATGGTTAGCTTAAGTAATCGATAAACAGTGGAAATAGTTTTTAAAAAGTGATGAATAAACACTTTGAAAATTCAACTTTACAGAAAGCGATGATACTGACCAAACCACAATAAATACCGACCCTTCAATTATATGAAAAAAATATCATTCACTTAATACAAAAAGCATGCATTTAGAAGGTGATGAATGTCAGTACATGAATTCATATAATAGCTGTAAGGGAAGCTAAAGCCAAAAAGATCTGAGCACAAATCTGTACGATGCACACTGCTCCACACTCACCTCATTATCATTCCCCCTCCATAGCAGTGCAAACACAACACGTGCTCTGCAGAATAAACATTGGAAACATTTTCATCTAGCACATCTTACTTTTTGGCGAGGGCCCTCCTCTCTTCTGGGGTATAATCAAGGGATCCTATTGCTCCCTCTCCTTTTGTTGGCATGAATCCGATTATAGCTATTAGGGCGGTGCGAACTGGAAGAGAGACAGACAGGAGGAGAGAGCACAAAGAGGAAAAGGGACAAATTAAAAAAGACAGAGCATGTTCACCATTTCTGGGTAAAACAGACAAGGTTAAATTACATGACAGGATGCACATGTCTCCATGTTCAGTTCCAGTGTTACATAAGTGGGAATGATGCTTTGTTTTGTGAGCGTAAGCCTGGATTTAGCCCGGCCTCTGAGAGGACATTCACCCGGCTTCTGTCCGCACACGTTCTCCAGCTGGCACGGGACACGTTCCACAATATGGTCAGGGTCAGGGGTGTGCTTGTGTTGGGCTGTGTTGGCTGGCTCTGTTTTGTCTTAACTTCAGTCTATTCAATATTAATGAGTTAAAGCATCTGGAAACCCCTAATATCTGCTTTTTTAAAGGGAAGCTTACTATAAAATTAGCAAACATTGACAGTGACAACATCACAGGAACACTAGAGTTCTGGGTTTGAGTGTTGAGACTCATTTAAACAAAACAGCTTAAATCTACTCTGCTCTCTTTACTCTCTGTAGTCTTTTTCCGAATAGAAGTGACAATTATACACACTGAGCAGCCACAACATACAGTAAAAATAAATGTGGATCACCATGTTGTTAACTCTTGGCAGCAGTTGATCTCTATAAACATAAAAATGCAGAATGTGTACACACGGGAGCAGACTTTGGTATGAGAATTGTTCTGGTTTCCATTTGCAGTACGTTTGTAGTCCGAGTAGTAATCTCAGAACCCATCGGCTACAGTCTGACAACGGTGAAGCCTCTGGGGACAAAGCGGACATAACTGAAGGGGAGAATTTACCTTCTCTTTTGATCTGAACACACGGTCGCTTCTCGGGCTGCTAACTGGACTGTAAACAATGCAGCGCAAGAAAAAGCAATTGCGCGAGCACACTTCCCAGATATCCAGACAGTGCTGCATGTGTGACGTCCACGGTTGGCTCCGGTTGTAACTCTTGATTTTCCTCGCTGACGGTCGCTTTCCTTTTCAGACTGTTTGCTTCATCTGAGTGTCGAGTTTGTTTCTTTTTCTTTGGATTTCACTTATTTTTGAAGTTGTATCTGTAGTCATCCATCTTTTCTTTGTTTGTTCAGCCATAGTAGATTACTGTTTACTCGCAACACTTGCAGAGAGCGGAAAAGCAGCCGCTTAGCTCCGCCTACCCTCTCTGGCAGACCAACCACTGCTGGCTGATGGAAAACGCGTCACTAACTGGGCGCCGCTTGTGATTTTTTCCGCTAAAGTCGCCACAGACACCCAGTCTGTAATACTGCAAATGCAAAGGCTTTCATCAGTGGGCCATAGGCTCAACCACCATTGTGTTACCTCATTCAGCGATAGATAGAGACTTAACAGACGTTTGTTTAAAGGAAAATCTTCAAGATTATTACTCAGTCCTTCCATCACATACTTTCTTCTATAACTCAGTTCATGTGTTGAAGCGGCTGCAGATTTTTTTAAGGGGCTGAAATAAATGCTGAGAGTACTCAACCAATCAGAGAAGTTTTCTGCTGAAAGCCTCACCAGCAAAGTTACTGTACTTTCCAAAAGTACAACCCCCTAAGTAATAAACTATCCTTAAACTTATTTTGACCTCAGTGGAAACTTTGTTTCCTCGTCCCTGAGGAAAGTTGCTGTGGTGAAAACACAGCTTTAACCCGCTTTTATCCTTTTTCAGAATTTATCTTTATATGTATCTGAATATTCAGCTTCCTATAGACATGATTCCATCAGTGCCCATGTTTCTGATAGGAGGGCTTGTTTTATAAGTACATCTTTTAAATGGACACTGAGTAGAGTTTGGTGTGTCCTTGATTTCTCAACATTTTAACCAATGACTCAAAGCATCAATAACCATGAGCACCTTTTAATTGCTACTTGCTTTATCTCATTTTTCCTCATTACGGTGTGTAACCAGGCTTGGACTGGCAGTCTGGGAAATGCCAGATGGGAAGGTTTACCAAAAGCAATGTGAGGATAAAACAGTTTGCACGTACTGGCCCATGTGGAGAGCTTATTTTACTGGGGGTTTCACAATGTCAACATTCACAGGTCAAGCAGTGAATAAGCAAATTAATCAAGACAGAAAAAGGAGCCAAAAAGTGAAGGGATGTAGGTTTTGACTCTTTTTCCATTTGATTAATGCACCTCATGGCTAATCATAACAAGTATTTCACACTATAAAGCTAATAACTGATACAGCTGCAGCACTGAAAGTCCTTTGCTTTATGAAGACAGGAGTTGTCACACTGACAGAATTTCCCCTTGTTCAAACTGAGCTGATGAGACAGACAGCTACTATCAGAGCTCAACACACCTGCTCACATTATGTAGTGGTGAGATGAAACCCATTACATTAATTGGACTTCACTCAGTGTCATTTGAGTTAATAGAAAATCAAAGTAGAAGCAAAAGGTTTCCACCAGTGAAGGGACTCGAGCATCCTTTGATAATATAAGCAGCAGCAGAACATTTGACTTTGATCGCAGCACTAAGTCTATAAAGTCTCTTCAGCTCGCACTTTAAAACTTTTGAGTCATTTTAGGTCTTTAGAAGAGGAATGGATCTGTGTGTGCTCGTGCACACCTGTTATTCTTTCTCTATGTGACTGCAATCAAAAAATCTTAGCTAAAACCCATGATGAATCGGACTACAGCTGTTTTTGTCAAATACAGAAATAAACAGTATTAAAGAGGAATCACTGTATTGGCCCTATTTCTTCATATTCTGGGTTTAAATTGGCGACAGAGATGGAGTAAGATGCTTTTTCTGAACCCAGAAACTGCCATTAAATCACGCTTTTCAAACTCACCAGACTCCATTAAAAAAAATCAGTAATTTAATCTTTCAGAAATCAGTCCACCGCTGCATTGATTAACTATTTTCTTTGTGTTTTTAAGTGACTTTAGTGTTTTGAATGGTTAGTTTTGAATTAGTTTGGACAAATAAACTAACAGATCCAGTAAGAGGAAGGCAAGCCACTCCCGTGTTCTGCGAGATAAAGTTACAGTTTTTGTCACTGGAGTCTGGTGGATTTGAAGACAGCGACATTAAGGCTGTTTCGAATTAAAAAAGGCTTCTTGTTTTCCAAAAAAGGTCTATCTCTATAGTGATCCTTTCTGTAATGTTGTCAGACACTGAATATAACAATCTGAGCCTGTCGGTGGAAATAAAAAGAAATTCTAGTGGACGCACTTTGATCAATGCATATGCATGTTAGAAGAAACAGGCTGCAAATTCAGAAATGATGGAAATTCAAAAACACATGCAAAAGTCAAAAACAAATGCAACGACGGAAACGAAAACAGTGTGCAGCAAAAAGCCTGTACATTAACATCAAATGCGCTGCAAATACAGACCCGATGCAAAGTCAAAAAACACACAAACCCAGAAAACACATGCAAAAGAAAAACGCTGCAAATACTGCCATCACAACGGAAGTGCTCCAGGCCTGTAGGGGGCGCTTGTGTAACACGTTTATTGTTGACGAAAGCGAGAGACGGAGCAAGGCAGTGAATTTATTAATGATCAGACTTTGTGAAGTTGGACCCCACTGGAGTGGAGTGTCTCTGTTGTTATGTACCTGTGACTGCTGTACAAAAACACAACTTTATAACATGAGCAAAGAAATCACAGCTTCTGTTGAGAAACGGCTCCCGATCAACTGATCGCTTTGCTAAAGGAATCACTCCTAAACGTAGCTTCTGTTAGCCGTACAGCAAGCGGTACGTGTCGGCCACCTTACAGCCAGTTTGACCGCCGCTGAAGCAATTGACTGGATTAATTCCAAAACTTTTTGTACCTATAAATACTTTAGACCCACGTTTAAAATAATCTGGATTACCCTCTAACTACAGAAGCAAAAAGGAAAACAGATGAAAAGGAATAAAAACATATTCCTAAATGATCTACATGAATATGTAAACCCTAAATAATAAAAATGTTAATCTTGATACCAGAGGGAATATTTTAATTACTCATCCACACTTTCTTAAGCATGTAGGCGTAGCACATGAACTAGAGCAGCAGCCTGTGTGTAACCCTGGAGTCACTACAGCTGGCTGGGAGTCAGTGTTAATTTCCTGCCAGGCCTCCTGCAGTCATACAAAACAAGATGAGACACAACTTGTACAATACACTTTAAGAACCCAGCAGGGGAAGTCAAATCTCTCAGGCGTGGCCTGCCATGTGACCAGCAGTATGTTGGGTAAAAGGAGGTTACAACAACCTTTGTCTTTGATTTAATTCTGCTGTTGGTCCAAAACCACTTGGCAAAATGCTCTGGAAAGATGCACCCTTTCCCACTGAGCTCTGTCTGATTAAAGCCATGCTGAGAATTAACATAAAAAAGCAGCACATGGACGATCGCCAGGAGAGAAGTAATTGTTCTCACGAGAATTTAATTATCATTTTGTCTCTGAAGGTACAAAAACAAACCCTTCTGCCAAAGACAAGGCTGACAAAACATCAGGTGCTCAATACAGACCGATATATTTGCAGTGAACAACATAAAGGACAGACGATTAAAAGGGGATTCTAGTATTTCAAAACTGGGCCTCATTTTTACATGTTTTAGGTTTTAATTGACCAAAAGGTACAAGAGGTTTGGAATTACTCTGGTTGATTTCTTCAGTTGGCAGCCTTTAGACAGGCTGTAATAGCTGTAACGTAATCCTTAAGTCCACTGAAAGTTGTTGTTTTTTCCACTGACAGGCTCAGATTGTTACTCTAAGTGTCTGATAACATTTTAGAAAGGATTCCTACAGAGATACAGGAGACTTTGTTGTTAATGTGCATTTTTTTTTTACTAGAAACAAGCTGTTACATCATTACATCACTCCTTCTAAAGCCTGCATACTCAATAGACTTAATTTAACAGAACATGGGAGTTGCTTGTCTGGTTAGTTTGTTTGTGTCACTGCTTGTTATACAACAGTTAGTTCTGACCAAGTAATCTGATTGGACGAGAGGCATTCCATGAGTGCTGATATAGAGAACAACATCACTGGGACTTTTCACTCTGTGTATCACTCCGCCTCTGCAAGGTGTTCTGAATACTGTTAATTAACATTACAGCAGACCATGTATGTCTACATTAATCAGGCTGGTACCTCTGAATCACACAGCAGACTCTTATTATATTGGCTAATGATAAATTAAAACAAACAGATAAACGTACATCAGACGAAGTAGCTGTGGCAACCTGTAGATACAAGCTGTGTCCCAAATCAGAGGCTTTTGAAGGACGTGTCTGAAGGCCGATTGTGTCACAGCGAAGCGGCAAAGTCTATCCCATTTAGAAGGCTCCCTCAGATGCGGCAAACAAATACGTCCTCTGTTTCCCGGGCCACGAAAGATCTATCAGGTGCATCCTTCTCGGCCCCACATATCCCGAGAATCATTGTGCAGCAATTCAAACAAGATGGCGCACTCTCAAGCGACTGAGGAATACACTTTAAATGTTTCTGTTTCAACTCAATCAAATAGCTGCGACACAAATGTTAAGAAAACGAAAGGGCCTTCGAAACAAATTATGTTTGAAATAATAGATCAAGTTACATGACATTAGTTATGCTAGCTAGTTAGGAGCGGCGTTTGGTGATGCAAGTTTAGGGGCAGTAACAGCTGATGATGCAAACAGGAAATCCTCTGTAGACCAGACCGTCTCATTTCAGTTTGGCTTTAAAGTCTACACAGGCTACGAATGACGGTGCCTTTGTAGACCGCGTCCTTCGAAGGATGCAACCCCTGGATTGGGACACAGCTACAGAGTGCAGGAGAATGTTTGGGTTGCTTGGCAACCAAAGTCCAGTTTCAGTTGTGGACCTAGTTGAGTACTACTACTTGTGTAATTAATGTATAAAAGTAATATCACACTCGAGGTCGTGGCTTGTGGCCTCATGCCTACGACCGAATCACAGCCATGATGACATTCAGTACAGCATCAGTCCCTCTCATGTGATATTGCTTAATTATACAAATAATGTGTTTTATTTGACCTATTTGAACTACAACGAAAACAGAAAAGTCAGAGAAAGATGCTCCTTTTAAACCCAGAAACAGCTTTACATCGCCTGCTTCACAGCCACCAGACTCCATTGAGAAAACAGTCATTTTACCTTGAGGAACATGGGAGATGTTGGTCTACAGCTGCCTTGACCCTGAGTGTTACACATATATTGTATTAGATCCAAACTAACCATTTAAAAGTCACAAAATAATATAAACAAATGAACCAATTGAGGAAGCTTCAAGTGTTTTAGAATATTTCAAACCCACTTACATTTTCTTCTTTTTGACTGACTTTATTTATTTTTGCTGGCCATAACTTAGACAATTCTTTGTCTGCATAGCCGCATATATTTAGGAATTATAGTAATGTGATTTATGATAATAATGGACAGCTGTGTTACTAGTGTTTTCTCTTGAGCTACAAATAATAAGATTGATTATTTATACTTTATCAGACTAAAGTAAAACTCTGCCCTGCAGTTGTGGAATGACATTACAAGAGAAACTCAGGAAGCGAGCCACACACAGAGAACTCTACGGATACTTACTGCTCCAGGAGGGCTGCCAGGTCTCTGGATGGTGGCCAGAGATGCTCAAACAAATCTTTTTACCAACTTCGAATCTCCCGTTCGGCTAGCAGGAAAGCAGAAAATAAAGGAGGTTAGAGGTTAGTATGTGGGTGGAGACAGATAATTAAAACATTCAGTCTCAAAGGCTGTGACGAGCAGACTGAGGATGTAGGCTGCTGTTCTGCAAACTGTAGTTTTAAAACGATAAATGCTAAAAGAAACAATAAAGAGAGAAAGTGTAGCTGGACGCAATGAAAAAGTTTCCAGAGAACAGCCTTTCATTAATGTTGGTGTCATACAGCTGTCTGAATATAATAAGACAGTCGTATAAAGGCAGTGAATCCTCTGTGACAGTACGATGACAGCTCGGGCTTTGATCTGACGACTGTCACGTCACAAACGGCTGAGGGTTAAATGACAGGCCGTCCGTTCTTCACCCTTTGATCATCTGATTTGACGTCTTCCTGTTCTGCTTCAGCGTGAGAATAATCGCATGAGATGGAGACGTAGCCTTTGTCTGTGTCTTACTGTGAGGAGGATGATGCTGGGGGGCTTCATGGGGTACTCTGGGGGAAGCACGATCCTGCCGTGGTAGACCCCTCCATCGAAGTCTGAATCTGGGGGTCCGCGTACGGAAAAGTGCCATTCAAAGAGGTTATCCTGCAGAGAGAGAGAGATACACTGAGCACATGGTACAGACAGGTTCATCAGGTGCAGCTGGTGACTTCTCACGTCTATCTGAAGAGAAGGGCGTCAGTGACGCGTCCTGTGGAGCGCTATACCTCACAGTGGTTTGCTATGTTAAAGGTGAGCAGTTGTTTCCAACTAATAAAGTTGTATTTCTATGAAAACTCTGCTATGTATTGGAAATTATAATTACAATTCAAAGACTAATTCTGGGGGACTAAATGGCTAAAAGTTTAGGAATTGCTCCAGCAGATTGCTCCTGTGGCAGCCTTGAAACAGGCTTTGCCCGGGACGTTTTCAGGAGGGGAGCTGTTGTGGTTCCCTGAGCCAATCACAGCGTACAGGTGAGTGTGGGAGTGGTTAAAGTTAGCAACTTGGCCCCATTCAGACCGGAGAACATGGCGAAAGAGCGATGCAGAGTTGGCCTTCTTTCTGTTGGACAGGTAGGTGCTTCAAACCGGGTAGGACAAGCTAACCGGCAGTTAGCATGCTAGCGCAAAGGTAACTGGCGGTTAGCATGTTAGCACAACGGTAACCGTGATGCTGTCGGTGTTAGCTCGGTGGGGTGGGCGTGTTCTCACAGGAGAGAGTGAGAGTGAGCTTCTGGTGACGAAGAGCCCAGGAGGAGGGGCCCAGTTTGAATGTGTTGTTGACAAAATGCAAGAAAAATCCTACTTATTCTACCTTTAAGTCACTCTCTTCAAAGCCACCAGACTCCATTAACAAAAACACTAATTTTACCTCAGAACAAGAATATTGCTGGTCTACTGCTGCCTCCATCAGTTAGTTTGTATGAATCATTGTGTGGCTTTGGTTTTAAAAGGGTGAGCACATATCTAAAATAACACAATACGCTTTAGAAAATAACTGGTCAGGGAACTAGTAGACTCCTGAGTTCTCCAAAGTAAAATGTCTGGTGTCTTTGAGTAAGCAATGTAATGAAATAAATCATCTTCCTCAATATGTTTTAAAATACCAAAGTTCCCCTTTAAATGAACACCGGCAGTTGACTCAGCACTCGACTAAGCAGCACTGAAGGCAGCATGCAGAGTGCATAATTCTACTTCACAGAACATGTGAGTTGTTGGTCTGTTTGTTTGTTTGTTTGTGGTATTGGTTGACTTTGGCGTTTTAGAAGGTCAGTTTGGATCCAATATAATATATTTTTGTCTGACAACATTACACAAAAGATCAGTACAGAGATAATCCTTTTTGTTACCCAACACAACACAAGAGTTGCTCTGTTTTTTGCCGTTGCGTGTTACACAAATATTGTTTCGAATCTATACTTACTATTTAAAACAACAAATGAACCAATTAAAGTCACACAGTTACACAAACTAATCAGAGGTAGACCAGCAACGCACATGTTCTGTAAGGTAAAATTACTGTTTTTGTCAATGGAGTCTGGTGGATTTGAATAGAGTGATAAAACCGCTGTCTGTGGTTGAAAAAAAATCATCTTCCTCTGTAACAAAAAGGTCTGTCTCTGTAGGGATCCTTTCTGTCATGTTGTCAGACACTTAGAATAACAATCTGAGCCTGTCAGTGGCAACAACAGGCACCCCTCTTAACAAGGGTGCACAAAGGAAGGTAAAGACCAGTATTGTCCTGTGGTAAACTCACTTCCAGTGGCTGGGCGTGGTAGTGCTCTGTGGGATCCCTCAGCTCAGCAGCCTCCTTCATCAGCCTCTTCACCGCTGGTTATTCAGAGGAAACAGAGACACAAACACACTGGGGTCAGTGCATGCAGGGTGAAACAGATCATTACAGCTTACATCCTCAGTGTTTGTCTGCAGCTCTCCACCACTGAGCCTTTCAGCTGCAGCAGCTTTACGGGCCAACATCTCTGATCTCCAGATGCAGAGTGTGCCGCTCGTCCGGTTAACAGGACGTTAACGCAGACGGACAGACGAGGACATGCAGAGGGACAGGACTCCGTGTCCTCGAAGAGCACAAGTCTCTGCTGAAAACTCACTGACTGTCACACTCGTTCAGACAGCTGGGGGAAGAATGGGCTGAAACAACGATGCTCCTTCTAATGTGCAGTCCAGAGATTATAACCACCTCTGGCACTTCTATGTTTCTTTACATATAATCGACAGGACACTTTGTACACAGGCTGCAGCTGAGACTGGCATGTTTAATGTTAAAATCCTTGATTACAAAACTGATTTAACACTTGACAATCAAAATCCAGGTAACAGATTTACTTGCGATATCTAAGCTATGATGGGATTTTCTGTAAAACGTGGCCCATGATAACGATAATATCACAACAGTAATTCTGCGATAATTGAAATATTTCAAGACAAAAATTTTATGATACACCACAGTATCTTCTTAACTTAATTTCTGTTCACGTTACCCTCAGTCATGTCAAGCGCCACCGTGAGGAGTCAGGAAGTTGTGACGTGGTGAGTCAAAATGGCAGAGAAATCTGTTCAAAGCGGTTAAAACGTTAATTAAAATATGGATATTTGGCACTAGCCTTTTGATAATTGTATTACACGAGTCAGGACGATGATATATTTACGCATTCATATTTTGTCCAACCCCTACTTTAAATGTTCTTAAAGCGATAATCTGGAAGATTGTCATGTAATTAAATGTCTGTTAAGTCACTATCGTTCGCTGAATGAGCTAACACAATGGTGATTGAGCCTATGGCCCACTGATGAAAGCCTTTGCATTTGCAGTGTTACAGACTGGATGTCTGTGGCGACTTTCACAGAAAATATCACAAGCGGCGCCCAGTTAGTGACATGTTTTCCATCAGGGTAGGCGGAGCTGCTCTCTGCAAGTGTTGCGAGTAAACAGTAATCTACTATGGCTGCACAAACAAAGAAAAGATGGATGACTACAGATACAACTTCAACAATAAGTGAAAATCCAAAGAAAAAGAAACAAACTCGACGCTCAGATGAAGCAAACAGTCTAAAAAGGAAAGAGTTACAACTGGAGCCACACATGCAGCACTGTCTAGATATCTGGGAAGTGTGCTCATGCAATTACCATTTATCACCATAGGTGCCGCCAAAGAGGACCGGTCTGAGATGTTTGAGATTACAGCTTTAATGTTCATTGTTTTATATGGAAGGATGAGATGCTTTTAATAATGTGCATGGTCTCCCACAGGTGCAGGAGGGACATTTCTCTGACTTCTATCCATTTAAAAAAAACACAACAGGATAATAGACCCGCAACATGATTAAGAAAACAAACATTTGCGGCAGGTTCCCTCCAATCTTTGGAAGCCAATTCCAGTTAAACTGTCATGCAAGCTAACAAGTATGAAATGGAATCTCTTTCCCCTGTGTGCTCAGAGTCTGTGTTGTTGATGTCTCTCTTGCAAATATCAGTGGACTTCCTGGTTTAATAAAGGTTAAACATATAAAAAGACTAATGAGAATCTTTCAGCGTGGTCAGAACAGTAGTGGTTTGAGCAGAATCTGTGCTAGTTTGATCATCCCAACTATAAAATTAATTATAAGAAAAGGAACAAGCTGTTCCAGGTTTTGTCGTGCCTCTTTCATGAACGAGGCATTTCACTTAGATAACGGTAAATATTTAACTTAATTTCTCCTAAAAGTTGGAACTTTCAGAGGTTAAAGTTTAGAAAGAAGTGAAGAAAGAAAAGGACTTTACGACTAATCTAGGTTAGCTTCTTTATCACATGATGTAGTTTTTGTGCACTTCTAACAATGACTCTGATAAGCTGTCTCACTTTGTTATATTTTATGTAGTTTGTTAAATGGTATCAGACCAATCTAAACCCCCCCAGTGTGTATCCAGATGTATCCCCTGGTGTCTGTACATTTTGATAATGTACGGACACATAACCGCGCTGATTTTAAAGATGGTTAAAGATGAGCAGATGATTCACAGAGCAGAGCTCATAGCTTTGCAGGCTGCTCCAAACGCAGCTGAACTCTCTGAAGGCTCGAGGCTGAAAGGAAGTAAACAAGGTTTTTATTTTTTTTATCCATCTTTAAGGGGTCAATCTGAAGTCATGACGGCATGTTTTTATGTTCCTGTGCAGACATAACATGCTCTCAGGAACATCTGCTAGGTTTAACCCTTGTGTCATGACCCAGCCTGCAACACGCTCAGGCCCGATGGGTTAATCTGCACACACAGCCTCATCAATCAGGAGAAGACAAGCTTACACAAGTCCAGCTGATGATGATGATGATGATTGTGGGGTGGGTGTTACTCATGGCCCGGCAGCAAAGGACACAAACATGCCCCTTGATGTGACGATGACTACCAGGCTGCAGAGAACAGGAGGAGAGTCCACTGAAGGCAAAGCCCAGGGTTAAATATCCCATCATGCTTCAACACAAGGTCATGAGTCACGACAGCAGGTGCTGATGTCACAGTCTTCAGAGTTAACACCGCACGCTCAGAGGAGGCTTTCTGCTTTCGGACATCAAGGTCATTTTCCTGCTTTTTCTTTCTTCTGTGCGGCTACAAGAGCTCTGGCTATCAGCTACCAGCCGCGGAGAGAGGCACCAGGACCGGCTGAAAATTGGAAAGTAATTGTGAAAAGGAAAGCGGAACTAAGAGGTATTCATGGAGGCAAAAATTGGTTTGGAAACCAATCGAGTGCGGACGGCGAGGGTGTTGAGCTGGAGATGGAGACTGTGAAATGAAACAGAGGAAGAGGATGAAGGGCAGCAGCAGCAGCAGGGATGGAGGAGGGAGGGCAAATAACAGGGATGAAGGCGAGAGGAGAGGAAGCGCAGGCTGCAGGGGGGAGACGCAGCGAGGCAGAGAGATGGCCCGACACCACGCGGCTTTGAGGGCACGTGTTCTGTGTGATTGTGCCCGAGGAGGCACCCTTCACTGAAGATGTGAAGCAACTACTGTAATCCCGCACGGACACACAAGGAGAACAGAGGAGCAATCTGTGTGTGTGTGTGAGTGTCTTTTCAAGGCTCCCCCATCTCCTCCTGTTTACACAAGAGTGCAGAAGGTCGTGGAGCGCCCGCAGTCTTACTCGAGCTTTAAATTTTAAAGACAAGGGGGCAGAGTGGAAACTGATCCGTGTGAGAAGAAGTTCAGCTTTCTAGAACATCCTGCCCCAAACTGATAAAAAATACACCTCCCATGTTTTAGCAAGTTTTCATTTAAAGAACATTTCAGGGGACTGTTCCCCGGGTGATACACTCAGAGATGTTTTCCAAGTTTAAAAAACAGGAAAGGAGCCAAAAACAAAACTGCACTCACATTTGCCAGCAGACAAAGATCTCAGTTTCAATGAAAGAGAACTCATAAACATACAGAACACGAGCTGAGCTGCATTCATATCAGAAAGAGGAAGTGTTTGTGCTGTAGTCTTTCTGCAGCAATGCACCATCACTGCTTAATTAGGAGCACCACAGCTGATATGTCAAACAAAGATAAACAGGGATGTAACGATACGATTCACGATGCGGGGTTCATGATACCATTTCTTCACTATTTTAAGGGAATAAGATTAAAGTCAAATTACAAATTAATGTGATTCTCTACTTCAATTGTCACACAAGAAAAATGTACTATGGGAAAAAATATATCATTTGAAGCTATTAAGATGCATGTGACATCAACACAGTCCACTGTGGCGTGCTGTTGGATACGACACACAGCAGCTCTTTGAATACAAACTTTGAGAGGAGACACGGAGAATGATTAAATAACGTGCTCGGGCCTGATGCCGTGTGCCTTTAATGTTGTGCGTTTGATTCCAGCTTCTGGTGTCATCTCGGCTCTCAGCACACACATCAATTATTCCACCTTCATCAAAGTCAATCTGTTGAGTTTTTCTGAAAATGTTAAGCTTCAACAGAAACCCGAAATATGACAAAGCTGTTGGTCCATGTGGCAGCGCGCAGAGGAGCCAACAAATTAAATAACAGACAGGAAGCTTAACTGTGCAGTGATCTGTAACAGCTGAACAGGCGGCTGCGGCGCTCCACAGTGTGAGCTCCATCCGTCACCACGAGCAGAAAACATTTCAGTTTCACAAACGCTGAGACGGCTGAAGGCGGGCGGCCTGACGCTGAGAAGCCTGACCCACAACTGGAAGGTCCCACCATAAGTGTGTTCTTAGGGCGGTGTGTTTAACAACATTTGTTTAGACTTCAAAACAAAAGACTCTCCGGCAGAGACACTTTTATTTTACCCTGCATGAACATTTTATGAAGCTCTTAATTGTATCACATCACACTTCAGCTTTTAAAGGCCAGAGGAGATATCTTGTGGTGTAAATAGATTATCTGCTACTTCTGCTGATGGAAGTAGATCGCTTAGGCAGCAATCTACTGGAGGAGCTGTGAGACATACGTAATGACTTCAAGGTAATCCTTGGAGGGCAAATGCACCCCATCAAAGTTTGTCTTGTTTTTCCACTGACAGGCTCAGATTGTTATTCTCAGAGTCTGACAGCATTACCGAAAGGATCCGTACAGAGATAGACCTTTTTGTTACAGAGGAAGATTTTTTTTTAAACCAGAAACAGACGTTACATCGCTCTCTTCAAAGACACCAGACTCCATTGAAAAAAAGCTTTTTTGTTATTGTGTTTTAAATAGTGAGGATTAGGGCTGGGCATCGATAAGGATTTCTCAATTCCATTCGATTCCAATTCACAAGGATATCGATTTGTTTCCGGGTATTTCAGTGACAATATCAATGCACCTCTAGCCTGGTGCATTATCATAATTTTTAATGTTTATAATAAGAAAGTCAACACAATATTAACAATTTTATGAATTAAACAGCTTATGAACTTTTTGACCAGTTTCAGATTTTCAGTCTGTGCATCTCATGGTTTTCATTAAACAAACTGGCCTTCAACTTGCGAGAGATTTGGCCACGAGATCTCACAGCACGAAGAGTCTCAGAGTTATGGGGAAAGGCATATTGTATAACAACATGCTGAAAATACACTCGCGGCCAAAGCCGACGCTAACAGAGAGTAACACAAACATCTGTGCAAAACTAACTTACATATTCATGGACACGCACACGATAAAAAGAGTCTGTCAGCGATCACTGATGTCTCTGTAGTAGCTGCAGTAAACAAGTCCGGGCATGTCTCCCTCACTACCGGGGTTTTTCAGGGTGATGCGCTGAGTCGTGCTGCATTCAGGAGCGCTCAGAAACGTTTCTATACATATTTTAAAGATCGATCTCGGGATTTATAAATCGATATTCGGTCATTCAAATGAGAATCGGTTTGAATTGGACAAATCATTTTTTTTAAACCCAGCACTAGTTAGGATCCTACACAATTTGTGTGTAACACGCAATAACACAAACAAACTAACCCATCAAGGCAGCAGTAGATCAGCTGTTTCTGGTGAAATAAATCATCTTCCTCTGTAACAAAAAGGTCTATCTCTGTAGGGAACCTTTCTGCAATGTTGTCAGACACTTAGAATAACAATCTGAGCCTGTCAGTGAAAAAAATAAGTACTGTTAGGAGGTAGGGCATGTTTGCCGCAAATTATTTTGTTGCAGCCATTACAGCCTGTTTCAGGGCTGCTGTCAGGAGCAATCTACTGCAGCAATTTCAAAACATGTCTTGCTAAAACAAGAGGCCAAATAGGCCTAGATGCTTCATGTTTTATTTTCTTGTTTGTAGTAGTTTCCTATGAGGTTAAGAGCAAACAAAATTCTCTGCAGGGAGGAAAATAAGCCAGGAAAATTTCTGTATGCAGAAAACCTGGAGGCGCCAGGCACATTTAATTTTTGGCACAAGCACAACAGTGTGATCCTTGGAGAGTAAAAGTGTCCTCAAATTGTTCCTGAGACCAAATATTTTGTGCAAAAGAGAAGCGCGCTGCTTGGAAAAGAAATAATAACCAAGGAGAGAGGAAGAGCGAGGAAGAAAACTTTTGACAGCAATTAGACTGAAAAGAGAGGAGGGGGAGAATCAGCGGGGAGACGGTGACGTGACGATCCTCTTAAAAAGAGATTTTAACCTTCGACAGAAGCTGCAGAGACGCCCTGCTTTTGGGACTGGAGAGGAAAATGTCATTCCACCACTGTGGAACCAGGAGGGAAACTTTGAAAATGCCAATTTATATGCTGGTGTGATGTGTCTTGTGCCTTTGCTGTCAATGCAAAGCAAGATAGAGATGGAGGAAACACTGGAGGACACGTGTTGCATAGCTGAGAGTGAGGAGGAAAATGAAGGCTGCTCAATGTGTGCGTGTCTGTCGTAGTTCATTTCCTTTATTGTCGGGTACCTGAATGTTTTCCATTTCCAATTCCAGAATTTATTCATGGCGTTAAATCCTCGCCTGCATTAAAAGATTCCAGTGTTTACTCCATGTTCTCGGCTGATTGAAGTTAGAAGGTGGTATTACGGATGCTAACTACGCTGGATCACTGCACACGTTTGTCTTCAGAACAAAAACCTCCGTTTGGTGCAGAGCTTTGGCTGCAGAGACCATGCTGGGAGTCTGGGACATTTCATCAGCTCATTGCTTAGATTTAAAACCTTTGAAAACCAGCCCAACTTTTCCAACTACTGCAAACTAACTCTGAACTTCAAACCATTAGAGGAAATTATTTTATTTCTAAATTAATAGAATCAGATAACTTGTGTTTTCCAGTATGTGCAGATTTAAAAACTTTTTTAACAGAACATTTAATGCAGAAAGAGTAACTGACTGTCCCTCCAGGATTTCACAGGCATTTTCAGCGATTGTTGCGAATGTTGAAGCTTTTTTTTCTCTTTAACACACGACACATCCACTGTATGATTTGGAACAACTTTCCTATAAAGCCATCTATTGGCTGAGCGATCAGTCTGACTTCTGACATCACTTCCTGTCTATTTCTGTGACCAAAAAAATGAGTAAAAACACTAACGCCAATAGCCTAGAAATGCTCATTTCTCCCTGCACGTGCACATTCAATGCTTTTTATTAATGCAAAGAGGATTATTTATTACATTTATGCTGTTCTACTTAATTTCATGGGCGCTAACAGAGAAATGGATAAATGTTTACAAGAAGACATCGAGTATTAGATTTATTCATATGGAATCACTAGAGTGTCATTAAAGACTTTGTATTTTGAGGCTGGATTAGGTAGCCCATGAAAGTGAGACAGTCACACCGGAGTCTCCTTAGAACAGTACAGCTGTCTTCTTCACAACAAAAACAAAAGTACGTCTCTAGCATGCAGCGTTCCAAACATAATCAAGATAGAGTATAAGATGTCCTTCATTGTTTATACAATATTGCAGAACTTTGGGGATTCATAATTTGAATATCAAAGAAGCTTGACGATTGGTGTGGCAATTGGCCAAAAGTTGCATGGCCAAGAATAAGTTGCGTGTTTGAATTTGCGGGAACACAGCTTTCTAAAGGGAATGGATTTTCGTGTCATCAGGTAGTTTGTAGAAGAGAGCGCTCTGACTCCATAGTTTACAATCCTCTCAGCACATGTAGCAGAGCATCACAGCTGAGCAGACGGTGGTCCGCACTAAGTGTTGTAATAGTGTGTTGAGACCAAAGGTTGCAAATCAAGATTACATATCACAATAAAAGCCTGACCGAGAACTCAGCGCTTCAGTGGCTTCAGCACTCATTAACTGTAGCTCTAAAGGTGGTCACCTGATTGGCTCTGTGTTTGTCAGCAGTAATTCCACATTTACATTAAACTTCATCAAAACAACAAATAGTAAAGCTCCAAGTCAGTGTATGCAAAGAGTGAGGTGACTGATAACAGCATCATCTATTAACTACAATAATCAAGTGACAAGTTGTGTCTGGGTCTGTCTGAGTGAGCTCTGTATGTGGTTATGATTTATCAGTCGCGCTGTGTGTTCTTTTTGTGGCAATTAATCAAAGCAGCAGGTGGCACGTCTGGAAAAAAATAACCTTTTTACAAGTAGGAAGAAGTAAAACAAACAGCTCCATCATTCATATTCAGCAGCGGATGTGGAAGAAGTTCATCGACTTGAGACACTTTTTTTAATCAAAAGAATCTGGATCAGGTTGAAGTTACGCATGGATCACCAACTTCCTGAGGAAAGCCCTGCACACAAAATCAATACACAGCCTGTCTATTAAAGAGTTCTGGGTCCTACTTTTACATATTTTGTGGTCTTATTAACTAAAAGGTTCAACAAGTTTGGAATTGCTCCAGTAGATTGCTTCAGCCGGCAGCAATAGCTGCAATATAATCATTTGGGGCAAATGTTTCCGATCAAAGTGCACCCACTAAAAGTTCTTGTGTTTCCACTGACAGGCTCAGATTGTTATTCTGAGTGTCTGACACCATTACAGAAAGGATCTCCACAGAGATAGACCTTTTTTGTTAAAAAGGAAGATGATTTTTTTTTTAACCACAAACAGCTGTTACATCGCTCTCTTCAAACACACTAGACTCCATGACAAAAAACAGTAATTTTACCTTGCAGGACAAGAGTGTTGCTGGGCTACTGTTGTCTCAGTTGTTTTGTTTGCATGGATTGTTGTGTTGTTTTGGTTTTAAAAGGGTAAGCGCATATCTAAAACAACACAATATGCTTTAGAAAATAGCTGATCACCGCACTAGTAGACCAGGAACTCTCTGTTGTCAAATCACTGTTTTTGTCAATGGAGTCTGGTGGCTTTAAAGAGAGGAATGTAACGACTGTTTGCTGTTTAAAAAAAACAAAAAGGTCTACCTCTGTAGGGATCTTTCTGTAATGATGTCAGACACTTGGAATAACAAGCAGAAGCATTACACGGCAGCCATTACAGACTGTTTCCCTGCTGCAGGCTGAAGCTGAAGCAACTCCAGGACTTTTTGTACATTACAAAATATGTAACAATACGGCACATGTTTTAAAATACTGTAATTCCCCTTCAAAGTAACACCAGCAGTTTTTTCTCATCTACTAAATAGCACTGACGCCAGCATGCAGAGTGCGTAATAACCCAACAACTCACAAAATTAAGGATAATTAGCTACAGCTGAGCAAATCTACCACCGACAGTGGTCATTATATCTGACAAATTCAGTTCCCAACTAAAAACTCCATCTCTACATGTTGTTATGACCTTGTTAATTATGTATTATTAAATTCAGCTCTTGAAATTTGACTATCAGTTATAAAAATGAGCCCTTTAAGTACTTCTCTGTTAGTTGAAGCCTGTGTGGGCGGCCTGGAACATACAGTACAGCGCAGTAAGGCTCAGGGTTACTACACGTCTGTCCGTGTACTGTATAATGTAACTTTAACTTCTGGGTATGGTACATGCCTGTTGCCTGTGGTGACAACGAGCCTGATGTGTGGCTTAAGTTGTCCTGACAGCACAGGAAGAAGTGGTCTCCTCAACGATTACCCAGCAGGCTTTGGCACACGCCAGCAGATCTGTCGTCTTTCACACTGCAGCAGCACATGACACATTTAGGTACCCATAATGGCTGTGAGGAGGAGGACCAACAGACTCCACAGTGTGAAGGAGAGCGGCAGCATCCTTCACACTGTAATATGTCTCCAGAGGTGGGAAGTAATGAGGTAAAAAATACTTAGAGTTTTTAGGCATCTGTACTTTACATTGTTTTACTTGAACAGCCTACATTTTAACACAAATATCTTTACTTTCTATTCCTTACTATTTCTAAACACTGCAACTTATACTTTAATGTATTTGAGTGGAATTATTGAATATTTTTGGTTTGCATCATTGCACGCCGCCTTCCCAACATAAAGCCAACGTTCATCTTCACTCAATGGGACCAATGTATATAAAGATGGATGATGCATCTCCCTCTACTCTCATTGTAAAACTAAAATACCCCTGAGGCGGGCACTGCCTCGCTGGTGACGTCATTTGGAGCCAGAGCTGCGGTAACGATGTCCCGCCCCTTCCTCTACCCAAAACACGCATTTAACTTACCAAACAATACAGCTCCTCTACTCTGTTCCCTCCTCTACTCTGCTACTCGGGAACAGAACGCTGGAGGCGCCCGATTTGTCAACAGAGCTGTCAATTATGAGGTCACAACCCCTTTTTATAGCATCAAATAACTAATTACAAATAAACTCTTCAGAAAAATGAACACTGACATAAATCAGCATGATAAGAACTAACTATAATGACAGAAACCATGTTTGAGAAAAATGTATTTGACGTGTATTTTGATTTCCTAGTTTGACTCATGTCCCATCTGTTAACATAGAGGAGGCGGGCTTTATGACCTATACTGCAGCCAGTCAGCAGGGGGCCCTAGAGAGGGTTTGGCTTCACTTTTAGGGAGCTGTCATGTTGGCCATCTTTTTATACAGTCTGCGGATGGGACGATAAATCATGGAAAAGACGAGTCTTTGGCATATCCACCAGTGCTTATCATACCTGAAAGACTTTTCAGGCATATCAATCCAAAGAAGACAAGAGAGGGTAACTTGACCCAACAAGGAGAACTTGGAGCCAACATGGCCGACGACCAGCAACGACATTCCTCATCCAACTGATTAACACATTGGAGCAAAGTTACTGTTCATTATTTTCACGACATTGTTCTTTGATTTGAAGTTCCAATTATTTCAGTTTAATAGTTTCCAAATATGAGGTTAGCTTCAGTTAGCTTAGCACAGAAACAGTTGCTAGAAACGTCCTTAAGAGGGACATTTTTACTTTATACTGTGAGGTCATTTCAGAGCTTTGATGCTGTGTTGTTACTGCAGGACACTACTTAGAGCAGGATGTATACTTTTAGAGAGAGAGAGGTGTTGCTTCTTTGTCTCATTCACATTCTCTACATTTCAGGTCAGACTGATAAAAGGGAGAAGCTTTGGTGGGAGTGTTAGAAGATTGAGAGAGCTGTATCCAGAAGCCATTAGGTTAAAACATCCCTTCCGTCTTCCTGGCCACCAGTTAGTCATGATTTCGGACTCGGGGGATCCATCAGTGCCCTGCAGAGAGGAATCAGGAGCGCTCAGATGTGTGATAGGGCTATCAGGGCTGGACAGGCACTTCAGGATGAGAGATGAGCCCCTCAGTACCTCATCCACCAGAATCTCCTGGGACCAGGTCCAGCTTCGATGGCAGGGCCTGTGGCAGCTCACACGGGCCGGGGCTCCTCAGGTCATGAAGGAGATAAACTGGTGTCTATTCTTAATCTCTGCAGGCGACATCTGATCTCCCATGTCAGGTTATTAACTTCAACTTAACGGCAGTTATAGCTTGTTCAAATTTGGATCTTATTTTTTAACTATGGCTTATTTTTTTTCTGATTTCTGAGGCAGATATCAATACAGATATTTTAGGAATAGTAACATAAACCTTTGGATGAGAGTCCCCTGAAGAATTGTGACCAAGATTTATAGCGATCAGGACATTTAACTTGTCAGGCTGTCTGATGGACAAAATCAGTGTTTTACCAGTTTTAGTAACAAAGTCTTTATGATTATTTTTTTGACTGGTTAACCGACACTCTTAACGGTTAATAACCTGTTTACCGACAACATTAAAATGTACTTTTTAGATTGGATAAAAGCTTTCTTTAGAAAGAACAGCTGGAGACTGACAACAAGCTCTCCATCATGCACGCTCATTCTGATGCACGCTCTCTCTAATACTCTCATAAACACACGCAACTAAGAGGTACATGTATTTTTATCCTCAGACATAACTACCTGTGGCACCGACAATCGTGCCCACAGATATTAATACACTGTCCAGTGTTGCACGTGAGCGTACAGCCGTGTGATCCAGCAGCAACAAGAAGTAAACATTTACAGCCGACCTTTCTTTGATAGTCAGCACACAGAACTTTGATAAACATGAGATCCTGTCCGATCCTGACGACGGCGTGTCTGGAGTTTTAAATAATTAAGGAGTTACCTGCTGTGCCTCATGTGTTAATATTAAGTTTAGTTTCTGCTCAGAAACAGTCGACACGTTAACAACAGGCTGTGGAAACTTTATATAAAAGGGCCAGGCCTACATCAGTCCTCAATATGTAGGAGACAGTTTGTCTGCTGGTTTTAGTGAAGAAAGAGCAACATGTGGACATGCTGTGGGGTTAGTCTGTCGCGCACTTTGTTGACTGTGAGACACGCCGTGGGGAATACCCGCTCAGACTGTGCAGTGATGGGAGCAGAGATATGCAACAAAGCTTTGTTTATTAACTGTTAAACTGCTCGTTTCATATTGCTCTCCTCTCAGGCTCAGCTTAGCTAACGACAACAAATAGTGTGTTTCTCAAATATATATGTACTGTATATTAAAAAAAGACAACATTTTATGTAACTGTTTAACTTGTAGTATTAACCGGTTAAAATTTGTAGTGGTCGGTTAACTGTTAACCGGTTACAGTGTACATCCCTAATTTGGAGAGGAGACATCAGTAAAAACCTTGTAAATGCTGAACAATAAAGGATTCCTGACCTAAATAACGACGCTAGAAGTTGACTCTGGTCTTCTCAACTAATGATTAGAAGCAACAAGTTTTAGGAGGATAGATCTTACAAGTTGTGTTGCTTTGCGGCGCAGACACAGGTTTCATGCACTCTTTGCAGATTATTGTTTCTACTCAACATCACTCGCCTTAAACCTGAAACTTCTGCTCCACACATTCGACTTTAGTTTCTCTCGACCGTCTCTGTTGTTTACTCTTCCTCTCTAAACTGCTGCTGCAAGGTAGGCGTTCATCACATGACATGCCTGCTGCCCCAAAAGTGAAGCCCAAACCTCTCCATCGCCCCCTGGAGGAGTGGCTATTAATTTAGGGAGCGCTTGATTTGATATGCAGCAGAGTTTTCTACAAGCGGAGCACTTTAAACGTCGATATCACCGTCAGTCATGTTTATTTAATCGTGGCAGGACAAAATCCTGATCGGGATTAATATTCGATTAACAGTGCAGACCTACTTCTGAATGGCTGTCAGATTGAAGTAAAAAGTTTTGCGAGTGTTGGAGCGTGTGTGTGTGTGTTGGGGAGGGTTTTGTATAATACGGTTGCACTTTATAAATGCTGACTAAATGAAACAAGATCGAGCACGATATAAATGTAACAAGAACAAGGTTTACACTTCCTGCAGGGTTTTTGGCACAAGATGAAGTAGTTAGTTCACTCTTACATTTAGGGAATGAGGTTCAGCAGCTCCTGATTGAATAATCAATCTCCTGGACACATTCTTTGTACTCAATGCTGACCACTTACAGCTGCGTCCAGCTTTAAAGACATTGTTCTGAGATGGATTGGCCTTTTGGTAGCTCTTGCATACGTAATGAAGCTGGCCTGAACTGTCTCATGGAGGGTAGAAGAGGACTGCAGAACTTCAGACTGTATTGAGTCCGTAATAGGACTGGATGGATGCCGAGATTTGTTAATCAAGTGATTAGTCAATCGAAAGAAAATCAAATGCAGATTAATTTTGGGGACACACATCTATAGAACATTGTGAGAGCAGAGGGCATACTTTTTAACATGGTTGTACTTTTTAGACAGAAAATGGTCAAAATCAAGAGCCTGGAGGGAAAAACAGGATTTATTACTGAACTACAATTACTGCTTTGCGGTCGTATGCCTCTGTGTAGACTCTAGATGCTGGAGTTATTAAAAGGTATTTAGTGTATGTTTTGGCGAAATGGAAGTTAATACTACAGTGACATGTATGATTCCAGTGAGAAATATGCTGCAGGAGCAACCAGAGGAACAGGAGGCCCCCCCGTCCTGGTTTCATCCAGTGAGAGGAAGTGAAACTGAAAAGTACCTTGGGGTCTAGAGCTATAAGAACTGGATTGGAGTGACAACATGAAGCATGATGCTGACACAGTGAAGTTGACCTTTTATCTTTTGGGTATAAAATGTCATCACTTCATCATTTTAAATTATAAGAAATGTTTGTGAAATTTTGTCATAATTAGGATATGAATTAGTTATGAATTCTTGAGTTATGGCCACAAACGTGTTTTGAGAGGTAAAAGTGAACTTGACCTTTGACCACAAAAATCTACGCAGTTCATCCTTGAGTTTTTTAAGAAATTCCTTCAAGGCATTCCTGAGATATCGTGTATGTACGTACATACGAACCGGACGGACAAACTGAAAACATAGTGCTTCTAGCCACAGCTATCGCCGCGGCGGAGGCATAAGAAAAAAAACAACTTAGTTTTTGTTTCATCTTCATATGTGACTTGAGTTTTCTGATCAACGCTAACAGCTGGACGATGTAACCATTTCAATTTTAACCTGTTGAGCCGAAAAGATCTTTGAAAGTTTTGAAGTTTCCTCTTTCCGCTATTGAATAAAGCATACCTTTTTCATTTGTCTGCATTTAACAGCAATTTAAGTTGATTTAAAAAGGGGGGAGGGGGGCTAATTCAAAGGCAGACTGAAAATAGAAGAGTTTGTACAACTGAAGGGGAGCAACAGATAACAGTATCATCTGCATAAAAATGAGCAGTGGTCAGGTAAAATGTAATGTATTGTAAGGGATTGTTGCTTTTCTTTATTATTTAACAATAACAGCACATATACAATATATCTGTAGTTTTGTCATCATGATTGTTCATGAAACATCTACTTCACGTCTGTAATCTGTGCCGTTTCTTCCACCTTGCCCATTAATAGACGTTACTCAGCCAAGCTGAGGGTCTAAGGATGGAGGAGGTCTTAGCTGTACAGACTGAGAAGCCCCTAGAGGCATATTTGTGATGTGCTAGAGAAAAATAAAACTGATTTAACTTGAGTTTGTTAAGCGTTATTTGTGTCCATTAGTGTTTAGGCTCATTGTCGGAAACAAAAGTCGCCTTCCTTGGATTTGCTCACATGCTCGGCCAGTAAAGCTGACTCTGATGGCTGTAGCCATGACAGTAGACGATGCTTTAAATATGGATGTTGCTCCAAAGAAGCTACAGATTCTTAGAGGATTCTGCCCAAACATCTTCAACTGGCGGCACAGAAGATCTTTACAACAGCAAAGTTTCAGGGTGTTTAAACAAGATCAGTGACAATGGGCTGGACAGACAGACGGAAGACCCTAAAGCACAATCCCTCCGGCTTCCACGGTGGCATAAAAACAGATCCCATTGTCATCCTTATCCCCACATGAACATGCCGACAAACATATCGCAAAAGCCTGCCTGATCCACAATTTTAGAAAATAATTTCATGTACATGTGCCATGAATTCACTATAGCATGCAAAACTTTTACCCAATCATATAGACCCATGTATAGATGTATTCACAGCATTTAGCCAGTCAGATGAAACCTCAGCTTCCCTCTGATAAGGTAGCTAGCTAGCTCGATAGCTGAGGAAGAAGAGAAGATGAAATCTATGAGGGTTTTCTGTTGCCCATTTACAGTTGGACTGAATCAGTACTTTTAATATAGGCTTTTTTGTACTGTATACCTGCCAGTGTAGTGAATGTTCTCTTGCCTCAGACAAAGGAGCACAATAACAAAGGTGGTGGCAGAATTACGCTGCTTTAAAATCTTTAGCAACACATAAACAGTTATTTCTAAAGTTCATACACAGCAGAGATAAAGCCTGTGTTTTGTTCTTTAATATATTCTGAGGAGGGAAAATATGTTTTAATATGTTAATAGTTATTTCAGTTGACATATAGATATTTACTTGAAGTAATTATTCAATAGCAATAGACTCATACACCCTTCGTTCCTGTCACATGCCAGACCACAAGTAAACTCTCCCCCTGTAGGAATAACTGTCCGTGTATGACACACGACCTCCTGCGTTATCGACAGACGTAGATTATAAAAGAGGAGATGATGGGGAAACATTCCAGATCCCAGCACAGCATCCTCTTAGCGCTGCGGTCCCTGCAGTGCCTCGGTGCACTGCCACAGGCGCTCCCTTGCTCCATTTCCCCCCCTGCTGCGTTTCACTTCCTGTGCCCATTTTTGGCTTTTCCCCTCCAGTGACAGTGAGCAGAGATGACAAGGAAAAGCCCTTTCCCACACGAGCCCCTCTGGCGTCTGTTGGGTGAGCAGAGGTCCGGTCACTGGCTCAAGGCGGGACGCTGATAATCCTCGTATGTAAAATCATCTTATGTAACACATATTTGGTGTGTTGGCCACTGGGAATGATTCACAGTGGGTCCAGAGGGGAGAAAAGGCTCTATTGCGTAATAACAAGCCGACTCTAAAGATGTGAAAGAGCTCAGAGGAGAGAAAAGACTTCTTCAAAGTCTGAGCAATTCTCCGGCTGAGGGGTAAATTCAGGACGACAAATCGCACTCCTTTTAGGGCTGCAACAATTAATCAATTCCAAGCTATTTCAGTCCACTTCTCCATTGAAAACCAGCTATTTCAATAATCCATTAATAGTTTTAATGATTTTTCAAGCAGAAAAGTAAAACACTTGCAGGTTCCAGCTTCATCAATGTGAGGATTATTAATTGCATCCCTTTTTGAGTCAGCTCCTTAACTTACTGATGCCAGTCACTTGTGATAAGGTCCAATAAGGTGGAGTAGGTAGAGGTAATTGTACACACCAGACTGAAATCTAAAATATACCTTACAGCAGTGTTTATGCAATTCAGGAACGTGCGCAGGAGTCAAAACAGAAACAGCTGCAAACTCAAGGTTTCAGACAAGGACACAGAATCCGTTTACATTCATTTTTAAATTAAATATTTATATAAAATGTCAGCCTGTTAACATTCACTGTATTTCTCATTCAACCTCATGGGTGCTACGAGCTTCAAGCTTCATTTGAAGCTACCGACATCCACGGTGTGAGGGAGGAATGCTAAGTTTTTACCAGCAGACAAACTGAAGGTGGAGAAACCTTCCCACCATAATGTGACACGAGGTCACTTTAGAGGAGATGTTGATGAAGCAGATCAGGAGGCAGGAGTACAAACAGAGAAGGGTAGATTTATCACAGGGTTTATTTTGGTTGGTTGCCTAAAATGACCCCTGAGAAGTGAACCAGGGTCAGCTTAAAGGCACGGGAAATTCACAACAATACCCTTTAAAGTATGTAATGTAGGTCTACTCTATATAAAAAGAATCTTTAAAAATCAGAAACTAGTTTCACTCCAAATTACAACATTTTTTAATTAACTACTGTCCACTTTCCTTAGTCACACTGCAGCTATCCACCTGTTTACATCCATGTTAGCATCCTCTGCGGGCCAAGTATTGACGGCTCCAGGTTTGAGTGTCGACCAGGTTCTTAATTTACGGCTGCAGGAGTTCAGCTCGGGCTGTTAATGATCGATTCCTGGCGGCAGATGTTGCTACAGAGCAATCATTTAGCATAGCATTCATAGCTTTGGGAACAAATAGCATACACATGCTACATTAGCTGAGTCCCCTAACTGCTAAGTATGATATGGATAGCAAAACATTTTGTAACTGAGCATTCAGAGAGCAGTTAAAATAGGTCATTTTCAGATAATATTTCTGATTCTTTTTTTTTTCTTTGGGCTTTTATGCCTCTAGAGAGAGAGGACAGCAGATAGTGTCGGAAACAGGGTAAGACAGAATGGGGATGACACACGGCAGGAGGCCGAGGGTGGAACTCAAGCCCAGGGCCGCTGCATCGAGGACTGTAGCGTCTGGACGTGCGATTTAACCCACTAGGCTAAACCAGTGCCCCGTTATGTCTGATTCTGATTCAAACAACTCAAACATATTGCAACTCCACACTGACTGTCACATGTGCCACTGTTGCGTGCAGAGCGATTGGCATCGCCCTTTTGAATGGTTTATTAGACTCTCAAGCTGTCACATACATGTGCATTTTTCCTTTTTCCAGAGGCTTTAAACTTGGGAACACGAACCTGCAGCCTCACAGTAAGCTACCACCTTCTCCCCTTTAACTGCAGGCCACTGAGTCACTGATCTTTTACCCGCAGGATGAGTAAGACTGATAAAAACCTTTGAAAGCGACAATACTGGAACTCTCTTAGTGATGACAATCACTATTTATCTAAAGGACCACATGTAAAACCATCAAGAATAATAAAGAGCAGTTTAACCCTTTCTCATTCAACTTGACAGAAGTATGTCACTCACTGCTTATACGGCCTCATAATGCACTAACATTACAGAAGACACACATCGTCACAGCAGGGCTGACGCTCTTCAAAGGACAGAACTTTCAGAGACACAAAATACAAACTTGTGTTGTTATTTGTGCAACCTGATAACTGATAAATCAATAGAGAGGATAATTAATGATTCAAACCAAAAAGATGATTTTAATGCCTCTGTGTCTCCAGCGTACTTTGTTACAGATACATGCTTTTACCACATTAACTCTCACAGACTGGCTGGTGATGTCTGGACACACAACTCTGATCTGATCACTTGCAGAGAACAGTGAGGACAGGTTGTCTTAAATATCTGATTTGATAAACAAATCTGATTTGCCTGCAGTCTCAAAAAAATAGCACACCTGTGTTTTCATTTGTAAGGTTCTGCAGTCTAAGACGCTGGGATATTCAACAGAGCTGAAACTATAACTCTAATAGCCAAGAGGAATCTATCAACAAGTTGTTTTTCAAGCAAAACTGAAAAGAAAATCACCAGTTTAATGTTTTAAAATTTGGGCATTTAGTGTTTTACTTTTTTTTTTATGCAATACTAAATTGAATATTTTTGAGTTTTGGACATACCAAGCTGTTTATAGATGTCACATTGGATAACTGGGTTATAGTTATGGCTGTTTTAAGGACCACATTTTTACATGAATCATGGAACTAACAGGCAGATTAATTAATAAGAAAACTGATCATTAGCTGCAGCCTGTAATATGCAATACTTGATCTTGTGTACATGCAATTATTTATGCTAACTAACTTTTTAACTGTAGTACTATTCTGCTGTGTTAAACTGTTAGTAAGGACATGGTTTGTGTGATTTAACTTGAGCATTAAAGGGAAACTCCAGCAAGATCAGCTACAGTGATTTTGAACCTCTGAGTATTAAAACTGAAACTGCTCCAAACCAACGGCTCTGAACAAACAAATCAGCTTTTCCTGTGGGTACAGAGCACCTGCATGTTTAATGTGTGTGTTTGTGTGTGTGAGTGTGTGTGTGTGTGTGTGTGTGTGTGTGTTTGTGTCCTTGGAGAAAGAGACCAGCAGAGCAAACACTGAGCTCACACAATTCGCCAGCAGGTACTTTGTGATACGTGGCAGGAACTCAGTGCTTTCATTAGTTTACCTGTAGATCTTTGTGTCTGCTGATGCAATCTAAACTCTCGTTGTCAGTGTATCCTACAACACTTTATGCCTGGTAACACCTGCATGGGAAGGAGTGCTGGTGGAAATTTAGCTGCAAATGCTCCATGCATTCTTACACTGTAGTTCTTTATATAGTTAGAGAGTAACATATAGTATTTATTTAATGGGTGTGACATGCATCTTGGGCAAAAGTTCTATCATGACTTATATTATTTTAACATTTTCTAATGACGTCCCAGCCCCTGCTACCTAAATGTAAATAGTGTGCTTCCTTAAATTGTGTGAATGTAAATTAGGAAAGCCTGTCAGTGTTGCTGCCAAATATAAAGTTACACAGGACAAACAGGAGCTTCATCTTAGTTACAATAATCACCAGTTAACAGTACATTCCTGTTAAAAACTGAGTTTTGATACGGCCTGTGAATCACTTGATGTTAGATTTACTGTGTATAACTCAGCTCTTGCAAATTAATACAATTGCAGGTCATCTTCTGTGTACAAAATCCTGATCTCTGCTGTTTGTAAAAATAAACCTGTGAAACCAGTTGATAAATGTCATTAGCTGCAGCTACACGTCCTAAATACAGTGTAGCGTCACATAACTCAGTTCCACGTCCTCCTTTTGAACAGGAAGTGTGCCTTGTCAATGCATTTGACATGCAAGCAGAATTGATTGTACTGTAATGTATTTGTACTGAAATCACCAATGGAGTTCACACCAGAAACAGTACACATACACACAGTAACAAATCGAGTGGACATTGGTACTCAATAATCGTCTAATGTAAGTTTAACGTAAGTGATTTAATTTAAAGAGGTTTGTTAAAATAGTTACATGTTATATATGAAATGTAAACAGTGAAGTGGTGGTTTCAGTTGTCATGTTAGCAAACTCACTGACAGCCGCAGAACATCAGAAAACACATTAGATAGAGATCTTACCTGGACTCTTGAGGTTGTATTTATTCTCCATTCTGTCAGACGTTGAGAACTCTGCTTAATGATGAAGAGCTGTTGAGTTTCTGTTGCTCAGTCGCTAGCTAGCCCCCAGCTAGCTTTTTACCTACTTAACGTTAGCGACACTTAGCAGCCCGGCTAACTCTCTGTTCGGTGCAGAAATAAAAGCAGAACAACAGAACCTGCGGGTCGTCCACTCTCCCCGGTGCTCCGCTATTTAGCTAAGATATAATAAACTTAAATCCAGCCGTCACGAGAATATTAAAGAGTTGTTTCTCAAGTTATCCTCTGTTTTCCCTTTTGAAACTGTTCGTTTCAAGTGTTATCCACGTGACGTCATTTGCGAAAACGTAAACAGGAAGTGAGCGACTACTGGCTGCTTTCTTCTTCTGAGGAGAAATTAGGCAGCGCATGCGCACATAAACATTTGAATCCTACAAGCGACGGAATTCCTGATCCTATTGTTTTATTATTTAAATATCGTATTATATACTTTTTTGAATTGTATGCTTTCTGTAATATTTTTTGTAGTGCTTTTATCTTGTAACTTTATTTAATTATTTATTATTCTGCTGTTATATATCACTTTTTTGGTATGTTTTGAAGTTGCTTCACAAATGAAGGTCTAGTAATGCCATTATTATTGTTGTTAAATGTAAAATTATAATAAGCAACTTCACTACTTACTTAATGTTGATGTTAAAAGTCCTTAGAAAATGTTTTTTTATTTTTTATTTTTTTAATCATGCTGTACAAACAAAGAAAGGTAGTTTAATGTTTCAGAAAAGAGAGCCAGTCCTGATACTTTAACTCTTTAGATGTTATTTATTACAAGATGAGAAAGCTGAAATAACTAGTGGTCTTTAGTTTTGGAATGTGTGAAATCATCACACCGTTGAATCTCATAAACAACGATTTTGAATTAATCCTTCATTGGATTCTTAATGGATCCTTTATTTACTCTTTATTTGGAAAAACTGTTCAAGTTAATTAATTGTTTATACATTGTTTATACATACATATTTTGGGGTCTAAATGACTGACTCCACCATGAGACACTGCTGACACATTTCTGCACCGCTGTCAGTCCCGCCAGAAAACACTTCCATCATCCTGTCTTTCTCTTCCAGTCACCATGTTCCTCAGGTTAACATATAAATTGGTTAAATAAACATGTCTGACCTTAACGTTAGTGCAAAATTTATTTAAAGGCTAAGATGTCAGACAAATGTCAGTGTCGGGAATGAAGCAACACACAGAAATGTGGGACTCACAGAGCATGATATTATACAGAGATTTAATAGAGATCGAACTGATGCTTTGAAAGCTTTATGGAGGTTAATGGGGCTTACTTTGATCCTGATCTGTTCACGGCTTTGACCTTGAAGTGTTCACAATGTTTGAACCACTTTCTAAAAATCCAAACGTGTCAATGAAGAGCCGATTCTACAGGATGACACCAGGAATAGATTCTGAATATCTTGTACCATAAGAAACAAAATATATTAAGGTTTAATACAGTCCACCTGTGCAATTTACCTCACCGATTTCTGCTATTTTCTCATTGAAGTCTACGTAACTTAAGTTTTCTTTTTCAAATATCCCAAAGCCTGATGATGTCTGTGCAGCTCTTTAAAAGCCACAAATAATGATAATAAAACAAACAAATATTAGTCTATGCTTCCCTACCTGGGGTTAAATCATCCTGAAAAGTTAATAGATAAACTTCAGGTCTTGCGAAATGATTAACTGAAAAAAAAGTTGTTCTAAACTTTATTAATGTGAGACAAAAAATAGAACACATACAAGTACAAAGTAGTGAATAAATCATGTCTCTGATGTCAGACAGATGACAACAAAACTGCATTCACAATGTCTACCAGAGTTTAACAACAAGAAGCACGAGACCATATGTTGTATTTTCTATTTGTGTCAGTGTGTGTTTGGGTGTTGGTGTGATATTACACTTGTGTCTGAGTGAGTACAGCATGTGTGAGAAAAAGGAAGAAAAATCAAGTGAGCAAAGAAGCAGATGGCAGGTAAATCCCTGTGCGTGGAGGACAGTAGGTCCCTGATCTGAACAGAAAGGCTTTCAGGTTTATCGTCATAATATTTCATCTTAGGCTGGCACATCTCAGCTCTTTATTTACATCAGTCTTTATATAGACCTGACCGATATGTGATTTTATAAACTGATACAGATTTAAGAGAGGAAAAAATGTACAGATTCACAGAAGGTTAATTTTTTAGCTTGAATGACCCTGATATGACTTCAGAGGTTCTCTGCTTTCTAAAAGAATATTCAACATTATTATAAAGTGTCAGATAATTTTAGTGTGGAGCAGCATCTGCTCAGCTGTGATCTCTAGTTACAGATTCTACATAGTATGCAGGGACGTGGATTTCCAGGAAGGCAAGTGTTCTGGTTTTCGTTTGAAGTACGCTTGTAGTCTGAGCAATACTGACCAATCACGTATCAGCAGGCTGCGGCGTATGCAGGAAAAACAGTCCGTGAAAAGCACATTTAAATACAGTAGTGCTGAACGAGGGAAAAGTAACAATACATAAGAGCTACAAGCAGCCGGTTCACGTTAGTGAGACTCCAAAACTCTATTTATAGATTCTACATAGTAGAATAGTCCACATAGTAGAATCTGTAGTCAGGGATGTGGATTTCTGGGAAGACAAGTGTTCTGGTTTCCGCTTGCAGTCCAAGTAATATTGACCAATCACGTATCAGCAGGCTACAGCGTATGTAGGAAAAACAGTCCGTGAGGAGAGCAAAAGCAGGCGGAACGTAATCCGCCGTAATGCCATCCCGGCTCCCATCAGCGTGATCTGACGACGATTTAGCTTCTTATTAATCTCTATAAACAGACATCTGCATGCTAACAGCTAACAATCTGTTCTACATCTAACATTTAACTTGAGATGAATTCCCGTGACAGTGTGTCACGAAAGCCGTTCAGCATTCAGATTTTCTGACTTCCTGGAATGCATCAGATCAGTCCGACCTCCGTTCAACAAACGAGCATTTTAAAAGTTTTCTTCTCCTCTTGAGGACAGACCTGACAAAGCTTTAGTTTTTACTTCTTACAAATCTGCATCATGATGTTGAAATTTGGGCAAAGGTAAGACCCGTTAATAACAAGTCAATCACAAGAGAACGGTTTCTCTTTCTGTAACAATGCAGCACGCGGAAAAGGAAGTCTTGACAGGAAGTCGTTTATCGCTTACCACCCGGCACGTTCACCGGTGATCCCAGAGGATATATCGTCTCAGACTGTAGCTGATGGGTCAGAGATTGGCTCAGCTGTGATTCTACATGTGCTGCAGAGAGTGCTGAGTCTGCGCATAAAAACAGTGCTGAAGAAAAGGGCTGTCTGACATCAAGGGGAAGTGGTGAAAATATTGAGCATAAACTAAAACTGAAATGTTTATGTAGGACTTTTTTAAGTGGTTAAAGTACATGTTTCTCGTGGCCTTGTTTAAAGAGATACATAGCCTAGCTTCTGTTTCGCCTTCTCTAAACATGGGCCATGCTGACCACCATCTACTGCAGGTAATATAGTACAGTACAGTACCTTTTAAATACTGCTGTCTACTTTCCAGATTAAATATGAATTGTGTTGTTTCAAATAACACTAGCTGTTTGTATTTGTGGGCTGCGCGGTTGTTCAAATCCCGTTTTGGACATAACAGGCATGTTGTTTGCATGTTCTCCCCGTACATGTGTGGGTTCCCTCTGGGTCCTCCAGCTTCCTCCCACAGTCCAAAGACATCCAACTCGTTAGGTTCATTGGTGACTATACAATTCCCCGTAGGTGTGAATGTGAGTGTGAAAGGTTGTCTGTCTCTGTGTGTCTCTGTGTGTCCCTGTAATTGACAGGCGACATGTCCAGGTGTAACCTCGCCTCTCACAGCAATATAGATATAAATACCTGCCTCCCTCGAGTTAACCAGGTCAGAGATGCATACTGTCCCTGATAATGGGGATGATTCTTTATCAATAAAAGGATAGCGGTTATTTTTAAAGAATAAACATTGGAAGCTGTGAAGAGGAGCTGCATACAGGCATTGCTTCCTTTGTTTTGAATAATCTAAGTGTTTAAAACTTCCATATAAAAGCAAATATATCTTCTGCTTGTGTATGAGGATGAAAACCTTCCTTTGGCAGAGACACTCGCTGAGCTTCTGCGGTTCCATTTTATTGTATTCATCGCTGAAACAGCAGAGCAGCATATCACCGTTACACAACATTAACTATGGATGAGTCCTGGATGCAAAACCTTCTACATCATCATTTCAAACCAGCCACTGTGCAAAATGAACATCACGTCTTCAGATCTCTTCCAGAAGCAACAAAAGGAGCTCGACCACTGACTCATGTCACAGCACATCAAGTGCATCCACTTCTTCTGCATGTGTGCCCCCGCTCTGCAAGCCGTGCAGCCGATTGTTGTGGTCATGTACAGACGCCGAGGGCGCTGAAAACACACATGGGTCATGAACATGTCATGCAGACCACATTGCCCTTTATCAGCTTAACCCTGTGTTTGCTGCATGGTGTGCGGCCATTCAGCCGAGGACGGAGACAGAGAAGGAACTTGGTTGTTCCAGCATCAGTATGACTTTCAAAATGAAGCAGGCGTAATTCCCCATTCTGTAACACAGCCCAGAATAGCTTTCAACTGTAGAAAAACTACTGAAAAAACAGACAAAGATTTTAAGGAATAAAGAAAACAAAGGAGGTCTTGAGAGTAAGAATGTTAGAATGAGAAAAGAGCCAACGACACTGTATCTCCAGAAACAGTCAAAAATATTTAAACAATAAAATCAAAATCTTACAAGACAAGAAAATAATTAGAAACTCTTTCCACAAAAACAGAAATAGCTGCTGCAACACAGCATGAGGAAGATTTTGAATGCAAAAATGAAATATTAAACCCCTGAAGAGTTTGTTTTGTTGACTTTAGAAGTTAAGTTTTTTCTTGACTTCCTGCGGAGCCAAACCTCTCCAAGGAAATCTCATGTTTTTATGGAGTCTACTCATATTCTAACCACTCTTCACTGGCGTCCAAAATGCTGCAGGACTGATATTAAGGTTGCACTGTGTGTTTTTAAGGCACTGAATGAACTGCTCCTTTTTTATATTCCAGATCCCTCAGGCCTGGATGATCATCAGTCCTCCAGGACCATCCCTCGCTAGAATCTTTAACTCAGAGGTGACCACGGTTCTACAAAATGACCCCGATAGACTTTGGACCAAACTTCACTCTTCTAATAAATCCTCTCCCTCTTTGCACCCAAAACAAACAAAACAAAACAAACTTTTATACGTTAGCATTTGAGTCTCACCAATCTCAGATCACATCAGCTGTACTCTGAGACGATATATCCTCTGGGGACACCGGTGAACGTACCGGGCGGTAATCGACTTCCCGTCAAGACTTCCTTTTCCGCGTGCTGCATTGTTACAGAAAGAGAAACCGTCTTCTTGTGATTTACTTGTTATTAACGGGTCTTATGATGCAGATTTGTAAGAAGTAAAAATTCAAGCTTTGTCAGGCTTTTTAAAATGCTCGTTCGTGACACAGCGTCAGTAAAATTTTAGATCTAGAATAGATTGTTAGCTGTTAGCATGCAGATGTCTGTTTATAGAGATTAATAAGAAGCTAAATTGTCGTAAGATGACGCTGATGGGAGCCGGGATGCCAGAACACTTGTCTTCCCAGAAATCCACGTCCCGAGTCTCACTAACGTGAACAGGCTGCTTGTAGCTCTTATGTATTGTTACTTTTCCCTCATTCCGCACAACTGTATTTAAACGTGCTTTAGAAATTAATTTGATTGACTTACAGATGAGATTCAGTTAAAAAAAGGTGTGAAAACGTGTGAATTTTTATGTGTAGTTGCTGCAAAATATCAGTAAGTGTGTTATATTGAATCTATGTGGACACGGCCGTGTTGCTCAGGGGCACGTTAGCAGGAACTCAGCACCTAACCTCTCTGTCTGTGGAGACCGACAGTGCCTGTCAAAGAGAGGTAAATGAGTCAACTTAATGTCAGCATGCTGGTTTAGTACTGTTACTGTACAGCTCTCACTCAGCTCATGTTGTGACTGGAGCCTCTGACACATCAACGTCCTGAGCTCAGAGCTCAAATAATCCTGTGATCCGGTGTGTCACCACGTCTGAGCATCATTTCACGCCAAATTAACGTCACATTATAGCCGACAAATCACAATATAAACAAGTAAAGAGCCAAACAGTGAGAGAATGTCACCCACCATCAGCTGTTACCTTCATCTCCTCTTTACGTGTGCTGTTACAGACAGAGGAACGACAAGAAGTATGGGTTTACAATAAGAGGGAACGACCCGTTAGCCACGCAGGGCCTGTGTTTAATGTGTGAAGTTTGCAGACAGGCGGGCATGTTCACACATACACATTACCCAGAGGACTCCACACATCTCATCAGTGTTGTGAACAAAATAATTAGAGTCTGGAGCAAAGGAGAGAGAGGGGAAATGGATCTGAAACGATTTGGCTCATGGAGGATTATTCAACAGTTTGTGGCAGTCAGAGAACACACACACACACACACACACACACACAGAGCGAGGTGCACCAAAGCAATACAATCCTCTGACATTGATACCAATCAGGTGGCATCTCTTCCTCTGAATGCTTACGCTGTGATCAGGTCATGTGAAGTTGAAGATAAAAATGTTAAGGAAACATTTAAGATTTTGGGGTCCAAGAATTTGGAGTTGCTCCAGTAGACTGCTTTGGTTGGCAGCTGTGATGTAATAAAAACGCACTTGATCAAAGTGCTTTCACTAAAAATTCTTGTTTTTGTTACTCTGACAGTGTCTGACAACATTACAGAACGGATCCCTACAGAGACAGACCTTTTTTGTTACAGAGGAAGATGATTTATTTTAACCACAAACAGACGTTGCATCGCTCTCTTCAAAGACACCAGACTCCATTGACCAAAACTGAAATTTCACCTTGCAGAATACAGGAGTTTCTGGTCCGCCTCTGCCTTCTTTGTTTGTGATATTGTTTGTTACACAAATATTGTTTGATCCAAACTAAACATTTAAAATACCAAAGTCACACAGTAACACAAACAAACTAACCGCTCAAAACAGCAGTAGACTATAGACTGTATAAAAGATGGACGACATGACAGCTCCCTGAAGGTGAAGCCAAACCCTCTCTATCGCCCCCTGCTGACTGGCTGCAGTATAGTTCATAAAGCCCGCCTCCTCCATGTTAACAGATGGGACATGAGTCAAACTATAAAATCTAAATACACGTCAAATACATTTTTCTCAAACATGGTTTTTGTCATTATAGTTAGTTCTTATCATGCTGATTCACGTCCAAGTGTTAATTTTTCTGACAAGTTTATTTTTAATTAGTTATTTGATGCTGTCAAAATGATGATTGACAGCTCTGTGGACTAATACGGCTCCTGCAGCCGATCTCTTCTGGATTAGTAGAGTGGAGGAGGAACGGCGTAACTAAAACAATCACGACAGTCATTGAAGTTTCCATACCTGTGAGCGGTAACCTCAGACCAACACAAGAAGCTGTTCTGCTGTTAAACACACCGGTGTGCGGGATCCTTACTGTTTGTTCAGTAAGTTAAGTGTGTGTTTGGGTTAGCGGAAGTGGCTACGGCGGCTTCACCCACTGATCTCTACTGCGTAGACTCTGGCTCCAAATGACGTCACCATCACAAGATGGCAGCGCCTATCACAGGGGCTGCTATGGCATCACTTTGGTACAATGAGAGCAGATGGAGACGCGTCGTCCATCTATATATACAGTCATTGCAGTAGACCAGCATCTGTGTTCTGCAAGGTTAAATCACTGCTTTCATCAATGGAGTCTGGTGTCTTTAAAGAGAGCGATGTAACGTCTGTTTCTGGTTAAAACAATCATCTTCCTCTGTAACAAAAGGTCTATCTCTGTAGGGATCCTCTCTGTAATGTTGTCACACACTCTGACAACAATCTGAGCCTGTCATGAAAAACAAGAATTTTGATCCTTAAGGATTATGTTGCAGCCATTACAGCCTGTTTCACTGCTGCAGGCTGAACACATCTACTGGCGACATCCCAGAGTGTTTTCCCATTGTGCAGATTAGACATTAAAGAAGATTAATGTGAGGTATATGTTGGGTATAAGTGAGTTAAAAATTGTGCAATTGAACAAAACCCATCAGTAAGTCTGATCAACAGCTAAATTATAAATGTTAATCTGCTTCGTTTTTATTTGCTCGTCCTCCTTTGATGTTCACAGTGGAGACGACTCTGTGTGAAGTTCTGCCAGCTCACTTTGTCTGTCAGACGATCGCGACTATAAACATCAACTTCAGCTGTGGGCTGCTCTCTGATAGCGAGTTACCACTCTGCAGCACTGATTTAAAAATGATGTTTGATTCTGACACGTCTGGGCCATATGATCAGCTGACAGTTGGTGTGTGTGTGTGTGTGTGTGTGTGTGTGTGTGTGTGTGTGTGTGTGTAGATTAACCTCTAATGAAGAGAGACAGAAAAAAAAGCTTTATGTAACGTCATGAGGTTGGCTCTCCATCAACAGCAGCAATCTTCCCCCCAACAAATCCAGATTAATTCTGTGTGTGTTTGTGTGAGAGCATGTGTGACTGAGCGTGTGTGTTTCTGTGTGTGTGTGTGTGTGTGTGTGTGTGTGTGGGTTTGTGTGAGAGACAGAGACAGAGACAGAGAGAGGGGTAAATCTGTTGGTTGCCAAAAGAAAAAGGCACACAGTTTATGATAATTATCAGTCAGTCAGTGCTGCAGGATGTTACAGTACAGAGATCACAGCTCGTTTCTGCTGTACAAATATTTATAAATTAATTAATATTGACTGAATGTCTTAATAAATTATAATTTGTACAGCTCACATGATGCAGTTCATTTAAATTCAATATTTCTATTGCAAGAGAGGGCAAACTGTCAATCTCAGGATCTTCTATATTCTGCTCAGGGTTTAGACTCTGCTGCCCTCTAGTGGTCAGATGTGTGCAATGCAGAAATCTGTGATCCAGCATAGTCACATTTTATTTCATCTTTAAAGGTATAATAAGAAGGATTTTTCTTAGAAAAAACAATAGACTTTTACAAATATAATATAAATCATGACTTATGGTCATGATTTATATTATAAATACTTTCCTTGTTTTGTATAAGGTTATTGTTTTTTGTGCATTGTCCCAGGTACTCCGCCTTCCTCCCACACATGGGTCTGTATGTGACTGACTGAGTGAGTGAGTGACAGTACTTTCACAGCCATACAGAGAAAGAGTTGTGACATCGTAATGGTGGATCATGGAGCATATTGGACCTCCACTGATGCAACTGTCTATACAGCTCTGGATACTTTGTTAGGGGAGTAGGCGGGGCTGCTTCCCCCCTGCTTGTCCGCTGTCCTCACCTACGTCCGCAGAGCACACCTGCTTTCAAACACGTTGTCATCGGCCTCATAAGGACAGTTCTTGTAACATATTGCCCACAAAAGCGCACACTGACCTGATGCGGTCAGCCACATACTAGGTTTGGACCTAGTCTTGTTTCTCCTTTGTCAGATACACTCAAAGTAAATGACCCAGTAATATGTGATAAATATATCTGTTACAATTTCTTCATGAAATCAAAATCACATTTAATGCTGCAGCTGAAAACACCTCACCAGAGTGAGCGAAGAAGAGAGATTAAGAAGTGATCAAATTCTCAGCAAAACTAGTAAATAACTTTTTTTACTTTTTAGAACTGCAGTTAACCTCACCTGATGCTGATTTTTTTCTCATAGTTCCTCTTATTGTGTTTGTTTTGCTGTATTTGTTTTGTTTCTTTAGTTGTTTTTAATAATGTAAATTATGTTTTCCAGCAGAGAACCATGGCCTCGGACTTGGAGGTGCTGACTCGCATCCCAACCAGGTCACACTCGTCTGCAAACGGCCCCAAAGCATGCTGGAGGTCCCAGCTTGATGAAGCCAACAGGACATCATGCAGAAAGCAGAGATGAAATTCTGAGGGCCCCAAACTGAAAACCCTCCTCCTATGAGTCTATGGTCAAATGTATTGTTGAACCTTAAAGATATGGCCTGAAATCCCTCCAGATTTACACCACCCATTGACTGTATTGTTGATGATGAATGGGGAAGAAATTAAATGAGGATGATTTACATTTACAAGACCTACAACCTGTAATGCCATATCATGACCCCCAGAGGGAGACCACGCTATGAAGATGGTCGATGCTTGCAGAAAACGCCTGATCAGCTTAGTGAATAAGTCTGTCAAGTTCTGTAGTTGCTGAAAACAAAGGACTTCAGCACAGTATGAATACTAAGACAGAAATGCAACATTGGCTTTGACAATAAATCTCTATAACATGAACGTTTTCATGCAGAAAATGGAAAAGAGAAACATCTCAAACACACATCTTTTAGAGAAGCACACAGGAGTTTCACTAACAAAGAGAAACTCTGAATGGGACCAGACACAACTAAAAGAGTCTGAATGTATGCATGTGTTTTAAATCAGTACCATTTAAATTCAGATGTAACCACTGAACTGAAATGTGTATGTGTCTGAAAGATGGAGTGTGTCCTCTAAATACAAGAAGTTTGGAAATGGGAAAAGCATCGAGATGAAACTGAGAAAGCTGCATTATTCAAAACTGCATTAAAACAGATGAACTCATTGCACACCTCCTGCAGGGAACAATGAGGGGACCCACCCTCACTTAGCTACCTGTTTACACCTGGTATTAACATGTGATCACACGTAGACAGCTGTAAATACGTCTGAAGATCTTTGATGTTAACAACTCTGTGTTTCTACTTTAGATTTTGAAAGCAGAGCTTTAAGGGATAGTTTGAATTTTTGGACACTAAGTTGAAATACTTGCTCGTGGTGTAGTGGATGCAAAGCTATTAGCTTACTCACCGAGTCCAGTGGTCGGAGTTCTGTCTGGTTCTGAGTCTGAGTTAAGTCAAGTGCAAGTCCAGAGTTTAGAGTTGAATTAGTGAAACTATGAGTTAGATCACGTTCGTCACATGACTTACCTCGATCTTTTTATAGTGTCCTTGTTGTAATGTATTTAATCTGAAATAACAAACTTCAATCTGAACAGTAAAGCTGCTGGTCTGACAAGAAGCAGTCTGAGGTCTGAGGCCTCGAACGCATTCTCCCAGCTGCTCAAATCTCCTTTGTTAATTATCAATCCATTTATTATCTTACCGCTTATCCTGTTCAGGGTTGCGGGGGGGCTATCCCAGCTGTCATTTGGTGAAAGGCAGGGCTACACCTGGACTCAGTGCTCGTCAGTCATAGGGCTGACACCATAGACTGTATAAATAATGGACGTCGTCTCAGTGACGTCGGCCATTGGTTTCTGAAGAAGCGTTTTGAAGCCTGAATTTCGCCGTTGCTGGCGGTCACCATATTGGAAATGCCAGAGCCGGCTGATCCAGAGGCCGGCAAAGAGGCGGAGCGCAACCAAGCTAAAGCCTATGGCTGAGGACTATGGGCGGGCCTCATGAATCAGTCAGCTATGGCTATGAAGCTAGGCTATATGCTCCTTAGCGCAGCTAGCGGTTATTAGCCATATACTTTATAATAATAATGAATGAGCTAGTTTGACGTTGCCAGGAGGAGATTCTGTTAGTGACGGTGACTGACTGCAGGTGTCTATTTATCAGATTAAAGAACTAGTGGACTTGCCGCTTGCTCGCCCAGTGAGAGAGCAGAGGGTTGACACGTAACGGGAAACTTAAAATAACCGCTCTGCTCATCACTGCAGTCCACTGCAATCTCTCCGGGGAAAAGCTGACTTCTATTTACTGGCCGAGGATTAAATAAGTGTTTGATAAACACTGAACAGGCTAACAAGCAGCTAAAGCGAGCACAGTATACCTGCTACTCAGTGCTAACAATATTTCAATACAATAACACTAGCAATCAACTAACTGAAAAGCTGAAGCTCAGACTTCTTGCACAGCCATAAAGTTCCATAAATCCCACAGAGAGAGAGAGACAGATTATCTATCCAAAAATCCCCAAAAGGCTCCAACAACACAAACAGGTGAAGTTAAGCTCAGTGTCTGTGTGTCTGTGTTGACGTCTAGCAGACAGCCAGCACGATCCACCTGTCAATCGAGTGATCCGGCCTCTATGATTTAAGGCTTAATATAATTAAAACGGGTGTTATAAAAAAATTCACACCCGTACAGTTAAGCCGCTTTGCTGACATACAGAGACATACAACCTTTCACGCTCACATTCACACCTACGGGCAATTTAGAGTCTCTAATGAGCCTCGAGCATGTGGAGCTTTGGACTGTGGGAGGAAGCCGGAGTACCCGGAGGTAGCCCACGGATGCACGGGGAGAACATGCAGACTCCACACAGAAAGGCCCACTATGTCTGAACTGGGATTCAAACCTGGAACCTTCTAGCTCTGAGACAACAGCGCTAACCACTGCACCACCGTGCATGCCTTTGTTAATTATTTTTCAATGAAGTACATTTACCATAATCCATTAGCGCTTCCTGCAGGCCTGGAGCACTTTTCTGTCTGGTTTTCTGTTGCACTGTTTTTCTGGGTGTATTTTTGACCATGTATAGTTTCTGTATTTGCTGCATGTTTCTGTATTTCTCTTTGTTTCTGCTTTTTGAAGCATGTTTTTGTTGTTGTGTTTGTTTTAGATAGTGTTTGAATTTGCATGATTTCTAAATTTGCAGCATGTTTATCCAAACAGAAATCTTGCAGCGTTTTTTTCCCTTGTTAGCCAACGTACTCCCCTCTGAGCTCGGCCTGGACAAACTGTCAGTCAGCAGACGTAAATATCAGATTTTCCTGTTTCCATGTTGGTATTTACCAGTCTGCTGAGACCACATAAAAGGATCATACTTAATCTAAGGCAGCAGAGGAAATGAAAGCTTGTGTTCTCTCTGGATAATCCTATAGACCGCAGATCAGACAACAGAGCTCATCAACCTCTGCTGACACATGCATTAATACTGTCCACACTAACACTGAGGGAAATGGCACACACTGAGGGGGATCAAACTGAGGAACATAACACTGAATTTGGACCATACATATAATCAATCAACCCTCAATTAGAATAATAACAAAAGATGTGGTTTAATGAAAATAGACGGTCTGAATATGATACATCAAGTTTAGTCTCGTTACCTTCAGCTCGTGAGACATGACAAAGACTGGGAGGTACGCCTTTTTTAAACAGAATGTTTGTAAAAGTTTATATAGTGCTTACTAAAACAAAACAGCATGGAAATGTGGTCAAAATCCGTTTTCCTGGATGAAATTGCATCACCTCCGACCTCTGACCCAGCAGACTTTCAGGCTCTTTATGGAACATCACCTGACTTCATAAAGGAAATATGCTTCAGGTTTGGACTCAGAGTTTAAACCACATACTGCATCACAAAACTCTTAGTGTCTCATTATTCTGATTTATGCATTATCAACACAGACTGTATAAAAAGATGGCCGACATGACAGCTCCCTAAAAGTGAAGCCAAACCCTCTCTATCGCCCCCTGCTGACTGGCTGCAGTATAGCTCATAAAGCCCGCCTCCTCCATGTTAACAGATGGGACATGAGTCAAACTATAAAATCAAAATACACACCAAATACATGTTTCTCAAACATGGTTTCTGTCATTATAGTTAGTTCTTATCATGCTGATTTATGTCCAAGTGTTCATTTTTCTGACAAGTTTACTTTTCATTAGTTATTTGATGCTGTAAAAAGGGGGTGTGAGCTCATGATTGACAGCTCTGTTGACAAATCGGGCTCCTGCAGCATTCTGTTCGCAAGTAGCAGAGTAGAGTAGAGTAGTACTCTTGTTCAGAGTAGAGAGAACAAGAAGCTGTTCTGCTGCAGACTGAGTCCACCTGAGGGCTCCATTACGTCAAGGCCACAAGGTCAATGTGTGTATGGGTAGAGAAACGGGCGGGACGTTGTTACCTAAGCTCACTGATCTCTTCTGCATACACTCTGGCTCCAAATCACGTCACCAGCCCAAGATGGCAGCTCCCACCTCAGGGGTATTTTGGCTTCAAATAAGTACGAGAGGTCGTGGAGACATGTCATCCATCTTTACTTACAGTCATTGTTTAGCAATCAATCAATTTTTATTTATATAGAACTAAATCGTAACCAGAGTTATCTCATGACACTGTATAAACAGAGCAGGTCTAGAGCATACCCTTAAGCCCTTTTCCCACTTGTCAAAAAACCCACTAACACCTGTTTTTTTTGCTTAGTGGGAAAGGTTACAATCATCATCCAGCCCCGGGTCAAATGACTCTGCAGTAGACCCGGGTAATTATCTCCTCGGCTCCGATCGGCATTGATGGGAACACCAAACCCGTGTCAACACGCTAATCTCCGCCCCCTCTCCGGTGTGATGCTATGCTCCGTCCGTACCTTCTGTGACTCCTTGTCATCTCAGCTACAAATTCCATCTGTCTCCATCCGAGCAGCGCTCGAACATCGTTCCAAATTTGTCATCACCGAGTTTGATGAACAGACTGAATGAGTAATAGATACAATAAAGACCTAACCACCGTAACACCTTCACTGTTTACTGACCCAGTGACGCAGCAGAAAAGAGACCGACAGGAGTATACTCCACTGGCAATGGGAAAAGAGACAATCGGCATCTATAAGCAGGTTTTCCGGTGTCTGAAAAACCTGCGTCAACACACTAAATTTAGGTGGGAAAGGGGGTTTATCTACAGCAGGGGTCTCCAACCCTGCTCCTGGAGAGCTACCATCCTGCATGTTTTATGTTTCTCCGGACTCTAACACACCTGATTCGAATGATCTGCTCGTTATCAACCAACTGCAGCATCTCAGGGGATTGATAATGAGCAAAACATTCGAATCAGGTGTGTTAGAGTGCGGAGAAACTTAAAACATGCAGGAAGGTAGCTCTCCAGGAGCAGGGTTGGAGACCCCTGATCTACAGAGACCACCATGAGATAGAAACACTTCCTTTCACAGGCAGAAACCTCGAGCAGAACCAGACTGAACACACAACCTAAGAGACTTTAGGGTGCGACACTTTGACAATTGACAAAAATGACAATTTTTTTCCTTTCCATTTCCTTTTTCAGCTGGCCCTTTTTTAACTTCTGATTCATCAGTTTCGAAGAGAAAATTAATCAAATAAGAGCGAGCTTACCCTGACTGTTTCACTACAATCATTGCTGGATATTATTAATATGTGGTCTACTGAAGAAGTGTTTGAGAGTAGGAAAAGTGAGGACTAAAAAGCAGTTGGCAGAACTCCAGCTGCAGCACAGTGAGAGAGAAAATCAGATCATGATGATGGAGTGAATAACAATGACCTGCCTGCTCACTCACAGTTCACACAGTAACTCACCCTGGATTACTCACTGTTACATCACTCCCTTTACATATCGATAATTGGTTATGTGCTTTATTGTATGTCATCACTGCAAATGTATCAACTCTTATTGTGAAAATCTACCATACTGTTCACCACCAGCATTGTGCAATCTGACCCCCTGCGTGATTCACCTGAGCGAAGAACTCAAAGGTTCATCCTCCCCTCCTGATCATCATCATCATTTAGCACATGATGGATAAAGGAGATGCTTCCCTCCCCTGACCTGCACAGCTGTCCGCTTCTACCTTCGCATGCTGAGCTGAAGGTCTCTCACCAGGCGGAAACAACGTGCAGTCCGTTCCTGCTCAGACTCCACCGCGCGCACGGACAGCAAATCCGAGCCATCTGACGCGGAGGATTTGTAGGTTTAGGAGAAAATGCTTCGCCCCCTCCTCTGTGAGATTAAAAACCGTGGCATCCACGCAGCCTATAGATTCTCACCATGTTTACAGCGCGAGGCGGAATGTGCGTCCTGTGCGGGGAAAGGTGTGGGAGTAACCTTCAGTTTTGAGAGTTTTGGAGAGGTCAGGGGACGGTGGACACCATGCACACGGATGTGGTGCTGCTCAGCCTGCTGGTCTGGATGGTCGGTGCGTCCGGGCAGCTGCGTCCGAGAGGCGAAACCCTGCAGCCACAGAGGCTCGTCAGGTGAGTTCACCGTGATAGAAAAGCGGGATGATGTCCGTGCGTAAATACGCGCGAGGATGAACAATTGAATCATTTTAAGTTAATTAAATCGATCTTAGACGTATTTCTTTTATTAAAACAGGGTAAGTCCTGCAATAGAGTCATCTCTAAAAACAGGTAGAAGTGATTTTAAAAAAGCTCCACGAAAATGGAGTTGGTTATTCCAGAAAGGTCAAAAATAATCAGATCTGCGTTTGGAAAAACTACGACATAATGAAAGGGTCAATACAAGATTAAACTACCGAGCTTGGGTGTTGGTTCTTCACACTGAAAAACAGGTTTGACAGTTGAAGAAACAATCTTTACTCAAGGTCCACTTACAGGAACTTTCCATCATATCACACGGAGAGAGTTATAACTGCTACGAGTTCTTTTTTTCCTTCTGATTTATCTCCAATAAAACAGTATATTATTGTTGAACACTGAAGAGAGCCGTGAGCCAAAGTAGGCCGGACTCTTCTGTCTCATGTCCATGCTCGGTGATGGAAGAAGCACATGACACTGCTGCATTTGGAGGTAAATCTGCTGGGCTTCTGTTCTGTTATGATGATGTAATGTTTGTATTAATCTGATTACAGTGAGCATCAGTTAAATAATGGTCACATATCTGCAAGTAATGAAAACATCTACAATAAGCACAAAATATATCGTAGATGTTTTAGACAGCTGAAATGATCCACCATGGGGATAAAGTTAGCTGTCGATCTAGCTTAGTTAATTAAATTACTACATCGTTATTTGTCAGTATAACTTATCAGTGTACATCCATAACACACTGTTTTATATATTATTATACAACCATATATCATGAATCATATATATATATACATAATCATATACACAAGGTCTCCATACAAAACTCATTCCAATCAATCAATCAATAAGACTTATTTGTATAGCACTTTTCATACATGCACAAGGCTCAATAAAAACAGGAACTGGTGAAACTGAGGAAACACTATCATGAATTCATAATGAGGAAACACTGGAAGTACAATGTCTTAAAATGTTGAGACTCAAAATAGCAAAAAATGGAGAACACGAATAAGACCAAAAGGTTATCCATAAAATAAACTTGAATAAGATCATAAAACACTAAATGAGATGATAAAATGTCCCCAAATGTCCCCAAATATTCCAGCTCTGATCTGAAACTGCAGCTCAGTCTCAGGTTCAGATGAAAAGCATGAAACGAAGAGCATTTAACATAGAATCATGAACATGGACTGGTGCTTCCTTTTATGTGTAAGTTAGCATTCATTTTAACACTTAATTATTTTAAAAACAAGGTAATTCAATATAAATTCATACCATGCCCCCCAAAATGGAAGACCTTTTGTATCAATCAGCATGATAGCGTTACACTGTAGAGGATCTCTGTCTCTCTCTGTCTCGCTCTCTGTCTGTCTCTCTCTCTCCCTATGAGATTGCTGCTAGTTTCCCATTTAAAATCAGAAGTCAGTTTTTGTTAGTGTATAACTAAATTATGATCTCTTCTTCAACCTAACGGAGTAGTTTTGGTCCATAAAACCGAGCAAAAAACTGCTGCTGTTGGTTATTTTTAGGCATCAAAACTGATTATGTTCACAAGATAGATCTACAGCTCTGGAAAAATGACAACTGCAAAAATATGTTTTTCTCTGCTTCTACTATTTATAGGTTTGTGTTTGTGTGAAATTTTGTTTAACAACATTTCTCCTGCTTCCAAATAAAATATTCTCATTGAGGTCTTTAAGTTGCAGAAAATGACGACAGGTTAAGAAAACCAAAAGATGTTTTTCAGAGCTCGAACAATGCAAAGAAAACAAGTTCATGTTCATGTTTAAACAACAGAATACTAATATTATAATTCATATAATTTAAAAAAAGAGTTCAGGGATCCATGTTTGGTGGAATAACATGGTTTTTAATTATAGCATGCATGCTCTCCACCAATCTTTCACAGTGCTGCTGGGTGACGTTAGGCCGCTCTTGGAGCAGCTCGTCTTTGTTTGATGGCTTGTGACCATCCATCTTCCTCTTGATCACAGTCAGGAGGTTTTCAATGTTCATATCTGGATTGGGCTGGCCATGACATGAAGAGAGAGATGCTGATTTAAGGAACATTTGGAGTGGGCTCTCATTCTTATGGATTTTCGCCTTCATTAGATTGGACAATCTCGATTCCCATCGGCTACAGTCTGAGACGATACAGCCTCTGGAGACACCGGTGAACGTGTCGGGCGGTAAGCGATAAACGACTTCCCGCCAAGACTTCCTTTTCTGCGTGCTGCATTGTTACAGAAAGAGAAACCGTTCTCTTGTGATTTACTTGTTATTAACGGGTCTTACCTTTGCCCAAAAAACGTTTAAAATGCTTGTTTGTTGAACGGAGGTTGGATCGATCTGATGCATTCGAGGAAGTCAGGAAATCTGAACGCTGAACGGCTTTCGTGACAAAGCGTCAAGGGAATTCACCTCAAGTTAAATGTTAGATCTAGAGCAGATTGTTAGCTGTTAGCATGTAGATGTCTGTTTATAGAGATTAATAAGAAGCTAAATTGTCGTCAGATCACGCTGATGGGAGTCAGGATGGCATAACGCCGGATTATGTTCCGCCTGCTTTTGATCTCCTCACGGACTGTTTTTCCTGCATACGCCGCAGCCTGCTGATACGTGATTGATACGCTTGTAGTCAATATTACTCGGACTACAGGTGTAGTTCAAACAGAACACTTGCTTTCCCAGAAGGCCACGTCCCTGCCTACAGATTCTACATTTCTATGTAGAATCTGTAAATAGAGATTATTAGATAGGACAGCTGAAGAGAGACAGGAAAGATTGAGGGGGAAAGAGTTTTGACACTTGCTTTCGCAGTGTAAACGTTTGTTTCCCATGCCAATAAAGCTCCTTTGAATTGAATTGAATTGAATTGGAAGACAGTGGGGGATGACATGCACCAAAAGATCGTCAGACCGGCAGTCGATCAGTGCAGCGAGGACTGTACATGGGGTGTCTGCTCCACCAACTGAGCTAACTAGCTTCCAGAGCTGTATATCAGTATATGATAAATCAGGGGAAACATAAAAGACATAAGTTAAGTCATATAATGTACATACCTAAAATCGACTTATGGTCAGTGTTATTGTTTTTGCTGAAACCATCAGCATGACCGAACAAAACAAGAAAAGGTTTCAGGTTGGTCAAAATTAAGCTCCACATTTTTTTTAGGTTCAGAAGAAAGGGCTGTGTTTGGTTAAAATATGGTGCATCCTGAAAATTATAAAAGAAGGAACTCACTTTACATACGTAGCATATTTTGTACCAGTTAAAAGTATAAATAGATTTTCCATGATCGGATGAAACAAACATCCCCACTGAGTTTCTGGCTCTTCAGACTGTCACCTGAAGTCCTTAAAGGTTTCGTGTTTTACACTTCCTGTTGTAATGACATGAAGAGAAAGAAGGACATTTGTATTAATGTGAGACCGGGCTGGAAATCACATCCAATGATTGGAGAGACATAGCACCAACTTCCAGTCCAACAACAATGTCACCAGCAGATCCAGTGCTGACTTTTTGGACCCCACGTCAGTGACTCGACCCGCTCACTGCGAGCTGGAATCGGACCGGGCCCTCCGACCTGCTTTGTGATCACAGCTCTGTTTTTAGCTGACAGCAGCAAAAGGTGACACGTGTGGCTGTTTAGAAAATCACTTACTGTGATTACATCACCACTAATCTAAGTGTGTTAATGCTCTCTGAATTATTGCTATTGTTGTGGCTTTAGGAAGGTCAGGCAGGTGGAAGGACGGGCAGATATGAGCTGTTGTTTTTAGTGAAGCACAAACATTACACGTGTTAAATGTGTTGTATGTAGACTGTTATATATATATATGTTATATTCTCTCTCTGCAGTGCATCTGTTCAAAGGGACAGTTTGGATTTAAGAAGACTAGGAGAGATCCGTGGTTATTGCTGGATAACGTACCATAACAGTGATCCTTAAAGGGTAGTTTTGTTGCGGGGGGTCTCATACAAGTGGGATTGTATGAGATGCTTATCAATAGTAAGTGTGCTGCATACAGTGGATGCCGGACAGCACGGCCCCGGAGTGCCGGCATGGAAGCTAGGCTACATCCCGCTGCAGTTAGGGTCAATTCCGCACGTCTTTTATCCACTTAGTATAAATATGTCTCACCTAAAACTCAATAGTGGTATTGATTGTACACTATATATTTCACCAAGTTTCACTTTTCAGTAAGAACACCTCTTTATTCGGCACTACTTTGTGTGGACCACAACACATACGTGTTACTACACCTGCAGTGTGCGGGGTCGGATCAGCTGTTCAGCGGTTTGTAGAAGAGACAACAAACTAAAGAAAACACAATATTATGGAAACGACAAAGTGGCGTTCATGATGAGGACCAGAGGACATTGTTGTCCTTCATGTGTGAAGTGTTTTATGCCGTATGTCGCTGTGTGTGTCAGAACGTGCAGCGGCTAGCACAGACTGAAATCAAACTTCACTTTTCTAAAGATATCACCGTTGGTGCTTGATTGTTTTTTTTCCAGACTGTTGAAACAAAAAGTGTCCTGATTACCTGATAGATTACATGTGGAATTGACCGTATCTGACTCATTTTTGAATTTGGGACAATTTAATCTCAAGAATCCATCTTTTCAGATCAGGTTCACAGAGGACCGAAGAAGTCAAAGTAAAACTGGGGCTCATACTTTGAAACAAATAAAACTGAACAGGTCAAAACATGGCCCTAATGTCTCTGTCTTGAGTAATTTATTACATTGAATAAAATCAGGAGTTGAATAAACATCCCATTCACACAGTATGTTGTGACATAGTCCCTAATATATAATCTATAGAACTGTGTACATGGACGTGTAGTCCCATTTTTTCCACCCCGTCCGTCAGCACAACTTTCAAACAAATTAATTTGAATTTGAAGGACATTTTGTGCCTGTAACAAAAAAAACAGTCAGTCAGTCAGCATGACCGCATTTCAGGTGGTGGCACGAATAACGTGTCCAGAAACCTCTTTGTGTTCACCCAGGGGAGCACGACCACAGCTGGTGTGCTGTGTGAAACCAGGTGTCTGTGTTTGTTCATCTCTTACTTTAGTCCAAAATATGATCATTACCTAAACCACGCACAGTGGTTTTTGTGCTTAAACTTGGCAAGAAACAGTTGCTGTTGGTGTTTGTGCACCAGAACAACCTGGTTATGTTTTTTAATAAAAGGTTGTAGTCTTGGGTACAGCACGTCAAGGAAAATGTGAAAGACAGAAGTTCAGTCGTGTTATGTTTGAACAGAAAGTCGAATTATGTTAGTTAAGATAAAAAAACAGGGTTTTTTTGGTGAAAGTCTTGTGTTTTTTCAAAGTTTTGAAATTGAGTAAACTGATTTATACCGAAATGCTGCCTGTACATTTCTAGTGTCCTGTGCTGTCCTTTCAAGCTGTGTTATTGTAAATACTCATTCACCAAGAATGAATTGTGGCCCCTGATAGCTCCATAAATTGCGCATCACTTGCTCCGTCTCAAGATCTGATTCACAAATTGCACAAACGCGCCCCTAAAGTTTAGCAGATCCGTGCAGTTTGCTGTTGCTTTGTGTCTGATTGTGGAGAGAAGCTGTCTGCAGCTCCACTTGCTGCTGCGCTCTCAGGCAGTAACTGAGCTCCACACTGACGGAGTTCAACTCCACGCACAGATCGATGATGAGCAGGGAGAGGAGGGGGCAGCTCTTTAACTGTTTATTGTGAAGTCCAGACTCGACAGGTGTTTACTAGTTTCACTCTCTGTAACGCAGCTTCATTTTTTAAACGAGTGCGCAACAGCAGCTCGTCCATATAATAATCCCCATCATGCGTAACGGCTCCAGACTGGCTCCACACATGTTGACAGAGTGTGCCCATGTGCGGGGATTGAGCCTCGCACAGCCCCGGACAGATTGATCTCCAGATTATAATAATAAAAGCAAAATATTATTTACAGTCATTTAAATCTTTTTTTTGATCACACATAAGGTGGACTTGTCTTCATAATCAGCGTAAACTCAGAGCGTGACAGCTCTTATAATACTGCGCCACAGTTCCCACCAGCTCTCTGGAGACGGTAATATTTTCTCTCTACCTGCGCGGTGCTGTTAGCGCTGCTGTTTACGAATTAGGTGAGTTTTGCCACGAGGCTCATTTACATAGAAAAGGGCTAAATTTGCCTGAATGTGCATAATGACTCATTTAAATACAAGCAGCGCCGGAGCACAGAGACGCTGTTTGCTCTGCGGTGCACTTTGGGGTGCATTCAACCCTCTGCTGAATGAGGCAATTTTGAGTCTTCTTTTGTTATTTGCACAGGTTTTGCTGGTGCAGAAGCCGCACAATCCCTGGATTAATTAGGCCCTCAGTGTCCTCAAGTCAACTCAATTTCAGGGTCAAAGGCCAAAAAGTGTTCCAGCAGCTCAGCAGCTCTTTGACCTCTGACCTTCACACTTAATCATTTCTCAGTAGTACTCAGTACTCATTTCTCAGTAGTACTCAGTACTCATTTCTCAGTAGTACTCAGTACTCATCTCCAGCTGATAAGTGAAGGTAAAAGCACAATCACTGCAGCTAAGAACACATGAGGTTCAAATGAGGTAAACTTTCCCAGTAACATCTGTCCATGGTGTGAACGCTCTCTTTACAGAGCCAACTAGGACTTCTCTGGATTACAACAAATGACATGCTGTTGTTGTTACTTACTGAGGTGCATTTTTAATGGTGCCTTTGGTCAGTGGAGTTGAGATGGTTAAAATAATATTAAAGAGTAGACCATTAAGCACTGGTGAGTGTGGTTTCCTCTGGATGAAGTAGTGCCTAAAAACCTCCAGTAGGGGGCGACTCCACTGGTTGCATACAGAAGTGTGATTCTATAGAAGTCTATGAGAAAATGGTCCAACTTCTCTCTTGATTTATTCCCTCAGTAAACATGTTCCTAACGAGTGTATGGTCTCAATCTCTAGTTTCAAGTCCTCTTCAACACAGTATGATGTTCATTTAGTCAGTGATGCTCCATTTAGAGTCACAGAGACCATAAGGCAGGGGAGGGTTTAGGGCGGGGCTACCTGTGATTGATAGTTTGCTATGACATCGACCAGAAAAATGTCTTGTTCAGTGTTTGGTTGTACTAAAAGACACTATGAGGAGTGGGCTCCTTTTTTCTGAGTACATTTTGCTGAAAAAGATGAGCGTCTTACAGTTACCATAAATTAGGGGTGCACCTGACTAACCGAGCTAGTGCTAACATTCATAACTAAGTTTGCCGACCCCTCACTCCTCTTCAGCTGCAGCCTAAAATTCCAATACGGTCACTTCTGCTTCCAAAAATGCCAAGATGGCAACGGACAAAATGCAAAACTTAAACATTGAAAACAGCAGTCCGAAGAGAGAAAAGAGTGTATCCATTGAAAGAGGCTGAATAGGACTATTACATGAGTCTCGTCCCTGGTGTTTCTCAGACACTTGACGTCATATCTTTAGAAAACACTTGCAGGATTTCTCACTCCTTTTACAACCCCCCGCTGTGCAGAGCTCACTGCCTAAGGTAGCTCAGTGAAGGGGGATGACAACTCAGCAGGCAGTCTTTGTCATGACATTCTGTCAGTGCATGCTTATAAAATTATATTATATGTTATCTAACGTCCCATAGGCGTGTGGAGAGAGAGCAGATTATGCTGTTTCCTGAGGCTTATTTAAAGCACCCCCTGCTGTCCTGCCTTCATCACTCAGTCCTACATGAACAGACTCATACCTGGAATGAGCTTGTTTTTCCCTCTTTTGCTGAAGGTGCAGGTTTTAAGCTGTTTATGTAACAAATGAGAATATTAGCTAATAACTATTGATATGCCCCGAAAGGATAATTTCAGTGTTTGTGAATCTGGGCCATACTTTTAAGTAACTAAAGTTTTGTAACTGCTCCAGTAGATGTCTTCCGCCTGCAGCAGTGAAACAGGCTGTATTGGCTGCAACATAATCCTTCATCGATCAAAGAGCGTCCAATAAAAGTTCAGATTGTTCTTCTAAGTGTCTGACAGCGTTACAGAAAGGATCCCTACAGAGATAGACCTTTTTGTTACAGAGGAAGATGATTTTTTGGCTGACCGCCGGGTCAGCTCTACACATGGGTCTGTATGTGACTGAGTAATGGTGCATTCCATTTACCTCGGAAGTCGGAAATTCGGAACTGGGAATGACGTCACACCCGAGTTGACCGCATTCCAGTACAACAAGTCGGAAAACCAAGTTGGACGCCTCCAGTAAAACAGTTATTGTGCTTGCTCTCTTGGAATACAGACAACTACAGAACAAACATGAGGTCAACAACATGTCCACAGATAGAAGTTGGACAGTACTGTGTGTACGACTGAGTCAATGAGACACAAATAATACAGAAGGGCTAATAAACTGAAGCTATATGCGCAGATAGCTCTAGCCATTGGAATTTTGTGCATACAAACACCATAACAACATGTCCACAGACAGAAGTTGGACAGTACTGTGTGTACAGCTGATTTAGTGAGACACAAATAAGACAGAAGTGATAATAAACAGTTAATACTACAGCTTTCAATTACTGTTGTTGCACAGAGATTAGGAATCGGGGGTTGGTGAGGTCCTCCGACTTTACGAGTCGGAAATCCGACCTCAGGAGTGTTAGAGTTGAAATTTCCGACTGGGTGTTGGTCTGAGGTGTTGGTCTGAGGTTAACGTTCACAGGTATGGAAACTTCAATGACTGTAGTGATTGTTTTAGTCACGCCTCCTCTTGCTGTTCCTCCTCTACTCTGCTAATCCAGAACTGAGCGGCTGCAGGAGTCGTATTTGTCAACAGAGACTTAGACTTAGACTTAGACTCAACTTTATTGATCCCTTTGGGATGACTCCCTCTGGGAAATTCAGTCTCCAGCAGCTTATACAGTACAATACAATAGGAAAGAATCAGCACACAGAGGGTAAAAAATAAAGATCAAAATATATATATCTATCGATATATATATATATATATAAAAAAGTACAAAATTAGATAACAAACAGAGCTGTCAATCATCTTTTTACAGCATCAAATAACTAATAAAAACTAAACTTGTCAGAAAAATGAACACTTGGACGTAAATCAGCATGATAAGAACTAACTATAATGACAGAAACCATGTTTGAGAAAAATGTATTTGACGTGTATTTTGATTTTATAGTTTGACTCATGTCCCATCTGTTAACATCGAGGAGGCGGGCTTTATGACCTATACTGCAGCCAGTCAGCAGGGGGCGATAGAGAGGGTTTGTCTTCCCTTTTAGGGAGCTGTCATGTCGGTCATCTTTTTATACAGTCTTTGATTAAAACCGCGCACGGCTAGCGGTAAAAATAGGCGAGCCTCCTATTCTCTACATTTTTGACCCATGAGTCGAGCCAGATATGCGAGTATCACACCAGCATTGTGAAGACTCATCTGTTTTCATGCTGCCGTCACGCACACCCCAAAAACTTTTAGGATTTGGCTGAGACAAGAAAAGGCTGTTTCTCGGATCGAATGGCCCAGTTATGTCAGAGAGAAATAGTCCTTCCAACACTATCTAACACTGTTGTGTTTTCTCCTTTCAGGTCAAAAAGAGAAATGCCTCTGACAGAGGGATCCAGCCGCAGGATTGGCAGGTATGACCTGTGTGTGGTTTTTTGGTATAATTAGAGTGATAACGGTGGCTAGACAGGAGAATCTTGTAGTGGAGATTAAAGCAGCATGATGGGATTTAGAGGCACATGGTCAACAATTTAATCACACTATTGTTTGCAGCAGCTTCCGTGTATTTTACTAAGCCCAATATAATCCATTCTTATCCTTCAGAATTAGGAAGTTCATAAGATTATTCCCCTGGGCTGCTTTAAACCAACACGATGACAACAAGATTTAATGCACAAAAATGAAAAACTTATTATCAGTTAACATGACCTGTTGTTGAAAAGCATAACTGATTTGGATGGGGATTGGAATGAAATACCTTTAGACAACAGCTAACCTTAACATTAAACCATTTCTGTTGTTACCTGATAGTTACCTGGCAGGATAGGACAGGAAAGGCGATAGGAAGGGTTAATGCACAATCACATGCCGAATGGAGAAGAAGCGAGATCTAAGTAACCTGAAGGATGTTTGTTGCCAGCACACCACGCCAGATCTTCCCGATTATCACACACATGTCCCTTTAGTTTACAGCAAACATAGAGGGTGTAGAGGATATTCATGATGATGATGATGATGATGATGATGATGACTATATTGATCTTTTTGACGTTGTTGATGATGATGCTGATGCCCTGTGCACTGCCTGTCAGCACCAGTGTCTGATCGCACTTGAAGCTGTTTGTTGGCTCTCACTGACTTTGTTCCCTCCTGTCTTGATTGTTGCTTGTGTTGTATTAACTCTCAGATGTACGTCGCTTTGGACAAAAGCGTCTGCTAAATGAAATTGTGACATGTACCCAGTGTGTCTTGATGTCTTCTGGGTAGTGTCTGGGCAGTTCTGCACTGAGATCAGCCTGGTGCTTTTTGTTGAAAGGTGGTTTCACTCAACTGTTCAATGGAGAGATTAGGCAGGCTCTGTCTTTTCTGCACCCATCTTTTCCTCGTAAGACAAATGGACAGAGAATGAGGTGATGGTCTGTCGAGCAGTCATCAGCACTGGTCATTGCACTGATGTTGAGTACATCATGGCAGTCTTTGGAGTAGACGCTTACATGGTCATAGTCTTTTTTGGTGTTAAAAGTGTGTTGGTGATCAGGTTGTGTTATACGCACTTTGTTAGAAGTAGTTTGCTGTTGGAGTTTTCCACCTCTTTCTTTCCCTATGGTGCCTCTCCACAGATTGTACTTTGGTCCAACCGTGGCGTTGAAATCTCCAAGCAGAATTAGCTTGTCCTCCTTCGGGGCTTTAATCAGAATGTTGTCCAGGTTTGCATAGAAGGCCTCCTTAACATCATCCTGGAGCATACGCACTAATTATGGTGGTCTTTTTCCTGCAGGCATACTAGGCGTTCATTGATGGCTGGTAGTTCCTTTCCTTGGCTCCATTGAGGTGTCCTTGAGCAAGGCACCCAATCCCTAACTGCTCGGGGTGCATGTCCATGTTCAGCCCCCTCACTCTGACATCTCTTCATTAATGCATGTACATTTAATAAAGTATACCTTCTTCTTCTTCTAAACGGTGCAGTTCCCTTTTGAAAGGACACCTGCGTGGCATCTTTTTTAAAGTGGAGAGGCTGATACGCCTGCAGCCACCATATGGTACTTGGCACGTTCCAATGGCATGAGTCCATGACAATTTGGGACCACCCTCTGTCGTAGCCTTTGTCTACCTTTGCTGCCATGGCTATCGCCATCTTTCGCCAGTTCTACTGTTGAGGTGTTGGTTGAATTGCACTTTCTCTGGAACCTCCCCCTCAACCTTACCACAATGGGTGGGTTTGTTGTTCTGGCATCAAAGAGTCCTCACACTCAGTTGGTTTGTTGTATCCAAATGAAAGGGATTACATTTAATTGAAGCTGCCACAATACAGGATGAGTGCCTGCTGTACATTTTGTATAAAGACTGAATCATTTTGGAGACACAGAGTTAAAGTTTTCATTTAGTTCTTGTACAGAGGGTTTGATAGATGAAACTTGGTGCACAAATTAAGGAATTCGAGTGGATCAGAAATAAACTCCCTAATGTCCCTTAGCCCCATGTTGAAGAGGAGTCCAGACGTCACGAAAGCCTCAGGAACAAAGTCGGAGCAGCTGCTGAGGATAGACGACCACGACTTCACAATGAGGCCGGGGTTTGGAGGTAAGGAGGGTCTTCTTTCAGAACTAAACAGAGCAGACTGTGATCCCAAAGTTTTAATTCAGTGTCCAGACGAGTCATTAGCCACATCTGCTCGTTCACCCCAACTACCCTTCTCATCCTATCTATGCTGTCCTCTAATTGTGGGAGGTGGGAGAGTCCAGCTCTGGCTCATACAGATGACATAACAGGGTGGGATTAAGTCTGAGCCCCTCTGCTGTGGGCCTGTGATTAATTATTTCCAAGCAGCTACAGTCTGCAGCTTTAGGTTTCAATAACTTCAATCTGAATCTGCGCACATTAGAAGCTCAAAGCTCGAAGCTTAAAGCCTGAATCTGCGTGCTTTTTAAAGTCACACACATTTATTATTCTGTAAGGACAAAACCTCACATGGACTTCTTGAAAAGCCTTTTCTCTTTATTGTCTTTATGTCTGCATTTTCAGCTGGGATGAGCTCTGTGTAGCTACCTGCCCGGCAGAGAGATAAAGGGAACAAGAGGCTGGTGAAGGATATCAAACATCTGAAGGATAGAAACTCACATTTTTCAGGATATTATGGACTTTGGGTTTACTTGGTTTAGGTTAGGGAAAGATTGTCATTCGGGGTATAAAACAACTTTATCCCCTTTCTTACTGGTCAAAAAACCCGCTGACACCCGGCTTTTTTGCTTAGTGGGAAAGGTTACAATCGTCATTCAGACATGGGTCAAATGACTCGGCTCCGATGGGAACACAAAACCCGTGTAAACACGCTAATCTCCGCCCCCTCTCCAGCGCGATGATATGCTCTGTCTGTAACTTCTTCGACTCCTTGTCATCTCAGCTACAAATTTCGTTCGTCTCTGTCCGAGCAGCGCTCAAACATCGTTCCAAATTTGTCTGTGCCGAGTCTGATAAACAGACTGAATGTGTAATAGATACAATAAAGAGCTAACCACCGTAACATCTTCACTGTTTACTAACCCTGTCTCTGCCGCGTTTGTGTCGTCAGACAGCAACGCAGAACAAAAGAGACCGACAGGAGTATACTTCACGGCAATGGGAAAAGCGATACAAGCTATCTATCTATCTATAAGCGGGTCTTCCTGGGTCTGACAAACCTGTGTCAACGCACTTATTTTGGTGGGAAAGGGGTATAAGTTAAGGTTAGGGAGGACACTTTTGGTGTCATATGGTGTCACACTTCCTGTCTCCTTTTGGCTTCATATATTTAAGTCTCACTATTTTCTTCTTTGCTCATGAGAACAGTGACAATATTCATAAGATGCATTTCAAACCTGTTTGTAGCAAACCCTGTATAAATGAGGTTTGATGTTGCCTCTGAAAAGGTAAACCGCAGCCAGCATACTTTTTATTGTCCAGCAGGGGGCGACTCCAAAAGAAGTGTGATTCTACAGAAGTCTATGAGAAAATGGTCCTACTTCTCTCTTGATTCATTCCCTCAATAAACATTTTCCTAATGAGTTTATGGTCTCAATCTCTAGTTTCATGATGTTTAGTCAATTATGCTCCCATTTAGAGTCACAGAGACCATAAAGCAGGGGAGGATTAAATGTGGGGGTTGTTTGTGATTGAGAAGTCATTACCAAGCTGCCCTGTTAACCAGAATGTTAATGAGCAATGCCTATCCATCCTCATGAACATATGATGTCACTTCTGCCTCCAATAAATTAGATGGTGAGGTTTCAAATTGGTCAGTGTACAGACTAATGGATGATGTCATGGTGGCAACATCCACTTACAGTCTATAGTGTACAAGCAAAAGAACATTTTAATGATATAATATTGTAAATCTTTTCTAATTCATCAGGTGAATTCAAAAAATGTTCTATGATTGTGTCATCTTCCATGTTGAAAATGTAGAGATTGAAAGCCCTGTTAAAAAACAGCCTGCCCTTTAAAGTCAGTTGGGATTAGAGTGCTCACTCCGCTGGCTCTGTGCCATTTGTTTTAGAGAAGTCTACACCGCTCTGCTTTTACGGAGATTTAGATGAAAAAGAGACGATTTCATTGTTAGGAGAAATAGGAGTCACAACCTCTAAACAAACACCTATAATCCAGGCAGTTTCTACAGATGCACACTTACCCTTCACTGCTTTGTTCTTGCACTCAAGTCAACACTGCATAAATTACAGTTATGCTGCATGTTTTCCAGGGCCTGCAGTCCCAGTGGGAGTGGATGTTCAGGTGGAGAGTTTGGATGCGATTTCAGAGGTCGATATGGTACGTCTGGACTGGAAGATAATATATCTTTGGGGTAAGTTGAGATAGAACTATAACAGATGTGTCTTTCTTTGTTAAAGGACTTCACCATGACCCTGTATCTGAGGCACTACTGGAAAGATGAGCGTCTGTCCTTCAGAAGCAACAAGAACCAGAGCATGACCTTCGACGGCCGCCTGGTGAAGAAGATCTGGGTCCCTGACATGTTTTTTGTCCACTCGAAGAAGTCCTTCACCCATGACACCACCACCGACAATGTCATGCTGAGAGTTTACCCGGATGGCAAAGTCCTCTACAGCCTCAGGTGAGCCCGCCTGTCAGCAGGACCGAACACTGAACACAAGTGAAACTTAAGACAGCAGAAATTTTCCATAGGAACTAGGAACCTTTTGAGGATGTTTCAATAGCAGGAACCAGGGTCTAAATTTAGTTAAGGGGTAGTTGATGTGCCCCCTGAAAAGTCCCTGCTCAGGGGGTAGTACTTTCCAAAGGCCTGGGAACATTCAGGGCGGGGCCTGCAGTGCAGATCGTTTCTGATTGGTCGAGTACTCGCAGCATTTTATTTCACCCACCATGTTTAAAAGACATTAATTCAATGAATCCATTTGCAGTGCAATGAAGCACAATCAAAACAGCACAAGTTGAATCTCCTCCATGCTAACAGGCTAACTGTAGTGTCGCACAAATGATACCGGCCCGTTCGAGGCATTTTATGGCTTCACCTTTGTTGTATGGCCTTCTTCTTCTTCTTCTTCTTACCGCCACCTACTGGACTGGTGGTGTAGTGCAGTTACTTTTATTGTCTCTCCATACGTCATTACTTTGATTTTTGTCCAAATGCAACAGCAGAAACTATATTTACCTTGCTTTTTTCCTTTAGTACAAGAAACAAGTACTACTTAGTCAGTGGGGCAGGTTATGATGTTAGTGGGTGTTCAGGGATGTAATTACCATCGGCTGTCCCGCCAAGACAAAGTGGCACCAGCTGTCACAGTTCAAGATGTGTATTTAAGGGGATAGAGTTATGCCAATTACGAGCGCTAATACCCCCGAGCAGGACCTTATAATTTTGGTGAGCGATAGGAGGCTCTGAGCCGAGATAGTTGAATTTGTAATCCACATGACAGAGCCTGGCAGAGATTAACAGCTGGCCATCTGCCTCCTGTTCAGACCACTGGAACACGGTGCTGCCTTCATGACGGACTGAACAAACAAAATTCAACTGATGAGGTCAACATCAACCAATCTGCTTTCAGCAGCATTCACTGACTGATATGAAATGGCTAAATGTTAGCTCTGATGGTGATGGAGTGAAAGGTGATTCATGCAGGGGCCCGATGATGGTCCAATAAATCCTCTCAAAAATAAAAAACAAAGTCTGTTACGTTGTTGAGACTCCCCTGGATCCTGATTTTAATGTTGACTTTTGTACTTTGCTACCTTGTAGATGATAATTGTGTGCATAAGTAATTGTAAATAGTAGATGTAATGATGCACACTCATCACATGACCTGGTTTAATCTGGCTGTGGAGATTTCCCAGACTCAGGCAGATTGGCGGTTGAGGATGACAGTTTGCAGACCGGCCTGCAGACCGCGTGGTCGCCTCTCGTCCTGTGAGCTGGATTATGTTTTTTCATTTATCATCTCCGTGCTGGAAACCAAATCTCCACTGAAGCCCCTGACCATCACGATATCTGCCTGAGAGTACGGAGGGTCATGCTCTGCTGAAGGTTACACATGCATTATGAGCCTATAATGAAACGTCATTGGATATTATGTCTAGTGATTATCTCCAGATCAAAACTACAGACATCTTGGTTGGAGATGTTAATAAATCTCACATCTCCATGTCCTCAGCCAATTTCTCTGTTTATAGACTAATTCCAGTATTCTTTAATGTGGGCCCTATTTATAAACATTTCAGGCTATATAAAACTAATAGGTAAAAACAGTTTTGGAATTGCTCCAGTAGATTTTTTTAACTGGAAGCAGTGAAACAGGCTGTAATGGCTGCAACATAATCCTTGATGGGTCAAAGTGCGTCCGCTAAAAGTTCTTGTTTTTTCCACTGACAGGCTCAGATTGATATTCTAAGTGTCTGACAGCATTACAGAAAAGATCCCTGCAGAGATAGACCTTTTGTTCAGGAGGAAGATGCTTCTTTTAACCAGAAACAGACGTTACATCGCTCTCTTCAGAGACAACAGACTCCATTGGGGAAAAAAATTACCTGGCAGAACACAGGAGTTGCTGGTCTACCTGCCTCAATCAGTGAGTTTGCTTGTGTTTCTGTGACTTTGGTGTTTCAAAAGGTTAGTGTGGATCGACACACAATATTTGCGTAACAACAGAATAACACAAAATAGATTGTGGTAGCATTAAGCGATAAACTCCTGTGTTCTGGGAGTTAAAATGACTGTTTTTGTCAATGGAGTTTGGTGGTTTTGAAGAGAGCGATGTTACAGCTGTTTCTGGTTTTAGAAACGCAGCTTCCTCTTTAACAAAAAGGTCTGTCTGTGCAGGAATGTCAAAGGCAAGTACTTGGCTTTGATTGGGACTACGTTGCAGCCATTACAGCCTGTCTCACTGCTATCGGCTAAAGCAATCTACTGGAGCAAGTCCAAAAGGTTTTGTTCCTTTTAGTCATTTAGAACAGTGGTTCTCAAAGTGGGGTCCTGGGACCCCTGGGGGTCCACGAAATAATTATAATAAATTTCCTAATTATAATTAATTATGAAATTGTGCTTTATCATTAAAAACTGCATGTCTACAGCTGAGGACCATTTGTACAAGCATATTGCATCCATTACTCCCACCCACGTTAGCTTTGGACCAATAGAAACTGATATGATTGTGACACTTCAGGTCAATCTGTCAGGAATCACTCAACCCCCTCACGTCGCAACAAACCGTTCCTGTGGCTGCTTAGCTTGGCTTATTAGCCAGCTAGCTCGCTGGCGAGCATGGAGAAATATTTGAATCAGTCTACATTGTCAAGTGATGCTAAGCCAAACTAGCAAAATTGAGAGAATATGACGACAGCTATATAAAGTTTGGTTTTATTGAGAACAGCGACTGGAGACCAAAATGCTTCATGTGTCTGTAGGTGCTAGCAAATGCAGCTATGAAGCCAGCCAAGCTAAAGCAACAACTGATAAAGCACCCAGAATATAAAGACAAAACAAAAGATTTTTTTCCATCGCAAGAGATGGAGTAAAGAGAGAAAACACAGATGGTGAACACGGCCACAACTTCAGAGAAAGCACAGGAGGCTTCTTATTTGGTGGCTCAATGGATTTCTAAAGCTAAGAAGCCACGCACAATTGCAAGAGCTTGTTCTTCCAGGGATGGTTGAAATGTGTGAAGTTATGCTTCGGACAGAGTCAAAATACAAATAGTTCCAAAGGCATCTAAGAGTGCAAATGGCAGTAAGCATATGCGTAATCAATGTTACGATTACGAGGGGGTCCTAAGAAAATGTTCTTCCATGTAAGGGGTCCCTGGCCCCAAAAAGTTTGAGAACCCCTGATTTAGAACACAAAACATTTTAAATTGAGCCCAGGTATAAAACTCTTAAACTCCAATGTAGATTATTTCTCTGCTAACATTTTTTCATCACATTACTACAGCGAATTGTTTTGTTTTTGCAGGGTGACAGTCACGTCCATGTGCAGCATGGACCTGAGTCGCTTCCCTCTCGATACACAGTCGTGTTCTTTGGAGATAGAGAGCTGTAAGTGACAAATCTCATTCTCATCCTTCCTCGGACTGCTGAAGAAAGTCCTTTCTGTAGCTGCAGAAGTAATACATGATTAGCTAGAGACAATGGAATCACTACCACAGATCCTTAGTTGATGCTCTTTGTCTCTCTAGACGCGTACACAGATGACGACCTTATGCTGTACTGGAAGGAAGGGAACAGATCGTTAAACACAGACGAGAGGATTTCTCTCTCCCAGTTCCTCATCCAGGAGTTCCACACCACCACCAAGCTGGCCTTCTACAGCAGCACAGGTACTGACAGGAAGTGCACACTTGTATATAATCCAGGTCTATTGTTATCCTACAGCTTTTGACTTTCTCTCTTTTTCTCCAGGCTGGTACAACCGTCTGTACATCACCTTCACTCTGCGGCGTCACATCTTCTTCTTCCTGCTGCAAACCTACTTCCCTGCCACCCTGATGGTCATGCTGTCCTGGGTGTCCTTCTGGATCGACCGCAGGGCCGTCCCTGCCAGGGTACCGCTGGGTGAGCGGGACAGCCGTTGTTAGCTTATTAAAGCAGTGGTTAGTTCAGTGATTGCTGGGCTAGTTCTTAGTTTGGGGAGTTTTTTATTGAATAAAGAGATAGCAAAGTCGGCTGAGGTAAATTTGGCTTGACATACGTTTACTTTTTCCACCTGCCCTGAACGCGTTGTCCTGCTTTCCTACAGGCATAACCACAGTGCTCACCATGTCCACCATCATCACCGGAGTGAACGCATCCATGCCGCGGGTGTCCTACATCAAAGCTGTGGACATTTACCTGTGGGTCAGTTTTGTCTTTGTGTTCCTGTCAGTGATAGAGTACGCTGCAGTCAACTACCTGTCCACTCTACAGGAACGCAGGGAGAGGAAGCTCAGAGAGAGGGTTAGTACCACTCATCTAAGTGTTTGTAGATGCCCAGAGAAACATAAACATTTACTGAAGTCCAAACACACCACATATACTCCAAGGTACCAAGGTGATATTGGGTATTTGGTTTGTTGGCTTGGATTGCCATTCATCCATGCAACAGATATTCCCAAAGGATGAATCCTTATCATTAGTTTTCTGGCGGTTTGCATAGCTAACAAGTGTGCTTGTGGACATGCTGTGTTGTGAAGCCACTCAGTACTTGTTGTCTCCTTGCAGCTGCCGTGTACCTGTGGTTTGGCTCATCCTGGCATGATGTCTGCCAGCTACAGCGAGGTCGACGTCAACACAACAGGAAACTACGGCATCCCGGAGACGAACGGGGTGAAACGGGAGAGGATGCTGGTGCAGATGGCTTTGGAGAGCGACCAGATCACCGGACATGTGGGCACCAGCGCCTACAGCAACGTGTGGATCGACACGCACGTCATAGACAAGTACTCCCGGGTCCTCTTCCCTGGATCTTACATCCTCTTCAACATCATCTACTGGTCCATCTACTCCTAACGCAGACACTTCTCTCTGAGGTGTAAACAATCTGCCTCCACGCTTGTTAAAGTGGTCACCAGAGGCTCTGAGAGTAGACACTTGTGAACCTGAAGACTCTGGATTTTCTGTCTCCAAATTTAAAGGAAAGAAAAGGAGCTGTCCAATCCAAAGAGAATTTAGTGCAGTAGAAGTCATCAGGCAGACCGGACCCCCAGAAACAACTGGATCTACGCTGAACACATTGAGCTTCACCTCAGGTCCTCAGGTCTCTGCATATAACTGACTGCACTGCCTGAATCCCCCTGAGGAAACAGCTTGGAGTCACATAAAGCTGAAACTTTAGTCAGCCAATCAAAACACTACATTTCTTCTTTGTGGCTTCAACACAGGACTGATTTTGCACCTTGATGTGTACTTACAGGTTGTTTGATGTTTGCAGGGAGCAGCTACGCCTGGGAACTTTTGAATTTATCAAACTGTTATAACAAGCTGTTGAAGTTCTAAGCTGGTTCAGAGGTGGACAAACTCTGTTATCAAGGGCTTGAAACAATGTAGACTGGGCATCAGTAAATAATGACTGGCTGTTTTAGGGGCTGTGTTTTTTAAGGTAACAGGTCCATCTTATGTCAAGGGCTCTATTTCAGGCCATTACCACACTTCTATATATATTAATTATTACAAAATGATAGCACACCTCATGGCGAGGGTTAAACAAATGTCACTTAAACAGAGGAAGAACAATCTTCAGAAAGGCGCCAGTCTACGAATGACTGTCGGCCTCTCTTATTGTAACAACAAATGCAGTTTAAACATGGATGGCCGTCTTCAATAATACCTCTTTATAGTTCATTGTGGTTACATTCTCTTCAAACAAAAGGAGAATATATCAGAACTTACATGTAAACTGGTTCTCTCAGCCAAAACAGGGTGCTACACGTAGGGCTGAAAACACTCAGGAATCGCTCTGATAATAACTTCCTCCTGCAGGTGTAGGTAGTAGTAGTGTTTAGGGCACTTCTGCATTGGCTTCAAATCAAGAGGCTACATCCACTTGTTAACAGTGTGAACTAGAGATAGAAGGTTGGACTCTTTTTACTAACTCGAGTTTGTATGAGTCACTCACTAAAGAGAGTCGGGTTGCGAGACACTTAAGTCAGTTACCCAGAGTTTTAATCCCCCACTGGCCCAAGTGCACATAGAGCATGTGCATTAGAGACTTCCGTCGCCCGAACGGGTTAACTTCCGGTTTAGCACTCCGCTAATATTAATGGAGATTAAATTTAATCGTGCAGCTCTTCTAGACCTTCTCATTGTATCTGGACCTAACTGATCAATTTCTGATAGTAAATTGGGTCATTTCATGGGTTTGTGATGCTCGTTTTCCTTTAATTGTGCGAAAAGGTGCTTTTTGGGCCCTGCCTTGTTGGCAGGGCGGTTACTGAGTGAGTGAGCAATTCAGTAGCTGTGTCCCAATCCATGGGCTGCAGCCTTCGAAGGAGGCGGTCCACAGAGGATGCTCCATCCAAAGCCTGCGTAGACCATTAAAGCTGAACTGAAATGAGATGGTTTCGTCGCCAAACGCCACTCCTGTCACCTAGGTAGCTAGTGGGCTAACTAGCTAGCATAACAAACGTTGCATAACTTAATCTCTTATTTTAAAGTTAATTTGTTTCAAGGACCCTTTGGTTTTTTTAAATGTGTAATGCTAGCTATTCAATTGAGTTAAAACCAAGAACTTTTACATTTTAAAGTGTATTCCTCTGCCGCATAAAAGTCAGCCATCTTGTTTGAATTGGCACGCAATGTAACTCGGGATGCATCCTTCGTGGCCCAGGAAACGGAGGGAGCATTTGTCAGCCTCATCTGAAGGAACCTTCGAATTGGGACAGCCTTTGACGCGCTTCTGTGAAGCAATCAGCCTTCAAATACAGCCTTCGAAGGCTGTAGCCCCTGAATTGGGACACAGCTAGTGAGTGATTCTTGTAACTCCAGTCAGACCTTCAGCTCAGGGCAGGGAGTGAGCTCCGTGCGCCGGACTGTGGGAGCGAGTACTGAGTTGAAACAAGCGCCAAAACGCAGGGCAAGACTTATACGTTGGTCTTGCCTCAAATTTGCAGTTTGCAGTGGCTAGTAGTGGGTACCAGGGGTGAGTCAGTGAAGGAATAAGTGGAGATGAGGACTCGTGACTCCTGAGGCAAGAAAAAAGAGTTGTTTGTTTTGAACAATTGACTTATGACTCGCACATCACTAGTGTGAACCAACTGGATCAAACTACAGAGAAATCAAGAGTGATGGGGCTCTTAGACCAGTGAGGAGAAAATGTAATGTAGAGTGCAGGAGCAGGACCGAAGACCGAGATGTTTGCTGCATTGATTCAGAGGAGATCCCCTACATGATATACATCATGTGATGTGTAAACAGGTGAGCTAACTTGACACCTATGCTCAAACGTAAAAGAATGGAATATTCAAAAACATAGTGACATCCAGCTGTGTGATGAGAACAAGTATTATTCCTGCATGTCTCGTGTTGTGCATGGCTCTTATTTTGACATGTAATCAGGTGGACACCTCTGGAGAGTCTGGACTGTTTTACCAGCAGCTGTTCTTTTATTTGAGGCTCAGTTATTGTGTTGTGTTAAAGTTTGGTAATAATTAACAAACACAGAATCAGTGATCATTTTTCATTTAACCTGCAGCTGTTTGTCTTAAAGTCAAATCTTCAGGGCTTCATGTTTTGACGTCATTGTTTGATCAGGTGACCGGTGACACTTAAACTCATCAAATTGGGGCTTTTTCTACTTTCACATCTCCATCTCTTGTAACTTTTCTCACCTACATATTGACAAATTAAATCATGTATTGGTTGTGAATATTAAGTGTACAGAATTCTTGATTTTAATGTTTTTCTAGTGGTACTTGGGAACAGAATGCTGCGGATTTGTCAACAGAGCTGTCAATCATGAGGTCATGCCCCCTTTTTATAGCATCAAATACATTTTTATCAAACATGGTTTCTGTCATTATAGTTAGTTCTTATCATGCTGATTTATGTCCAAGTGTTCATTTTTCTGACAAGTTTATTTTTAATAAGTTATTTGATGCTGTAAAGGGGGTGTGGCCTCATGATTGACAGGTCTGTTGACAAATACGGCTCCTGCAGCGTTCTGCTCCCGAGTAGCAGAGTAGAGGAGGAACGGCGAGAGGAGACGTAACTAACACTAACACTACAGTCATTGAACTTTCCATAAGCGTGAATATCTGCTTCAGACCAACACAAGAAGCTGATCTGCTGCAGACTGAGCCCAGCTGAGGGCTCCAACACGTCAAGCCCACAAGGTAAGGGTGTGTTTTGGGTAGCGGAAGGGGCGGCACGTCAATACAAGCAATATTGCCTTTGACTTTGTACAACGAGAAGCAAAGGAGATGTGTCGTCCATCTTTATACAGTCAATGATTTTATCAGACCTCAGTTATCAGAGAGTTTGTTCCACTGAAACAAAAGGCTGCTTCACCTCACTTGGTTTTTATCCCGAAAACACAAAATACACCTGTCTCAAGTCACCTGAGGAGTCTGGATGCTATATAGTGTAGATCATATATTTATTTAGGCCTGACACCATTTATAGTTTTTCTTGATTGCATTGACCTGCTTAAAGAAACTGGGATCCACTCTGTTTTCATCATCACTGTCTCAGCAGAGCACAAGACACCTTGCAAATGTGTTAACCCTTTCTCATTGGATTGACACACGGATGTCATTCAAGCAGTCCAAACTCCATTGTTTGAGCTATTGTAACCAAACAGAAACCATCTGTTCCTAACTATTAGAAACTACCTACATCAGTATGAAATCACTGAAGCACCTGTTTGACACTCCTTCACACAAATCTTCAATTAGCAATCAGTCTGCAGGCCTTACAAGGTGCAGCGTCTGTGTTGTTCTTTGCCAACATGGATGGAAGAGGTCTAAGGCAGATGAGAGTGAGTATCAATAGTGGCTATTTCTTATACTCTACAGTAATATATTTTTATACTTTACTGTAATAGATTTTATTTAAATTTTCTTCATTTCTTATACTCTAATAGATTTTATTTTGGTTTACATGTATTTTGTGTAATATTTACAGTGTTTCAGTTTTCAGCCACAGTTTGAAAAAAAATTCTGATTCTGGATCCAATTCTTTGCAAGAAGGCAAATTTGACAACAAATGGCACTGGCATGACAGCTACGTACAGTAATAGGCTACAATGACAAGCAATGGTGCACTGATTCGCACTGAGTGCTGTATTTTGTGTTTTGTTGTCCACTGTGTAACGGTTGATTGGAAGAGCTCATACACTTGTTTGTTAGTTGTGTTGTTTGAAGGCAAAATTAGCTTTTGTTGCATATTTTAAATGTTTTGGCACAGTTAGAGCCTTCTGCAAACAAAATGTGTCATTTCGACCATGAGTGCCACTGTTTCAGCCGGTGTGTTAACTGTTTTGAAAATGTGGAGTTTGAGTTGACTGCTGCATCAAAGCAATCAAGAAAAACTGTAATATGATTTTAAAAATCAACCCTTTGACACACAGGAAGCTGGTGGAGTCATTTAAGGACCGGAGTGATGCGCTTGCAAGAATACAGCTGTAATGTGTTGCTGCCACCTAGAGGTTGTTTATAAAAACAACATTAAAGGAGGCGTCTGACACTCTTCAGAATATATTTAAAATCACTTTCAAATGCGGTTATACTGTATTACAAGAGCAAATTATACCGACTGTTTTGAAAGGTTTGCCTTATAATTTAAATATCCCTTAATTTTGTGAAGCACCATAACACATCTCCACGATCATTCCTGCTTTCATTTTGTAGTTCACTGACTGCCAGCGATACACTTTCATATCTTAGTAAACGTTGCCAAAAATACTTTTAAGTGAGTATTCATACGTTGTAGTATTTTATTTATTTGTTTATATATAAGTGATTATGCACATTAATACACATCGTGCCTTAAGAAAGAATATAAGATACAAGTTAGTTTGTGAAATAGTTTTAAAGCATTTAGAGTGAAAAAACACCATCACCACAAGTCTTCACAATCAAATAAGTGCAAGAAGAACATTTCTTTTCTTTGGATCAGCTTCAATGGTGAAAGAAAAAGGCTCGGCTACAGCAGAGGATTCTTGCTGTGTTCGAAATGCCATACTGTAGCAGTACGTACTGATTTGGCTAAAATGTAGAGAAAGCAATATTTACAGTATGCCAATAATGCCCGGATGTCGTACTGATTGGGAAAAAATCTCCAGTATGCATCGGACTAGTGTACCTGGCCTACTGTATCCCACAATGCAAAGCGTTGGAACGTCACAACGGCAGTTGAAATGGCTGACGGCAGCAGAAGAGCAGAAGGGGGCGCTGTAGCTAAAGAAGCAGCCTTTTGCTATTGGCGGGCTGTTGTTTACTTCTGCTTTCCAAAACCGTAAACTGGCGCCTGGCGAAGCATGTGGCAAACTAAATCTGAACAGCTCTGTACTGTATGCTACCGCCCAAAGCTGTCTGCAGTATGTAGTATGTAGTATACAGTATATAGTATGGCATTTCGAACACAGCCATTGTTTCTGCTTTTGACTGTGACATCATCAGCTCTGTTTCACAGCCTGCTCCGTGTGCTCTCCTCTCAGCGTCCTCTCCTCCTTCAGCTTGGCCTCACTGAACTCCTGCTTCACTTTCTGCAGCAGCTCAGGACGCAGCAGCACGTCCAAGGCCGTCATGGCCAGAGCCTTCGCCGTCCTCAGGGTGAAGAACTGAGCTCGGTCATCACCTGAAACAAACAGCAGAAATACAGCTGGGTGAGACGACTTCAGGACTGTGTGGTGGGAACTCCTGCAGGGTTCAGTTGATGCTGTTTGAAATTGTTTTTATTCAACGTGTGAATTAAGTTTCAGTATCTCATAAAAAAGCAGCAGGTTTGGTCGATCTGAGCATGTGCAGGGAGAGAGGTGAGATCAGGACGAACATGGAGGAACAAGATCTGTCTGTTATTAGCCGAGGGAGCGGCACAGCTGGGACAACAGAGACGCGTCGATGCAGACCTTCAGTTAGATTACATCAGCCTGTCATCAATCGAACACAGATCCAGTTTTATGTGTTTGACATACCTGCAGCCACAGTGTACTCCTCTGTGTGGTTCAGAGCCTTAGAGCCGATGTAGAAGTATGGATGGATCCCAGGGACTACAAATGTCACGTTGCCAAAGTCTGTGGAGCCTGAAGATAACAGAGACACACACACAGGGTTCTATTATACAGCTGTATAGTTTTGGAATTGCTCCAGTAGATTGCTTCAACAGGCAGCCACATAATGCTCTGTAATGGCTACAACAATGTGCCAAAAGTGTCTGCCAACATAACAGAAAGAGCCCTACAGAGACAGACCTTTTTGATAAAGAGGAAGATCATTTTTTTAACCAGAAACAGACGTTACATCGCTCTCTTCAAAGACACCAGGCTCCATTGACAAAAACAGTAATTTTACTTTTCAGAACACAGGTCTACTGCCTCCTCAATCTGTTTGTTTGCGTGATTCAGTGACTTTGGTGTTTTAATTGGTTAGTTCATATCCAATATTTGTGGAACACACAATAACACAAACAAAAAAAAAAAACAGTAGAGGCAGCGGTAGACCAGCAACACCTGTGTGGTGCAAGGTAAAATTACTGTTTTTCTCAATGGTGTCTGGTGGATGTTAGGAGAGCGATGTAATGCTTATTTTTGGTCCATCTGTAAGGGGCAAGAACAAGTGGACGTACTGTGACTTATAGTGGACGTACTTTGACTTTTATTTAACTTTTAGTGGACGTACTTTGTCTTTTTATCTGAAGAGTCCATATTTTATGAACTCACCTGAAGCGTTGTTAAGGAATTCTTCATCAGTGGTGAACTCCATCCCCAGAGTCTTGCCGTTGCTCTCGTACAGATCTTCCAGAGTTCTGTTTCTCAATATGTTGTCAAAAGCATTTCTGGCGTACTCCACTTCAACCTGAGGAGGACAAAAAGTGACACATTAAAATAACACTTCTGCACAAACTACTCCTCTCACTTCCTGTCTGTGTGTTCTTTACCTGACAGCCGGTGGCCTCAGCAGCTGATCTGAAACACCCCTCAGCTTTCGCCTTCAGGATAAGCAGCTCGGCTCGTGAGGGAGTTCTCAGATAGTACATGAGCTCAGTGTAGGCAGGGATGATGTTTGGTTTCTCTCCTCCGTGCTTTATGATACCTGCACAGCACACCTAATTAACCAGAGCTCATTAAAGTCCTCAGAGGAACACGAGTACAGAAGCTCATCACCTGCTCACCATGAACTCTCCAGTCCGGCTTCATCTGCTGTCTGAGCACAGACAGGTTGTTGTAGCACAGCACCGCCGCGTCCAACGCATTGATGCCCTCCCAGGGGTAGGCCGAGGCATGAGACGCCTTCCCATGGTACTTTATAGTTACACTGTAAAAACACAACACATATACTTTATAGTTACACTGTAAAAACACAAGATAATTCATATTTACACTGTAAAAAACACAAGATAGATACTGTAAAAAAAAAAACACAGGCTAAACAGCACTTCAGTCTGTCTGCTTCTCTTTATAACAAAGTCTGTGAGGGCATCACAATCAAAGATGATCATTTATAAGGAACAATAATTAAGTTAATACGTTATAAATAGATAATATGGCACATTTGCACCAAGTCACATAACTGATCCAGCTTACTCATGTTCAGCCACCAGGGGGAGATAGGGGGCATCGACCTGCAGGGGGTGGGCCATGAACACCACATCCATATCATCAAAGGCCCCATCATTCAGCATGTCTATTTTACCTCCTACATCCTCCTCCGCTGGAGTCCCCAGCACCGTCACCTGTGGACATAATTATTAATATAAAACAATATATTTTATCAAAACAATACATTGGAACAGGAAGTTGTTACTTTGATTATGTGTGGCAATGTCAAAAAAGTCTGATTTTCTGTAACTTTTTTCTAAATAAAAAAGTTTGGCCCCATTTTGTCGAAAAAAACGAGGTAAACAGTCATTAGCATGATTACAAAAATTCAGAACAGACCATAGACTGTCTATAAGAAGTGGTTGTAGCCTCTGGGTCTGAAAAGTAAAGCTACTGAATTAGTAGCCCCTCTAACATTGACAGTTTAAGAAGGGACTGTTATGTCTCTGTTACGTCTCATCTTTAATGTAAAACGCATGGAGGCTGAATGGTGGGGCGAAGTTGTTCCGCCTCTGAGCCGGCAGCGGAGGCAGTAACAGAGGAGTAACAGAGGCAAAAGGGTGTGTGTGTAAACTGCAGAGCTGGCAGGACGGAACAGATTTGTGACATTGGATGACGTACTATTTGTGCGACCTATAACCTGGGAAGAAGATACAAAGTTGACCGCGTCTTTAGAAGAGAAGACGAGCAGTTGGCAAATTCATGATCAAAATGCACAGCAACTTGAGTTTGCAGAATCTGTACAGTGAGATAAAGTATGACATGCAGTTCATCCGACGTCGTTGTTTTGAAAACACTCGCAGTGCCGTCGCGTATTGAATACATCACTTTCTGTGTTAAGGCTGCTTTGTTACACGCCACAGCCATCGCCTCACATTTGCTTCTGTAATGCCAGAACTCTGTAAAAACACACACTAAGGCGGCTTTTTCGCGTAACATTGGAGGTACTTTACGGCAGGGGTTTCCAACCTTTTTGACTACGTGGACCACGCGTAGTTTATCAGAGTTATCACGCCGCGCGGGGAGGAGACAGACATGAGGAGAGGAGCAGATATGACGCAGACCTGTGTGTGTTTTGATGCTCATACCTGAATCAATAACGTTGCGATCCGTCCGTATTTCTGCGCACAGTTAAAGTATAAACTTTGTCTCCACAGGCTGTCGTATGCCCATATGCTGTGTAGTTCATATATTTCACTGGTAAACACAGAGCTTTAGAGGGGCATCAGCCTTCATGCTCAAAGTTTGATTGGATGCAAAGCCAGGGTTGCCAGGTTTATTTTTTTCCAGCTGAATTAGGCGACTTTTGAAGTGTCTTTAGAGGCACGAGGCCCTGTGCGGTTGCCCACTTCACACAGCCCATGTGACGGTTCTGACTCCGCGTATGTTTGGAATGTCACAGACACCTATTGGATTTCAAACCCCTGCTTTACGGCACTGTGGCGGAGTCGTAATGTAAAAAGGGCGACTGTCTTAAACCAGCAATCTTTTTAATGGCCAGCAGGGGGCGACTCCACTGGTAGCAAAAAGAAATCTGATTGAATAGAAGTTTATTAGAAACTGAGCCTGTATATCAATTGGCCAAAATCAGGCTTAAACTAGATTAACTTACTGAAAAAACAAACAGCTAACTCCTCACAGTGTCTTTTAGTAAAACCAAACACTGGCTGCAACTGCTTAAAGCCTATGGTTGTGTTACTGTACAGTGCAGAGTGTGACACCAGCCCCGGTCTCCCCTACTGCAGAGCTCTGATATGTACCTGCACGCGCACTGGGAGGTCCTGAGTGTTTTCCAGCACAGCTTTGAGCCCCAGAGCCGCAGCAGCTCCGACCTCAGCTATCAGGTTGTGTCCGCACGCGTGTCCGATTCCCGGCAGGGCATCGTACTCACACAGGAAACCCACATTGATCACGTGACCCTGCTCGCTGCCTCCAGGTCCCCACGTTGCTCTAAACGCAGTCTGGAGTTTGAAGTGACTGTCGACCCTCCAGCCTGTTCCCTGACTGAAAAACTCCACCAGCCTGTCATGAGACTTGGTTTCCTCATAAGCGAGCTCCGGACAGCTCCAGATGTCCTGACTGAGGCTGCGCAGCTTCTCTTCGGACTCATCGATACAGCAGCAAAGTCTCTGCTTCAGCTCCGGCAGGTCTGATCCGTCACACATCTTTAATTGTAGTATGTTACAGTGGATCGACGTTATCGAGCTGCAGAGTTATGACATCTGCTGTGTCTATCGTAGGCAAACACGTGACTAAGTAGGTTGTTTGTTTTTTTTACATTTGCACAAACTTTATTGACAAGATCAATGTATAGAATAAATGTTGGAAGAGTTAACTAGTAAGTAAACAGTAAAAGGTTAGAGCGGGAGCTGTGTGGGATGTTTTACACTAATGTGGCTGTTTTGTTCTTGACACTTTGTTTAGCAATTTGTCACATTTCTAAAAGCACTTGACGAAAGTCTAAGGATCATTTATTTCCCCAAACCACCGTTTTTACCCTCTTATATAAACTGATGGTAGAAAAGTAAGAGCGCTTTCCTGGCAGTCAGTAATAATAGAAAGACACATGAAAAAGTAATAAAATGAAACCCTAACTACGCAACTACTAAATAACAATAACTAACAATACAATATATTGATAAATAAATAGGTAAAATAAACGTATTAGTTCTTCAATTAATTCAATCATCAAAACTATATGTGAAATTCTTGATTTTATGATGTATTAGTTAAACACAACTGAAAGAGCATTTGTCATTGTTACTATATTCATATGTTTTTGCACATCAAGGAAAAGTGTCATTATTGTTTGTAAATGTATCTGTGGTCATAATAAAAAAAAAAATTCTCAGTTGAAAAGTTTCATTCTCTAAAATGTATTAATTATATTTACATTTAATAACTATCAGAATCAGAAATACTTATCTATTCCCGGGAATTTGTCAACACTTAATATGAATTTTCCAAAACATCTCCTACGTGCAGCAAAAAACTAAAGTTCACCTGAAAGAGGCTGTTAATCATCCCTTAAACTCTCCCAAAATCAAGTTGAAAGTGTGCTCTTCATCTCCTAATTTCTGACACTGAACGCCTCCTGTACCAGACTGTGGTTCTTCTGAAGCTGCGTTTGTGTATCAAAGGGAAAACTGCTCATGTGCTGATTTGTGGAGTCAAATGTTTCATATTTAACTTTGTACAGCAAAATAGCACTTTAGATTTATATGTGATGTGAGGGATAACATTTTATTTTTCCTCTAATGGTCCCACAACACAGCAGAATACAGTAAAATGTAACTGCACAGAACAAAATCATATCCCATGGAGTCGCCCCCTGCTGGACGTCAGAGAGAATTCAGGTTCAGGTTCAGCACTGGAGAGGCTTCGTCCACTCCTTAGATTCAGTCTGTGGTCAGTCAGTGTGTTCTGCAGCCTGCTCTGTGTGCTCTCCTCTCAGCGTCCTCTCCTCCTTCAGCTTAACCTCAGTGAACTCCTGCTTCACCCTCTGCAGGAGCTCAGGATGCATCAGCACGTCCAGGGCTGTCATGGCCAGAGCCTTCGCCGTCCTCAGGGTGAAGAACTGAGCTCGGTCATCACCTGAAAAACAAACACAAAAACACAATGTCATACAAACACATATCAGCACAGGTCAGACACGACTGGGAGCGGATGTCGCAGCATATTTACCTGCAGCCACAGTGTACTCCTCTGTGTGGTTCAGAGCCTTAGAGCCGATGTAGAAGTAAGGATGGATCCCAGGGACTACAAATGTCACATTTCCAAAGTCTGTGGAGCCTGAAGATAACAGACGAGAGAGAAGCAACAAGGTTTAACAAAGTTTAGAAGTAAAGAGAGCCCACATCATCATGTGGTTCAACTGCAGCCAATTCCGACGTTGTTTAAATGACTTTTAGGTACAAAAACTTTTATTATTGCTGCAGTAGAGTTCTTCAGCCAGCAGCAGGGAAACACGCTGTAATGGCTGTAAAGTGTTTGTACTAACACTGACAGGCTCAGATTGGACACATTACATCACTCGCTTCAAAGCCACCAGACTCCATTGACAGAAATGGTCATTTAACCCCGTAGGACTAAGGATTGCTGGTCTACTGCTGCCTTGTCAGGTTAATTTGTTAAGTGTGTTTTTGTGTTTTACATTCATATTGTGATAGATCACAGCTAACCATTTCAATCAATAAAATCACAAAGTAACTAACAAGTTAAGGCAGTGGTCAAAAAGTAACTGCTGTGTTTGGCAAGGTAAAATTACTGTTTTTGTCAATGGAGTCTGGTGTCTTTAAAGAGAGAGATATGATGTCTGTTTCTGGTTAAAATCTACCTCTTTAACAAAAAGGTCTATCTCTGTAAGGATCCTTTCTGTAATGTTGTCAGACACTTAGAATAACAATCTCATCAGTTGCAAAACCAAGCAGGATCTTATTTTAGGATTGGGCTGAGGCAAGAAAATGCTGTTTCTGGGGGGCTGAATGGCCTAGTTATGTCAGAGAAACAGCCTGTCAGTGGAAAAACAAGACCTTTTAGTGGACAGACTTTGATAGAGTGTACCTACTAAAAGCATTTGCTCCCAAGGATTACATTGCCTCCATTACAGCCTGTTTCACACATACGGAACTGTTCATCAAACGTACCTGATTCATCTTGAAGAACGGCTTTATCAGTGGTGAAGTCCATCCCCAGAGCTCTGCCGTTTCTCTCGTACAGCTCCTCCAGGGCAGGAATACGCAGCATGTTGTCAAACTGATTTCTGGCAAACTCAACTTCAACCTGAAAGGGAGAGTTTCGAGTTTACCTCTGTTGGCTACATGAAACTCTTCTTTAACAATTTGCGTTGTTTTCTGGAACAAGACCAAGGCCTTTATTTACCTAAACTGCAGAGGAAACCAGGCCTTTATCTAAAGCAGTCTTCTATTAGAGGCAGGCTTTGATTTCTATTTTCTACTGTATGATAAGTAAGAAAGGTCATATTTAAGTATGAGTCAATTGCTTTTTAACCAGTTTTTGTCATGTTGAAACATTTGCTAGGCCTTATTATGAAGTTTACCATGTAATACTTCGAACGTAGCTACTGCCATCTTGTGGCACTTGTGTGTTACTACAAAATACAGTTTGGCTCCAATATCAACACAAATATGACTACTTTTTTGAAAATTGCTTTTTGTGATTGTTTTCATTTTTAATATTGTTTCTGTTTTTTTAAATCTCATTGTGTTGTAAATTCAATTTAGTGTTAATGGTTTTTGGTTAGTATTGCTCTCCCTGTTTTAAATGTATGCTGTTTTTACTAAGACCAGCTCCAGTCATGTTTTAAGACATATAAAATGTTCTGCTTGAAATAATTTATTGTGTCTGATATGTTTTATTCTGCAAAATATGTTTAATTACCTTGTAAAATTCACTGGAGGGGGTCATAAAAGTACTTTGTACCTGTGTTTTAGAAGGTGCTAAATAAATAAAATGTATTAGGTCAATAATTAATTGAGACCTGCCCTTTATTTGACCTTTTCCTTAAGGAAATATGGTTCTCAAGTGCAAAGAGACATGGCGTCAGCATATAGTATGCTTTATTTATGTTTACTGTACATTATTAGATCATCTTTTACTTTGACTTTTGCTAGTAGTAGTTTAAAAAGCTTTACCTGACAGCCGGTGGCCTCAGCAGCTGATCTGAAACACCTCTCAGCTTTCGCTTTCAGGACAGGAAGTTCAGCTCGTGAGGGAGTTCTCAGATAGTACATGAGCTCAGTGTAGGCAGGGATGATGTTTGGTTTCTCTCCTCCGTGCTTTATGATACCTGCACAGCACACCTAATTAACCAGAGCTCATTAAAGTCCTCAGAGGAACACGAGTACAGAAGCTCATCACCTGCTCACCATGAACTCTCCAGTCCGGCTTCATCTGCTGTCTGAGTACAGACAGGTTGTTGTAGCACAGCACCGCCGCGTCCAACGCATTGATGCCCTCCCAGGGGTAGGCCGAGGCATGAGACGCCTTCCCATGGTACTTTATAGTTACACTGTAAAAAACACAACATATATACTTTACAGTTACACTGTAAAAACACAACATATATACTTTATAGTTACACTGTAAAAACTCAAGATACTTTATAGTTACACTGTAAAAAACCCAACATATATACTTTATAGTTACACTGTAAAAAACACTTGATACTCTATAGTTACACTGTAAAAACCCAACATATATACTTTATAGTTACACTGTAAAAAAACCCAACATATATACTTTATAGTTACACTGTAAAAAACACTTGATACTCTATAGTTACACTGTAAAAACACAAGATAGATACTTTATAGTTACACTGTAAAAAAACCCAACATATATACTTTATAGTTACACTGTAAAAAAACCCAACATATATACTTTATAGTTACACTGTAAAAAAACCCAACATATATACTTTATAGTTACACTGTAAAAAAACGTTTTCATTCTTTTCTGTGACTGGTCCTGTATCATATTAGCAGGCATCCAATAAGTAACACTATGCCTTTCTAAGTACAGCACACAGAACAAACAGACATATATATATATTTATACAGGAAGTTTGTACTGTAAACAAACATACTCATGTTCAGCCACACAGGGCAGGTACGCAGCATCCTCCTTTGATGGGTGGGCCATAAACACCACATCAAGGCCCTCAAATGCTCCCTCCCTTAGCATGTCTATTTTACCTCCACCATCCTCCTCAGCCGGGGTCCCCAGCACAGTCACCTGTGGAGAGTAGTCCGACAGATACTTTACCAACCTGTATTTAACAGTTTATTAGGGAAGACAAGTAAATGAGAGTAAGAGGCTTTTAGTCCAAATGAAATATCTTTTTAGAGATCACACAGAGGAAACAAAGTCATCCTGTGGAGGGACCCACTTTCAAGACCCTGAAAAAAGGCTTCATCCTGTGGCTTCCGAAACAGTTCCTTCCCAATGTCCTGCCTGGAATCCCTCATACATACTGCACATATGCTCACTTCATCCCGTCTAAAATCCATTACCCCGTGTCTACCACTCTTGCCGTTATCCTGTCTAAGATCCTGAACCCCAAATATGAATCTTGCTAAGCTTGTGCCTGAATTCTTGGACCCTATATTGGTCGCCTTTGCCCATGGCATCATAACTGAAATCCTTGACCCTGAGTCAGGTGCCCTGTCTCCCTCCTTTCTGAACTCCTTCAGCCAAAGTCTGCCACCCTTGCTGACATCCTGCCTGAACTGACCACACTTCTGGTGCGCTGACCAAAGCCCTAATTACCAGCCTATGTGTAGACCTGTACCTACCTATAAGCTTCATATAGCCAAGGTTTCCTGCTGCCTCTTTTGTTTTTGCATCTGCCTGCACTTCCAAACATGACGGCCTCAATTTAAGGTGATTAGATTTTGTTTTTTAAATTGCACTACCTCTGTAGAAGAGACATTCAGTCAGTTAAATTCATTTAATGCATCCATACAAAATGAACTGCAAAACTTCATAAATTAAAAAAAGTGTACCCCCCAATGGACTTCTTGAACAACAGTGGTGTGACGACAGTGTGAAAACTTTACTACAATATACCTTGTACCTGTCAGTACCCGATCCGTCCCAGCTGCCCGATCCGTTCTGCGCATGCGCATACTTATTCCTGCCCGATTTGTACCTCACGTGTGAACGTTTGACGGCAGCAAGTCTTTTTTTTAATAACTTTATTAACAACACAATATTAGACAAATACACTACACTGCAATACAAATAACAGTACGTGGCCGTTATTAGCCAACATAAAAGCACATAAAAGTTGCACAACTGCTTGTTTTATTAACATTGTTAAAAGAACTCTGTATCATACATACTAATTAGCTAATTTGGTAAAACTAGCTAATTTGACAGCCAACCCAATGACACAACTCTCTAATCTAATGTTACACGCCAATTTGACCGCCAGCACACGAACACAACTCTCTCAAGTCGAGCGATGCATGATGCAGATCGGGCAGTGTCGTAAAACGGGTTCAATTCTGCGCACGCGCTGACTTTTGAGCATGCGCAGAACAGATCGGGCAGCTGGGACGGATTGGGTACTGACTAAGCCCCAGAGCTGCAGCAGCTCCGACCTCAGCTATCAGGTTGTGTCCGCACGCATGTCCGATACCTGCAGGGCATCGTACTCACACAGGAAACCCACGTTGATCATGTGACCCTGCTCGCTGCCTCCAGGTCCCCACGTTGCTCTAAACGCAGTTTGGAGTTTGAAGTGACTGTCGACCCTCCAGCCTGTTTCCTGACTGAAAAACTCCACCAGCCTGTCATGAGACTTGGTTTCCTCATAAGCGAGCTCCGGACAGCTCCAGATGTCCTGCCTGAGGCTGCGCAGCTTCTCTTCGGACTCATCGATACAGCAGCAAAGTCTCTGCTTCAGCTCCGGCAGGTCTGATCCGTCACACATCTTTAACTTTAGGATGTTACTGCGGATCAAAGTTATCGAGCTGCAGAGTTATGACATCTGCTGTGTCTATCGTAGGCAAACACGTGACTAAGAAGGTTTTTTTTAATTTACACAAACTTTATTGACAAGATCTGTGTACAGAATAAATGTTGGAAGAGTTAATTAGAAAATAAACAGTAAAGGGTTATAGCGGGAGCTGTGTGGGATGTTTGACACTAATGTGGCTGCTATTTTGCTAGAGACTAACAGAATTAATCCCTGACTACACTTGCTAACTACTACAAGCTACTAACTTGCTTTGGCTCAACTTCAAATGACATTATCATCAAAACGTAATGTGAAATTCTTGATTTTTTTCTATGATTTATTACTTAAACACAATAGAGGTCATCCTTGGAAGGGTCTGCCTGGCCATTTTCAGGGGACATTATAAGTCCCCAAGAGACAGTAAGGTCTTTTATTTATTTATTTATTTTGTTTGGCCTGTGTTGGATAGGATAGTTGAAGAGAGAGAGGATATATTTGGAAGAGTGAGTGGGGTTGACATTCCTCAGATGGCCAAGGGCTGGAGTTGAACCCAGGGCCATGCGGAGAGAACTAGGCCTCTGTATATCGGACAAGCGCTCTACCAACTGAGCTTTGCCGGCGCCCCACTGAGCACTCTTTCAGCAGTTTAGCACCACAAAGACTAAGCTGCCGAGTGCAACAGATCATCATTGACCACCTGTCTTACCTGATATCCTGGATCCCAAGTTGACCACCCTTTCCACACCTTATGCCTGAACTTGAACTACAGCATGTTAGCCACAGTCAGCCATCCTTACCAAGTTCCTGCCTGAAATCTTTGACCCTGAGTCCTTTGCCATTGTCGGAGTCCTGCCCACACTCTCTGACCCCTCTTGAGCTGCCCTTGAATCATCTACCCAAACAAACCTGGTCCCTGAACTTCTGGACCTAAGTCTGCCACCCTTGCTAACGTCCATTCTGAATTCCCTAACCCCAAGTTGGCAACCCTTCCCAACGTCCATCTGGAATTTCGACCCCAGGTCGACAACAGTTGCCAACTCCCTATTTGACCCTGCGTCGACTGCCCTTTGCAAGCATCTTGTCTGATATCTCTAACCCCCAGTTTGCCACTCTCACCGATGCACAGTCTGAAGTTTCTCACCCCTAGATGCTTAATCTCTCCAACACCCAACCAGGCCTTAGGTCATCTGGCTCATGCTCCGCTCTCCAGCAGCTATCTGTCCTGCAGCCTGTCCTGAATCTCAGCAACTGACCCCTGCTTAGGCCAGTCTTGTCCTGCACTCCACCAACAGGCCTTGTCCACTCTTCACGTTAGCCACTATCCTCCTTGTTTGTACTCCTATTAATCTCGCAGCTTGTGTCACTTGCCCATGGATTCTTATGTTTGCAGAATCTGTTTATAGAGATTACGCTCCTATTAACAAAGTCTTGCCCAGCTCTCTACTGTAGTGCCTGACCTGCATCAGTTGCCTTACTGACCCCCAGAGCCGACCTGCCAACACTGTCAGTTCCTCCTACTTTGCTGTTGCTGTTTCCCCTGTTTTTTTGCTTGACTTGTTTTCCCAGCCTGTCTACCTGTAGCTATACCTGTGCCTATAAGCTCATTTCAATCAATTCTTTCTGTCTGCATTTGGGTCCTACACCTACTGCCCGCACTCCCCCACCCTCACAGCTTCAAATACAAGTGGGCAGATTTTGACCTTTGGACTTGCACTTCTTCTAAAAAAGAGACTTTTATCTTCAGTTTTTAAATCAATGTTAGATGTGTTTTCCTACCTGCACGCGCACTGGGAGGTCCTGAGTGTTTTCCAGCACAGCTTTGAGTCCCAGAGCTGCAGCAGCTCCGACCTCAGCTATCAGGTTGTGTCCACAGGCGTGTCCGATACCCGGCAGGGCGTCGTACTCACACAGGAAACCCACGTTGATCACGTGACCCTGCTCGCTGCCTCCAGGTCCCCACGTTGCTCTAAACGCAGTCTGGAGTTTGAAGTGACTGTCGACCCTCCAGCCTGTTTCCTGACTGAAAAACTCCACCAGCCTGTCATGAGACTTGGTTTCCTCATAAGCGAGCTCCGGACAGCTCCAGATGTCCTGACTGAGGCTGCGCAGCTTCTCTGCGGACTCATCGATACAGCAGCAGAGTCTCTGCTTCAGCTCCGGCAGGTCTGATCCGTCACTCATCTTGTCAAGTTTATAGGAAGTTGTATTGTTCTGTAATCTGTTGGCTTTGGTATTGACAGTCTAACAGTTTGTCTCCGTTCAGTGCCAGAGCCAGCATCCAGCAGTCTTACTATCAAGTTACTGTTAAAACCGCCCCCAGCCCAAGGGCTAAATTTGTAACAGTCTAATTTAGCTCTCACATGCGCACCACTGCACGGTTTAAACAATATTTGACAAAAATAACCCTGATAATGTAGGATACAGGCTTGGGCTTAAAGAAAACACATATTCAGATGAAAGCCTTGATTATAAACTGGCTGCAGGGGTTTAGAAATGAGACAGGCGGTCAGGGTCTAACAAGAAAATACTTTTGGTTATACTTTAGGAAGTAGGAATTGGTGTATTTGGAGCTTGACCATTCTAAGGCAGAGGTTCCCAACTTTTTTTCCTTGGAGCCCCCCCTGCTGTAGCTAAGAAAGGCGGACCTATATAAATCTATTTTTTTAATAGTTGAACAGACTTATGATTATAAAGTGTTTGTTTTTTTTACGTGAAAATCTAATCTGCAGATCTGCTATCTGCAGATAAAGCCTCACACACCCCCAGTGATCTTTGGCCCCTCCCTAAGGGGGGCCCGGACCCCAGGTTGGAAACCACTGTTCTAAGGACTTAATACCAAATATGTCCGCCTCTTCTTCTTCGATGTCATCTCTCTTATGAGTCCCACAGCTTTATGGAAGTGCAGGACTTTATCACAAAAGTAAAACTTTAGGCACAAGTAAACAATTAAACAGTGGTAACATAACACTCCCTGAATTTTGTCTTTGCTGGTCTCAGTCTGATAGTACAATAGAGGGTTGTTTATGCGTTGCAACCATAGACTGTATAAAAAGATGGTAGACATGACAGCTCCCTGAAGGTGAAGCCAAACCCTCTCTATCGCCCCCTGCTGACTGGCTGCAGTATAGCTCATAAAGCCCGCCTCCTCCATGTTAACAGATGGGACATGAGTCAAACTATAAAATCAAAATACACGCCAAATACATTTTTCTCAAACATGGTTTCTGTCATTATAGTTAGTTCTTATCATGCTGATTTACGTCCAACTGTTTTTTCTGACAAGTTTATTTTTAATTAGTTATTTGATGCTGTAAAAATGATGATTGACAGCTCTGTTGACTGCAGCCAATCAGTTCTGGATTAGCAGAGTGGAGGACGAACGGCGAGAGGAGACGTAACTAAAACAATCACTACAGTCATTGAAGTTTCCATACCTGTGAACGTTAACCTCAGACCAACACAGAGAAGCTGTTCTGCTGTTAAACACGCTGGTGTGCGGGATCCTTGCTGTTTGTTCGGTAAGTTAAGTGTTTGTTTGGGTTAGTGGAAGTGGCTACGGCTGCTCCACCTGAAGATCTCTACTGCGCAGTCTCTGGCACCAAATGACGTCACCATCGCAAGATGGCAGCGCCTATCACAGGGGCTATTTTGGCATCACTTTCATACAATGGAAGCGGACGGGGACGCGTCGTCCATCTATATATACAGTCATTGGTTGCAGCAGGCTGCTAGTAGCTTTTTTTGCATTTCAGTGTGGCACATTGCCTTCTGTTAGCACTTTAAATTGTTACTATGGACATACATCTTATTTTTGTGCCCTTAAAGAATGAAGCTAAGAAGATTTATATGTTGCCACTCTGTTGTGTTACTTTTTAAAGTTAAATATACAATGGAATATAACATCTTTCAGATACTTGAATGTCAGTAAAAGTAGATATGATTAGTGGAGATAAAAAGGGTAAATAGATGCTATTCATTTGTTTGTTGTGTGTGTGGACACATACTTCATGCCACCCCTGCATAAGTCAGTGCCCCAATTGGGCCACCCTGGTCAAATATAGATGTGGAAAGGTTATTACAGCAGAGCAAACAGATGTTAAACAGTGTCAACTTGTCCAAATACTTCACAAAAACTGTGAGATATAAACTGTATGTTTTAAGTATAAAGTAATGTGATGCAGATTTACTACAGCACAGCTTTCATATTTAGCACAAGAATGTGTTCAAACAGCCTTTTAATAAAAAGTTTTAAGGCACTATGTTAAAAGTCTCCTTCCCACCTGCATCACCACACCAGTGCCACATCTGACCAACCATAATATCAGATGATCTCTGAAACAATGGCAGCAATAATGTCATAGCTTTTTCACAATACATACTGTGAGAATTAAAGAAATGCATTTCAGGAACTCTTTAAGCTACTACATTATTCTGCCCTACTTTTGTCTTTGTTAAAGTTGTATGCAGATTCCTCTAGATTGAAAACGATTAGAAAGAAAAATCTGCTTATATTGACTTTTATTTTACAAATCAAGACATTTAGACACGTTGATTATTCATCCAGAGGTCTGGTGAAGTTGGTTTTGACCACTTGTCCGTCTCTCTGTCCCCTCAGTCCTGCCAGGTAGATCTGAGGTTTGGGCACGTTGCTCTCACCGTCTCTCTTACTCTGACAGGCTGCGTTCTTCGGCAGCCATGTCTGAGTCATGTTCTCCCGCCTCATGTGGCTCAGATCGGTCTGCGTTGAGTGGGTCACTTTGGTCAGGAGATCAGCCTAGAGATATGAAATACAAAAAATTAGACTGCTTTTAAATTAACATGATTCTTTTAGTCAGTAAAGACGTCTTGTTTTACATCAACCCTTTATGGCTCACCAGTTTGATAGCTTTTCTTCGCAGCTCCCACTCGTTCCACTCGTATGACATGTCGATGTTTGTCTCCACTGGGTGGATGTCCGTCTGTGTGCCGCTCTCACACCTGGTGATGGGCTTCACCAGTAAACTTTCACCTGGCTGCATCTGCGAAACCACAAGGCAACAACCAAGTTTGGATCAAACTCCAGGGAAAGTCAGAGTGTGGGAAGCTTGACTTTACTGGGCAGGAGGCAAATAATAAGGTGCTCTGACCTACCTACACATACAGTAAATTACAGGGGTCATGAATATAGAGCATATATGTGGTCAAGCTGTGGCTCTTTAACTAAAGCTGCTGACCTCAGAGTACGGACTGACGCAGGAGAACTGTTGGTGCAGCTTGAGGAGCTGAATGAGTTCAGGGGATTGCTTTGCTTTCTCTGCCACCTCCTCGATGAAGTCGTCTGGACTGGAGGCAAATTTCAAAGCAGCTTCTCTGGAGCTAAAAACATAAAGCTTCTCCTTGTGTTTCAGGACACCGACGTGGGGATTACCTGCAAAATAAGTGTCAAATATTCCAAACTGAATTGATTTTAGGCACAACAGACTAGATTAAAGATGCTCATCATATAAACAGCTTGTATAGGGAATTATAGACAGAATTCAGGGGGGATTTCTGTATATTAATAATTAACATATACCAAGGTGCGTCATGAGAAGAGTACCTGGAAGTAGAAGTCCATCTCTGTTCACAAGTGTGTATCCACAGACTCCATTATACTGCAGCGGCAGCTCATTAAAGCTAGCTGCTGTTTCAGGCAGGAGCCATTCGTGTGTCTCCATCTCAGCTGGATCAATACGCTCGTCTGAAGGAAATAATGATGAAAAATAATTAAAAGCTCAACTCTTCAATCAGCTGTTGTTAGAGACATTTTTATTTTTGGACTCCAGCTTTTTAAGACTTGTGGAAGCTTAAATTCATAACTTCAGAGCCTGACATACTTTATCTGTTGTACACATGAGCTATACCTGAGGACTCCATCATTCTCTGCTCGTCTGTCTTCACCTCTGACGCCTCCAATAGGTCGTCTAAATAAGCTTGAGAGAAAATCTTTGCCTGAGAGGCGATGAAGGGCTGCAAGTTGAGCCTGATGTTACTGAGGATGTTGAGCAGCTCAGCCTCGTCCTGGAGTTCAGACCACAGCTTAGACAGAGCCTTGAACAGCGGCTAAAAGACAACATGAGGAATAATAAAAGTGAGTCTGGAGAAATAAAGACATCTGAAGCAATTCATATTTTTTTATCTATCTATATGGTACCTTTGATTAAAGATGCTGAAAAATGTGCTGTGGTTCATAAACAAGACTAGGTCAAACCTAGTATGTGGCTGACTGCATCAGGTCAATGTGCGCTTTGGTGGGCAATATGTTACAAGGACAGTCCTTATGAGGCCGATGACAACGTGTTTGAAAGCAGGTGCGCGCTGCGGATGTAGGTGAGGACAGCGGACGAGCAGCGGACGAGCAGCCCCGCCTACTCCCTGAACAAAGTATCCAGAGCCGTATAGACAGAGAGTCGCATCAGTGGAGGTCCAATATGCTCCACGATCCACTATTGCGATGTCGCAACTCTCTCTCTCCACAGCTGTGAAAGTACCGTCACTCACTCAGTCAGTCAGTTACTCAGTCAGTCAATCAGTCACATACAGACCCATGTGTAGGGCTGACCCCGGTGGTCAGCTAAGAAAGACTAGGACTGGGACAGTTTTCAATCAGTCTGGTCTCTACATTGAATGTAAATTGTATCCTGGGTCAACCTTCTGCAATACATGCTGAGCAGTTTGTGCAATCAAAGGAACAGTTCAGCACTTTCAGAAATACACTTATTTGCTTTCATAAATCACTTCCCGTGACATTTTCAGGACTTTTTCCGAGGACTTTGTTTTACAAACCAAGACAGCAGCTGCAAGCAAATGCTGATATCATTTAGTGCTAGGCCGTGTATTTACACATTAATCCTGCAGGGGTGTTGTTGGAGTGATCAAATTTACCTCTAAAGATGAGTTAATGAAACATTGTGTCCCAATTGTTTAACACACACAAGCAGACATGTTATGGTCCAGGTTAATGACTGGACAAACAACAATGTATCCACCTGCCCACTGTTTGCCCACTTTCTGTGCAAAAAAAAAAAAAAGACAATTTTTACATTTAAAAAAAATTACATACATTTTATTTAGTTATTTTTATTTAGTTTGTACGTTCTTGAACTCTGGACAGAGGCTAGGTGTTTCTCCTGCTTCAAGTCTGTATGCTACACTAGGCTAACCGCCTCCTGACTCCATCTCTCTGCACACAGATTAGATTTATGTCCACCTCCAGCCTAACAAAGCAAATAGGTTTACTTCTCAAAATACTGAATTACTCCTTTAAGAGATAATATAAAATAAAGGCAACAAAATCACAGTGAAGGAGACACTTACAAAAACTGTTGCAGTGGGTACAGCTGTCTTTGACTTCACAGTATCTTTCAGCAGCTTCATCTGTGACGAGAACTCAGTCTGAAGGATCTCAACGTGCTTGGTACACAAACAAGCATCAGCCTGGTGGGAGACAGAAAACAAATGTTGAAGCTTTATGATGTTTTGGGCCTAAACTAAATGAAAGCTTCAGAAGCACCAGTGACCTAGAGTGAAACAAGCCTCAGACCTTTGGTATCATCCGCCCATCTCTAGTAAATAATGGCAGTAAGTGAAGTCTACTCCCGAGCACTTTAAAAAACATCTTTAGGCTGACCAAAGCGCTAACAAAAAGATATTGAAAGTATAAAGTTAAAAAAAAGTAAAAACGTTATGTAAGCCACCTGAAATATACACAAACTGTACCAGCTCCTGTTTCCTCACCAGTAACATTCTGAGGAAACCTTCATGCTGCCTGATGTTGTAGAGAGCCTGTTTGAGCAACACGACGGGCACGTCAGACTCTGCAGACTGACTGTCAGGGTCCGTTAGCTTCTGCAGCACAGAGGTGAACTTCCAGGCCAAACTCTGTGATTCTCTCAGCTCGTTCTCTAAGCTTTCACTGGCGGCTGGAAGAGCTTCAGTCAGAGCTGCGGGCACTGCAGAGGGAGTGTAGAGGGAAAGTTAGATATTTTTCCAATGCAGGATATTACTGGACTATTGCTGCCTAAACTGGTTAGCTTGTTTGTGTTACTGTGTGATTTTGGTGTTTCAAAGGATTAGTCCAGATCCAAAACAATATTTGTGTACCACATAATAATGCAAACAAACTAACCATTAAACAGCAGAAAACCAGCAACTCTGTGAGGTTAAATAACCTTTTGTCAATGGAGTCTGGTGTCTTTGAAGAGAGCGATGTAATGTCTCTTTCTTGTTAAAAAAATAATGTTCCTCTTTAACAAAAGGTCTATCTCTGTAGGGGTCCTTTCTGTAATGTTGTCAGACACTTAGAATAACAATCTGAGCCTTTTAGAACTTTTAGAAGACCAACTTTGATTGGCTGCTGGCTGAATTAATCTACTGGAGATAATTCTAAAACCTTTTGTACCACATTTAGCAGAGATGCTAACAACAAACACCATGCTTTCATGTCAGCAGGTGGGTGTACTGTACTTAGATCATGGAGGTTAGCGTCCTCTACTCCTTTCTTGCTGGCTTTGTTGAAGAGTCGGATCCCTGTGACCATCATGGTGAGCTCTGTAAGCTGCTGCTCCTTGTCCCTCTTCAGCAGAACCATGAAGGCTCCCAGCTCGGTGTGAGGGAAGACGCTCTGCAGGGCAGCTAGGACGAGACAGAGGGAATCAAGAGTCAGGACCACAAACTGACCTTTTGGGATTATAAAGATCACATTGGTCCTTTCAGAGCTCAGAGGCCTTTTACAATGTGCAGTTCTCTGGTTGATCGATATACTTAAAAGACCAACTCCAGTCATGTTTTAAGACATATGAAATGCTCTGCTTAAAATAATACATTGTGTCTGATGTTTAATTACCTTGTAAAAATCCTCCCAAGGGATCTCCTCTTTTTCCTTCTCAACATTCCAGAATCTGCATAGTCCCCGCCCACTATGTACATTTCCGACCGCCCCCTCCATTGCGAAAACAAAACATGTCATCGCCATCGTTTAGTGGCAACTTGGCTTGCTTGAAATGTAGTAATTAGCCGTAGTAACGTTAACGTTAGTAGTCAGTAGTTAGTTAGCTAAAATGTTAAAGCTGGCTCGCTCATCGCCGAAGTGGTTGCCATAAGTTGCACATAATGATATGCATAGCGTCACCCCGTCCATTAACGGGATTGGCTCCTTAGGTTTGTGACGTCTCAAACCTGCCAATCTGAAAACGTGTTGTTCAGCCTGTCCTTGGTACACTGCAGTTTAAAAGCAGACAGGCCCAGCCATGGAGATGACTGCTGATGTTGTCCCTGATATGTCTTGTAGCACATGGAAAACACCACATGGAGATGTTTACAAGGTTAAACACTGGATGGGGGGCTTTAAGAATAATGCGGCCAATGTTTGTATTATGACCAAAGTTTCAAAAAAAGAGAAAGAACCAGTTAGATTGAACCTGTAGCCTCTTGAGCGGTCTTCACGTCTGCAGGTGAGCCCAGGCCCGAGCGCAGCAGGATATATGTGACGATTTTACGGTACAAAGCGTCTAACTCCTCCCTCGTCTTCCCCCTGCTGTCAGTGATCTCTCTGCTCACTGAGCTCAGCCTGGACTCCATCACCTGGTGGATCTCCTCCAGAAACTCACCTGCACAAACACACAAAGGACCTGCTCTGTCATGATGTTCATCTTACAACCCTTAAAATGTCTTTGGCTTCAAAGACATTTTAAGGGTTCAACAGACAGCAAGTTAAAGGCTAAAACATTTCTAATATGCTCCCCATTGTTTGTTTTAAAGCTTTGTTTCAGGTAGGTAAAAAAAAAGCATTCCAAACATATTTAATCAGCTTTGACCACATCCTAGACAAAATTCTATATTTAACCTCATTTTAGACACAAAGGGTACTAGAATGTAATTTCATACAGTGACACTTACGTCTGGAGGTGTAATTCATATCAAAATACACCTGCATCTTGATTGTGTCGAGGGACGGGCTGCACTTCTCCATCAGTTTATCCAAACACAGCTGTAAGAAATATTACAGATGGAGATTAGAAACAAACCAAGTGTGTGAGTGTGTGTTTAAGGGTCAGTGTGAGAGCTGTTTCTACCAATATTAACACTGAGGTCATGGACATTTTGCAACCTGGGGGGAATTATACTTTGCACTTTTCAAAACTTTATTCCACCGAAACTTTACACCTGGTTGTTTGGAGAACTAATTCACAGTCATTATAGTTTACTGAATAACAATCTTCATTAGATTTTATTTGTGGCATCTATTCAAAATATTGTTGACCAAAGTATTTTGCAGTGAAAACAAAGGAAAAAAATATAAACAGGAATGAGCATTGCAGGAGATTAATTACAGAGACTAATACAGATGGTGTGTGCGATCAGGCATGTTTTCATGAGGGTAATTAAAAGGCTGTAGAAAAGAGATGGATCACTGAGAGGGAAACCTTGAATTACAGTTGGCAAACTATTCCAGCTACAGTGTCGTTGAGTACAAATTAAATTTGCATAAAAACTTTAACAAGACAATTATACTAGAGGTAACTCAGATCACCATAACATCCTTAAATATATTTTAAGATACTTATGTTTATTAAAGGCATTGATTAACTTTGGAAAGTATGCAGGAAAGAAGGAATGGGGGTGTCATTAAGGTAGATACATGGATCAGATGCAGTAACTAACCTCTTCAAGTTTTTGCACATCCTGTTTGGTCAGCGTGCGATCAACATTAAACCCATTTCTTGGGTCCAGAACAACAGCTTTCACCTGACAATATTCAAAAAGGAAAAATATATGAATATTTGAATTTTGTTAAATAATTTAAATAATAAAAAAGAAATCTACTTTAACTGTTAATAAGATAAGATAAGATGGAACTTAATTAATCCCAAAGGAAATTATAGTGCGAGATATACAGTACAAATAAGAGAAGTACAAAAAACAAATATCAAATATCAAATATCAGTGAAAATATAAAATATGAAGTGTATGGGTTAATGCAAAAGAAAATTGCATCGTTCATATAACTTATATCAACACATTGTGGTATAGTTTATAATTTAAATTTAAAAGACACAGAAAATAATAATTATGTGACATTATAATCATCTATAAAGCATCAGTGCAGCTAAGCTAGCTACCAGTAAACTAACTCACGTAAGCTATAGCGACGTTAACTAATGTTAGACAGTTAGCAGGTAAATTCAGGCTAGTTACTGACCATGAAAGCCACCAAAGTGTCGGACACCGCATGTCCTCTCACCGCACACTCCCGCACGATGTCACGGATAATGTTTTTAATGACACTTTCTGCGTGAGCTCGAGACATTTCTGCTGACTGAAAGTAACCGTTAAGTACACTAACTACAGTTAATTGGTGCTAATAAAGCTAGCAAAGTCCCAGGCAGCCTGTTGATAACTGGTTACCATAGGAACACCGGTCAACCGGGGATGTTATTACGTCATGGTGTCCACTAGAGAGCGACAACACGCTTCTTTCCTTGTTGCAAAAGGAAGGGGAATAACACATTTTTTAAAATAAGATGAGATAAGATAGACTTTATTGATCGCCCATTGTGAGAAATTCACTTGTCACAACAGCTCAAAATGAAGGGCAAGGGCAGAACAGTTGAGAGATAAAGAATATTATTTATTAAAACTTTATTTAACCAGGACTGAAGCCCTGTTAAGATCAAACTTTGATTTTTTAAGGATCAGTTGCGCTGCTTCAGGCATAAATCACAACAAATAGAAATTCTAAACAAAATACAAAAAACAATTACAGGATAAGATGTCCAAAAACACACATCAACATTCAAATCATCCAAAGCCAGACGTTCTTAATCACTTTAAATGCATCCAATGAGAACATCAAAAGATTTAAATAATTTTGCAGCTGATCCAAGCAGAAGGAGCAGCAGACTGAACTTTTCCCAGAGCAGAACATAGTTGAAGAGTGGAGACAGTAACTTTATGTACTTTTTTTTAATGCATTTTTATTGTAAGCAAGATGGAAGCAGGGCATGAAAAAATGACCAGTAGTTAAGTGTACTTGTGGACAAGTCAGAGCATTCAACCTGAGCAAAGAGCAATGCTTTAAAACTTGTATACATCAGGGCTCCACGTGAACCAGAATCAGTGTTTAAAGAGTTTAAGATGCATGTTTAAAATAGCAACATAGTCCAGCACAGACACAGCAGTGATAGCAAAAAGCCTCTTTTTTGCCTCAAAGGAAAGCAACTGTGGCTATTTTTTCGTTCTCTTTTACTGGTGAGATAACCTAACAAGAATAAAGTGGCGTAAAAGACAAAGAGAAAAAGAATAAGACCACGGACAGAAAATGTAGACATACAAACAATGACAGTTACAGTAATGAATTAATCATGTGAGAGGAGTCTAGAAGTGGAGCCATAATTTGATCAATGAAGAAACCTTTGTATTTTTTAAAGCTCCAGCTCCTCTAGAGTCCTTTTTACCTTCCTGTCTCTGCATTTTTAAAATTTTTTAAAACACTAGAAACCAAAATTGTAAGCAGAACAAATGCATTTTTAAGACGAACCTTATTAAAGACGCATTTGATTTAAAAAGTTGCTTAAACAGCATTTTGCTTTAAATGTGTGTCTCATAGGAGAGCAGAGAAAATGAAGTATTTCCTTTTTATTTCCTGCTCAGATCAGCTGTGAGAGAACGGTCTGTGTAATAACCCCACTGTGGCTGATACAGAAAACAGAAACAACACAAAGGAGTGATGATTAAAATATTTATTATAAAAACAGACATGACATAAATAGCATGGTTTGGGTGGAAAAACTGCGAGACTCAGTCCAGACTGGTACAGTACATTTAGAGGAGGAGGAGACCCAGAGAAAGAGTCTGTTAGAGCCAGTAAACAAGCAGATCATCTCTGCCTTACATGAGGCTCAGACTGAGTTTGTACGGTCACATTTAAAAGGTGATTTCCACTTAACCCCGGCCTTTGGAGCAAAATACAAAGAAAAACATGCAGACAAAGAAATAAATGCAAAAAAGCAACTTAATTACATGCAACAAAATAATTCCATGCAAAAACATTAATAATGTAAACTACATATAAATATACAGGGAGGCTGAGGGGCCCTTTAGGGTTCATGGTAAAGAGATAAATGCAGCAGTTTTGGCAACACTGGAACACCTTTCACAAAATATTAACGCTACTGTGCAAGTGTTAAAAAAAACATGCACACAACCACCATTCTTAAATCAGAGGAAAGTTTAGAAACAAAACAAAATCAGTGGCGAGACACAGCACTCAAAAACAAAATGTTTAAGATAATTTCAACTTGACACAACCGAAACATCGTACCTGCAGCAGCGTCATCTGCTTGAGTGAGAGGAATTACTACTCCAATACTGCACTGCACGCCTTCCAGCATGGACTCCACCAACCACAGACAAACTAAAAGTCTCCTCAGGTGGAAAATACCCTTAAATGAGCCATGACTCAGTTTACTAGAACACAAACTTCATTTCCCAGAAACCCTCACTTCTCTCCTCTCTAGTTCACATTATGGCAGCAACATCAAACACTCATGGACAACGATCTTTTACTTTGATGGGGTAACCACTGTATTTTGAGTGAGAATGGGGCCAAAAAAATACAAGAAAATAAATTATAATGTTTAGAAAATGTTTGAAAACATGCAAAGTTGTGAGGGAAAAAAGACTTTAAGACTTTAAATGTAACATGAAAATAGACTTTTAGGATCTATTTTCTCTCCTCACAGCGGCCCCAACAATCCATCATAAAGATCATTTAATGCTGCTTATATGCAATATTTTCCTTGTGAACCCTGCACAGCTGCACTGATCCCAATCCTTCAAACTTAATGCATCTTTCACCACGTCAAACACATAAAATAGATCAATTTATTACATACAAAGTGCTTTAAATTTGTATATCAATATATACTGTTATTTCATATTTGATTATATAGTCAGCACATTGAGTGATTTTTATACGCCCCTCAATTGTTTATTTTAAGTTGGCAGACATCGATTAAAGGCCAGCTTCAATTCTTGTCCCTTAACCACAAACATTTATATACTTGTGTTTAAATTCTCGCTTAATAATTCTTGGGACACAGAAATATATGAAGGTTAAGACAGTTAAAGGTGCTTGAGGGACAACGACATAGACAGACATGAATTTAAGAGGATCCACACTGATGATAAAGTGTAAAACCATCGATATATACAAAGACAGACATATTAAAAAGGACCATCCATGGCACTGAGCTGTGAGAATATTGCACTTGGTGAGATGAAATAAACTGGTACATTACGCAGGAGTCCGTCTCAGAAACACTTCCTGAAGACGATCTGCGGCCCGTATTCCTCGTACTCTTCCTGACTGATCCATGCAGGGCTGAAGGTGGGCAGCTTGGCCAGCACTGCTCCTCCGCTCCACACTGAGAAGTCTCTGTCCTTTGGGCTGGTGACGCGAACACTCTCCCCCAGGTCGGGGGGAACCAGGCCTTTGATTTCAGCCTGGAGCCGCTCAGGGAGGCCGTCCAGCAGGGTGTTTCCTCCTTCAGTGAGAGAAAGAAAGAAACTGAAACAGGACCAAACCAGTGCTCCAAGAGGGCCAACACTCACAGGCGCACTTATAGGTATAATGGGACTCTTTTTTATTGAACACCTGCACTCTCCAAACCTGACAGTCCTCTCCTCTTCCCACTCCACACCAGGTTCACTGGGTGATTTTAATGGCACTGAACAAGTGGAATTACTGGGGGGGACCCTGCTGGCCCTGGTACAGTCTGTATAAATATTACTTGATTTAATTCAGTGCCTTGAAGTGTTTGGTTCCAGTAGGACACTTGAAATGACAGTTTTTACTAACTCTGTGTGTTAGCGTGTGAAAGAGAGATAGCTATCACGTGCCAAGGGCTGCATCACTTTGCAGGGAGAATAAAACTTTGAAAAATTGATAATTCAGGGCCTGTGTTTAGTTCAACATTTGGAACACCGCCATGCTCGTTAGTGTCACTTCTCCCTCACCGACCAATCAAAATCAAGAGGGGGCGGGACTTCTGATATGAACTTTCTCAACAACAATGGCGGAAATATGATCTGATCTGATCTGATTTGTGCAGGGGTTACATTAAATTACTCAGGGATTACATGGACATGCTAATAATCAATATTTAAATCCTTCAATACAGTAGACTTACTGTGCACATGCCTTCAAAGTACCTTTCAGTGCATAAGAATTATTCAATATACAGGAATTAGGTGTTTGAAGCTCAAAATTCATATTATTAACATCAGCAATAACTTTTATATTTAATTAACATACAACCACACTTTGGTTGAAGTGGACTTGCACTTATTATTTCCACTTCTAGCACTGGACCAAGCCAAATCAAAGTCACGAAGCAGGGCACAGCTGGAGTGCACCTCTGAGCCCTCAGACTGTTGTGTAACACCTTAACAAACATCAGCTGTTACCTGACAGCACGATGTTTCCCAGGAAGCAGCGCCGCAGGTCAATGTCTGAGCTGAGGATTGACTTGAAGATGCTCTCGTGCATCCCGTAGTGGTCCCGTCCAATGAGCTCAGGCTTGAAGAGAATCTCAGGGGCCCTGGATGAACAGAGGGGAGCAGGTAGAGGTAGACAGTTTTGTCTTCTATTATAAAGAGCCAGTTGCATTGTAGGAGAGGCAGCTAGCCTGGCCCAACAGTCTACCTGAATGCCTAATCCTGCAGGTGCTGCACACATGTCAGTCAGGATCTAAAGTTCACATTATTTTAAAAGACTGAAGCTGAAGCCGACTCTGAAGGAACACCAGTTTGAGGCTAAAACCAGGTTTAATCAGTACAGCCAGATCAGTTCATTTTGAGGAGTCAAACAGCTCATTAATCAACATTCTGGCTGGCTGACGGATGGTTGGATTTCTGGCAGGTCATAAATTTTGGTCTTTCTTGCAGTGAGAGCAATTTTTCAAAATTAAATCTGCCAAAAGCTGTGAGGAGGGAGTAACTAACCCTTCCAGATTTATAAAAAAGAGGTGTCTACCATTATTGAACTTAAACAGCCACAAGCAGCTCTGTGAGGCTTTCTTGAAGGGACATTGTGGTCTTCATTTAGACCCCAAAATATGTAAAGCTAAAAAATGTCAGTCTGTCGTCTAAAAGTTTTCTCCACTGACAGGCTCAGATTGTTACGCTAAGTGTCTGACAATGTTACAGAGAGGATCCCTACAGAGATAGACCTTTTGTTAAAGAGGAAGATTATCTTTTAACCAGAAACAGATGTTACATCGCTCTCTTCAAAGACACCAGACTCCATTGACAAAAATACTAATTTGTGAACAGAACATAATATCTGCTGGTCCATCACGGCCCTGATTTCTTACTTTGGCTTGTTAACTGACACATTTGTTTATGTTATGTTGCATTTAAAACAACAAAGTAAAACAATAACACAAACAATGAAAAAGAACCGGCTGAGTCAGAGGTAGACCAGCAACTCAAGTGTCCTGCAAGATAAAATGACTGCTTTTGTCAATGGAGTCTGGTGGCTTTGAAAGGAGCAATTCAACAGCTGTTTATGGTTAAAAAAAACCTATTACTCTTTAACAATAGATGATAGTGCATCCGTTCAAGCCTGTTTCACACTCTTACACCAGGCCCCATATTTCCTCGGTTTACAAGTACTGGAATTTCCTACAATAAAAGCCTTTTCTTTCCATGTTAGCTTTACACCTCAGAGGAACAGCAAAATGCACAGGTCAGAAACAACTCTGGAACTTCACTCATGAAAACAATTTTGTATGAATATGCTCTTCCTTGATGTCTCACGCTTATATAGATCTCCTTTGTTTGATATGCTTTACATTTAACAAGTCATTTAAGCCAAAACAAAACATTTAATGTTTCTAAATGTTGTTTTTTAATACTGCTCTCCTTCAGGACCCCATTAAGTGGATTGAGTGTCCACCTGAAAGAGGACATGAAGTTCAGACAGTTACCTGAACCTCTCTGTGCCCAGTGTGACAATCTGTCCGTCTGGCATGGTGTAATGCATCTCTCTGCAGGACGGCCCCCCTCGACTCAGCTCAGCTTCATAGTTCAGAGAGACACAGCAGCACTTCTCCTTCATCTCCCGCACGATCTCCATCTCTGCTGTGGTGCGCATGCACACGCCTTGTTCCTGCAGAAGCTTTGTGCACAAGAACGTCGAAATATTTAGTAATCGAAACCAGACTCATTCAGACATCCTGACATTCACAAAAATGGTCTCTTCTCATCAGATTCTGTCGTATCATAAAAAGCAAAATAGGGTGTTTTTACCTTTTTGAGATGCATTGTAACATCGGCACCAGCTAGAGGGAAGCGCTGCACTGCATGAGGTAGACAGTAACCCTCGAACACAGGCACACTGTGGCTCACTCCATCTCCCGAGTCAAAGACAACACCTGCAAAGGAAAAAAGCATATGAAGCAAACAACACATTTTCTCTTGGACCTAAGAAGGAACAGCTGTTGAAAAAGGCCACGATATGACAGATGGAGGCAAGACATTAGAGAGTGTGTCATTTCTTTTACATACATTTTTAATATACGACTTAAGTAGGTATTTATCAATGAATATCTACTCAACACAATGCATTATTAAAAAGCATGAAAGCAATCACGTAACCATATTACCTGTGGATCTTCCTGCTGCGTAGAGTGCCAGCACCGCCTGCATGGCCACGTAAGTGTAGGGAACATTGAAACACTCAAACATGATCTCCACCATGCGCTGACGGTTCTGTAAGGGGTTCATGGCCGCCTCGGTCAGCAGAACAGGGTGATCGTCTGGGTCCACACACAGCTGCTGGAACGTGTGATTCCAAATCTAAAAGCAAAAGCGTCGCTTTGTAAGCTACAGAAGTGCAAAGCTTATTAACCGACACAAACGTATTTATTCCTGCTCCCCCAGGAACCAAATAAGTTATTTTCCTATGTGTACACACAACAATCTCAGCTTCCACTTGGGATGCAAAAGAATGGAATTTGGACACAGCCCTGGTTAAAGGGTAACTGCAGTATTTATACCTGTGCCTTATTTTAACTTATTCAGGTTGTTAAAAGGCCAGTTCACTGATTTTCAACCTCAGTCCTATCATGCTATTATGGGGAGCTAATGCCATTATGGCAGGATAAAATGCAATTTGGCTCTGTGGAGGACGCTATCTGCTTCTCCAATGGGCCCTGGAAAACCTCCGCCAGACTACATAAAACACGTCATCTGCCAGAGGCCAGGGAGCTCGCTGAACTACACTTCTCCAATCTATGACACCTGCCTCCGATGTCATGTCTCGTACAAAATCATCAGGTTTGAAATGTAGACCCAAAGATTTTTTAGACGATCCACCGGTATATTCTCATCGGATTTTGGAATCTGTACCGCTCTGAGCCGTTGCCTGCAGCGAAACTGTAGTATTTCACTCTCTCACTGGGCCGTTCCTTTCAGAGGGAGGGGTGCAATGCACGCTGGGTGTTGTAGGAATGTATAACGGGCGAAACCATGAGATGTTAGTACAACTTTCACCACATCTACGGTTGAAATTTCAAATATTATTGTTTCTATCGATAACAGAGAACACCAGCTTTGATTGACTCCTCGGCTTTTTCCAGGTTCAAACTGCTCCTTTAAAGAATAATGGCTTTAAAAAGTTTTGGAGTTGCTCTAGTAGATTGATTCAGTCAGCAGCATCAATCCTTGGGGGCAAAATGTTTTTGATCAAAGTACGTTCACTAAAAGTGCTTTTTTTTTTTTTCTTTACACCGACAGGCTCAGATTGTTACTTTAGGTGAGTTGGTGAGTAAAGAACAAGGGAGTTGCTGGTCTGCCGCTGCCTGTATCAGTTTGTATATTTGTCTAATTATTTTTTTAGAAAAATATTTGGTGTTTATGATGGATGGTTAGGATCCAACAAAAGTCACACACACATAAAACAAACAAACTTTGAGGCAGCAGTAGACCAGCAGCTCCTGAGTACTGTGAAGTAAAGTTATGTTTTTTGTCAATGGAGTCTGGTGTCTTTGAAGAGAGTGATGCAACGTATGTTTCTGTTAAAAAAAATCATCTCCCTCTTTAACAAAAAGGTCTCTCTGTAGGGATCCTTTAGAATAACAATCTGAGCCTGTCAGTGGAGAAACAAGAACTTTTAGTGGACACACTTTGATCCATCAAGGATTATGTTGCAGCCATTACAGCCTGTTTCACTGCTGCAGGCTGAAGGAATCTACTGGTGCAGCTTCATATATTTTTGTACCCATTAGTCGTTTAGATCCTAAAATATTAAAAACTATACCGCACTTGGCCTTTAAAGACCACCAAAATACCTTCCTACCAAATGCACGTCCCAGCTCCACTCATTCAGCAGGAATATTAACCGGGTGGTTCTTACAGTTTCCCCCTTATTGTTGACAAACTCAGTGCTTCTCGCAGGAACACCCACTAACATCTCATCTCATATTATCATGAGCTCACCTTTTCCATGTCATCCCAGTTACGGATGATCCCGTTCTTTATGGGATGCTGCAGAGCGAGGACGCCTCTCATGTGCTGAGCCTCATGTCCAATGTAGGTCTCCCTCTCAAGGTTACCGTTCATTATTTCCTGCAAACACACCAGGCAAAACCTGTAGTAATCAGGCAGGATACAAGCAAAGCATAATTCACTCCAACATTAATCCTGATATTGTAAATGGCCTTACCTCATATTTGGGCCTCCCAATAATTGTTGGGAATATAATATTTGGAAGGTCTTGATCTGCAAATCCTGCTTTCATCAGACCAGACCCCGTATCCAGAACTATGGGGGTCTTGAAAAGTGTCATCTGCAAACACATTAAGAGAAATAAGTCAATATTAATAAAATAAACAATAAGCCTGGGGGTGACCATCACAGTTGGGAAACACTGCTTTAGGTGCATTGCTGTTTTAACTCTTTCAGGTGAAGTGTGAGACTATGGCCAGAGCCAGCCAAGCGGTTTCAAAAGGCTTCTTTATGCTAAGCTCGGCTAACCACATCCTAATACCAGCTCTGTACTTAACACACAGACAAAAGATTGATATTGGTGTTTATCAGAGGACAAGAAGAAGAAGAAGAAGAAGAAGAAGAAGAAGAAGAAGAAGAAGAAGAAGAAGAAGACAACCATAAAGGAAAAGACGATGAAATGAAGAACATAAAAGGTCAGACAGAAGATGAAGTAGAAGATGAAGAAGAAGAGGACCAAGAGAAGAAGAGGATAAAGAAGAGGACCTGGTGTCGAGGAAGACTCTGAATAAGATGAAGATGAGGAAGACAACAGAATAATGGAAGATGTCGAAAAATAAATAAATGCGTGGATAAGGAAGACAGAAGACAAAGACAACAAAGAAGAAGAAGATAAAGATGGAAACAGTAGCTGTGTCTCATTTCAGGGGCTGCATCCTTTGAAGGACGCGGTCTACAAAGATGAGTCAATCATAGCCTGTGTAGACGCTAAGGCCGAACTGAACTACCGAAGAATTCCTGTTTGCGTCACAAAGCGCTGCTCCTGTCGCCTGGCAACAGGTAGCTAACTAGCCATCATAACTAACGTCATGTAACTTAACCTATTATTTTAAAGATAATTTGTTTCAATGTTTTTTTTAACATTTGTATTTCTAGCTATTCGACTGAGTTGAAACCAAAAACGTTTAAAGTGTAATCCCCGGCTACGCAAGAGTCCGCCATCTTGTTTGAATTGGTGCGCAATTGATCTCGGGATACGATGGGCCATGAAGGATGCACCCGATGGATCCTTGGCGGCCCGGGAAAAGGAGTACGCATCTGAAGGAGCCTTCGAAATGAAACAGTCTTCGACGCGCTGCTGTGACACAATCTGCCTTGAAATACATCCTTCGAAGGATGCAGCCCCTGAATTTGGGCGCAGGTAATGAAGATGTCAGTGAGAAAAAGACAATGAAGAAGAAAGGAGATGAAGACAAGATCAAGGCAAGGCAACAAATACAAAAAGATAAAGATGAGAAGAAGACGAAGAAGACACAAAAGGATATATTTAGCTGTGTTGTTTCCCTGAGACAGTCCAAAAGAGATCTACCCTTTGATTTAAAGTTTCATATTGTAAACTTGAGACTCACTGAAAGCTCTCAATCAAAGGACGTCCATGAACACCTGAATTAAAGGCCAATCAACAGATTACAGGAGACAGCTTACCTCTCTCATGCTGATGTCCAGCTGGGCCTGGATCCCAGGAGACCCAGGATCTGACATCTTCATGACCTCAGATCTCTGAACACCATCGGGCAGGTCTTCAATCTGCTCGTCTCTTTCTCTGGTGTCAAACTCCAACAGAGGCCGGTCAGGAAGCATCTGATGTGAGCGTTCGTCTGCAGGAGATGGAGCCTCTGATGGGGGTAAATCCGTCTGTATCAAACATACAGGTCCAACAATTGTATCCTCTCCATCTGCGGTTATTTCAGGTGATCCGTCCAATGACACCTCCATGCATTCCTCTGAGAGTGCACAGTTATTGTTGTTATTGTTGATGTGTTCCTTCACATTAGGATTGAGAACCAGGCTGCGACTGATGTCTGGAGTCAGATTCTCTGGCAGAGCATCGACTGGTTCTTCTTGTAGACCGCGCTGCACCAAACCAGCATCTTGAGCGCCTGAGGACGGACCTGGACTCTGAAGAGTATCTGGTTCTATGACGGTGTTGTTAACAGGAAGCAAATATTTTCTTGGCTTGGGAACAGGAGGAAGGTGTGATTTTCCACCGGGGTCAAACGCTCCATCATCTGGTCTTGTTTCAGGGGTTAAAGGAGCTTCTGGTGTGCATACAGTCTCGCAAGATCCGTCCAATTCTTCCCCACTGATGAATCCCTGAGGTCTGCTTCCCAACTCCTCAGGAGGTTCCTTCAAGTCAGAGGAAATTAACATGGTAGTTCTATCAAATACTGTTGGCTCAGCTTCAGAGGAATGATCCTGACATTGGGAATCTGGAAGTTGACCGAAGTCTTGTGAAGCATCTTTGGCACCATCAGGACCCGAGGCTGACTGAACAGCTTCACTTTCACAGGCTTCCTGAGCCCGAGAAGACGTTGAATGTGTCCTCTGAGGTCTGTGACCTGATAAAATCTCATCACAGAGAGCTTGGTCCTCCATGCTCTCAGTTCTGGCCTTCTCCATTATAGAACATTTTATAACCTTTGTAGCTCTGCGTCTGTGCTTCTTGGCTTTACGCTCTTTGTCCAAACTCCTCTCAAGCTTCTCCACCTCCTTTTTCTCCTTTTCCACCTGTAACCGAAAAGCCTCCCTCTCTTTGCTCATACTTGGAGACCTGCTCGTATCGGAACCTTTGCTCCTGGAAAGTTCCTCATTGATGTTTTCTTCGCGGCTTCGGAGCTCATGGATCTTAATGTTCTCCTCCATGATCAATTCATCCAGAACCTGGACTTGTCTCAGCTCTGTCAGCAGGCCTGGCTTGTTGTGAAATGTTCCTGTGTCTGGTCCTGAGGCAGAAGATTTGGTTTCACCTGCAGGTTCAGTCGATCGTGGTTCACTGAGGTTGTCGGATTCTGCAGGGTCGAGGTAATCCTCAAGGCCAAGGACACCAGCTTCAGCCAGCTCGCTAGACGACATCTTTAAAAATAGACATAAGCAGATGAAGCATCATGAACAAACACGGACGACACTGGGTCTGTAAACTGTAGCTCAGTGAAGGTGGACATTTGTTCCTGAGTCAGTGGATGGAAACAGATAACTGGTTTGTTTGTAAGCCTGAGTTTGTCTGACCGAGCCGACTGACCTACCATCAGTGTGGACAACAGTATGACTAATGTCTCAAAGTCGTCAAACAAAGTTACAAAGTGTAGACAACAGATCTGTTCAGATCTTGTGTGAACTGCACATTTCTTTAATAGTAACCATTTTAATCAAATCATTTTGGTACCAGTGATAAATGTATGCACAGCTTCTCTCCAAAAGAAAGAAACAATCATATTTCAGTCACCCTTAAAAAACAAAAACTATGACATCATAGAGAACAAGTTGTCAACAAATGATAATAAGCAATGATTTGAAATCAGCAGAAACACACATTAAATGATCCTGATCAACACAACACACACAAAACATGTCTTTCATCTAATTGTATTAATAGAGGATGTTTAGGTTTATTTCTATTTTCTCATTTTTAATATATTCTGTCAGAGTTGACTTTATTTCTCCCTCCTGGTCTTCATCTCTTAGTCTAATTTCCCTGCTTGACTTTGGACTCTCAGAATGAAACAGTTACACATTTGTGGACTAAATTTATCTTCAATCCAGGTGAAAGTTTAACAATCACTCATATTTTACGTCTCTGATTTGTTGGACAGGATATTAAACATACCACACCGAGCTGGTCCGAGCTGTCCCACGGAGGCCACTGATTCTGCCTGACCTCTGACCTCAGCAGAGCGTCCAGCACCGCCTCCTGAGCCAGAACAGTCTCTTCCTTCTGCAGAGAAACACGTCTGGTTAAATGCTGATTATACATACCTCAGCTTTTTTAACTTGTGATAGGTAGCTCATTTATATTTGACATTTTATCCACCCTTTACTAAAACTTTGTATTTCTTACCTCCAGTATTTCATCAGCCCTGTCCAGGATCTTCTCCACCTCCATCAAACCCTCCTGCTCCTTCACATCCCAATCCTTCAGGGAGATATCACTCAGCCTGGAAAAAAACCTTGGTTATTTCTTTCAGAGTGTTATCTTCCATTTGTTATTCTAAGTGTCTGACAATGTTACAGAAAGGATCCCTACAGAGATAGACCTTTTTGTTACAGAGGAAGATGATTTTCTTAAGAAAACAGGAAAGTCAATTACATCATTCTCTCTGTCTCTTCAGAGATTGATGAAAAGGGAGTTGCTTTTCTACTGCTGCCTCAATATTGAGTTGCATCCTCCCTAACCATTATAACACCACTGTCAATGGCACAACCAACCCATTCTAGGCAGCAGTTGACCAGCAGCTCCTGTGTTCTGTGAGGTAAAATCAGTTTTTGTCACTGTCTTTGAAGAGAGCGATGTGATGTCTGTTTCTGGTAAATTTCGGACCCATTGGCTATAATGTTGTCAGACACTAAGAATAACAATCTGTCAGTGGAAAAAACAAGAACTTTTAGTTGAAGCACTTTGACCCATCAAGGTTTATGTTGCAGAAATCACAGCCTGTTTGCTGGCTCATCTCATCCAATAGGACGAGGAGGGTTTGGATTTGCTCCAGTTTTCAGTGAGACTCCATTTCAGGAAAAAAGGCCCAGGTTTAGAAATAATTGAAAATCCTCTTTGAAGAGGAGTGTGGTTCAGGAGACGTCACAAGGGCTGGTTTTGAATTGGACACACTTAGACTTGAGGCCAAACAAACTTGAAGCAGACTGGTTGCCGCCACTTTTATGTCTGTGCTGGACTATGATGATGCTTTCTACACGCCTCTTCTCAAAGCTTACGTGCTCTGGGCACGTCGTACCGTGGAGCATTGAGGTTTAACGCTAATTTTAAAAGGTCTCACTCTTTACGGTTAACTTTATGCACGTGTTGGATGGTCTGCTTCATCCACACAGACTAAAACACTGGCGCATTCTTATTTACAAGTCTATCTTAGGCATGCTTCCCTCGTACCTTCTAAACTACATCAGTCAGAGTGCAGGAGCCTACAGTCTTCAGTCCCAGGACCTGTTCCTACTGTCTGTCCCAAAGGTCAGAACTGAACAGGGGGGAAAAGTGTTTCTTTGCTGCTCCATTTATTTGGAAAGAATTACAAAAAGACCTGGAACTAAAGGAACTTGTCTCATTGGATGCTATTAAAGGTGCTATTGAATAACTTGGAGGCTGACACATCTGGCTGTAGATGTTCTGCTTGAGATATTTGATTGTGGTCGATTTAGACAGAGTTTGACTAGTTGCACTTGTTATTTAATGTCTTTTACTGTATAATAGGCATGTATCCTGAATCATGTTTGAATGTATGGCTGCTCATCGTTTGTCTGAAACATTGTTAATGTGCTGCTGCCTGTCTTGGCCAGGACACTCTTGAAAAACTATTAATATGTGGCAATAGTTTGACTATGTACCAAACATGTCTTCTTACATCTGCAGAACAAGGTGTGTAGGTCAGGCCTCTCTGCAGCACTACAGGACATCATTTAAATGCTGTTTTGTTCGCTACACTGTTTATCAAATATTGCAGCTTCTGTAATTAAGATAATATTTAGTTTAATTGCACAACCCTTCATGACGCCGAGCCAACACAGAATGTGCGGGAGCATTTGGGATTCAAAGCACAGATGGAAAAATAGCAGATAAGGTGAGACTGTTTGCAAACACTGTAAAATGAGAATAAAAAGAAGCCGATGTAGCATCAATAAAACCAAAGTCTTACCCTTCCACGGGGTAGTTTAGGTCAAAGCACCAAGGTTGCAAAAAAAATGACAAACTCAATTTCTGACAGAGGTTCATACCGATCCACAGAATCCGGCTCCTGGTCATGGAGGTCGTAAGAGTCCCAGAGCAGAGTGGGGACCCCCTCTGTGGTGCAGACAGACTTGTCTCTTCCGTCTGTGATGGTGCTGGAGAGGATGTTTCTGATGGGACTCAGTTCAGGATCCTCCAGATGGCTCTGTGAGTGCAGGATCCAGTCTTTGGTCTGTGTCCGTCTGGGCTGAGTGCTGCTCAACACCTCCGTCTGAGTGGGCTGGTCTCGAGACCTGCTGGACTGAGAGCAGGGGTCTGAGGGGAACTGCTGCTTGGTTTTTTGTGGTGTTGGATTCTGCGTAATCGTAACAGTGTACGAGTTCTCCAGATCGTCCACCGGCAGGCTGAGCCAGGGATTACTGGGCAGCGCAGCTGAGCGCTTCACTTTGATCTCAAAGTTCAGAGACTCCACGGTGACTTTGGGGATGATCTGGATGCTCGCCCTGGAGGAGTTTCCCACAGAGCCGAAGTCAAACTCCTCCCTGAGATCCTCACTATCGGACACACTGCAGAAGTTCTCTCTGTGGATCTGAGGCTGGCTCAGGGCAGGTCTCACAGAGTCTCTGATCTCCAGCTGACTGCTCCCGGCTCCATCGAAGCCCGAGTCGAAGGAGCTGAGGGAGGCGGGTTTACCCTCAGCTGACACCAACGCAGACGCTGAAGGAGAAGCGAGGAGATGAGCTGCTTCTTTAACACTTTCACATTTAGTCACAGCTTCAACATCCTGAGAGGCTCTGTTTGTAGCACCATCACAGGACTGATTAACATGGCCGCTCCGCAACAGCTCATACTGCCACTGTAAGGCCAGCTGCAGGTGACCCACAGCCACCGGGCCTGAAGAGAGGAGGAGCTTCCTCACAGTCATGCACCTGATGGAGAAAAAACACAAGATCACCGTTAAAAACCGTGGGAAAAAAAATGTGTATGCCAGCAATCTTCAATGTTTTGACGTGGACAGGAATGCATAAACACTGTTTATGTTGAGCAAAAATATCTGGGTGTAAAAAAAAAAAAAAAAACATATTATAGAGCATCAAGATATTTTGTGTCGTGATCCTGGATCAATTCATGAATACAAATACAGACCTCACTGTTCTGATTGCAACATGTTGTACTCAGATTTTATGCGTACGATGATGGAATAAAAACCATTATATTGCCCTACGTCACTCAAGTTGAACTGTAACCCCTGTATTGTGATATATTATGCAGTCCCTCCAGGATTTTGTCTTTTTCTGTGATTGTTGCGGCCTAAAATGCATGGTGTGATGTTTTGAGGCAACGTCTAAAGCTAGGAGCAAGACGTGTCATGGAACAAAAAACAGCCACGTGCAGATTTATTTTAAAATGATGTGTCTAATATTTCACAGATGTGTTAGAAAATACTTAAAGAAGGCAAACACAGAGACGATCAGAGGTTCCTCTCTCACCGCTGAGACATCTGCTTCCCCGCCTGCAGCACCCCGTCATCTGGGATGACGTTAGACAGGTGAGCCAGATGAACCAGCTCCTCCAGATCTGGGGGCGGACTCTTCTTCAGGAACGAGGACAGTTTGTGCCTCCACGCAGGAATCGTCCCCCAGTTCCTCTTCTGCCTCTGTGTGGGGTCTCCTCCTCCGTTAAGCCCCGACAGCAGCTCCTGCAGGAAGTTTTCACAGAGGACCAGACGGTACCAGCTGCTGGCCTGAGAAGGGAGCAGCAGAGGATGCACAGCTCATACATAAAAACAAAGAACTGAAGACTATTACTGTTCAACAAAAGCAACTGGTTAAAAAAAGATGAAATCAGATCATATTTTTAAATCATGCGAGGTCCATGCGAGTCTTTCGAGGCAGCTTGACAGCTGGGCTTGACTGAATACACGATCTGGTGTAGATTTAAATGTAACGGTTAATGGTCTCCATTAACCGTTAAACAGATGGATGGATGGACATGTTTGTGCACATGCACGTTCTAAGCAGCAATACAGTACATACATTGTCAGCAAAGGAAAAAGGAAATTTTTTCTTTGTTGGGAACAAATGGACTTATTAAAAGAATCTAGATAAATCCTACGTGTGTCCAGTTGGTGGCGGTAACACAACGCATTGGGTTCCAATACGCCACAGAAGAAAATGACCAGTCAAATCAATGGCTGATGTAGCTAGTGCTAGTGCTAGTCGCCAGCCTGGGAAGCTAATAACCAGCCTAGCCAGTGGGCGATCCAATGGGTTTCTTAGTTAAGACGCATGACTTGCCGCCCTGGTCGAATGAATAGGCAGCTTCTTATTTACCACCGCCGGCCTCTTAGTTACCTGCGCTGGCTTATCATTGGTCAGATCAGTAGCTGGCTTCGGCCTCCTTCGGCCTCTCAATAGTCTTAATTTTGTCCTTTTCCCTGCCACATACGAAACTTCCCTTTAGACTACCACAGGTCGAACAGGTTGATAATATTTTTATCTTTTAGGAACCAAACTGTTAAATTCTCATGATGATGCAGTTGAAAATTAGTCTCTGTTGATGATTGATTTAGCGATGGTTAAACATTTTCAAGATTCCTGTTGTTACTTGATGTTTTCATCTGGCTACAAATCACATTTTCTCAAGTAAAGGGGACAAGGAAGAGTTATTCTTTAGCTGCTACATGAGGATCATTATGCAAGAGCACAACCATTATCTCTGGTATTTTCTTGCTCAACATGCAGTATGTATGCATTCCCAATTTAGCCAGTGAAACCACAAGTTAACACTTCGGTGAAAAAGACTTTCGTAAGCTTCTTGCACAAGACTGCTAACACTGAAAGAACACATGACAAAACCACATATTTTATTTGCTGGCGTTTGTGAAAAGCTGCATTTGGAGTTGTTTGAGAACTTGCCTTGCTGTAGTAATGATGGTAGCTGGAAACGGCTCGGAGCGTTTGGAGGATGAAGAGAACAGCAGAGTGAAGTTTCTCCTTCAGCCTCTCCAGATCCAGAGCCCAGCGCTCGCCGGGCTGACCGTCACACAGCAGGACTTCTGACAGCGTGTGGATCACGTCCTCAGCACAGCGGACGAGAGCCTGGAAGGTGACAGGAGGGAGGAAGGTTCTTTAAAGAAACAAGTGTAGGGAACCATCTTAAGGAAACATGTAGGGATGAGAGAATATGTGACAGATTTAAGATAAAAAAGGAATATCCTGGACATATTAATCAAATCTGAGGGAAACGAGTCGAGAAAAAGAGATAAGGTAAATAAATACCATAGCAGGAGTGTGAATGGACGCTTCAAATTCAGACACCAACATCGCTGCCTTTGTAGCATCCGGAGCGATCTCAATTTTGTAAGGCTGAAGTTTCTCTTCAAACAGAGTTCTGATCTGTTCTGTGACCTGCAAGAAGAAGAAACACATCCAGTTTATAGAACACACACTTTAACCACGGATGTCTACAGAGGAGTGTTGAGAGATTTTAAAGGTCTTTAACAGTCATACAGGTGCAATCAGCCCCAATGTTTTTAAAAGGGAAAGACTGTTATGTCCTGTCTCGATCGTTGCTTGTGTTGTATTAACTCTCAGATGGACATCGCTTTGGAGCAAAATTAAATTGTAACATTGTCATGTTAGAAACAAACAGCACCAGTCAGCCTGGAAGCAGACCTTGGCCCTACTTTACATGTAGTCTGTTAATTGGCCCGGTTTGATCGACAGCTATCAAACCAGTGTCAGTGAAGCACAGTTTGTACAACAGTGAACCAAACAGGTGTGACGGCAAACAGTTGTCCCCTGACTCACCTGCAGAGAATCCTCTCTCAGCTGACACACCTGCAGCTGGAGTCGAGCATTAGAAAAGGCCTGCTGCCACAGAAGCTCCACCTTCTCCACAGCTGCTGTTATCCTGTCAGACACAAAAACAAGAACTTCCAACATCATATGGTATCATCAATATATATTATTATATTAGAGTCAGTACAGAGCAGCTTCAGTGAATACAAGTTCTTACTTTAGTAAAGTGTCTGACAACATCACAGAGAGGATCCCTACAGAGACAGACCTTTTTGTTACAGAGGAAGAGGATGTGTTTAACCAGAAACAGACGTTCTCTCTTCAAAGACACCAGACTCCGTTGAAATCAAAACAGTGATTTTACCTCATTGATCACAGGAGTGGTGTTCTGCTGCTTGTTTGCTTGTCTTGTGTTTTCAAATGGTTAGAAAGTATTCGCAATATTTATGTAACACATAAAGTCACACAATAAAACTAATTAACTGATCTGAGGCAGCAGTAAAGAAACAACTCCTGTGTTCTGTGAGGTAAAATCTGAGTTCTGGTCAATGGAGTCTGGTGTCTTTGAAGAGAGAGATGCAACAGCTTTTTCTATGTATAAAAAGCATCTTACTCTTAAAGCTCCTGTGAGGAACTTTCAGTTTGAGTTGATTCTGGCGCCCCCTGTGGACAAAGCCGTACCTCTTATCTCTTTGCTGATTTTGTCCTATACATGCTTAAGTGGTGTTTTTTCACACAAAATCTCATCCTGCTTTCTTTAACTGTCATATGTATCACTCACTTTAAATGTAAACAAAGGCAGCGTTCAGTTAATCGCTTCGTCTGACACCTACCCCCGCCAGCAGTTTCAGGCATTAAAAATAACTATATAGAAATAATCAATGTTGTCGCTGATGTTTTGGTTTGCTTTTGTAGCTCATATAGAGTAATCAGGATAAATATCAGTCTGTTTCATAACCAGTGAAAAACTCCTCACAGGAGCTTTAAACAACAACTTTACAGGAGGGATCTCTACAGAGGATCTCCTTTTTGTTAGACACTTAGAATAACACTGTGAGCCTGCCAGTGGCAAAAACAGGCACTTTTTCCTCTCCCTGTTTTGCAGCAGTTCAGCCTGTTTATATATCGGCTGCAGCCTGAGACAATATACTGGAGCAGCGCCAGGACTGTTTGTAACCATGAGTGATTTAGACCCCTAAATCGGTCTAAAATATGTCTAAAGTCAAAAAACTTGAGAATGACCTTTAAAACACAAATGATTCCAGACAAGTTTGGGACTTTAAACAAAAAAATTGGTGGGAAAAATACAGTCTTGCATCAGAAAACTTTTCATTTGACACGATATTTCCTACAACAAAAACCTGCCTGTTTTCGCGGCTCTGTGCTGCTGTTGTGCAACACAGGTCCATTGCAACACTGGTATGCGTGGTCAGTGTTATTACAGAGGATTAAGATAAAGGCCTCTGAGAGCAGCCGTCTTGTTCTGTGACCGAGCGCTCTGTGAGCCGTACCTGCTGTGGTTCTGCAGCATGTCGAAGGCCGTGTGAGTGAAGAGCGCCGTGCCGGCCATCGCCTGGTAGCACGGCTCCTTCTCCGGGTAGCGCAGCTTCTCCAGCACACCCTCACAGTGAGTCAGCAGCTCGTCCAGACCCAGCTCTCTGCACAACCAATCACATACTCAGAAATATTAATACAAATAAATACATTCAGGATAGTTTTGTTTATTTGTTATGTAGCCTGCACTGTTGGTGAACTTCTAAAAATACAGTGGAAAACATCAACATTTAGATTTCACATCAATATATTCCAGCAGCCACAAAAGCTTCTTTCTTAACCTGCAGATTAAAGACATTTTTAACGGACATGGCTGTAAGTACTTGAAACAGTTCAGCATATCTGATGAGGCTGATGAACTGGCATGATTCCTCCTTTTCTTGGGTAGTATCCACCAGATGAATGCACTTATTGTGAGTGTCTTTGGATTAAGTTAAATCAGTGTAGCGTAATGCTCTGCTGCCTTTGAATGAACTCATGTTTTGTTTTGGACACAGGTTATTCAAGTTCCTCATACGTTCACATTCAAGTGTTTAAACCCTGAGAAAACTGTTGCCACAAAGCAGAAGACAAAGAAAAGTGATTGTGTTTCCTGTCTGTTAATACTCTGCTGAGGAATAATGAGAGTGTTGCTTTTGTTGTCTAGACTGGACAACAAATGAGTCCTCCGTCTTAAAAGGGTAATTCTGGTGTTTTAAAAGGTTGGCCCTGTTTATTTTGGGTATAAAATACTTAAAGCTACAGCGGGAAACCAACCCAGCAGAAGCGGTTACACACATTTAGAAATAATCATCTTCCTGAAACTGGACTGTTGCAAACTCCTGCACACTTGGTACTCTGTATGTTTACCACTGACTGTATATAAAGATGGACGACATGTCTCCGAGGACTAAATCCCCCCGGAGCGGGCGCTGCCATCTTGCACTTTTGTGTCCAGAGTGTGTGCAGTAGAGATCGGCTGGTGGCACTGAAGTGTTGATGTCCTGCCTCTTCCTCTACCCAAAACACACACGTACGCGTTGTACTTTGATCTGCACATTTGCCCTCAAGGATTGCATTTCTCCTTTCTTCTAAAACCTAAAGTAGGCACGGGTTAAAGAATACCCAAAAGAAGAAACACACCTCACAGGCTTGAGTGATTCTTGGTTTCATAACTGTGAAGTGAAGTATTTTGCAGTTTTAGTTTAAAAGCTTTAAAAGAGTTCAGAGAATCAAACTGATCAGTTTTGCGATAGTTTAACATCCCTGAAAGTAAGACATCATGCGCTTCTTTTTGATTCTCTAAGTTTACAAATCATTAAAAGCTGCCGTTGGCCTCCTGCAGGAGGAGCAGAACTACATTTGGAAGACTGACCTCCTGAGCTGTTGGAACTTGGCTTCGTTGGTGGAGCAGAAGTGTTGGAGCTCGCTGTAGGTGGAGGGCAGCGGCAGCCTGGACAGAGCCTGCAGGGTGGAGATACACGAGGGCAGCCGCTGGACCACAGAGAGGAACTCCTGCACGAACGCATCGATCTTCTGCAAAGACGAGCACAGACACTTAAAAATTAATTAACGTAAAAAGAAGACATCTAAGATGGCTTGTGTGTTATAAACAGGTCTGCAACATTATTTTCTTTGTCTGCATGTTTTTAAAGGGTAGTTCTGGTATTTTTGAATTGCTCCCGATGATTGCAGGCTGTAATGGCTGCAACACAATACTTTCATTAAAAAGTTCTTGTTTTTGCCACCAACAGGCTCAGATTGTTATTTTAATTCTCTGACACTGTAGGGATTCTTTGTGTAACGTTTTGGTGTAATTGGGTTTGTAGATAAGTATTCTGTTGGATCTAAACTAACTAAAAGTTGTAAAAGAACAAACACAAACTAACAGTTGAGGCAGTGGAAGACAAGCAGCTCTTCTGTTCTGAAACTTTAAATTATTGTTTTTGTCAATGGAGTCTGGTGGCTTTGAAGAGAGCGAGGTAATGTCTATTTCTGGTATAAAAAAGGGATCTACTTTGCATGATATATTTTTCTACATATCTGCAGCAATCCTTTACTTAAAAATAAGCACTTTTAGTGGAGGTACTTTGATCGGGTGCAAATCGTTCCAGCCATTACGGCCCGTTCCAAAACTTCTGTACTTATAAGTCATTTAGATCCGAAAATATGTAAAAATGTGGCCAAGGTTTAAAAATACAAGAATACATTTTGTTGATGGTTTTTGAGCCTTCTTACAATAAGTGGAGCTGTAGATTGCATCGGCCTGCAGCAGTGAGCAGGCTGTAATGGCTCCAACATAATCCTTGATGGATCAAAGTGCGTCCAGAAAAAGTTCTTGTTTTTTCCACTGACAGGCTCAGATTGTTATTGTAAGTATCTGACGACATTACAGAAAGGATCCCTACAGAGATACACCTTTTTGTTACAGAGGAAGATGATTTTATTTAACCAGAAACAGACGTTACATCGCTCTCTTCAAATACACCAGACTCCATTGAAAAAAACAGTGATTTTGGCTTGTTGATCACAGGAGTGGTGTTCTGCTGTTTGTTTGTTATGTGTTTTCAAATGGTTAGAAAGTATTCAACGCAATATTTCTGTAACACATAAAATCACACAATAAAACTAATTAACTGATCTGAGGCAGCAGTCAGGAAACATTTTTTTAAAATCAGAAACAGACATTGCATCACTCTCTTCAAAGACACCAGACTCCATTGAGTCATTTTACCTCGCAGAACACAGGAGCTGCTAGTCTACAGCTGTGTCCATCAGTTAGTTTGTGTTATTGTGTGTTGCTCAAATATTATTCTGGATCCAAACTAAGCACTTAAACCACCAAAGTCACATAATAACACTAATAAACGAACCGTCGAGGCAGCAGAAGAAAAGCAGCTCTCCTGTTCTGCAACAATAAATTACTGTTTTTATCAATGGAGTCTGGTGGCTTTGCAGACAAAGATGTAACTGCAGTTTCTGGTTAAAAAAGTATCTTAGTTTGAAACAAACAGGTATTCATCTGTGGCATCCTTTACGTAAAAACAAGAACTTTCAGTGGATCTACTTTGATCGGGTGCATATGCCCCTAAGTATAATTTAGACCGTATACTATGTAGTATAATTTGGCCAAGGGCCAGAATTACCCCTGTACTTACACAGGAAACACATCTTCTAATAAATGAAGCTTGTTGTTAGGCTGCTCTGATTTACGCTTTACAGACGTTTCAACCTAAAAACCCCAAAGTAGGTCATGCAGAGATTGTGTAGTAGCATCCTAAATAGGTCTTCCATAGGCAGAGAGCTGCCATGCTTAATGAACACTGTCATCACGGACAAACGCCCCAGTTGAACATGACTGAATGTATAATGTGATGGAAAGAGGGGCTCCTTTCACTTGCTAATAAGGTCAGCTGATTACGCGAGGCATTTGCACAAGCTTCACCAAGGTAACGGACAATAGACGCAGGCCGCTTGGACGGAGTCCATGAATGGATTCACAAATGAACATCTCCTGACTGAGTGAGCCGAGCACGCTCTAGTCACAAAGAGGCAGAACGCAGAGGGAGTAAACACTGAGGCTGAACGTCAGATAAACAGTTTATTTATGTGCTGCTTCAGACGTAAGCAGAAGAACTGACTCTGTGTGTGTGTGTGAGCAGGACAATGTTACCTTTTGTTTAAACCCTCTCACTGATCATAAGACAGCTTCATGTGTTCACAGCTTTGATTTATTCAGATAGATACGTGTTCACAAACAGACCAGGTCCAAATGGCTGATTTAGGTCAATCCTCCTTAACCTTTCACACTTTTTTAACAGGAAAACTTGGACTTCCTGCAGGCGATTGTTGTTATGAGCATAGTCCTGTCGAAAACCTAAAAAATGTTCAGAGTTCAAATAACTAGAGTTTCAAGAAATATATTGTTCAAGTTTCATCATCCTGGATGGTTTTGGATCAACATGTTTTTTGTGTTTTTTAAGAAAACTCTGGTCAGATGGTTGTATTTGTATTCATGTTTGTATATGTACATAAACTACTATTTAACCGATGGATTTAAGATGCACAATAGAACAGTAACAATAATATAGTAGGTAGGTATGTAGTCTTTTTATGTCCACCCCCGCACACACAATGCTTTACTATCCTCTGCCTATACTACGAACCGAGTTCAACATATCACGTAGATCGTGCTGAACTGTCACACAACACTGACGTTATCAACTCAGTAAGTCAACCCAGGATTTCTATTAATTATAACTCTCGTGTGTTACATGAGATTAATACGTTGCACAGATGTATTTTTGTTGCGTTAATGACAGATTTAGACTTATTCTCTCAGCCGTATCAAACTGTGGAGCAAATAAATAAATATAAAACCACAATTTAAAGCAGTATGAAGGCTTACTTTCATATCTTATAAGTACAAAAGTACTTCAGGCTTCATTGATTTTATCAGTCTCTGTTGTAGATGTATATGAGTAAAGCTCGATGAATATCTTTCGTGAATACATTTCATACAATCAGATGGTAAAGCTGAAGTGTTTTACCGCTCTCTCTCTCCCTCCTCCCTCTCACCATCAGCTCACAGAGCTCCTGAATCAGAGACCTTATTGGTCAGCAGGTGGTGGTGAGTTCAGGTATCTCAAACACAACCCGCTCCGGAGCAGGTTAGGTGTTCAACATAAGTTACCACGGTGATGTACCCCGGTAAAAAGTGAACCACCTTCATGGTACTGAAAATTAAAGTTACCACGGTAACCACAAATCCTGCTTCTTAGTATACCGCCCTTGTCTCCAGCTAGTAGACAGTGTAAGCTAACTAGTAACCCAATTCATCATCCTGAGAGTGCAAACCAGCACTAAATAATATACTGAACTGTTTGAAATCAGTTCAAGTTTTTTAACCTTTTTACATTACTAAATTGATTCTAATACCACAACATGACACATTGCTAATGCTAGCTTAGCTGTGAATTCCCAGTAGTAGCTGTAGTTCTGAAGGCAGTTGAGAACAAAGCTATTGGCTGAGTTACAAAACAGAAATAAAAACAGTAAATAAAGTACCTTTATGAAGGCGACCCAGCTCTTGTGACAGTAAATAAGATAGCCACCCAGCGGTGCCGTCAGCTGGCTTCTGTCGATGTAGTTTGAGAGCTCTGAGATTTCTTTCAGGAGGACTTTCTGCAAAAAGATCAGATCAGTGTTATCTACAGAAGTCAAACATGAAACCAAACCAGGGGTGCCGTGTATGTTATTAATTCACCTTAAAAGAAGTAGTGTAAGTCTTTGATGGAGACAGAAGTTTCAGCAGCAGTTTGAGAACGTCTTTCTTTTTGGGCTGAATGATGTAAACACTGTAGACCGTCCGCTTGTGCAGCTGGAAAAGAAGGAAAACTCAGCACCAGGAAGTATTTTTTGATAAAAACATTCAATTGAATGACTTCAGATTTGTTGCTGCTATGCTGACAGGAACTTTAAAAAAAAAAGGAGTATACCGTAAAGTTCGGGGTCTCACGAAGACTAACAAGGGAACGATCAAAAATCAAAGCACAGGCTGAGATATGTCTAGCTCCAACTGTAGTGCACACACCGAATATAAGAAGGGGACGTAGCTTCCAGCTCTAAAACTGAAAGCGATGCAGATTTTCTTTTTGCTGGCCAAAATTGGCTTCCAAGTAATATCTCAGTTAGTATTAAAGATGAACCTTGCTAACTGAGCTAGCACTATGCTTAGCTGATACTTCGTGTTTGCTAACTCTGCATTCATGTGGAGTCTAAAGTGTGTGGTTTAAAATTGGAAAAATGAGGTTACCTCAAACTAGAGCAACAACTTAGAAAGTATAATAATGTTGGTCCACAATGTGCGTAAGACTTCTGGGGCCAAGAGCCAAACCTCGCTTCTGAGGGATCTATTGATCTGTTGATGACTGTGCATCTGCTAGCTAGTTAGCAATCAGTGTTAATCCATGAATGCATCTCAAAAACAATCCTTCAGTTTTGGAAAGCAGACAACTAAAAGTCAAGTTACGTTCAGATGGACCACCACACATAAATCAGGACAGAACGATGCAGAGTTTCTCTCTTATCACGGCAGTTTGTAATTACAAAATAGACGTATAAACATGTCGGTATGCACGCTGATTTCAGGCCAGCAACTGAGATTGAACCACAACTATTAAAAAGTTCATCTGGATGCAAAAAAGCAGCATCTTCTCCAAGACAGAGCTCAGTTCATGTAATTTCACTGAGGCTCTATTAAATAACCAGCATGTGACCAGCTATGCATGTGACCCCCGCCCCCTCCTCCCCTCACACACAGAGGAATTCCACTATAGCCACCACACAGATGACGCACTTGGGGTTTTATTTTGAAGATCAGTCTTCAGCTCTCTGAATCAATAACACAAATGTTGCATAACTTCATGCTGCAGGAAACAGATCTGTTAGTCAAGAGGGCGATCACAAGCTCGGCACGTTACTGTACCGAGGACCAACTGAGAGTCCTGCTCATGCATAATTCACACAGAAGAAACAAAGAGCTACCGCTTCACAACACATCTCTAACTACATGTTTCTGACATAAAAGTGTCAAAGAACATTTACTGATGTGCAAAATTAAAATATCAGAATACTGCAGAAGATAGGAATGCTGTCTGCACAGGAGGGGAGAGTCTGTTGCAGGGGTATTTCTCTTTGCCAGCAGGAAATGACAAATCCAAAAGCTGAGCTGAATCCAGCGGGGACTGAGCCATCCTTGTTGGTAAATAAAATGAGCTGGATGCTGCAATTACAAAGTATTGCAATTCCAACATTGTTTACACCCCTATTTAATAACTAGACTCTCGAAAAACAGTATTTCATCCAGGGGTGGCACCTTATGTCCTTCATCAAACTGTTGTTTGCCCAATTTGCATTCTCTCAGGTGCACACTGGGTTGTCTTGAATAAACTATAAGTCTAATCGTCGTGTTAAGCTAAAGATTAAAGCTCCAGGAGAGCTCAGCCTGACTGTAACTTCTCACAGAGATGATTCTGTGTTTGTTTGCCATTTATGATGAGACTCTTATCTTTGCTCGTAACTTTCCAGACTGTTGATCAATTCTCACACTTACCAGCAAAAATCTATTCTGATGCGGGGTCTGTATTCTGATATCAAGGTAGCAGGTCTATAGATTATTATTTCAAGAGAAACCAGGATCTTTTCCTGAACATAACAGAGCCTTTACTGTTTTGGTTAGGTTAAAGAAAAGATCCTGGTTTGGGCTAAAATAATACGTCAGAGTTTTGGTTTCACACAAGAGAACGAGCTTTCTGCAGGAAGCCCTGAAGCTTTTTTCTCCTGTGAACCAGCCAGTCAGACAGCCTGCTGCTATATGCTGCAAAACCATTGTAAGGGTGAAATACTGTGTTTTTTGGGGAGATTTATTTGCAACCAAGAGGTCATTATACTGTATCTTAGAGTGTTGGATTGAAGGGTTGTGTGTGTATACTACAGAGCTTGGTATGGTCCAGGATAAGTTAATTAAATGTACCCGATTTTAAGTTGAACTCTGGCAAAAAGGCAGATAGTCGGTCGAGCAACTTTCATTAAGGTCCTCATAAAACACCCACAGTCAGACAACAATCCATCATTAAGGAATATTAATTTTTCATGCAATACTTGGGGGACTCTAAGTGTCACTTTCTGCATGCCATAGATACATATGTCGTTTCACAACCATTGGAAACATGCTTCAGCTCCTTATTCACAACAGCGCCACACAGTGACCTCCATAACGATGTTACCTCGAGCAGAAGCAAAGTCTCAGCGATGAACCTGGTCGTAGCGAGTGAGGCCTGCCTCAGATCAGCCACCACTGACACCAAACTGTCCTTCTCCTGCTTCTTACTGTGGACAGAGGACGATCAAACCATCAGTTCTTCATGTGCTCCGTCACACACACATACACAGTAAGTCTCTCTGACTCCACGTACTTGTGCAGACACAGAAAGTAATTTATGAAGTCGACCACTTCTGCTTTGCTGAGTTCTGAGGAGAGTTTGACCTGTGTGTCCATCGGGAACACGATCAAAGGGCAGCCATGTTGATCAAAAGCACCTGTACGGACAGATAACACACATTATATCAGAGGTGCAGAGAGTAATCCTGGCTAAAAAAAGTTTTGGGGTCTGAATAATAGATGCAAAAAGTTTGGAATCTTTATTTGGTAACCTTTAAACAGGCTGTTTTGGCCACTGACAGACAGATTGTTATTTAACTGTCACAACATTACAGAAAGAGCTTTTTGTGAGACAGAGACACATGTTTGTTTGTTTGTTTTTTACCCAAAACCAGCTATTTCATCACTCTCTTCAAAGCCACCAGACCCCACAGAAAAAAATACCATGCAGAAAAGAGGAGCTGGTGGTTTACAGCTGCCTTGATCCGTTAGGGTCTTCGTGTTATTGTGAGTATGCAAATATTGTGTTGGGTCATAAATAATCATTAAAAACACCAAAGCCCCACAATGACACAAACAAACAAACCGATCAAGGCAGCGGTAAATCAGCAACTCTTGTGTTGTGGGAGGTAAAATTTCTGCTTTCATCAATGGAGTCTGGTGTGTGTTTGCAGAGAGCGATGTAACGTCTGTTTCTGGTTAAAAAAAGCATCTTCCTCTTTAACAAAAGCTCTATCTCTGTAGGGATCCTTTCTGTAACACTTTCTGTGACACTTAGAAGAACAATCTGAGCCTATCAGTGGAAAAAACAAGAACTTTTAGTGGACGCACTTTGATCAGGAATATTTGCCCCCTAGAATTACATTGAAGCTGTTACAGCCTGTTTTCTGGAGCAATTCCAAAACTTGTTATACCAACTAAAAGATGTAGAGAGAGACACTAAGTTTAAAAACACTGGGATTACCCTTTATGTATATATTACTCCTGCATATGGACTGACATTAAGGGGAATATATCATTGAAATTAGGCAATTATTCTCAGTATTTCAATATTTAATCCATAAAGATTATCACTGTTATAGCTGGTGATTCAATATAATAAAATAAGTCTTGAAATAAACTGTTCGTCTACCTAAATTACTGTACATATAGATGCACAGAAAGCAGTGTGCAGTTGCGGATAACAGTGTGTGCAGTTGCGGATAACTGTGGACAGTTGCGGATAACTGGACAGTTGTTGATGAAAGTGTACAGTTGTGGATGACAGTGTACAGGTGGGGGTAACAGTGTACAGGTGGGGGTAACAGTGTGCAGTTATGAACAACCTGTTGCAGCTGTGGATAAAACATTTTGCAGTTGCGGACAACAGTGTGCAGTTGTGGACAAAAGTGTGCAGTTGAGGACAAAAAGTGTGCAGTTGAGGACAAAAGTGTGCAGTTGAGGACAAAAGTGTGCAGTTGAGGACAAAAGTGTGCAGTTATGGATAAAACATTTTGCAGTTGTGGACAACAGTGTGCAACAGTGTGCAGTTGTGGACAACAGTGTGCAGTTGTGGACAACAGTGTGCAGTTGTGGACAACAGTGTGCAACAGTGTGCAGTTGTGGACAACAGTGTGCAGTTGTGGACAACAGTGTGCAGTTGAGGACAACAGTTCAGTTATATCTACCAGGGAACAGCACAGCTCCGGAGTTGAACACATGATCCGCAGGCAGCGGCGGGGAGGGGGCACCCTCCTCCGCAGACTCCTGCACGTCTGAAAGGTTTGTGGGAAAATGATTATTTTGATTGAAAACACGCCCGACAAGAATTTCCTCCTCTCTCTATGACCGCTGCAGGAACCGGTCCAGCAAATTCCTCCTCACAAATGCCTCTGAAAAGCTGGCTGATGAGCTGCAGCCTGGAAAGAGCCCAAACTGTAGCCTGTATTTCTTGTAATTTAATATATTAGATCCAAACAGAGTTAACCTGCACGTTAACCGTGGTCAGTGTGATACAGAGTCAGCTCGCGTGCACTTGTTTCTCCTACCTGTTGCGTGACGGCTCATCTTGAAGTCCTCGCGCGCATTTCCACAACAGTTTTCTCTTAAAGTGTCCATACAAACTGTAACTGCCCGGACCGGTTCTACTGCGGTGCTAGAGAACAGGACCGGGAGAACCGCGGCTGCTTGCTGCTACCTTTCTGCGCCATGTTACGTCCATTCAGCAGCGCACGAGCTGAGCTCACCCCGCTGACTGGATGTTGTTCGGCTCATTTATAAAGTAAAGAGGGCGGAGACAACACGGGGGAGGACGGACAGCAGCTGGAGACGGAGAGGTGACCCAGGAGGTTCACTGGGCGGTAGATAAGATTATGTGTCAGTGGTTCACTAAAACAAGTCCCAAATAATTATTGACACACAAACACATTATAGATACACATTACATGGGAAGCGATTAGCAATTACCTGAAATGATTGACCTCTTTGTTTCACCACAGAATTCTGACTTTCTTTGACTTTTGGAAAATCTAAGAAAGAAAAAAAAAAGTCACAATAATCACAATACAGACTTTTATCTTACAGTTCTGGCTTTAATAGCAGAAGATAAATAATAAATATTTAATAGGCCTAAAGAAATTGTTAAACAAAAAATAATTTATTTTTTTAAATTCTGACTTTAGTTTCACTCGTCAAACATTTGCAGAGAACACAATTTCCACAATTTGCAGAAGAAAAACAAAAAGTTGACTTTGGTCTCAAAATTCTTTTTTGTTGTTGTTTTTTTTTTTTTGCAAAAGACAAATCCTAAACAATACAATTCAAAGTAAAGAAATTAAAAAAGGGAATTTGTTGTTCCTCACCGGCAAATTTCTTAGAGCAGGAAGACGTTGTCAATTTTTTTTTCTATAAAAGGTACAAACATTTCAGGGGAACTCAACAAAGTAAGTTTTAAAAGGTTTACGTTTTTTAACAGAACCTACACAGGCTTTAGTGCCACCTTGAAATAATCATGTCACAGTCAAGGACTTGAAATACTGACTGTGTCAATAAATAGAATAACTTACTTGTAATAAATGACAAATTGTGATAAGGACAAAAACAAAAGAGAAGCAACAGTTTGCATTATGATCTGAGGGCCCTGTTGTAGACTTAAGGCTCTGCGCAGCCGGTCAGGTCACTCACACCTGCAGGCACTTCCTGTTTAAACAGCCAAGTCCTACATCTGTGTGAATAACTGGACAGGTCTGACTGCATACCTCACAGGAGAATCATTCTCACCCTGGAGCTTTGTTAAGTCATCAACTTTGACCTGAAGGAAGATCTGCTGCTCAGTATCAATATCAAAGGGATCCAAATAGGCCACATGCAATTACAGGTGCAGGTGTGTCAATGTTTGAAACTTTGATGTGTAGAGAATTAGAGTGGGCGAAAACTTTATGTACAAAGTCAAAGAATATTTTTTTTAGCACAAAAGATATTTCAGATAATAAGATCATTTCACAGATTCTATTTTTTTTTAAATGTTTTCCAAATGAGCAAATTCCAGTTTCCCAATTTGTTATTCCAAAAACAAAACAAGAACTCTTTATGCTTTCTTGAGTAATATTTCAGTACAGTGCGAAAGTATTAAGAAAACAGAAAATATCCCATCTGTTGACCTTTTTGCCTGGTGGTAGTATTAACTAAGCCAAGTTTAAAGTCTTGCTGAGGTCTTTTGTGTGATAAACTCTCATTTGTATTCTTTGGAATGAACAAACCCACAGTGTGACTCTTCTTGACTTTTTGAACCGTCTGTTTCCTCCTTGCAGGTTTCTGTCACATGCTGCACCTCTTCATGACTGACAGTTCTTTCTGTCAGATTCTTGGCAGGTTTCAGTTGCAGCAAAAAGAAACAAACACAGTTTCATCCATTGCCTCTTTTCTCACAGATCTGGGTCACGTTCACACAGGAAACAAGGCAGAGGAGATATATTCCTCCGAGCATGCTCCCTCCACTACATGCTCATAAATGAATATCTTTAAATATGAACAAAAAACAAAACACAAAAACAAAACAGGAAAAATAATATAAACCACAAAGGAGTAAATATACAGAGCATGTTTGTACTTGTTGTCCTGCAGGGGGCACTACAGAGGAGAGACCACAGCTGAGCATGCATGTGCTGAATTGAACAGAAATTGCCCACCAAGATTCAGTGTAGAGAGAATCCTTTAACATCCATCCCTCCATTCGCAGGGTCGCAGAGGAGCTGGAGCTATCCTGACACAGACAGACAACCTTTCACACTCACATTCACACCTACAGACAATTCACCAATAACCCTAACAAGCATGTCTTTAGACTGTGGGAGGAAGCCAGAGTACCTGGAGGGAACCCACGCATGCACAGGGAGAACATGCAAACTCCGCACAGAAAGGCCCATGACGTCTGAACCGGCAGTTGAACCAGGAACTGTAAGGTCGCAGCGCTAACCAACAAATGCACTGACATCCCACTGACAAATTATTCTGGTAAATTTCCAGCAAATACTGGGAAATGTATTTATTATATAGATGGCTTTGACTTGAATAGTTCTTTTGCTCGCCCTGGCTGACAACACATTTGCTTGAACATAAACATACTTATATATATATATTCACAACTACAGTGGCTGACAGGGAAGTTCAGAAATGATGGAAATTCAAAAACACATGCAGAATTCAAAAACAAGGGCAACGACGGAAACGCACTGCAGATAGAGAAGGGGTGCAAACATCTAAAACAGTTTGGGCTTGCCCTTGTCAGCCACCGTACAGAGCACTCTTGTGTCTATTCAATAAAAAACAGATAAGAAGGATAATAAGGATAAACTATAAGCAGTTTGAATATCTCACCATGACAATTTTGGGTATAGCCTATTTAAATATGGTATATGGAATATAGAGTTGACTGAATAAAAGTCTGAATATTTAGAGATTGACTTTGAAATAAAGGAATTAATGTCATAGTAAACGGAACGAAAGTTTAAATATAGAGTTAATAGAATATATAATATAAAAGTTTATATATATATATCAAATTAATTCCTTTCATTATAAGGAATGAAAGTTTGAAAAAAAGAAATAAAAGTCCAAATAAGAGTTTAAATATAGGCTATTAAATAAATGTTGTAAAATATGGATTTAAAATGTGAATATATTTAATAAAGCTTTGAATTTATAATAATACAACACTTTGAATATATAAAATGTAAGTTTGAATATGTTAAATAGGTTATGTTAGGCTATATGCCATTATAGTCTTAATATTTCAAATGGACGTTTGATTATACGCTGTAAAAGTTTAAATATTTTATTGTAAAGTTTGAAGATAAGGAATAAAAGTTTGATTGTGAATGAAATCTGACCTCATCAAGTCACTGGCGCCATCTTGTGTTTTCAGTGTGCAATTGCCCCAAACGGATGTTGCACCATGAAGTCACTTTGAGTGAATCAGCATGGAAATTATTAGCAACAACCCAGAGTAACAATGAGATCATTTACACCATGTGAAATCATGTAAGGGCCGAAATAATACTTGTTACATTATACCGTTTTAATGATGAGGAAATCACTTTAATTCTATGTATTAAAGTTTAATTTAGTCCATATATTTACATTTTCATTCTATAGCCTATATTCAAAATATAATTCTATTAATTTCGACTTTTGTTCCCTATATTTAAACTTTAACTATTCACTATATCACTATTCAAATTTAATTTATTCCATAGATCAATAAATTACGATTTCCATTCCATTGAATCAAACGTTCATCCTACATATTCGACATTAATTTATTTCATATATTAAAACCATTCTATTGATTCTATTAAATATTTTCTTCCCTATATTTAAACTTTTACTCTTTATACTCATGTATATTCAATATATACACACTTTTAATGCAATAAGGTGTTGCGATCAAACGTTTATTCTAAATATTTAATATATACATATTTTGATTTCTTTTATGAATTAAAACTGGCATTCAATTAATTTCGACGTTTCTTCCTTGTATTTAAACTTTCACTTTTTATAGCCTATTAAAATTTAATTCTTAATTTATTCACACTTTCAGTTTAGTTTCACTTTTATTTTGTAAGTTGGAACAGGAAGTTGTTTTCCTACGCAAGCCTCGGTTCCAGAGGAGTTGGCTCGTGGTGCTGATGTTGTTATTTTAGAAGCATCATTGTTGTTAACGGGCTGACATTTGGTTAAATGCTGTAAAAATATTCGTCCAGCTTTAAAACGTGTCGTGGAGTTTTGTCGTTGAGGTCCCGAAGGAATTTTTTTTACATATTCGTCAAGCTTATTAAAAGTCGTCACAGTGTTATTAGCCACTGGAATGCTAATGACATTGAGGCTAACGTGCTAGCAGTGAGCGTGCCCGTGTCAATTTTATTTTTAGATAATTGACGTGAAGATGGTTAACATCATGCCATTGTGAAATCGATCCCAGTCAGTCATGTTTAGTGGCATATGAAAGAGGTGTAAATAACTGACATTAACGTTAATTAGTTATAATCGGACGGAATCTGCGAAGTGTGGAGGGATGAACACGCCGCTCGGGAGGAACGGGTTAATCGGGCTCGCAGTCGGAGCTACAGCCGGATTGGGCTTGATTGCCTTCTTAATTTACCGAGAGATCAGCCGGAGGAAATCCCAGAGCCTGGTGCTAGAGGCCCGGACAGCTCCCCGGCTGCTGGACGGGGTGGATGGAGCTGCGCTTCTGCGGGATGTGCTGGATGCTCAGGGTGGGTGGACGGTGCTCTGCCTGGCACTGACAGCGATCTGTTAAATACATGTGTGCGTGTGAGAGAGATATTCATGGTCCAACTGCGTAGTAAGGTTTTCTATTCACATTTACTAAGTACAGTGTAGTTAGATCCAAACAAAGCTAAACGCTGACTGTGTTTTTATGTTGGACATTTAACTTCATTATATTTTCTATTCATATTCATTTTGTCGTTTGGTAGTTTGCCTTTAAACTTTTTTAACTAGCATTTTGACAGTAATATTCCATGGTTTACTGGGCAAAACCCAGTTAAGTTGCATTGCCTAAGGAATGACAATGAGGGAGGAATTTTGAGACTAATACAAAATTTAAGGAAAAAAATCTCTGAATACTGATATGGCGGGCCGATATAGTGAAATTGATTTTCTTAAACAATTAATGTTTTCTTAAACAATGAATGTAATTAGAGATTATGTAACATTTGTTTTTACATTGTCAACCAATTCTAATGTGGGCCAGTGTCTGTTTAGCTGTTATGCTCTGCTACATGTGCTGCAGACAGAGCTGAGGAGATTGTAAACTATTGAGTCAGAGCTCCCTCTGCTGGACAAACTTCAGTATGTGTTCTTTAAAATCCGTTTTCTTATTTGCGCATATATTTGCAAATACTGATATGTTGTGATGGGCCCTTGTCTTCCTTAACCTCCTCACAGTTTACTTCCCAGCTCTCACTAATGGGGCAGGGGATAAATTCCACCAGCAAAGTAGTGCAAACCGTAATCAATAAGTCAAGGACACTAAGCAAACTAATACCATAAGTTTAGCATGTGATTATTCTCACAGCAAACAGTTAAAGACGACAATGGCCAAGTAAAAAAAAATGGTTCAAGCTAATTGACGCAACATAAATTAAATACACAAAAAAGTCCACAAGGGCAAACTGCTATCACCGTGTCTTTATTCCCCCTAAATTACCTTGAGGTTTTCAGAAAAGGGAACAAGTTTCCCCAAGAAACAAGAAAAGTTAATCATAAATATTAAAATTCGTAAAAAATATTTGATTAATTGAACTGAAAATTGATTATTGAAATTTGATTAATATCACATTTTAAAACTAAATGACTGAACTTTAAATACCTGGTATGTTGAACTACTTAACTATCAACTACCAGCTGCCTTCAACCCAGCAGAGAAGCATGTCTGAAATACACGAAGACAGCAAATGTCTCACACATTTTAAAATGACAATTAATCCCTTCAAACAGCGCCAGGCTCACCAGTTGTATCTACAAACCTCTCTTATTGTTGCACCTCTTTCTTTTTTGACTGGGTAAATAGCCTCTGAAAACCATTAAACCTTTATTTTGAACATTTAAATAGAATATATTTAAAGTGAAATATGCTTGGCATCAGCATGTTGTCCCGAACCCTTGTCTAGCACCCCAACTGGCTGGATAAGCAGGGGAAAATAGATGAATTGATTGATTACGATGTTTGACAGGTGGGGAACTTGGTTTGAGATTGCAATCCCGTCCAAACCCACATGTCTAACAATCTGTCTTCCTGTCTGCTCGTGCAGAGGTGGAGGCCCAGCAGCAGGCTCTGGCTGCAGTGGAAGCGGTAGTGCAAGGTCTGTCCCCGGAGCAGCAGGTGGAGCTCAGGAACCAGCTGGACCAGGTGCTGAGCTGCGTGTCCTCACTGCGCTCAGAGGTGGCTGAGCTGAGGGGTGGCCTGCAGGACATAGCTGTGCAGATCATCCAGGACGTCAAGTGAGTGACACTGAACCTTCATACACTGTGATACCAGATAGGGAAATTCAAGTATTATAAACCTGGGTCCTATTTACATATCCTTTGTAATTTGGCATCTAAATGTCAAACAGAAACTGCAGTTACATCGCTCTCTATAAAGCCACCAGACTACACTGACAAACACGGTAATTTTACATCCCAGAACATGGACGTTTCTAGTCTATGGCTGCAGCGATCAGCTGGATTGTTTGTGTTATTGTGTGACTTTGGTGTTTTTAAAAGGGTTAGTGTGGATCCAATATGATGTTTTTATATCACACAATGGCACAAACAAACTGGATCGAGGCAGCAGTGGACAAAAAACTCCTGTGTTCTGTGAGGTAAAATGACTTGTCAATGGAGTCTGGTGTCTTTGAAGAGAGCGATGTAACGTCTGTTTGTGGTGAAAAAAAAAACGACCTCCCTTTTGAACAAAAAGGTCCGTTCTGTAACACTTAAAATAACAATCTGAGCCTGTCAGTGGTAAACACAAGAACTTCTATCTTTGATCCATCAAGGATTATGTTGCAGCCATTACAGCCTGTATTACACTCCTGCAGGCTGAAGCATCTACTGCAGGAATCCCAATATTTTTTGTACTCACTAGTCATTTAGACCCCAAAACATGTTAAAAGAAAAAAAAAAATTATTTGGCATAATCAGAGTGATGCTCCACTGTGGGGCTGGCTCCAAACAGGTAATCGGACTGATGTGTGTTTTTCTCCGCTGCCACTTTCAGAAAGGGGGTGGAGGACAGTCAGCGGGTTCGAAGGCGACGCCATTATGTCCACAGAGAGCGCACCGACTCCGCCAGCTCCAGCTCCATCTACTTCACCGCCAGCCAGGGTATGGCCAGCACATACGAAGAGACCAGTGAAGGAGGGTAAGTCATGGCCTGGTGCTGTTATTGTTTGTGTTTGAGCTTATAGTTAATATTATATTGTTTATATACGATGCTTTAAAGCTGCTGTCATTCATAGGTGTACCAGTATTCAGTGTCCTTTCTTCTCTGTGTCTAAGTTACCTTAAAAACAAAAACATTGATCGGTGTAGCTTTAATGTGTTATTGTTTTCTTTTCGGATGTGAGTGTCTTTGGTTAGTGGGGCAGATTTTTTAAGGCAGAAATCCCTCAATTTGCCTCCTTGCTACCTGAGAGAGTCTTGAAGTAACAGCCTGCAAGTCCAGTAGTAATCTAACAGTGTGCAGAGCCAGGTTTGATACACCTGTGGGAATGTTCAACAGGCCTCTTAACAAGATCCACGGGCTAATAATTGGTTGATTATTTCTCTATGACATGTATAGGCGTTAAAACTGTCCCATGTGTGGCTAACAACAAGTATCTGACTGACATTCATTCTGCTGATAATTTCGTCATCCTTCGTCATAACAGTCTAGAGGTAAACTGTAGAAGTGAAGCATTGATGTAGAGGTCACATTTGGAAATGAATATTTTATCACATTTCTGATGTTCCGATGACAAATCATGATATTTTTAATAAAAGAGAAAAAAAAAATGAAAATCATTATTTCCACAAATTTCAAAAACAGATATCTAGCCATGCCAATAGTTTTAAGTAGTAACACTAACCCCAGCTTGTGTCACACGTACAGTTCCCACGAAAAGGGTTAGCAGAGCAGTGTTTCATCTGTTATGATGCTAAGCTAAGAGCCCCACCTCCAGTGAGCTGATACTATCTGCAGTGGAAAACAAATATACGAAGTACTGGCACCAATTTCAAGCGGGTAGAGTTGAGTAAAGCTAATACTCTGGATGTAGTGTTCTGTTGTTGTTTGGGTGAACTGACCCTTAAAAAGTACATTTAAAAACTGAAAAACAAAATTAATCAACTATCAAGATGATGTGAATTCCAAGTGTGTTTTTAATAATTTTAATAACTATATAATACAGGATGATCTGTATGTCTCAGGTACTCGACGGCCTACGCTGAGTCCGACTACACAGACCGGGACACGGACAGGGAGGAGCCTGAGCGGGAGCCTGAACAGGAGTCTGAGGAAGATGAAGACAAGAGCTGTGCCACCGTCCTCACCCTCCGCCAGGAGGACTCCCAGGAGGAGGAGGTGGAGGAGAGGGGGCTGGAGGAGGACGAGGAGGAGGACGAGGGAGACGAGAGAGGGCTGCAGCTGGTGACTGAAGTTCCCAGTGGGGAGCTGGCTCTCCTCCTGGCTCAGAGCGACATCCTCCACACAGGAGACGCCCGACTGAAGGCAGAAGGTTTTCATCTGCTGCTGGACAACAGAGCAGAGGTGAGGGACACGACTCACAGGTCACATGATACACACATGTATCAATATTTATATATAAACACATGAAGTCATTATATTGTTAATCTTTATTTATAGTACCTTACCATGCTATACATAAAATGCAGCTCAAAGTGCTTCATAATAAGGACTCACTTTGTGCCCATTTCTCTGTGTCTCTGTGCCCGGTTTACTTCTGCATCAGCAGTATGTTTCATAAAGTCTTACATACAAACTCAACTCACAAACATTTATTAATATATGTACTAAAGTAATCATGTACTTTAACACTGACTGGTGTTTTTGTGACTCTGTTCCTGCAGTATGGAGACAGCAGGGAGTTCTTATGGCGGCTGGCTCGAGCTTACAGTGACATGTACGAGTCCACTGAGGACAAACAAGAGAAGAAGCACTACGCACAACAAGGTGATGGACTGACACACGCCCTGCTATAATGATGATTATATTAACTCAAACTCAGAAGTCAGTCACAGTAAAACAAAGACAGATTGAACTCATAAAAGAACCCAAAACATAAACAAAATGGAGCTTTTACAGAAAAGGAGTTGAGGAGATATTTTGAAGGAAGCGTAAAGTAAATCAACTATTTTTTTAGGCTTAAGTGACTTGAGTACGTTTTGTTTTGTGCAGGTCGACAGGAGGCAGAGTTGGCCCTGAAGAAGAATGGCCTGAACGCTGAGTGCCACAAGTGGTGAGCAAACAAACAGTGAACTTAAACATTATGGCTCATTACTCTATATACACGTTGTTTCCATAATTTAAACTACGTCTCAAACCTGTATTTGTCTGCAGGCTGGCTGTGCTGACAGGACTGACCTCCCAGCATGAGAGCATGCACAGCAAACTGAAGAGCAGCCACATTTTAAAGGTAACACTTTGTGTGTGTCAGTGTGTTGGTTATATTTTGGAGTTGTGTACATTGTGTAACAGTGTTTGTCTTCTCCTCTCAGGAGCACCTGGACCGGGCCCTCGCCCTCAGAGATGATGACCCCATGTGTTTCTACCTGCTCGGCAGGTGGTGCTACGAGGTGAGACAAGAAGCTGTGTTGTACTGTAGACACTGGTGCTGTCCGATTCAGACTTTATCATCCAAATATCAAAATAAATAATAACAAAGTGAATTTACAGGTGCTATAGTGAGTTTAACTTCATGTTATAAAGCATGTGATGTTAATGAACGCATCAGAGACTTGACTCGCCTGCTCTGCCAACAGCGTGAATGCTAAATTACAGAGAGCGGAAAAGCAGCCGCTTAGCTCCGCCTACCCTCTCTAACAGACCAACCACTGCTGGCTGATGGAAAACGCGTCACTAACTGGGCGCCGCCTGTGATTTTCTCCGCAAATGTCGCCACAGACACCCAGTCTGTAATACTGCAAATGTAAAGGCTTTCATCAGTGGGCCATAGGATCAATCACCATTGTGTTACCTCATTCGGCGATAGATAGAGACTTAACAGACATTTATTTAAATAATAATGTCAGCAAATGACAAAGAGTCAGGTTCAATCTATAGAAGCCTTTCTGGTATAATGGGAATCTGACTGTTATCGGGGCTAAAACGAGGGTCAACATCAGCAGGACATTCAGTTCCTAGAGGGACTTCTGTGTGGTTTTGTTAGCTTACGCTCGCTTGCTCGCTAAAGCAGATGATTTTCTACCTAGCTAATGAAGCGGAATACAGTCTTGAGTGGATAAAGTTATCTAATGTCTCCAATCGTCTAAACTGGCCTGTTTCAAGCATGCAAACTCCATTATAAGCTAACGTTACAAAAAAACCAACGACAGACCAAAGATGCTTAGCTTAGTTACAGCTAGCTGGCTAACCTTTGCTCTCTAAAGCCTGATTTATGCTACTGCAGGGAATCGGTAGCTGAGGTATGCTGAGGCTAGAAATGCCCTGCAGAAATAAGCTGCACAAAAACTAGGGAGCACACTGTGCTTGATGCTACTTTGACAGTAGTATTTTCTGCTGAGTCATTTTGGTAAAAGTGACAGTTATTCCAAATGTATAAGTTCATACCACACAGTGATCTGCTCAGTTTCAGTCTCCACAGTCTGAAGTACACAAAGAAGCAGGATCAACACAGTGGAAAAGAAATCCAACCAATAATTAATTTAGTGATGTAACTTTAGAGTGACGCAGACAAACAAGCACACAAGTGTAAATGCTGATAGAGGCAGAAACCACTGAGGAAGGCTACAGTTAAGTCTCTATGTAGATTCAACACACAAGCATAAATCAGGCTTCATGTTAACGTAAGTTAGTAGATGGCTAGCTTGATCCATGAAACAGGGTTTTCCCTACTGCAGGTACTACTATGGCTGCAGGTGTAGCCGTTAAGTAAACAATCCGCTCCGTGAACGGTTCATTTATGTAGCCGCTGATAACGGGAATACACACACTCAGCCATCTAGCATAACTGCCCGTCTGCCTCGATCATCCCGCAGGCGCATGTTTACTGTTTACAGGCAGGTGACACACAGACTCTGCACAGCGGTCTGTTCACTCTGTGCTCTCATAAAAAGCTGCACTAATGTGATGTCAGACGGACTTTCACTGTTTTTCTATGTGTGGGAACACTGCTGTGGGTGTTACATCGGTCATCAGTGTTGGGGGAAGTAAATCTCCCTCTTGTGTGTACAAAAACTAAATCTCTCAATCATTGTTTATGCCATACACACGTGTGTATTATTTGTGAACCTAGTTAGCACCTAAGCCCTTTGAAAACCTGGAGAAACCCCTGGGAAAGTTTGTATTTAGACAAATAATTTTAATTTTTTATAATAATTGATTATGTAACTTTACAAAGCAAATGTGTAAAGTGCAGATTGTTGTTTACTTTACGGCCTCTGGTGTCATTAATAACACTTTTCTGAAATCTCTTTATAGAACCTTTCAGACAAACACATTTTAAGTCCAGGTGTTTACGCCCTTTCTGAACAGCCACACTTCTTCTGTGTGCGTGTGTGTGCGTGTGTGTACAGGTAGCCACCCTAGACTGGTTGGAGAAGAAGGCTGCTGCTGCTGTCTACCAGAGCCCCCCCACCTCCACACTGCATGACGCCCTTGAGAACTTTCTGAAGGTACGACACTGCTGCAGGCGTTTGAACATGTGACTAACAGGATGTCCACAGATCTCTGCTGCTTCTATCTGATGTTGCATGTTAAATATCTTCTCCTTGTATACTCTGTTTAACTCTGTAACAACGTACACCCAGTTAGAGGGTAAAGATGACCAGAGGGGGATCATGTGTTAAAACTAGGGCTGTAGTTGTCCATAGTTAACTCGCGATTAATCGCAAATTAATCGCACATTTTTTTATCTGTTGTAAATTTACCTTAAAGAGATAGTTTTTAATTTTTTTTTTAAAGTTTTTAATCCTGGGATTGGACAAATACGCTTCCTTTATGCAAATGTGTGTTTATTATTACTGCAACTTTCCAAAACAATGCCAAATACTGTCCAGAATATTCTACAGAATCTTTAACGCGTTATTAACGCTTTAACGACAGCATGAATATGAATACATGTTTTTGTGTTTACTGATTCTTCACCTTCAGCATGTTTTTCGTTCTGTATAAATGTTCTAAATGTGCAATCTTTGTAGGCAGAAGAACTCAGTCCAGGATTCTCCAAGACTGTGAGGCTCTACATCGCAAAGGTAAACCATCAGATCCCACATTAGTATTTAAAAACACACTGGTTTATATGAAACACAACAATACACACACTTCTAAAATCTTCTTTAATTACCATTAAGGATAAATGTTCATAAATAGCTTTTAGGGTGTGTGTGATGTTGTGAATGTGTGGACTGTAAACACCTTTCGTTGCTGGACCTGCAGTGTCACCAGGAGCTGGGAAACATCTCTGAGGCGACTAACTGGACCGAGCTGGCTCTGAAGATGACCTCACACAGTAATGATGTAAGAGACCTCTTATACTTCCGGTTTAAAGAAGGATTCTGGTCGTTTTGAACCTGGGCCCTATTTTACATATTACATATAATACTAAAAGGAACAAAAAGTTGTAAAAATCCTGCAGTATGTTTTTTTGCTTGAGGTGCTGAAAAAAATCGATTCATGTCAGAATCGCAAATTCTTAATTTATACAATTCTGAATCCATTTGAAACGTCCAAAAATAGATTTTAATTAAAAAAAATGTTGCACATGGCAAACCCGCTGCATGCATTGTTTGCTGTGCTCCATTTCCTGCTTCCGTTGTTCACAGTTCCAGCAAGGAGTGTGTCGGTCCTGGCTAGTCAGTGGCGCTGCTAACGTTAGCTAGCTCTCGGCATCGCTAATGTACAGGTGAAGCCCTGACCAACGCCCACAGAATAACAAGCTGAAAATCGATGTCTCAAAGAGCTGCTGAGCATTATTATGTGATTGTTTTGAAAAACATACACTTCCTGTCTCTTCACTTGCTTCACCACCCACACTCAGCTTTTCCCAAACAGAGCTACGCTTCTAGTACAACACGAAGCTCACGCGGGTTGCCAGGTTGAGGACACTGAGCCTCGAGCACAAGACTTGCGCTTTGACAATGACAAGCAACGAGTTCTGTGCGCCAATTTGTTTCATATCTGGCATCCCCGGGTGATGAAATGGGCAGTGGGCGGGATCGCGCAGCCAAAACACACACAGATGATCTGCACCGGGATGGAAATTTCAGAAGGAGAACATACTGGCTGCAGCGTTGTTGTTGGAGAAGCCAATATTTCAACTTAGCATGTTTCCTTAATCTCCGATGACATATTACGGCCATTTTATGATGCAGTAAATATATTATATATTGTTCCTTTAAGTATCGTGTTGTTGTATTTTGTTTTGTGTGTAAGTGAGTGTTTCCTTTTTTATTTCCAGGATGAAGAAACGTCTAAGCTGGAGGCTCAACTTCAAGTCCTAACCAACACAAAAATCTGAATGAACTTCTTCTTTCCCTGAGATCCAGCCGATGGCACCGATTGGCTCGTCAGCCTGCTGGTCGTCCAATCAGATGTGTTCTACTAACCGCGCACTCTTTCTTTTTCCCATCACTGATGGATCTTTGTCCAACTGTCACTGTGAAATGATCTGGAGTTTAATGATGTATATTTATTTTTATTTTTAAAACTTAAATATAGTTTAATTGAGTCAGTATCACTGAGTAATATATATATTGTAATGTTCATGATATCTTTGATGTTTCTTTGCCTTTTTAACTGACTGAACAAACACACTGACCTTAATTTATCAGTTACAGGAACCGTTCACCTCAGACACAGACAAACAGCTTCTCTCCTCTGGTTTTGATTTTATTTGTCAGGGGAGGAAACTCAGAGTGGATCTTAGAAACTAAACAAAATTATCCTCACAGACACACTAGAGAGTTTTTGTTAGTATTGTATTGTGGCTTTTTTAGTACATCAGAGCGTTGGGGTCCAACATAAGAGCTTTTAGGACCAAAGCCTGTAAGCACGAGGTCAGGATGCAACAAATGGAGATCATTTCTTCAGTCAGAGGAGGTGAAACTCCACCAGGTTTACCGATAATGTGAAGGGATGATATTCTGGAAACAGAAAGTTTGATCAGGGACTTTTTAAAAGCTTTAAGGAAGATAAATACAACAAATAAATCTTACTACTTTCTGTCATCAGGTTTGTTTGTTGTATTTGTCATGCTGGGTCCTTCTCATGTTTGGTAGATGTGCGTGTTTTGTTGGAGATGCAGTGATAACGTAATTTGCTCTTAAAAATCTAAAATGTATTTTTTCAGTTTAACTAGAACTTTAAGACCCCAATGATAAGGTGCAGAACAGAGGCAGTTCTTTGCCAACATTGTACTAAAATGATGAATTATGTGGAGCTCTGTTTGGTGTTGACTGTAAAACATCCTGATTTTCCTTTGACGGTTTTTTCTGCCTTTGATATTTGATTATTTTCTGACGTGACGTGTTTTTATTTTGTGATCTGACACTTTTTCTATTAATTTATTCTTGTTGAGGTTATTTTGCAGTCATTGCTGTGAGCTAATAACGATAAATATCTTCAATATTTTGACCCTGCAATGAAGTTCAAATGCACTTAACTGACTTAAAATCGAATAAAATTATTGTTTTTTATCATCGATTTGTTGCTCAATGTCTGAATCTAACTCTACTCTTCCTAAGTCGTGTACTATAAGGGTCCAACAACAGTACGGTTACAGAGTGATAATGTAATTATACGAGGATTCAGCTGTTGTGGGATGTGTTAAGGGAGGATATGAGGAGGAGTCTAGGGGCATTATTGGGGACTTTGTGGACTGATGTGATCACAGTAATCTACAATGTAACATCACAAAGACTAAAGAGATGATTTTAGATTATAGGAGGAAGAAGTCATAACCAGCCCCGGTTATCATCCAGTGTACTGAAGTAAAACTTCGGATCGATCTGATACATTCGAGGAAGTTGGGAAATCTGAACGCTGAGCAGCTTTGGTGACACAGCGCCAAGGGAATTAATCTCAAGTTTGGATCTAGAACAGATTGTTAGCTGTTAGCATGCAGATGTCTGTTTATAGAGATTAATAAGAAGCTAAATCGTCGTCAGATCACGCTGATGGGAGGCGGGATATCAATGGCGGATTATGTTCCGCCTGCTTTTGCTCTCCTCACAGACTGTTTTTTCCTGCATACGCCGCAGCCTGCTGATACGTGATTGGTCAGTATTACTTGGACTACAAGCGTAGTTCAAACAGAACACTTGCCTTCCCGGAAATCCTCGCCCTACTTACAGATTCTACTATGTAGACTATTCTTTTTAGAGTCTGTAAATAGAGATTACCCACCCACTGACAGGGGTCATTGTTACAAGATAATCAATGGTATTCACTTGACCCATCAGTGGTCAAAAAGTTGGCTGATCTGCCTGTCTATAAGATCCCTTTATGATGCTAACAAATAAAACAAGTCAATTTAATAGTAAAACAAATTTAATTTAGCTTCAAAGCTTATTTACAGAACGTTCTTGTAAAGAAAAAAAGAAAGGTGTTGGAGCTGACATTAGTATGAATGAATTTGCTTAATTACAGACTTTAATGTAAAATAATGTTTCAACAGCAGAAAAATACAGAAGCCCTGAGAGGCCAGTTTCTAACTTGTTTTCTCTCCTGTGTTAATGATTGAAGAACGAGTTCAATAAAGTTCTTTAACATTCATGACTTGGCTGATAATTGTTGGTGACTTTAAAACTCTCCTGCAGGAACACATGAACTGCTCGTCTTGTTTACATTTCAGCCTCTTGTTGCCAAAATGATAAGAAACCTAAAACTAGCCTGAAACAAACAAATATTTTCTCTCAGACAAAAAAGGTAAATGAGGATTTTTTTTCTCAGCATGTTTCCCCTAAAAACTTAACTTGCTTCTGTTGATTTTTTTCCACCTGTTCTTGAGTCACAAACAGGAGACAAACATATTAGATCAGACTTCAGTAGTAGATCACAAGTTAGTTCTCTCAGGGCTTCTGTAGCGTCACTGTGATACGTGAAAAAGTCACCACTCGACAGAGTGTAGAGTATCCACAAACATTAAGAAAGAGTTTAAACAAAAAGAGCTCCTAACAAATAGTTTACAAAACACACATTTTCACTCGTCCAACAGAGGCATTCAACTTAGAAAATAAACAGACCTTCTGTGGTTTAGACGTAGTATCTTATTATTAGGGGTCTTTAGGGGTGAGCTTTTATATCACTCTACTGCAATTATGAGATACAGATGCTGTAATTGAGCAATATAGATTTATTCTAATCAGAGTACATCTTTATGAGTTTTTTTTGTTATTGTGGAGATAAAGCTATAATGACCAAAAAGCTCCTCTTCTTATAATAATGAGAAACTGTGTCAAAACTGAAGGTAAAAAAGGCTTCCCTCTCTCCTGAGTCGAGAGCAGTTCGCCGCCACCTTGCAGAAAACTAAACGTTCCTTCTTGTCGTTTCACCTCTGACCTCCAGAGGATCAGATCAGCAGCCTCTCAATCAGCATCACCATCTCCTACAGTCCCTGCCCCCGTCCCATCAGTCTGTGTGAAGGCAGTGGTTTAGGTCAAGATCTCACACACAACACTTCAGTCCCAGAGTGAGTCAGTTAGTGTGACGGTCACATTAACCACCACCCCCCGCTGCTTCCTGCCTCTCTGCCCCCTCAGTCCTTGGCGTCACCGACTCCGTCAGCGTTGATGGCGAACATGGCTTCGGCTTCTGGCAGGCAGGGCGAGTCGTAGATCTTACAGATCCTCGTCTCTCCTCGACCCTTCCTCAGGTACAGACTGCAGAGACAAGACCGACTTTTACACACGTGGAATCATTAAAACACATCATGGAGCTGCAGCTGTGAAAGCTTCATAGCGGCTGTGATTGTTTTGTACCCACTCTGCTCTGCCCGACTGTCAAGCTCCATGAAAGAGCAACTCTGGTAGTTTTAAACCTGGGCCATATTTTTTAATATATATTTTTGGGTTTCAATGACTGATTGGTACGGTAGATTTCTTCAGCTGGCAGCCATGAAATTGGCTTTTCTGTATTTTAAAACTTTTGGAATCGGTCCATCAGGTAGCCTCCGTCGTAACCGCGACACGGACTGGGACAACTGCGCCCGATCAAAGTACGTACACTATAAAAAGTGCTTGTTTTTGCCACTGACAGGCTCAGATTGTTCCGACAACATTACGGAAATGATCCCTACAAAGATCGTCCTTTTTTTCAAAGACTAAGATGCTTTTTGTGTAACCAGAAACAGAAGTCTCGCTCTGAAATCTCGCAGGTGGTGAGATGTTACCTGAACGGGAGTTGGAGAGAGTTTTTGTTCACGTAGAGGACTGCCAGCAGTAATATATTTCAAAAGTGATGGCTGAATATTTACCGGATTTCAACGATGAAGATGAGGCATTTTAATTTGATGGCCAGCGGTATCCAGTAGGGCCGGGTTTATAAAATTATAGATTAATACATCCTGAGATCGATCTTTAAAATATGTATAAAAACGTGTCTGATCATTCACATTTCTGAGCGCTCCTGAATGCAGCACGACTCTTCTTATTGTAAACATTAAACATTTTGATAATTTACCAGGTTAGAGGTGCACTGATATTGTAAATGAAATACCCCTAACCAAATCGATATCGAATTGAATCGGATCGGATCGGATCAGAAATCGAATCGAATTGAGAAATCCTTATCGACATCCAGATCTAGTGTCCAGGGATGAAACCTCAGACACTACAGTGCTGTGCTGCAGACTTTCTTTCATGTGCCCAAAATTAACTAGAGGAGGCGGCCAGGGACCAAACGGGCAACTACCTATCGAGTAAGTAGACCAAACATATTTACATGCATCAAATTTCTTTACATAGAAATGTCACTGTTTCTGGTCATACAAAAAGGATCTCAGTCTATAAAAAAGATTTTTGTAGGGATCATTTCCGTGATGTTGTCAGACACCTGGAGTAACAATCTGAGCCTGTCAGTGGCAAAAACACTTTTAGTGGATGTACTTTGATCGGGCGCAGTTGCCCCTGGATTATGTTGCAGCTATTGTGGCTGTATCGCAGCTACGGCTGAGGACATCTACCGATTCCAAAACCTTTTGTTCCTGAGTCATTTCAACACATTCATTTGTAAAAAATTAGGCCCAGGTTTAAAACCGTCTACTTTAACCTCACAGAAAATTTGAGTGGCTGATCTTTTTGTTTGTATGATTGTGTGTTACACAAATATTGTGTGTTGGATCCAGACAAACTTTTTTAAACACCAAAGTCACACAATGACACAAACAAACTTACTAATCGAGGAAGCAGTAGACCAGCAGCAACTGTGTTCTGAGATTAAATTACTGTCTTGTCAATGGAGTCTGGTGTCTTTGAAGAGAGCGATGTAACGTCTGTTTGTGGTTTTAAAAAAAATCACCTTCCACTTTAACAAAAAGGTCTATCTCTGAAAACATTACAGAAAGGATCCCTACAGACACTTAGACTAACAATCTGAGCCTTTCAGTGGAGAAACAAGAACTGTTAGTGGACGCACTTTGGGTCCAGGTTTTAAAACACCTGAATTCCCCCACATTCATTGAAAGCATCCATCAGCCTATAAAGATTAATGAAACCTTCATCACTCACCGTGTTGTGGAGGCATGAGCCATAATGTTTCCTCCGATGGGTTTCTTGGGATCTGCAGAAAACATGGCCGCCCCGTCCACCTGTGCTACCACCTGGTTGGTTATCACCACGGCAACCCCAAACTGTTGTCACAAAGGATTGAGGCAAACAAAAACAATCATGCATGTTAGAGACAGTTAGAAACCTGCCTCACATATCTGGACTGTGTAGATCCAGTGTGAGCGTCATTAGAATGTGTTTAAACCACAGACTGTACAAAAAGATGGACGACATGACAGCTCCCTAAAAGTGAAGCCAAACCCTCTCTATCGCCCCCTGCTGACTGGCTGCAGTATAGGTCATAAAGCCCGCCTCCTCCATGTTAACAGATGGGACATGAGTCAAACTATAAAATCAAAATACACATCAAATACATTTTTCTCAAACATGGTTTCTGTCATTATAGTTAGTTCTTATCATGCTGATTTATGTTTTATAAGTTTATTTTTAATTAGTTATTTGACGCTATAAAAAGGGGGTGTGGCCTCATGACTGACAGCTCTGTTGACAAATACGGCTCCTGCAGCAGGAACAGCGAGAGGAGACGTAACTAAAAAAATCACTACAGTCATTGAAGTTTCCATACCTGTGAACGTTAACCTCAGACCAACACAAGAAGCTGTTCTGCTGTTAAACACGCTGGCGTGCGGGATCCTTGCTGTTTGTTCAGTAAGTTAAGTGTTTGTTTGGGTTAGTGAAAGTGGCTACAGCCGCTTCACCCGCCGATCTCTACTGTACAGCTCTTGCTCCAAATGACTCATCATCACAAGATGGCAGCGCCTATCACAGGTGCTATTTTTGCTTCAATTTCATATAGTGAGAGCAGATAGAGACACGTCGTCCATCTGTATATACAGTCATTGATTTAAAGTAGAACAAAAATTGAGCTGCTACCTCGTCTGCAAGCCGGAGCAGCATGCGAAGGAAACGTCCCAGGTGTCCCTGTCTAGCAGACAGCTCACCTCTACCTGAGTAATCTGTCCTGTACAGAGCTGTGGCACTGTCCACTATCAGCAGAGCGTACCTGACACACAAAGAGAGAGGGAGAGAGTGTGTGAGCTGCAAGGATACACACTATGGCTAGCTGCAGCCAAAAACTGGATCTTTAATAAACCCCACTCAGCAAGTGAGGGACGTATGAATATTTGGGAACACAGAAGCACTGACCTGGACTCGGCCATCATGGCGGAGGCCTGGTACAGCAGCTGGGTCTGATGGTCCGTGTTGAAGGCTCGAGCGTATGCAACATTGTCCAGAACGTCGCTGCCCACCAGCCCGTACCTGAGAGCAAAGAGAGGTCATGTGACATTCAACATCAGGCTTTACTTCCGCTTTGTCTTCACACAGGCAGGATCAGAGCTTATGAAAGGACTGACAGTGAATAAACAGTAACACAAAGATTCTTTTTAATATCAGTTTTCTTTTTCATAGTTTCCACATCAAATAATATCCCTGCATGGGGAGACCTTTGACTGACTCCCACAATGTGTCATACTGTGAAGTAAACAATGTGGTTTCTGTAAACATGTAAATACAGCGGGGACACTCGTGCGTAATGCTGCTGATGGAATCACTGGCACTGCTGGTGAATTACGTGAATGTTGGAACAACTTGTCACTCGTCTATGACCCCCCCCCCGCTGTGTCCTCCAAACAACATGTGCTTTCTGAAGTCCACCTCATTCACAAGCACCCAACGCTGTCAGAGAGTTCATTTCCTTTGGCTTCCTCACGGTTATTTCCGTGATTAATCGTAAACAACGATGCGAACAGCCGGCTCACTTGTATGCATTTCCATTCACGAGGCTTTGCATTGACCATGTATGGTGTAATGTGGGCCATATAAGAAGCTAATTCACGTGTGCACATTTCCAAGTGGATTGTGGTTTATAAAGGACACATTGCGTGCAGGTGTGCGTGGGCACGGTTTGATAAATCTGAATTATTTTGGGTGCAGGCCATTACCGGGTTTTCTCCGTACGTACAGTTTTAGTCTGGATTCTACGCACTCTCTCATACTTAAGCCCCCTGGCCTTTTCATGTGGACCCTTTAGACCTGTGATGTTTGTGACTGACCTCTCAGCAACAGCGAGGAGTCTCTCTGGTCTGAAGGTTCCCTCTGTGTCGATGTACATGGCTTTTCCTTCTCCTCCCCCCTGATCGATGGGCAGCTGAGGACACAAAGGAAGTTTTACTAATATGACCCGAACCAAAACAGGTCAGCAGCTTTGTCCTGTTTACTGTATGTTTGTCAATAAAGTTTTCTGTCTGCTCAGCATGTGCATTCTTACATATTGTTAGGAGTGCTTATGAACCAAAACTCATCAAAACCATTAGCAGTATAAAAAAATCCAGTGGATCAGATCACATCTGTGTTTGCAGGGATAACAAGTTAAATGTTAGACCTTTAGAGACCTTTGAGGATATATTTCACAGCCATACTTCAGAAAATTACAAATGATATTAAGACAAATCCCAGAGTCCCAGAATTACTCTCAATCTATTCAAATTTATTCACGTTCAACATGAATGAAAAGCAAACCAAACACAACAATAACAAGTTGCTTATTTAAGTGATTTCTTGCAGAAGGTGCAGCCACCATATTTTTATTTATTTTTTTGGAGGGGTGGGGGGGTGGGGGTGCAATCAAAGAATTGCACAGTATAATGTATGAAGTATGTGCATTTCATTATTCATGTGAATGGTGCCAGCTGTAAACAATACTGCTATCTAAGCCACTCCTTTTCCAGGCATTAACACCTTCACACAGTCAAGCCATGTATGTTTTAATAGCTACCATGCCAATTTGAAACATTTTTGTCTTCAGATAGCTTTTTACACAGATCGCCCAGTGGCTGCGCACACACGTCATTTTTAGTCGCAAACATGGTAGGTCATTGAAGGTGCTGTGGCAGCTGCAGGTGTCGTTCCAAGTAACATACTTGTATGACAGAGTGCACGGACTGAAGCTTTGTGACTGGCAACTGATTCATGACGAACACGCACTTTCTTCCTGCTGCTGCCGCACATTAATCCTCGAACCCAGGCTGCAGAAATACTGAACGGCTTCCCGTCTCCACCATTTTCCTCTATCCATGCCCAGTGCCTTTTGTTCTTAACTACTGTCTCAAGTAAGGCTGTATCCTCGCCAGGTTTAATAAACGTCCTTTATTAAAGAGCTGAAGTGCTTTGAGCCACACATTTACAGAAACTACTTTAAGTTATTACTTTTAGAAGTAGCTTTTTTGAGAGGAAATTCAATGAAGCCACTCACGTGCTGTTGGTTGATAGATTCTGAGGTGCACAGTTTGCGTTCGTGTTTGTGGTTTCATGTTGGTTTGTAGTTTTGTTACAGCTTGAATAATACAATTTTTTCCACAAAATACATTCAAAAGTTAGACTGGAGGTAATTCATTATAAAATACATAATTTAAAGTAATTTCAAAATCACATTTCAGACATTTAAAAGGTCTGAAATTAAGATCACACTCCCTGAAGACCCACAGAAACCCTGGGAATTGTAAACCCTCTTTCGATACAGCTGAGGCCGTCTATACAGAGTGAAACCTCTCTCTGCAGACAGTCTGAACCGTACCTGGCAGGTGACAGCGAGTGTGTGACACAGCTGGGTTTTCCCCGTCCGAAACTCTCCAAACATCTCAGTGATGGAGCCCGTCTCAATCCCACCTGCAGAGAAAACAAGTGTAAGTTCCTTCCATGTGGTATTACCCAGTTTACATCAGGATTTCTATGTAGTCCTCCATAACTAACCACTGATGAACAGGCTTAACGTGTTGAAGATATACAATTAGCTGTACGAACCTTGCAGCAGTTTGTCGAGCTCCTTGGAGCCCGTAGAGACCTGGATGATCTCGGCTCTCCTCTGGTGGAACTCTGTAGCTGTGGTGAAGCCCATCGGCACGAGTTTGGCAGCTTCAGTCTGAGAGAGAAAGATTTATATCACAGATATGTCTGTATTGTTTTTTATCTGGTGGGGTCTCATCAGAGGGAAATGACGATCACTATGCGAGATCTCTTTTTAAAGTAATAATCTCAAACTTTTTCCTTTAACTAAATTTCTGTTAAGTCACTATTTACCCATTTTAGCCTCCAGAGAACGTTTCCCAAAAGCCCAAACTCCTGTTGTAAATGTGATTACACATATTACACAAACAGTTAACAATGTTTTACTAATAATGCTTGAAACTGACACAAAACCTCTTAATTGTTCTTTTATTTCTGGGGGAGAAGTGTCTCTTGCTGGAAACGTTCTCAGCAAACCTTTGCACACTGTCTACAGAGACTCTGACACTCTTGTCCCTGGAGGATAATGTCTGATTGCTCCATCTGTTGCTGTGCTATACATCTATTTCCTCTCAACTTCCTGTATAAAGTTTGTGTGGGTCTGTGCATGCAAAGATGAACATAAATGCAACGGTTAAATGCTTTGTCAAGTCAGTACTCATTGATCCCGCTATGACCCAGAAAATGAAGGGTTGGTGCTGTTTCTTACCAGTACTTTGTCAGCTTTGGCCTCACTGATGCCTTTGATGTTGAGCAGCTCCTTCTTGGGTGCGTAGGCCACCGCCTCGATGGTGTGGAAGCCGGCGTCCTCCAGCTTCTTGATGTCGCTGGCACTGATTCCACATTGCTGTGTGCAGAGACATCAGAAGAAGAGACAAGGACAAGTCTTGCGATTGGCCTTTAAGGATAAGGGCTTTTTAAGCCTGGCCTCTATTTTCATACGGGTCTGTGGGATGATAACATTTTGTAACTGCTCCAGTAGATTGCTTCAGCCGGCAACCATGAAACAGGCTGTGATGGCTGCTTTGTAAGTGACAGGCTCTGATTATTCTTCTAAGTGTCTGGGGTTTTTTTTTTTTACCCCACAGAACATGTAAGTTGTTCTACCGCTTCGTTAAATAGTTAGTGTTATTGCTGAACTAACTATTTAAATTACCAAATGAATTGTTGAGTTTGTGTTTGGATCTCTTTTGTATTTGTTATTGATTTCTATGCATTTTAAAAGGCCCATCAAAGGGACAGGCATGAAAGATTAGCAATAAACAATGTTGTGTGTGAGATCTGTTTACATGATACATAGTTATAAAAAATCAAATATTAAAACGATAAATAAATATCTAGACATGAAACTGACGTGTATGCAGTCACCTGTACAGAATGTAATTGTGTTACTGTGCTCATGATACACACCTCGAGTCTGCACAGAGGCTGTGGCCCAAAGTTTTCTTCCTCCTCCACCTCTGCCTCCACCCTGGCCTCGCTCCTCATCGCCATGGTGTGAAATTCTGCTCAACAGAGAGGAAGAGGGGCGTTCAGTGACAGGAATGTATAAACATGATTATAATACTGTGAGCAAGAGAGCAGCTCTGTTAGAGTTGAGACATTTATGTGAACATTTTTTGTTTTAAACTTGAATGTTTTAACCCAAATGTAATGAGTTTCTTTCTTTGCTAACTAATGATGAATGCAAAGAGTTGTTATTGTATCCCTCGCTAGTAACTTATCGTTAAAGAATAAATATCTAAGTAACGTTACTATTTGTAAAATAATTTACAAAATCAGGCACATTTCATTTATATGGTTAGATTAGTAAGTAAGCGGATATTAGCTTATCTACTAAAATAAATAACTCACGGTAACTCACCCGATGAAACTGTCCCGACCGTTACTTATGTTCTAGTTATACGTTCTAATTCAACTTGATTTTGAGTCTAACTAGTATTTTAACAGATGTAAGTTAGCCTACTTGAGCTGTTAGCTTGTTAGCATCAGAGCTGTTTTCGCAGCAGTTCTCTGGTTTTTCAGACATGAAGCTAGCGCAAGATACCCGCAAAAATTGCTTCTAGATCAAAGACAGTGAAATGACAATTTCAACAAGAGTGAACAACTACGTTTTTTTCTCCGTGTTTTAATCATACGCGTTCATACATAATTGTTGATGATAAAGTTAGCTGTTGTTTTCACATACCTGTTGACTTTTTGTTTCCCTCAAACTCGGCTGTTTGATAACCAAAGCTCCCGCGCGCGACGTTCTAATAACGCAATGACGTTTTTACGTAAAGACGCATCCTCTCACAAGTGTTCTGATTGGCCACACACGGATCTTGCTAGTCAATCCTTCAAAATAAAAGCAAAATAATTTTATTTTTACAGTTTTAATAGGGAGTCATCATCTAACTTAGGGGTTCTCACACTTTTTGGGGCCAGGGACCCCTTACAGGGGAGAACATTTTCCAAGGACGCGCTCATAATCGTAACACCGACTAAGCATATGCTTACAACCATTTGCACTCTTAGATGCCGTTGGAGCTATTTGTATTGTAAAACATATCGACCTAAATACTTCAGACCTGTTTCATAGAGATAAACAGAAAAACATTAAATTTGAATCATGTTAATACCACTTATATACTTAAAAAGAGGGTCACTTTATTCAAATTGCTTGTGGACGTTTAGACTTAAAGCTTTCAGAAAATTAACAGCAGCAAGACCTTCGTTGCGACCTGAATGAGTTGAGTGGTTTATGACAGAAGATGTGTCTTAATGTGTCATAATCATATCCGATTCTATTGGCCCAAAGCTAACGTGGGTGGGAGTTATGGACACAGTATGTTTTCTTTATTCGCGCAAATCGTCATCATCTATAGACATGCAGTTTCTAATGATACAGCACAATTTTATAATTTATTATGAATTTATTATAATTATTTCGTGGACCCCCAGGACCCCATTTGAGAGCCACTGATCTAACTAACATAAAATGGAGCTCTTTTATCAATAACTGCTTCTGTACTGCACCACAGTAGGAAGCCTTAACAATTATAATGCATCTGTTGAATCCTAAATATTTTTTTATAAGTCTTTATTTTTGGTACAAAATAATATGGTTTTATTTTTTCCATTGGCTTTGAAAACATCCCTTATTCTCATTAGTGTTTCTTTTAGAAAAAAAAATTACCAAAAAATACTTTCCTATTTGTTACATGCCTTTTGGAATATAAGACTGGTTCACTATGATACATCTTGAAAATTTGTATTACTTGAATTTTATTTTCTTTAAGTGTCCTAAACTTTTTTTCTACTATGCATAATGGACCGTCTTTTATATACAAACTATTGATGTGCAATTGTTCTAGAATATAAAGTAAAAACTTTAAACTATGCTTCTTTTATGAATTAGTTTGACAACTTCTGTGAAGATCATGTGATGGGATCAAAAGCACAAGAATAGCCCTTATTTTTGTCAAACACTATTATCAAGAGCTACCAGTTATTACTCTGGGAACAAAATATGAACTAAATTTTATGACGTGTTAAATTAAGAAAATGGAGGTTTTTAAAAACTAAGAAACTTATATCCTTTGCATTACATCCATCATCCTATTTTGAATTTTTTTTAACGGTGTTAATTTGGTAAAGAAATGCTCACACAATGATTCCTGAATATTCTGGATGACTGAACATGATCCTGACTCTGTCCCACAAATCAGCCTCATATGGTGCAGAGGAATCGTTTTAGTCAGAGCAGCAACACAGACCTGATAACGGACGTGTGTGTACCAAAGTTTCAAACATCAGAAAGTTTAATTGTGAGTGGACTGAAGTGTGAATAAAACGACAGACTCATGTAGAGACTTTAAAAGAAAAGAAAAGATTTATTATTGAAACTAGCCAGAAAACATTTAAAAGACAAATACATTTAGAAATATTGCACATGTGGAATTGTTCACTGTGTTTTACACATGTCCTCCTGCTTTGGAGACTGAGGCCACCACTCCTCCTTTTTGTCAGCAGACACTCCTGCACCTGAAACACACCAGACTCCGATCAGACAACATGGTAATCAACAAATGAACATGAAATTAACCTCACTGTGTCAAACTGAAACCAAACACGCTGCACACACTAAACTATTTGACTTTTTTAAAACATTACAACTATGAATTGTTGGCATTTTTCACCCCAAAACAGTGTATTAAGGAGTGAATGAACCGTCGTCTGATTTGTGATGATACATAATGGTCAACACTTTGCAGTCCACATATTTGATATCAGTTCAGATTTTGATCCCTTCAGAGATAGACCATTATGTTCAAGAGTAAAATATATTTTTAACCAGAAACAGCTGTAACATCATTCTCTTCAAAGACACCAGACTCCATTGACAAAAACATTCATTTTACTCACAGAATACAGGAGTTGCTGCTCTACCGCTGCCTTGATTTGATAGTTTGTGTTATTGTGCGACAGATCAAATACAATACATCTATAACATACAAGTACACATTTAAAAAAAAAAACCTAACGCATCAAGGCAGCAGTACACCAGTAACGCCCATGTTTAGCAATGTAAAATACCTATTTTTGTCAATGGAGTCTGGTGAGCTTCGAAGGGAGAAAGGAAATAAGTCACTTCGTCAGTTTAGGAAGGTGTGTGTTGGTCCTAAATCAGGTTTTAGGCTCAGACTGGTGAAGTCCCATCATCCCATGCTCCTGTTAGTGCACCCTTTAGTGAAACACAGTTATACTGCAGTTACCGTTCTCTGCATCTGGGGAGTCAGGAACATGGGAGACCTCTGGCAAAACAAACAGCTCAGGTCTTTAGGACATCAGGACTAGCAGACCAACAACATTACAGGAGGGGAACTTCAGGTGGAGCTTACCTGGAGTGGTTCCCAGGCTGGAGTTATCAAAGAACTGTTTGGGACAGGTCCTGGACAGCAGCTCCGAGCTCCCCCCGACACCAAAGATCCTGCTTTTAGGGGAGTCGAGCAGAGGGACATTCGGAGAGTCCTGCAGCTTCCTGGGAGACTCCAAAAGCTTCCTGGGAGACTCCAGGACGTTCTTGGGAGTAGCCAGAAACTTCTTGGGTGAGTTGCAGAACGTGGAGGAGTCGAAGGTAACAGGAAGGCCCCTTTTGGTGGGAGTGCAGGGAGGTGAAGGCTTGTCCATATCGACCTTGCCCTTTGCCTTCAGCCTGATGGCTCTGCTCTTCCACTTACTGATCTCGGTCTGCTGACTGTACACCAGGCTGATGTGACAGAGGAACAGGATGTCAAACACAAAGAATCACACCAATTGTCAGAACAGTTTTACCCTCAAACGGCCTCATCTCACCTCTCCAGCTCGGTTATTTTCAGCTGAAGCTGTTTGACTTCCTCCTCCAGTTTGGTCTTCTCCTGCTGGATGCTGGTCTTGATGAGCAGACCTCGGGGGTTTGTCAGTCTGGCATGAAGGTCCTCACCCTGAAGGACTGAATTCAACATGGAAACATTAGCGTTATTCGCCTCTTTAAGTGGACAACAAACACAAACAAAAGCAAACATTAAAACTTCAGTTGCAGGCTGTTGGGTCTCTGTTTGGGCAGAAGAGTGTTAGCAGCAGGCTAGCAGCTACAGTGAATGAATTTTTTTACCGAGGTGTGACGCTACATTGGTTAACTGCACATGTTACTCTGTAAGCTGAGGATTGTGGTTGTATCAGGATTCTGCCTGCTGATAATTTTAAGTGAATCAATGTAGATTTGCCATGAAAGATTTGGGCAAAGATTATGCATACTCTTAAACTCCATTCCAGTGCATTTCAGCACAATGTAGATTAGCCACAAAGTTTTCTATTTTTGCCAAAGAAACTGAATTTTGTGCTCAAAGCTTTAATGTTTAAGCTGTTTCTAAAATGGATTTGAATGAAACGTATGAAGAAGCTTCAGGTCAAATGTTATCCTCCAAGCTTTTGCAGGCGCACTGTTAAGACCTGACGAAGCTGCTGGGTCAAGGTTAAACTTAATAGGCCTTATGGGAAAACAACTTTAAATCTTGTTTCCCCCCAATGATTTGGTGAAACTGGATTTTATGTTATGGATAAAATATTTTCAGATTTTCCATGATGATGATGTCCTGCGAGAACTCTGAGATTAAGGAATGTCTTAAAGGACAAATTGGAAGTATTATACCCCTTTCCCAACAACGTTGGCACGTTTACGCAGGTTTTTCAGACCTGGGAAGAGACTCGAATAAATGCAGATTGTCTCTGTTCCCATTGCCAGTGGAGTATACTCCTTTCGGTCTCTTTTTTGCTGTGTCGCCATCTGACGTCAAAACCTGCCAGAGACAGGGTCGCATTGTCGAATCAGAAGAAGCTCTCCGACCTCGCTGTCTTGCCAGTGTTGCTGCATCTTGCACGAAAAAGAAGAACAAATTTGTATGTTCTTCTGTATTTATTTACGTGACAGCGGCTGGAATCACACGGGAGCTTTGGAGGAGGAGGTTTTTAAGCCTGGTGCAGGGTAGGGAATCCTGGTAAACTCAGTTTAAAGTCCATTTGTTCAGATATTTGAGATGAAGTGGATAAAAAGAAAAACTGATGTTTAATTTTGATGTTGTCAACCAGCTTCTACATGCCTTCAGGTGTTAAGACCAAGTAAACCTGCATTATCTCAACACACAGACAAACTGCAGACTTACTTGAGTCCTCTCCTTGCTGCTGTGACTTCCTCAAAGCCTCCTTCAGCTTCCTCAGCGACTCTTCCTTTTCCTTCAGCAGCGTGGTCATCCTCTGGATCCTGAGGACGACAAACACTCAGTCATGGCATGAAAAAATAAAACTATCACTGTTTTCCTGATGGAGGGAAGGAAGACACCTTATAGCCTTTATCTGTCAGAGAAACAAAATAGGAATGAATGGATTCACCATTTTTAACACTATGGGGAGCTAAAGAGAGGGCAAACAGAAATCTACAGGACAGTAATATAGATGAGACAAAGAAGAAACACAACGATGGTCAAAGGTGCTCTTACTCTTGTTGGTGTTTATCAGAAGCTGAGCTGAACTCCACCTCCATTTTGAACAGTTTGGTCCGGAGTTTTTCCAGCTCTGCAGCACTGGGTGAAGCATTTTTCTAAACCAAACAGACAAATATTATCTGCTGCTCGGAGAAGCCACATTTTAAACAACCACAATAACACAAATCAGAATTGAATGCAAAGATATGACACACAGCCTCACGATTTACTGTATAACAGAAGCTTCTTTATACGAACCTCAGACTCTCTCAGTTTGCTCCTCAGGGTGTGGATCGTGTTCTCCTTCTCCTCCACTTGTGCGCGGCTGTCCTGCAGCTCGGTCTGCAGGAGCTGCGTGGCCTCTTTGTGGTTGGACACCCTGCTGTTGGCTTTGATCTGAGCCTCCTCCAGCTGCTCTTTTCGTGCACACAAAGCCTGGAAACACAGAAACACAAATGGCACATTCAAGAAGACTCCCAGTGTCCTAGTCGATGAAATATCTGATGCGTCTGCGGCACATAGAGCCGTGTTAGGGAGAGACATAAGAAACGCTTTATTGATCCAATTTTGCTTCTGATATGAAAGAGATATATCAAACATACTCTGACTCTCTCCTCAGTTTGCTGGAGGCGAACAACAAGCTGCTGGTTGTCCCTCAGCAGAGAGAGCTCCGTCTTCAGAGGAGCGCCCTCCAGTGGCTGCAGCAGAGTCGACCTCTTGCTCCTCTCCTCTCTCAGCTGAGAGTCAGTGTGAACCTGCAGCTGCTTCATCTCCTCATGCAGACCGTTGTGCTCATCAATAATGCCCTACAGGAGGCAGACAAGCAAAGACACTCAAATACACACATTGTGGAAAACTGACTAACAAAATAACTACAGCGAGTGAAGAAGATCAGGCAGCAGGTTTGGGTTCTGTTGAAGTTACGTTAACTGAACTTCTTCCTGTTTATGAAAGAAGGTTCTGGAAAGGTTCTATTATGTAAAAAACAGACACCCCACAGCTGCCTGTTTCAGTTTCCTGCTAACTAACAGACAAACAGCACGCCAACATGCACCTATGACAGAAGTGAATGTTAAACTCTCGTCACCTGCAGTGTCGTCTTCCTGCTGCGAGCCACTGCAGACCTGATGTTCAGCTCGCGGCTCAGGAGGTCGTCCAGCTCGCTGTGGCTTAACGGCTGGTTGGCGAACACTGCCCGCAGCTGCTCCGTGAACCTCTCCCTCTCTCTCATCTCAGTGGTCATCTCGCTGGAGTAAGGTTCCATGGTGGCCCACAGCTTCTCCAAGAGACCTGCCATTTTCTAGGAAACAAGCAGAGTTCATGATTAGTTACAGAAATACTGTCTTGAATCTGAACTAAACTTATTTAACACCAGAGTGTGCAACACAAACTAACAGCTGTAGACCTGCAACTCCTATGTGCTGCTTAATTACTGTTTTCTGTCTTTGCAGAGAGTGATGTAACATCCGCTTCTGGTTAGAACAATCATCTTCCTCTGTAACAAAAAGGTCTCTCTCTGTAGGGATCCTTTCTGTAACGTCGTCAGACACTCAGAATAACAATCTGAGCCTGTCAGTGGAAGAACATGAACTTTAAAGGGGACTTTGAGAGAAGCAGAGCTCACCTGCAGGTAGAGGTTCCTCTTGTCGAGCAGCTCGGTCAGTCTCTGCTCCCACAGCGAGGTGAAGTCCTCGTCCTTCACAGAGTAGATGGGCGCCTGAGCTCTGCACAGCAATACGTCTTGCATGCGCTTCTCCTCATACACATCCAGATCTTTCTTCACCAGCTCCTCAAACAGAGTCCTGTAGCCCTGAGCTCTCGCCTGCAGGTGCTCCTGAGGAAGCAGACAGCGGGAGGGTTAGAGTTATCATGTGACTTTAATGACATCTCAAATGGAAAAAACACTATTTGATATTTACAATGAATTTCCCCAGGCCCTGGGCAGCCTGCAGTCCCAGCTGAGAGACGGCTTTGTAGGCATTGACGGTGGGTTTTGGCAGAAGCGTGGGAGAGTACGGCGCGGTCAGGGTCTTATCCAGTTTAGACTTGATCTTGGAACACCTGTCGATGAAGTGCTGGAACTTTCTGAAGGACTCCTGCAATGACAGTGGTATCAGAGTTATGTTCAGCCCCTGTGTTTGCCTCTCAGCTGTTGAGTAAATTAACACTGATTGTTGAAATAACCTGAAGCTGGTCGGCAGACTCCTGCAGCCGTGACGATGCAGACTCTTTGAGCCTCCCGGCGTTCTGATCCAAACTGCTCAGCTGCTCTTTGAGGGCGGAGATGGTTTTGTTTGCTTCACTGAGCATCTGAAAGGAGAGGAATGAGATATCTAGTTTTATTCATATGTTATGATCTATAATATCCAACATGTTTCATTCTGGTAACAGACAAGATTTTTCCTGCAGATATTTTGCCTTTTAAATATGAGCGTGAGTTTTAAACCTCGTCATGAGCAACTGGAACAGAATCTGAAAATAAAAACATCCTTCTTATATCATCACAGAAGAGACATATCTCAGTCCTGGTTGTGCACCATAAGAGAAAGTATGCTGGACCTTAGTAGCATCAAGAGAAGGAGAAACTTCTCTCCTCACAAATTTCTGTTATCTTTTGCTAGAAGCCATGTCTTTTGAAATGTAGCCTTGCTCCAAATTTCCCCTCCTGGTACCAGCCCTAGTTTTGTTGTGCCCTCGATCAGCCCTGCAGATCAGAGCTCCAAGGGATAGAGGTAATGGGACACCTCTTCTTACGACTGGTCTAATGACTGTATCAGAACTGTTTACAAACCTGCTGCGAGGTGTCGACTTCAGCATCAGCATCGGTTTGTTTCTCTCTGGACACCTGAAGCTTTTCCTCCAGCTGCTTCACCTGAAAGCAACAACACAGACAGAGACAGGTCGTTCACAACAGGCTGCACAGGTGACAAGGAAACGCAGCGGGATGATTCGTAAATGTGGAAAGGGGCGAGATCATCGAAACCACGACATATTGTTTCAAAGGCAAGCGCTTTTCCCCTGTTTCTGCTCGGTATGCTAAGCTAGGCCTGTTTCCAAAATAAGAAACTCTCCCTTTCAAACTGTGACAGCAAATAATTTGGACATACTTGTTGTTGCAGCTCGGACTCTCTCTCTCCTTTCTCGGCCTGCTGCTGCTCCTGCTCGCTCAGTTTCTCCTGCAGGGAGGAGATCTGTAGATGGAAGAGAACATCACTCAACTGACAGCATTAAAGAAGCCTGCCTTTAGGTTTATCTGACGTTACAGTTCTTTGATCAGCAATGACGGTATTTTTGCACTAATGTACCATGTCCATGGTGTCCTCCAGCTGTGCTCCGAGCTGCTGCTTCTCTTTACTCAGAGCCTCCAGAGTCTCCTGCAGCTGCTCTCTCTCCTCACTGAGAGACGTCACTCTGTGCTGCAGCTTCTCCGCCTCCTCTGAGGAGCTCAGACAGCTCGACTCCTTCTCTGACAGCAGACTGTCTCTCTCTGCTGCGACACCCTCCAGTTTCTCAGTAACAGTGTTCATCTGTGAGATAAGGTCCCGTTAAAATGATCATGCTTTAACTTCAGCTGTGCTTTGGACAGTTTAAAACAAGCTGTAATGTGTGCAGCCCCACAATAGATGCTTTTTAAAGCTGATTTTTTTTGCAGGAACTTTCCCCAGGGACGAGGATCTTATGGCTATTCTGTGAAAAGATTATTTGGGATAAAATAAGTGAACTTTTTTTGTTTTCGAAGGGAACAGCGCTGTCTCCTGGATAAAAAACATACAGCTTCCCCTCATGGAGCTGGTCTGCACATGCACAACTACATCTTGTAGTATAACCACAACCATCCAGCATTTTCTGCATGGGTCTTTTTCCCGCTGTGGAAACTCAGAGTGTGAAAGAACATTTTAGTTCCTGTAAAGCAAAACTAAAAGTTGCCTTTATAGCAGTAAAGCTCACACAAACCTCCGCCTGCAGTGTCTCCATCCTGTCCTCCATCTCCTCTCTGAGCTGCTGCTTCTCCTCTCTCAGAGCCTCCTGCAGCTGCTCTCTCTCCGCACTGAGAGACGTCACTCTGCGCTGCAGCTTCTCCACTTCCTCACTGTGAGTCTGAGTGTCGGCCGTCCGCTCAGAGAGCAGAGTGTCTCTCTCTGCTGAAACACTCTGCAGCTCCTCCGTTAGTGTCCTTATCTGTGGAAAGAAGTAACAGTCAGAGGAAGCATCCTCTGAAAGCTTATTTTTGCTGTTTTATAACAAAGTGACACTAACCTGTTGATCTAAAGTGCTCTCCTTCTCCCGACTCTCTCTCTCCAGACCAGAGTTCATCTGCTTCTGTTCCTGTAGCTCGTCTTGGACGGATTTCAGGAGCTCTTGTGTGGTAGAAGCCTGAAAACCAAATTTACTTGTCAGTCAAATATAAAAACATGTCAACCCGAGCAAAAATTAGGTCACAGCTTAGTTTGATGACCAGTTGTCTCACCGTCTCCATGTTCTGCTGCAGGTCGTCTTCCAGCTGTCTCTTCTGCTCGGCCAGAGTCTGCAGCGTCACGTTCAGCTGTGCGACCTGTAGAAGCAGATATAAGCTCATTGTTCACTTTTATAACCAAATTATCTGCGAAATAATCCAAACAGAAAACATCTGTGAAGGCACAGAACAAGTGTTTCATTATATTGAGTCTTACTGATGGGTTAAAACCACAGGGCACACTCACTGCTGAGTTAAAATACACCTCTGTCAGCATGTGTTTGTTATCTTGTTGTTAAAGAAATGTCATTTCTAAGAAGATTGAATTTATCAGGACATTTCACAGCTTGAAAATAAACCTGTCAGAGCTCTGGATTCTAAATGATCTCAGACATAAACAGAAGTTGTTGCTATGAATAATAATAATCAAGATAACTTTATTTACACAGCACCTTTAAAAACAGATGTTTACATCTGTGCTCTGACTCAGGAAGATTACAGAATAATCAGGGCATACAGAGTAGTGTAGATAATTCCTTCAGTAGGGCCCCACCTGAGGATCTAAGGGCACGAGATGGCCCATAACAGGATTTCTAATAGGGATGCATGATATTATCTGCAGGTTATCTGTATCTGCAGATTGTGGCTTGAAAATTACATGTCGGTATCTGCTTTTTCTGCCAATATTTTCCGCTGATAAAAGAATGCTTTAATTCTGCCTAAATGTTCGATGATTCCCTTAAAACTTGAAGTAGTGCTACAACATTAACTCAGTGCGAGCGCACTGCATGCCCCACACCTCTTCCATCAAGCCTGAAGAAGGGAGCAAGATGTCGGCGGTGTGGCAGTTTTTCAAAGAAGGAATACGTGAAGCTGCTTCATTATATGTTTTTACCAGTTTCAAGGGGTGGATTTGTTTCGGAGAATAGGTGACAGCTAAAAAAGAAGAAGAAGCTAAAGTGCAGAGATACGACTGACAAAACACAGGTTGTCTTCTGAACGATAAACTTGGAGTGCTGATATCAGTTGGGGCCGTTTACTTGTTGTTTTCTGTTCTAGTTTTATTATCAGGTTATTTATGTTCTGCATTATGTGTTTCAATGTTTATCTTTAACTACATTTTATTTCATCCTATGCCCATAAAAGAACTTTTCATCAACATTGTTAGAAAGCTGCTGAACAAATGAAGATTAGAAATAAAGAACTTAAATAATAAAGAACAATGAACTCTGAGGAACAATAGAGGGTAGAGCGATTTGTTAGCACAAACCTCCGTCTGCAGTGTCTCCATCTCCTCTCTGAGCTGCTGCTTCTCCTCTCTCAGAGCCTCCAGAGTCTCCTGCAGCTGATCTCTCTCCTCACTGAGAGACGTCACTCTGTGCTGCAGCTTCTCCACCTCCCCTGAGGAGCTCTGACAGCTCTGCTCCCTCTGTAACAGCAGACCGTCTCTCTCTGCTGAAACACTCTGCAGCTGCTCTGTCACACACTGAATCTGTGCAAAAGAGAAAACTTATTATCAGGATTTCAAATTTAAAAGATCACAGTTAAACCCTCAGACAATATAAACTTTCCAACAAGCTGTCACTCAACACTGGCAATGAATCTATTTTGAGTTTAAGCTCACCTGCTGCTCTAAATCAGACTCCTTCTGCTCACAGAGTCTCGTCTGATCTGAGTTCTGTTGCTTCTGCTGCTGGAGCTCCTCTTCAAGGGAGCGTAGACGACACTCGGTCTCTGAAACCTAAAAATAAGAGACATCAGAGAGGACTAAGTACGCATGAAAAGGGAAAATAAAACAGGCAGCTTGAATGAAAAGTGTCATGAGGATCAGACCTGTTGTTCCAGCACAGTTTGCCTCTCTTGGCTCAGTTTTTCCAGCTCAGTGTTCCTGTGATTCTGCTCCTGAAGCTGCTGTTGAAGTGACTGTAGAAGGCTCTGAGTCTCTGCAGCCTAAAGGTTAGGAAAAAGGATCAAAGTTTTCCGGTTATCCATGTAAGAGGAAAAATATCCGGACGTATGAGCACAGGCTGTTGAGCATCAGAAACCTGAGTCCTCTCACCGTCTCCACATTTCTCTGCAGATCATCTTCCAGACGGCTCTTCTGCTCGCTGACGGCCTGCAGGGCAGCCTGGAGTTGTTCTGTCTGTGGAAGAAAACGGACACTTTTAATCTTTCATAATTAAAGTATTTTAATTCAGATTTGTGAAGGATAACTGGCTTTGACTATTATTTTGCTTTTTGTTCACAAATCCCCTGAAGAGACCCAGAACAACACGTGTGTTTGTGCGGCTCTCAGCTCCAAACTGAGGACAAAAACCTTTTAAAAATGATGCAAAAAGAAAGAATTAAAACCAAGATACTTTAAAAATGTCTTCACTTTAAACCTCTAATTAGTGATGAAAGTCTTCATAAAGACCAGTTACAACTTTGCACTGGTGCACTTCCTTTAAGGCAGGAGTCTCCAACAGGTAGCTCGCGAGCTACTTGCTGGATTTTAGTTGCTCGCCAAGAGGTTCAGACTGTACAAAAAATCTGATGACAATCAATACACCTTGAAAGCCTCTTCCCACTTCAATTCAGTCAAACACACAGATTTCCCGCCCCCTCCAGTACAATATAATAGGTTAGGCCTATCAGCTGTCGATTAAAAAAGGTGATGCTCCTGGCAAGTTTGTCCACGTCTGAACCTAACCAAACACAGCAATGTTGCAGCAACCTCCATTCACAGGTTGGATCAGTTCTGCTGTACGCTAGTTGAGCTAAAGAGAGGAGTCAGATGCTGTTAGCCTGTTTAGCCAGATTTATGATGGACAATGAGGTCACGCCAAGAAAAAGCTGAAAACATACTGTTTCCACAGGGAGTGGGAAAGCAAGTTTTTATTCATGAATGTGAAGGACAAGTGTGTGTGCCTCATCTGTGGTACCAACAATCAGTCGACAAAATAATCAACATGGGGCGCCACCAGCAGTTACAGGGATGTGATGCAGCTCTTGGCCACTTTCATTTTTTCAAAGTAGCTCTCAGATGAGAAAAGGTTGGAGACCGCTGCTTTAAAGAGATTGTTTTCTAATCTTTAAATATGATCTTGAGTGAGTTGTATTTTTGTTCTTGTACTCTTTTTTGAAGTTATTTTCATATGAAGCAACTGATGCATGGATTTTTCTCATTGTAAAGAACTTCTGCTTCAGAAGTAAACTTTGTTATAAATAATAATAATGCAGTTTTTCATCTGATTCATCCAGCGCGTGTGTGTTGATCTGTTACCTCTTGCTGAAGTTGGGTAACCTTCTCATCCTGAGCCTGAAGTTCTGAGGTCAGTGTCTCTGGCTGGTTAAACCCACTATGAGCTAATGCAACCTGCAACAGAAAACACATCACGTCTTACTCATGTTTGTTTTATAAAATAAGTCCTCGGTTAACACTTCAGAGGACACAGTGTTAACATACCATCTCCATCTTCTCCTCCATCTCCTCTCTGAGCTGCTGCTTCTCCTCTCTCAGAGCCTCCAGAGTCTCCTGCAGCTGATCTCTCTCCTCACTGAGAGACGTCACTCTGTGCTGCAGCCTCTCCACCTCCCCTGAGGAGCTCTGACAGCTCTGCTCCCTCTGTAACAGCAGACCGTCTCTCTCTGCTGAAACACTCTGCAGCTGCTCTGTCACACTCTGAATCTGTGCAAAAGAGAAAACTTATTATCAGGATTTAAAATTTAAAAGATCACAGTTAAACCCTCAGAGAATATAAACTTTCCAACGAGCAGTCACTCAACACTGGCAATGAATCTATTTTGAGTTTAAGCTCACCTGCTGCTCCAAATCAGACTCCTTCTGCTCACAGAGTCTCGTCTGATCTGAGTTCTGTTGCTTCTGCTGCTGGAGCTCCTCTTCAAGGGAGCGTAGACGACACTCGGTCTCTGAAACCTAAAAATAAGAGACATCAGAGAGGACTAAGTACGCATGAAAAGGGAAAATAAAACAGGCAGCTTGAATGAAAAGTGTCATGAGGATCAGACCTGTTGTTCCAGCACAGTTTGCCTCTCTTGGCTCAGTTTTTCCAGCTCAGTGTTCCTGTGATTCTGCTCCTGAAGCTGCTGTTGAAGTGACTGTAGAAGGCTCTGAGTCTCTGCAGCCTAAAAGTTTGGGAAAAGGATAAAAGTTTTCCGGTTATCCATGTAAGAGGAAAAATATCCGGACGTATGAGCACAGGCTGTTGAGCATCAGAGTCCTCTCACCGTCTCCACATTTCTCTGCAGATCATCTTCCAGACGGCTCTTCTGCTCGCTGACGGCCTGCAGGGCAGCCTGGAGTTGTTCTGTCTGTGGAAGAAAATGGACACTTTTAATTTTTCATAATTAAAATATTTTTATTCAGATTTGTGAAGGATAACTGGCTTTGACTATTATTTTGCTTGTTGTTCACAAATCCCCTGAAGAGACCCAGAACAACACGTGTGTTTGTGCAGCTCTCAGCTCCAAACTGAGGACAAAAGTCTTTTAAAAATGATGCAAAAAGAAAGAATTACTTTAAAAATGTCTTCACTTAAAACCTTTAATCATTGATGAAAGTCTTCATAAAGACCAGTTTCAACTTTGCACTGGTGCACTTCCTTTAAAGAGATTGTTTTCTAAGCTTTAAATATGATCTTAAAGGAACAATATGTAAAATATTTACTGGAATTTATCATAAAATGGCCCTAATCATCAGAGATTAAGGAAACATGCTAAGTTTAAATCCTGACTTCTCCGACACCAACGCTGCAGCCAGTATGCCCTCCTCCTGAAATTTCCATTAAGGTGTGGAACGCCTGTGTGTGTTGTGGCCTGCGAGATCCCGCCCACTGCCCATTTGGTCACCCCGGGTTGGCAGATATGAAACAAATTGGCGCACAGGACCCGCTGCTTGAGTAGTTTCAGTGTCAACCCGCGTGTGCTTCGTGTTGTACTAGAAGCGTACTTCTATTTGGGAAAAGCTGAGTGTGTGAGTGTGGGTTGTGGAGCAAGTGAGTGAGAGAGACAGGAAGTGAGTGTGTGCGCATGAGTTATGAGAGTGAACGAGGATCGGAGCGGATCAGCGGAGAGCGTTATCGGTAACTGAAAATAAGGACTGTACAGTAAGGCTGAGTGTGTAATAAAGCCACGTACTGCTCAAGACTGAAGCCACGCTCCCGTGTCTTGCTTCCTGCTCACTGCTGTGTGTGTAAAGTGACGGGAGTTAGCCCAGCAGCTTCGACCCCGGGGCAGACCGATAATTCTCCCCTATGCTTTCCAATCAGGAAAGGCTTACATTTGAATCTGGGGAGGAGCGGGCAGGCGGGCGGAGACAACGCTCTCCAAGATTTTGAATTTGGACTGCAGTACCCTTTGTAGACGCTAGCTGTCAATGTGACATATTAGTCCTTTAAGTGAGTTTTAATTGTCTTCTTGTATTCTTTGTTGAAGTCTATTTCCATATGAAGCAACAGATACATGGATTTGTCTCATTGGGAAGAACTTTTTTCTAATATAAAATCTGCATTAAAAATAAACTTTGTTATAAATAATAATAAAGCAGTTTTTCAGTTGCTGATTCGTCCAGCATCTTTGTGTGTGTGTGTGTGTGTGTGTGTGTGTTGATCTGGGCCTTCTCATTAACTGATGTTACCTCTTGCTGAAGTTGGGTAACCGTCTCATCCTGAGCCTGAAGTTCTGAGGTCAGTGTCTCTGGCTGGTTAAACCCACTATGAGCTAATGCAACCTGCAACAGAAAACACGTCACTTCTTACTTCTGTTTTTTTAAATAAAAAAAACAGTCTTACGTTAACACTTCAGAGGACACAGTGTTAACATACCATCTCCATCTTCTCCTCCATCTCCTCTCTGAGCTGCCGCTTCTCCTCTCTCAGAGCCTCCAGAGTCTCCTGCAGCTGCTCTCTCTCCTCACTGAGAGACGTCACTCTGTGCTGCAGCCTCTCCACCTCCTCTGAGGAGCTCTGACAGCTCGACTCCGACTTCAGACTGTCTCTCTCTGCTGCGACACCCTCAAGTTTCTCAGTAACAGCCTTCATCTATGAGGTAAAAAGTCATTTTTAAATCATTTTTTATCTCCAGCTCTAGTTTAAACTGCATTACTAGCACAATAACTTTCCCAGGGATTGGAAACTCCAGGGACCAGGCTCCAAATTAAGTTCTGGAGACATTATTTTAAGCCCCAAGAAGTCTCTGCTCATAGAGGAAGTACTTTCCAAAAGTACAGGAACGGCTTGGGGACATTTATTGTTTGAGTCCTTGCAGGATTTCTTTTCAGCCACCTGACGTCCAGAAATGAAGTGACAGAAAAAAGCAGAACACTGATGGACCCACAGTTAAGTCCAGTAAGTAGGCGCAACAACACAGACAACATTGCGCTGAAGGAACCTTCAGCAGCAAAAATTTCCTCCTGGGACTAAACGTTTGGGGTACTTTGTGTGTAAACGTGACTTCATAGCAGTAAAGCTCTCTGACACAAACCTCCGCCTGTAGTGTCTCCATCTTCTCCTCCATCTCCTCTCTGAGCTGCTGCTTCTCCTCTCTCAGAGCATCCAGAGTCTCCTGTAGCTGATCTCTGTCCTCACTGAGAGACGTCACTCTGTGCTGCAGCTTCTCCACCTCCTCACTGTGAGTCTGAGGTTCGGCCGACCTCTCGGAGAGCAGACCGTCTCTCTCTGCTGAAACACTCTGCAGCTGCTCTGTCACACTCTGAATCTGTGCAAATGAAAAACTTTTTGAGAACTGACTATTTCTAGCAGGCTAAAGCAGGTTGAAGTAAGCTCAGGGTTATCCAAAGAGTTTCCCCTAGTTTTCCTGATGTATTCATCAACTCTGACCTGTGTTTGCAGCTCCTGCAGCTGTACACTCGTGTCAGGAGGAGGCTCGTCCTGTCTGGATGTTTGTGCCGTCTGCAGCTGCTTGATCAGCTCCTTCTGCACATTGTTCCTCTCCAGAATCGTCCTCAGCTCGTCCTGATTCTCTATCATCTGTTTCAGTTAAAAAATATATTGTATATGATCATATATATTCATTGCATATTGAAATCTGGACTGATAGTCATGTAAACTCACCATCTCCACGTTCTCCTGCAGGTCCATCCTGAGCTGGTCTCTCTCTGCGGTGAGAGAAGACACATCAGACAGCAGCTTCTCCGTCTCCTCAGCAGAGCCCTGAGCTCTCTCCTTCTCCTCTCGCACACACTGAAGCTCCTCTGACAGACTCTGCACCTGTTTTTAAACCAACAGTCAAAACACTGACGTAACATTTACATATCTTAAATGGTCTCAATCAAAGGAAACCCCGTTATCAGAGCAGTCCCTCACCGTCGCTTCATGTTTCTGCAGGTCCATCCTGAGCTGGTCTCTCTCTGCGGTCGCAGATGCAACAGTGGAGAGCAGCTTCTCCGTCTCCTCCGCAGAGCTTTGAGCTCCATCAGACAGCAGAGCGTCTTTATCAGCTCGAACACACCGGAGCTCTTCAGTCAGCTGACTCAGCTACAAGTATACAAATGAAGAGTTACACCTACACTTCCAAGAATTCCAACCATTAGGACAGATCTTATTTATAAATCAGCATCAGTGTCGTACTTGTTCTTGGAGTTCTTTGCTGATCTCCTCCTCTGTGGTTCTGGACACTTCACTGTCAGCAAGCTTCTCCTCCAGATCGTTCACCATCTGCTGCAGCTCGCTCAGTTTCTCTGTCAGTGATTCTCTCTGCTGTTCAACCTCCTTCAGCTGGAACGAAAATATTACCATGACTTTGGACACGACGATACTTCAATTCACGTACACTGATTAAATATGCGTCAGAAACAGTTTTACATCCATCTTTCCGTCACCTTTCAACCAGCTGCTGCTCTCCCTGCCTGCACACACTGCCATCAAACACTTGTGAAACTAGAGGACAACATGTATTTTCTACTGGCTGGAAATTACAAATACAAACAGAAACAGATTGACTCATTTCAACGCAAAGGAGGCACTTTATTTATGATTATATGCCTCAGCTTACCTTGACGTCTGTCTCCTCGACGGCAGCACTGAGCTGACTCCTCTCAGCCTCAGAGCTCTGCAGGTCTGAGCGCAGTGAATCCAGCTGCTCCCTCTGCTCCTCCTCCCTCAGCGCAGCAGCACTCAGCTCTGCTCTGATGCTCAGGATCTCCTCCTGGCTGCTCTGCAGGGAGTCCCTGAGCTGCTGAGCCTCCTCCTTACTCCGAGTCTGAACAGCACACAGCTCCTCGGTCAGCTCACACACCTGAAAGGACACAGAGTGAACCGTGTGATTTCTGTCTTATATTCTCCTTCTCGGTCTGTCTTTAGAGGGCGTTTTGAGGACTGACCTGCTGCATCAGGTTGTCCACCTTGTCTGGCAGAGTCTGTAATGAAGCGAGCTCGTCCAGCTGAGCTCTGAGGGCTCCCTCCGCTTCACGAGACGCTGTGAGCTCTTTGTTCAAGTTGGTGACGGTTCTCTCCAGTTCCACGCTGTCGATCAGATCTACAGACAGAGAACATGTTAATAATAATAATAATACATTTTATTTATTTAGTGCTTTAAAAAAAGTCCTCAAAGACACTTTACATGTTAACAACAATCGCAAAGACAGCAAGCCAATAAACAGTATAAAACGAAAACAGTTACAACAATAACATAATGAGGGGTCATAGCAGATTTGAAAAGGTGGGTTTTGAGTCCAGTTTTTAAAGAGGGGATTGAGGGAGAGTGCCTGAGGTGATGGTGGAGAGAGTTCCAGAGGGAGGGGGCGGCGATAGAGAAAGCTCTGTCCCCCCAGGTCCGGTGCTTGGATCGGGTGAGAGAGGTGAGGATCGTCGGCGGATCTGAGGTTACAGGTGGGAGTGTATTGGTGAAGGAGGTCAGTGAGATAGGAAGGGGCTAGGTTGTGGAGGGCCTTGTAAGTGATGAGGAGGATTTTAAATTGGCTTCTTTGTTGGATGGGGAGCCAGTGGAGGTTCTGAAGGACTAGGGTGATATGATCTCTGGTGCGGGTGTGGGTGAGAGAAGACGGGCGGAAGAGTTTTGGATGTATTGTAGTTTGCTGAGGATTTTTGGAGGATGTGCCGTAGAGGATGCCGTTACAGTAGTCGAGTCGTGAGGTGATGAAGGCGTGAATGAGTGTTTCGGCTGCTGATAACGAGAGGGAGGGGCGTAAAAGGCAGTTGGTTTTTTTTGTGATGTGGGTGACGTTAAGGAGAGAGATTGAACAAAGATGACACCAAGGTGACGGACATGTGGGGAAGCAGGAACAGTGAAGCCATCAAATGCAGAGGGAGAAGTCGGGGCAGGATGAGGTGAGTGATTTGGGACCGATGATGAGGATTTCAGAGTTATTGCTGTTGAGTTTGAAAAATGTTGCATCCAGGTTTTTTATGCCTGTGAGGCAGTTAGTGATGGTGGAGTGGGTGGCAGCAGTGATGGATTTGGTGGAGCTGTAGAGCCGGGTGTCGTCGGCATAACAGTGGAAATGGAGGCCGTGAAGGCGACGTGACCAAGGAGAAGCATGTAGAGGATAAAGAGGAGGGGGCCAAGCATTGAACCTTGGGGGACGCCTTGAGAAAGATGAGCTTGAATTTAAATTGTTGATACTGATAAACTGATGGCTGTTGGAGAGATTTGAACCAAGAGAGGGCGGTGCCAGTGATGCTGAGGGAGGACTCAAGGCGGGTGAGGAGAATGGAGTGAGTGATGGTGTCAAAGGCAGCACTGAGGTCGAGTAGGATCAGGATATTGAGGGAGTGAGTGACAGAGGAGAGGAGGATTTGGGCAGTTTCTGTGCTGTGATGGGATCGGAAGCTGGTTTGAAATAGTTGTAGAGTTGGATTGAGTCCAGCTGGGTTCTGAGTTGTTACAGCTGATTCTACAAACTAGAGTTTCCCATTACCAACTCCAACATCGGAGCGTACTGGGAAGTACACCTGTCTATATAGTCAGTACATCTACTCTGTTTCAGATAATACAGTACTCAAGTCTTGGTGTAGGGAAGGGCTGTTAATTAATATAAAACACAATTTGAACGTACTCTTTGGGACTTTTCCATCCAGCAGAGTGGTGAGCTTGGTGTTCTCGTCAAACGCAACGTTCAGCTCTTTCTGGAGATCGCTCTGCATCTTTCTGTTACGGGACTTCTCCGTCTCGAGCTGAGAGCGCAGACTGTTCACCTCAGCCTCCATCTTCTCATGGTTTGAAGTCAGAGTCAGCTGCAGAGGAAGTCAGGACAAGAAACACTGAATAAATATAGATTCATATTAGATTTAAATTTTGGAAGAGACCTCTTCATGTATAAAAATATATTTGGGGTTATTCATGCCTTCATTAGTTTGTTCCAGTAGAGAGGACAGGAGACAAAAGATGCAACTAATGTGTCCCCGAGTGGATTTAAACCGAGGACGTGGCATCACGATCTCTTCTTTCATACAACATTTTAAAACGTCAATTTTAAAGGCCTACTGTTTTAGTTTGTTGATTGTACTCACGTTGTCCTCCTCCAGAGCGATGTTCTGGCTGCGCAGGTGGGCCCATTCCTTCTTTGTGTCCCTGCTGAGCCCCTCAGCGTCGTCCAGAGAGCGACGAAGCTTCGCCACCTCCTGCACCAGATCCTTACCGCTCTGCAGGGAGGAAACGGGATAGAATCAGGATACAAAACATTATTCAGTTTTCTTTTTTTCATATCGTCATGAATATCATTATCGCAAATCAACTTAAGAGTCCAAGAGACTGTTGTACCTTCATGATTTTCAGATAAAAACAATTTAAAAACACACACGTACCAAACTCTGGAGTTCCTCTGCAAAGTCACTTTTCTTCTTCAGCTCCTCGGACAGAGTTTCTAGTTTGTTCTAGAAAAACAAACATTATGAATATTATAAAAAATGGCAGCTTCATCGTCTGTCCTGCAACAATTACAGGATTAGTAAAAGTGTCAGAGAAGCGAGATGAAGTCAATTTCATGCATGTCCACTGGTTCCTGTTTGTGCATGTGTGTAATTCGGGCCTTTGTGTGTGTAGCATGTTGGTACTAACAAAATGAAAAAATTGAATTCCCCCCTCAGGGATTAATAAAGTATCTCTTCTCAAAACATCTGCAGAAGCCATCTCGTTAGCTTGCTAACAGCTAGTCCACATCAACCTTGTATGTCCCGTTTTTCTCCTCAAATGTGTATCTGAGGGGGGCGAAAATAGGGGCGTTGCGTTCTGTGTCCCAAAATTCTCACGGTGACGTGAACCCACTGTTGCTTAACATTTAAGAACCATCCAATCTGAATTTAAAACAATTTAATAGTTTAAGTCCTTTTATCAGTTAATGATTATTTAAGACATTAAGCCTTTTTAAGGACCTGCGGCCACCCTGCTTTTTTTTAGATACACTTTAAAGAATAAATGAACCGCAGCAGGAGCCTGTCAGCAGGTCATCTCACCTGAAGCTCCAGGCACTGCAGTTCAGAGGCTTCGACCGCCTTCTTCAGGCTGGATATTTCATTCTGCAGCTCGTTCTGCAAGAGCACAAACAAAAAAATGATGACCAAAAAAAACAAAGAAACTAACTACGCAAACAAAGCTAAATGAAGTGCCTGTAACTCTACCCTCCGTGGAGCTATGCTCTATAATAGTCTGAATCAGATCAGTAACTTCACCTCGTGCTCTTTCCTGAATTGCTCCTCCAGAGTCTTGAACTCGTCCGTCTCCCTCTTCTCCTCCAGCTCCTGCGACAGAACAGCTTTCTCCTTCTCCAGACACTCTGTCTGCTCGAGGAACATCCCCAGCTCCTGCTTCAGGTAGTCCCGTTCAGCAGCCATCATGTCCTACAAACACACAGGTTCAACAATGTAAGCAGCAGAGCACATTTACACCTGAAAGGACTTCCCTTGTGTGTTTTTACAACAGGAGAGTAAATCAATGCTTGTTGATTTTCCTTCCTTCCTTCCTAACTGCTCAGGCCAACCTTACAGCTTTAAGGGGAAACCCGGGCCCCATTTCTTACTTAGAATAGGGTCTAAATGACTGAGAGCATTTTCATACAGAGGATAAAAGCTGTCAGAATTTTCTCTCTTCTTTCATGTGAAAACAAACTACTGAGTTGCGACAAGTCGTAGTCACGGCACATCAAGCTCTACCTTCTCTGAAGCCAGGTTTTCACACAGCTGGATGGTCTCTGCAAAGTCTCTTGTCATCTGGAATACAAGGTACGAACATTACACCTAAAACAGCAAACACAAGCAAGCAGATTCTGTATCCAAAAGGTGCTTCTCTCACACAGCTCACCTGTCCATCACCGTCACTCTGAGTGTGGCCCTGCTCCTCCAGCTGTCTCTCCAGGTCTGCCACTCTGATCTCCAACATCTCCACCTTCTCCAGAGCCTCCTGTTTCTGCTGGGCCTCCGTCTGCAGCTGCTGCTCCAGCTCTGCCACTCTGCCGTCTAATGTCCCTGCTTTAGTCACGGCCTCCTCTTTCTGCTGGCTCTCCATCTCCAGCTGCATCTCCAGGGTGGAAACTTTCCCCGACAGCTCACGCATCCAGTCCGGGGATGCAAAGTCTTTGGGACTAGAAAACAGATCAAATGTACAGATAAGTCACTGTATGTGTTAAACAATGAACCATCTGAAGACATTAAAGACATTCACCTGTCTCCAAAGCTCCGGACAGTCACAGAGCTCTGACTCATCTCCATGTCATCTGTCTGCATTTCAGAGATCTCCCACTGAAAGTCCTCATCGTCTGTCAAAATACACCATGATACATACATCCGTCTGAATATCAGATAGAGCAGTACATTCATGAAACAGTACATTTTGCTTTGTTAGCTCCTCCTTACCTTCAGCCAGATCGCTCAGACAGGAGCGGTCTGCTTTCCTCTTCAGAGTGAAAGGGTCTGCAAAGCTGAGGTCAGACACGCCTCCTTCAAAGGCAGGCGGATGAAGCTGTCTGAGCATCTTCCCGCCCCACGTAACCCTGCGTTTAGGCCTCTTAAAAAACAGGACACGGGTCATTATGATCGCGATAATAACGAGAAAGATATACTCCATCCACAGCTGTAGTTTGTGTGATGCTTACCTTAGGAACTTGAATCTGATTGGAGCTGGTGACGAGCAGTTTGGTCAGGTTTTTGATCCGGTCCTCCTGTTCTCTCTGGAGCTGATCCTTCTCCTGGAGCAGATGAGACAGAACCTCCTTCTCTGTGGCGGTGGTCTGTGTGACTGAGGAAACCTGCAGGAGAGCCCATGAGTTAGCTGGTAGAAGAGCTGCTGTCCTACAACTTGTTGTAATAGGCTAAAAAAAAAAAGCCAAAAAAGGAGGGGTGACACTTGCCTCGTGAAGCCGGCGCTTCAGATCCACGATTTCGTTGCGATACCTTTTGAGCAGAGCTCCGTCATCAGACACCTCGGTCACATGAGGGTCGTTCTTCATCTTCTTCGCAGTGCTGGCAAACTGACATGAATGAACATTTTATTAAACATTATCTGCTTTCACTTTGCTCTGTCGTCTAATCTTAAATCTCTCATATTAGTGCCCTTTGTAGACCGACTCTAGACCGACTATGTCAGGATACCAACTGAATATTAAAATGTAAAGATGGATTTATAAGGAGGTGTACAGGAAAGAAATGTGCACTTTTGTCCCACCTGCAGAGTGCTGAGGGTCTCATCCAGAGTGACGGGCGTTATGGTGCAGATGATGACAGTTTTAGCGTTTCCACCCAAAGAGTTCTGCAAGATGCGGGTCAGCTTACTGTCTCTGTAGTTAGTGAAACCCCTGAAGACAGAGAGAATGACATTAAGTAAACGTGACAGCATCTTCAATAAATGTACAATATACTTTCTGTGACTCAGGGGGGAATTCACTAAAGGATTGCACGGCTTTTTATCTGGACAAAAAAATGAAGCTGCGGTACAGACGGTGAAACTAGTAAACACCTGTCAAGTCTGGACTTTACAGTAAACTGTTAAAGAGCTGCCCCTCCTCTCCCTGCTCATCATCGATCTGTGCATGCAGTTGAGATCAGTCAATATGCACTCAACTGCTGCCTGAGAGCGCAGCACTGTGCAGCAGAGAGTGGAGCTGCAGACAGCTTCTCTCCACAATCAGACACAAAACAACAGCAAACTGCACGAGTCTGTGAAACTTTAAGGCCGTGTTTGCGCTTGAATATCATCAGTGCAATGTGCTTTGTGAATCACACTTTGAGACGGAGCAGATAGTGGGCGCAAATGAGGCGCAATTTTTGGAGCTATCAGCGCCCGCAATTCAGTCTTAGTGAGTTCCCCCCTCAAACTCCTTGATATGTAAAAGAGGTTTAGAAAATACCAGAATTCCCCTTTAAAACATGTGAAAAGTCGTTGCAATAAGTGCCCTGGATGTTGATTGTTTACTCACTTCTGGCTCTCATCAGTCAGTTTCTTGATCACTTGGCCGAGTGTGAACAGGCTGCGGTTGATATTGCAGCCTTCCTTGAAACGCGTGCCTGGAATATCAAAACAGACGTTTTAATCTAAACTCAGTTTACACTCTTTTAATAAATCAGCTGAAACTGTCTCTGATTTAACACCAGCTCACCTTCAGCTCCTGTTTGACTCGCTCTCTCAGATCCGGCTAAATCAACTAAATTCTAGAAGAAAGAAAAACGCTTGTGATGAAATATTTATGACAAAAACAAACAACACAGACATCAAGATAAAGATGTAAAACATGCCAGAAATAAAAAGGACCTACTTACCAAATGAGACACAATAATGGCTCCGTCTGCATTTTCACCTGACGCTGGGTCGCTTCTTTCTCTGCTTTCCAGGATCTAAAGAAAAACGTATTAGAAATCCAGATTTTCCCAGAATCCTTCCTGTCACTGTGTGTTGATGGGTAACTTACCATTCTGAAAATGGTGTGTGAGCGGCTGCTGCGCTGGTTCATTTTAGTTTTTCCATAGTGACGGTTTTCTAAATTGTGCAGAAAAAACATCAGTTAGTTTCATACAATCAAGGCAGAGAGATAAATGTTTAAATCTAAACTCAGATTTACTTTCTCCTTTCCGGATCCAGGTGAGGGCTTGTGCTGGATGCGTCACCAGTTCTTCCGTCAGGTCGGCGACATAGATGTTTTTCTGCATGCAGACGAGACACAACAAAAATAATGTAAAGAGGAAAGAGGATCTTTTCATGGTTTCTAGCATTCAGTGCTGCTAGACTTTGAAGAAGGTTACAAACTTACTTTATATGTGACAGCTTGGTTTGTAAATCAGGAGCATTATAAGGTGGCTGGTTAAAGTATGACATCATTAAAGCATTAGAGTGAAGATAATCTCTATTTACAGATAGACTATAGCTGATGGGATCCGAGATTGGACTGAAGATAACTGCTGATCAGCTGAAACAAGCTTTCATTAGAATTTAGGCCACTTATAAAAATATCAGTGAGCATGTAATTAACTCCTGACAACAATCTGACATTTGTTGTGTCTGATTTTATGAAACAGAGAAAAGGGGCAGCTGTGGCTCAGTGGTAGAGTCGCTCGTCTTTCAATCGGAAGATCGAAGGTTCAATCCCCAGCTCCTTGGGCAAGACACTGAACCCCAAATTGCTCAGGGTGGCACTTTACATAGCAGCCTCTGCCATCTGTGTATGAATGTATGTGAATGGGTGACTGTGACATGTAGTGTAAAAGCAGCTTTGAGTGGTCGCAAAGACTAGAAAAGCGCTATATAAGTCCTATACAAAGTCCATTTACTGTATATTAGATCAGAGATCAGTGTAATGATCAAGCTGACTGCAGCAAAGCAATTTAAGAACTTTACAGTAAAACTTTGATAAAGATCATAGTATTTTTTGGGCCATTTTTCCTTTATTAGATAGGACAGAGAGTTCCTGTCTCTCTAGAGTGGGGGGTGACATACAGCAAAGGACTGAGGACAGGAGTCTAACCTACGACCGCTGCGTTGAGGACTGTCACTGTAGTCTCTATAAATGGGGCGCCTGCTCTACCAACTGAGCTAAACCAGCGCCCCCGATCGACCAACCGACCATCCGTCCAACCAAACCGCTTATCCTGTTAGGCCTATCCCAGCTGTCTTTGGACTACAGTCGGGGTTACACGTGGACTGATCGACAGTCAATCACAGGGCTGACACACAGAGACCGACAACCTTTCACACTCACACCTACGGGCGATTTAGAGTCATCAATGAACCTAACCAGCATGTTTTTGGACTGTGGGAGGAAGCCGGAGACCCCGGAGAGAACTCACGCATGCACGGGGAGAACATGCAGACTCCACATAGAAAGGCCCACTACGTCTGAACTGTGGTTCAAACCAGGAGCCTTCTAGCTATGAGGCGACAGCGCTAACCACTGTGCAGCCCCGCCCCAGATCATAACTAGAAGGTTGCCCCAGCTGAAACATTGTGTGAGATACTTTTAACCAAAATTCCCTCTATGGTTGTATCCACAGGCTTTGAACATGAACCAAAAGTTATTACAGAATTACAATAAATGTTTGTGATTTTGTTCTAATTTAAGTAACTTGCAAATGTTAAAAAACGAAACCTAAAACGAGTTTGTTTAAAAAATCCAAACGTTTACTCACATTGATCGTCTCTCTGACTTCCAGAGGTTTTCTCTTCCAGCTGTCAACGAGCAGGTCGGTCACAGTTTCGTTGTAGATCTCCATGTAAGAAACTCTGAGGAGGAACTCCTTCTTTGGACACTAGCCACAAAAGAAAAGTCACATGTTAGAATAAACTTTATCATAAAACAGGCCTTAAGATTTCTAGATAATAAAACTTCACAAGTGCAATCCAACCCCTTTGTGCAATACCGACTCTTGAATCTATATTTTTATGTATGTATGTATGTATGTATTTAGCTCTACATGTACATTTTTTTCTCTCAAATATCCATTTTTTTTTATAAGAACTGCTTCTTTTATTTGTAATTTTTTAAATTATATCTTCTCTTGTCTTTTATATCTAATATTAACCTTTTGAACGAAGCCCCCAAGCTAAGAATTTCACATGACTGTACTTGTATAACCGGGGTGACAATAAACATCTTGAATCTTGAATAAGACAACAGAGTGCAGCTTGATACAAACAAGTGATTCTTACATTCTTAATAGTTTCAAAGACATCCTCCACAGCCAGAGGGATCACACCAGGAGTGCCGTTACTCCCCATCATGGTGAAAGTCTTTCCAGAGGAGGTCTGCCCGTAAGCAAATATGGTTCCTGAGGATCAAACACAGAATAGTTATAAATGGGAAAACACCGGGCAGCTACAGTGAGTGGAGTGAATGTATTAAGTTTCCATCACTTACCATTGTATCCCTCAACTGTGGAAACAACCAGTGGCTTTGCGATGTTCTGGTAAAGCTGATTGGTTGTTTCGTCAGCAGTGAAAACTCGGTCTGTGAACAGCAGAGGAGGAAAGTCAATGTAAAGTAAATATCTATGACAATGTCTCTATTAAACAGTCCACTAAATCAATGAAGTATGTGTCTATTCCTGGACATGGTGCAAAACATACCAAAACTAAAGCTCTTGGTGGAGTTCCCATCATCAATCTGATGAATTGATTTTTTATCAGCTCTCCAAAACAGCTGGACGGGCTCTGCAGCCTCTGACGCAGCACTTTCTTCCCTGAAACAAAGATACACACAAATATACAAACATGAACAGACTTCATCTCAAACAGACAAATCAAACAGAGGCGGCCTGTCAGAATTAATTTGTGACTGAATTCTTTAAAGATTGCTGACGGTTTTATGAGGGAGAGTCTTCATGAGATAAAACGTAATAAAAAAGTATTAATTGGAGCATCATCCCCAATTACTACCTAGTTAGAGATCAGAAATATTGACAACAAAATCATGTGTAAGGCCCTGTATATGAGCGCATTGGGAGCATAAGACTGTTATTCAAAAGCAAGCAAGCTTGGAGGGTGCATAGCAGCAAGCAAGCAAGTCTGAAATATTTTCTGAAGTCATACTCCTAGCACGGCTCGAGGGATTGTTCTTAAATGTTCTTTATCTTAAATAATGTTAAGATCGCGAGTAACGAGAGGCAGGTAAAATCGTTAATCCAACTAACAATGCTGCCCTCACAGTCTGCAGGCAGCAGCAGGCACTGAGTTGCCCCACCCCAGTGAAGCACAGAAACTTCACACAGACTGTTTTGTTTCTGCCTGCGCCCTAGGTTATTTATGAATGGCACTAAATTGATACAGCTTACGTCTGAAAATTAGGAAATAAACTAAACAGGGACAACAGCTAAAGTCCCTGTAGAGCAGCACTGTTTGTCCAAACAAAGAACAAGGAATTTTTCTATCTGTCATAATACAATTGTGTCAAAATATCAACATCTTTTGCATTAACCTATACACTTTATATTTTAGTTGTTTTTTTGTATTTTCTCTAATTTGTACTGTATTTTTGGAGCTATCTGGCACTATATTTTCCTTCGATATTAATAAAGTTCTATCTTATCTTATTTGCTGACATTACCGCCGCTTACGTCTAACGTTCCAGCTAACGTTCAGCTCTGCAACACAAACTTAACTGTACAACAATACCCTGTAACGCTAACGCGTTAGTAATTTATTACTTGGTAAATCAAAGAGTTATAAAAAATCACCTTATTTATAAACAAGAAATTACTTACTTTAGTAGCTAACGTCAATAGTAAACTTTAGCATTAACGTTAGCTTCAAACTTATTGGCTGTTGGCTCAAACCTTACCTCTGAATAAGCGGACGGACTCGAACACAGACCTTCACCGCCGACTCTTCGGTCATTTTTGTTTTTTATATTCCACCACTATACATTAAATTATTACGCGAACTAATACATTTTCATAAACGACGATGAACTGGACGCCCTAACAACTAGTGCAACCGAAAAAGAAGTGACCTCCTTCAAAAAAAAAAAATTCAAAATCCAAGCACTTTGTTTTGATTGGTGGACGTCATCGGGAGGACGGATCCATTTTGGGCGTGGGGGCTTGAAATGTAGTTAGCCTAATTTTTATTTTCAAAAGTGTTTTTTGAAATATTTTAAAATTTCAACACAATTTTTAATATTATTTTGTATCAGTAATTGACTCCAAATGAAATTAGCATGCCTTTAACTGAATAGTAGCAGAGAAAAATCAAGTAAATTTGGTTGCGCCCAACTGGTGACATCAACATCGCGACCGGCTGCAGTTCCGTCATCAACCCGCGACTTATACAGTATGGAAAACACATGAGAAAGGAGTGATTTTTGTAGAACTTGAGTGTTTTCAGTACTATAAAGAATAACTGTTAATAATTGTTAATTTATATTAAGCGTTAATTAATTCGTAAACAGAAATAACTGAAAAGCATAGAAAACCTTTATTGGAACGTTTCGTCCAGTTGAAATGTCTCTGTTTCTTGTGAACAGGTAGGATGATTTTTGCTCTGTCTTACATCGTTGGTCACTGTTTTAGTTTAGTCATATTGTCACATTACTGAATGATCTATCTGAGTATTACTGAGTATCAAAATCAGGTGTATAGGTAGGTCATAGTTAGTTTAACACGCAAGGGACTTCGTGAGAAAATACAAAAATATTGAAAGTAAAAAATCTTAACTCTAAATTGATATTAAACAAATAAATATTTGAAAAAAATAAATAAGAGCTTTACAGTGTGACTGTCCGTCATCTGCAGTAACAAAACAAGCTACACAGTGTGTAGCTAATTGTTTAATTTCCACAGGAGTCACGATAACTTTTATTGACTATTAATAACATCAATTCATGCTAAGAAACTTTGGGATTAGCTATGGAGTTAATTTTAACCAATATTACATTTTCACAAGAGACAACAATAAAAGTTACTTCCAGCATAGATGGGATTTCAATCAGTGTAATGAACAAGACTTTAACTAAATCATTCATTTTAAGGATCTAAAGATTCAAGCAGTCAGTGAAGCGTTCACAACATTGATTAGCTTCACAGGTGGAGCATTTTAGAAACCAAGTTAAGAAAATAATGTTGCAGACAACCTTGTCTTTTTACAAAGGATTTGGGCCTAAATTCATTAATATGAACTGGTCAAAGGATATTTTGTTGTGGATAACTTATACGGTGTGAATAAGGTGCTGTGATGGTACTGAAGAAGTGGATTTAAGAATCTTTCTACCACATTTTCTCATGTCACTCTCAGGTATCTTGGAGAGGAGGAAGATGGGAGCATATCGAAGGAGTCTCGGTCTCAGGAGTTACTGGCTAAACTGAAGCAGAAGGCAAAAGAGAAGCAGAGACAAAGCTTCACAGAACAAAAACATAAACCTGAAGAACAGACACAACAAAAGAATGTCAAAAAGAAAAGAAAAGCTGACAAGGAGAGCAGCGAGGAGCCTCAACACCACAAAAAGAGTAAATCAGAAGTAGCGCCCGTGTTTGTCCTGGACTCTGATAACCAGGATCAGCAGGTCAAAGAGAAAAAGAAGAAGAAGAAGAAAGATGCAAATGAAAAAAAGAAAAAGAGGGATTCAGGTGTGTGCTTGTGTTTGTAAACATTCACATGTTGACACCAAACTACATACAATCTTTTCATATCATATCCATGTAATCCTCAATATGAATGAACTCTAAGTGGAATCTAAGCTGTTTTTGATTTCCATTCACTACACTTGTTTGGTCCTGTTCTGCACCATTTATATTAACTGCATAACAAATATGCCAGAGATGATTTAGTTTGTCTGTCTTTGTATTTTAGGCAGCTCAGTTGAAGGTGTTGCAGACATCAGTGTAACTGAAAGAAAAAGAGATGAGGACACAGGAGGAGAAGAAGAGGAAGCAAAGACAGAAAATAACACACCAAAACAAACTTCTGCATCGACTGGATTCAAAGTTCTGGGAGGATTTGAGAACAAACCGCTTCAAAAGGTACAGTGATCTGTTGACGTAAAATCATTCGATTTTATCCTCAGGGGAAGATAAATATCTTATAACATTATTCTTCTGTTCACAGGTTCACAGAGTCCTGCCTCAGTGGCTCGCTCAGCCTGATGTCATTCACAGAGACATTAAAAGCAACCTCGTCCCCATCTCTGACATCCACGGACTTTCTGCTCAGCTCGTGAAAAAGATACAAAATAATGGAATTCAGCACCTTTTTCCAGGTAATGACACGGCAACAGCTGGTTTACGAAGTTTATAATGATAACTTGCTTTACAAGTTTGTAATAAGTCCTTATAATACCTAATTGATCTGTTGATTATACACTTGTTATGTATCCGTCTCACAGTGCAAACAGAGGTCATCCCGGCCATCTTGGAGAGTGCACAGCAGGGGCTTCTGATTGGACGAGGTGGCTACAAGCCCAGAGATATTTGTGTGTCTGCACCAACGGGTAGCGGCAAGACTCTGGCATTTGTTATCCCTGTCATACAGGTTAGCTGCGACAACGGCGGACTATATGAGTAATACATGTGTTTGTGTGTGGGAGGAACATGTAGAGAGACTGCAGATTAATTTAAGGTGTTTCCAGGTGCTGATGGAGCGGGTGGTGTGTGAAGTCCGGGCCCTGGCTGTGTTGCCGACCAAAGAGCTGGCCCAGCAGGTCAGAAACTTCAAAATAAAAGCCTGAAAAAAAATCATGCAGTAACATTTACTCTCTAGATTGATGAGGCTGATGTTTTCCTCTGCAGGTTTGTAAAGTGTTCACATCATATGCTGAGGGAACCAGCCTCAAAGTGGTGATGCTGGCCGGTCAGAAGACTTTTGCAGCAGAGCAGGCGTCGCTGTCGGAGCTCAGGTGAGTTCAGCTGCAGAGTAAGGGGAGAGCTTGAGCAGATTTTCAGGGGATATGAGGAATCAGGCCAGAAATTAAATGCCAAATTTTGCATGGGACCATATAAAATCATCACTTCAGGATTATCCTGGCCAGTAACTGTGATTCACAATATTATCAGGGTATGATGAAGATATGCTTTAAAATCTTAAATTCCACTAAAACACACTAGAGTAAGCCCTTGTAACCACGCTCCGCCGTCTTGCAGCCTTTGCCATTGTACATAAGACCACGCAAGTGGCCCCAGTGTGTGTTTTTACAGCATTCCGGCGCTTGCAGAAGCAAAACCTGTGTGAGGTGTAAACAAACTTCAAATACACTTACTACACAATACTTTGAAGACCTGCGTAACGGAGGCGCAATAATCCCGCCTTGAACAGGCTGTGTAAGGGCTAGAGGCGAAACGTGGTCTTTAAACAGTGGAGCCGGAACAGCGCAGTGTGAGAATGAGAATGTGTAGTTCAAAGATTTTTTGAAAATAAGATGATTAACAAATATAAAGAGAAGGTATAATCCTTACAAGTTTCTTGTTTTGTCTGTACGTTTGTTTCATTTGTTTCTTATACTACACAAAACCACGTAATGTGAAGGTTGCCTACAGGCATATGTATTGCAAAGGGTAGGTAAAATAAGCTTCAGCTTTAGCCACACCTTTTCGGTCTCCAACTTTGGTTCCTCATTTTATTTAATCCCCCAGTGTATTTTATTTGGAATTATACTTCTGATGTGTTTTTTGGTGGGGAGAAATAGTTAAATACTGACTGAAATAAACTACTGCTACTACGAGCAAAACGTACTTAAGCCACTTAAAAAAAGTGGCACCTAAAAGAAGCGATGTCACGTTAATTATGTAATAATGTTTGCAATATTTTACTTTTTTTCCCCACAGTTTCACTTTGCCAGCAGACGACTCTTTCCTTCAACAAGACTCTTAATTTTCTTTCAGAGGCGGCACGAGACGCAGTTTAGCAGACATCGTTGTGGCCACTCCGGGTCGACTGGTCGATCACATCAACAAGAATCCAGGCTTCTGTCTTGAACAGCTCAGATTTCTGGTGAGTTCTTCAATACTGGAGAACTTAATTATAGCTATAAGTAAAATTAATGTATTTATTAAGCACATGGTAAATTAAAAGTATGTTTGCAGTTCATCTAGAATCAACGGTTTGTTGAATTTCTTAAAGTTTCATTCTGTCTTCCATCCCAGATTATTGATGAGGCTGACAGGATGATTGACAGCATGCATCAGTCCTGGCTCAGTCAGGTGGTGAGGGCGGTGTTCAGATCAGGAAGTGGACCAGAAGCCTCGTCCATCTTCAGACGGACTGAGCCGGCACATGTGACAGCAGCCAGGTGAGTCTGTGGTTGAAGACATGAAAGCAGATTTTTCGGAAATTTGCTTTTGGTGTGTTTGCAGAGAGCGATGTAACAGGTGTTTCTGGTTAAAAAAATAAATTTTACTCTCAAACAAAAAGGTCTATCTCTGTAGGGATCCTTTCTGTAATGTTGTCAGACACTTAGAATAACAATCTGAGCCTGTCAATGGAAACAACAAGAACTTTTAGTGGACGCATTTTGATCCATCAAGGATTATGTTGCAGCCATTACAGCCAGTTTCACTGCTGCAGGCTGAAAGAATCTACTGGGCCAAGAAAAAGGGCGCAGGTTTAAGATTCTCAGAATTCCCTGCTGACTAGATCAGATCTGGTAATGTTTGGTTAGATCACAAGTGTGTGCAGTAAAGCAGCAGCTTCTCTGAAGGAGCTTTAAATCTGAGTAACCGTCTGTTTGTCCCTCAGTCTGTCTCCGCCTCAGATGCCGCTACAGAAGCTGCTGTTTTCAGCCACACTCACACAGAACCCAGAGAAGCTGCAGCAGCTCGGCCTCCACCAGCCCCGACTCTTCAGCTCCATCCACAGTCAGTCAAGCTCCACGTCTGCAGCCCCCACCCAGAAACAAGACCGCTTCGACTTCCCCCAGGGTCTGACAGTAAGAGATGACCTTTAACCTTCAGAACGGAGCGCCGGCACATGTTAAAGTGTAGACAAACTGAAAACTGTCACTTTAATGGCTGCTTCTCTGTGTTTGTAGGAGTATTATGTTCCCTGCACGTTAAGCAAGAAGCCCCTCCTCATCCTCCACTTCATCCTGCGCATGAAGCTCAGCCCCATCCTCTGCTTCACCAACTCCAGAGAGACCGCACACAGGTTAGAGATAATAACACCCATGAACACCATCTGTTATACATATTTTGCACTGTTAATTCTTTAAGCATGCTCTTACTGTGTTCCCCGTCCTCAGACTCTTCCTGCTGGTGCAGCTCTTTGGTGGGATTCAGGCTGCTGAGTTTTCCTCCCGACTCTCTCCTGGTGAGAGGAAGAAGACGCTGAAGGAGTTTGAACAAGGAAAGATCCAACTGTGAGTGTGTGTGTGTGTGTGTGTGTGTGAATGTGCAAGTGTGTGTTTGTGCATGCTGGATAGTGAAGCTAAGGACCAAAGGTAACTAAGATGAGTACAATAAACTTCATCAGGCAGATAGTCTACCTTTAAATTGTCCAAAACCTAGGTACCAACTTGTGAACTATCTATAGGGTCTCAATAATGAAACATGTGACATGGTGTCAGACCTAAAGCTGGTTTGCTGATTTTGATGTTAAGAGATGTCCACATGTTGCCTACCAAACATTTAAAGACTTGAAGGGACGAGAGTCTGACTCATCTTTAACAATTTCTATGAAAAGATGGGATCTTGAGGTTTCCACTTTGGAGGCCTCAGAATTCTATCTGTGCTTTACGGAGATGATGTGGTTCTGTTGGCTTCATCAGGCTGGGACCTCCAGCAGACATTGGGGCAGTTTGCAGCCAAGTTTCTCGGGGTCTTGCTCACAGTGAGGGCAAAATGGATCGTGAGATTGACAGACGGATTGTTGCAGCATCAGCAGTAATGCGAGGGTTGTACCGGACTTTCGTGGTGAAGAGGGAGCTGAGCCGTATTCGAAGCTTTGGATTTACCAGTCGATCTACGTTCCAACCCTCACCTGTGCTCACAAGCTTTGGGTTGTGACCGAAAGAATGAGGTTGTGGATACAAGCAGCTGAAGTTAGTTTCCTCTGCAGGGTGTCTGGGCTCAGCCTTAGCGAGAGGGTAAGGAGCTTGGAGTAAAAGGAGCTTGGACATCCGGAGGGAGCTCAGAGTAGAGCCGCTGGGCGCCTCCCTTTGGAGATTTTCCAGGCACGCCGGGGCAGACCCAGAGCTCGCTGGAGGGATTACATATCCCACCTGGCCTGGGAACATGTCGAGCTCCCCCAGGAGGAGCTGGAGAATGTTGCAGGGGAGAGGGACACTAACTTGCTTAGCCTGCTGCCACTGCGACCCGCAGAAGAAAATGGATTGGATTAAAGCTTCTGTGAGGAACTTTTAGTTTGTGTTGATTTTGGCGCCCCCTGTGGACAAAACCGTACCGTATCTCTTTGCTGATTTTGTCCTGTACATGCTTAATTGGTGGTTTTTAACAAAAAATCTCATCCTACTTTCTTTAACAGTCATATGTATCACTCACTTTAAATATCTGCCCTGCAAAATGTAAACAAAGGCAGCGGGCAGTTAATCGCTTCGTCTGACACCTACCCCCCCGCCAGCAGTTTCAGGTATTAAAAATAACTCTATAGAAATAATCAATCTTGTCGCTGATGGTCTGGTTTGCTGTTGTAGCTCATATAGAGTCATCAGTGTCTGTTTCTTAACCAGCGTAAAACTCCTCACAGGAGCTTTAAGGATTTGCGTAAACTGTTTATCCTACAGGGTAACTATTTACCGACTACAACTGGATACACAGCAGCCTTTGTGTCAGGGCGGCTCGCTCAATGTCTTTTTGTCAGGACAAGATAAAGACCGACTTATGACAGCTGGAGTGAGTTTTATAAGACTTCACATGGACTGATAATCTTTCAGGGTCTCTTTTGACAGACTAGATTCCTGTAGACTAACATCATGTACTAACATTGAGTTCTGGCGTCACAGTAAGTGAGGACCTGGTGACAGCAACCCTCCCTAGAGTCCCCTCCATGTTTACTATCTACCTGGATCGCTGCTTCCTGTTTTGGTGCTGCAGAGAGCGATCTTATTGGCTGTTAACGCCCTTTGAACTCCCAACACTTCCTATATTAAACAGAGAAGAGACAAAGACTGATGTTCTGGACTGAAGCTGGAACTGAGCCTAATAATGTCCCACAGTGTTATGAGCAGTGTATTAAACATGTGATCCTGCAGGTTGATCAGCACAGACGCAGCTGCTCGAGGCATCGACATCAACGGTGTCAAATGTGTAGTGAATTATGATGCACCGCAGTACATCAGGACGTACATTCACAGGTGAGCGGTCCATCAAACATACCATAATGTCTGGTGTAGCTCCATCGTACTGTTTTCTGACTGACGCGTCTTTGTTCAGGATCGGGAGAACAGCTCGAGCAGGGAAAGCAGGCCTGGCCTTCACCTTTCTGCTCGGAGTTCAGGTGAAACATGTCCACTTATACATGATCAAATAAAAGACATAACAACAGTATAAACAGTGAGTACAAACAGTTTCGTTTTCTCTTTCAGGAGAAGAACTTCCTTCAGATGGTGGAGGAAGCAGGAAGTCCGGGGATTCAGAAGCAGATTGTAAAACCTGAGAACCTGAAGGGTATGGAAGCCCGATATGAACAAACGCTGCAGGAGCTCGCTAACGTTATCAAGGTACGCTCCAAACAGTTTCATTAAATGTTGAAATAGACTGAATGTCCGAGGTTCAAAGGTTTCTGTGCAGGTCTGGTTGTTATTGTGTTAGAACAAAGCCTGAATGAAACCGACTCTTCTTGAAGTATCATTAAGTTTACTCTAATGAAATCTCAATGTCCTACTTCAATGTTACAGCTCATTAAACAAACATATTGTTGAAGCACATCTCCACCAACAAAATACAAAATAAAAAATGACGATATGTATTATAATAAAAAACAAAAATGTAGTATTCTAAAATAATTATGAACTTTCTCAGATAATAGAAAAACCCTCTTAAAATAATGACTCACTCAGCGCCTGTTTTCTATACTAAAACTGTGCAGCTCAGCGTTTTCAGCACTCAGCGTCGTCGGAGCAAAGACACCCTCGACGTAGGCTGTTTTTTGTGCTCACAGTGCTCTCAGATGAAAATAGATCAACTGTTAGAACACCGCTGCGCTCGTCAACAGGGTCGTTCGATATTAGCGAGGCCTGTGCAGAATTGATCACCGCCTTGCCGAGCACATTGCATGATGGTTATAATGGTGTCCGACTTGCTCTGAAAATCCGACTGAACTAAACTTAATGAAGTGTCAGACAGACACCAAACGGTTTTATAGAATTATTTATTTAATAATTAAAGTAATAATTTGAAATTCCCAGTTTCGTTCTCTTTAGCGGTCCCTAAAGGCGATAAAAGGCAATTGCAGGTGCATACGTCCCAGATAACCAGTCGTCCACGGTTGGCTCTGGTTGTAACTCTTGATTTTCCTCGCTGACGGTCGCTTTCCTTTTTAGACTGTTTGCCTCATGTTTCTTGTTCTTTGGATTTTCATTTTTTTTTTAAGTTGTATCTGTAGTCATCCATCTTTTCTTTGTTTGTTCAGCCATAGTAGATTACTGTTTACTCACAACACTTGCAGAGAGCGGAAAAGCAGCCGCTTAGCTCCGCCTACCCTCTCTGGCAGACCAACCACTGCTGGCTGATGGAAAACACGTCACTAACTGGGCGCCGCTGGGACACCCAGTCTGTAATACTGCAAATGCAAAGGCTTTCATCAGTGGGCCATAGGCTCAATCACCATTGTGTTGCCTCATTCAGCAATAGATAGAGACTTAACAGACATTTATTCACATGAAAATCTTCAAGATTATTACTTTAATAATGATAATGTCATTTTCAAGACATTATCTTCAGATACCGATAACGTGCCAATAATATCGTGCAACCCTACTCTAATATGCACACATTGAAACTTCACCTGACAGCTGTGTAAGTTTACTTTAAAGAACATTTAATGACTGTTTGTGCTTTTGTTTCTCTCTACAGGATGAAAAAGCCAAATAATGCAGCAACACTGACGTTCTCCTCTGAGCTGACATCTGTGCCTTTAAATAGATCACAATGCATTTTTCACCTGTGTTTGGAGTTTTCATGTTGTTTAATAAAACATAAAAGGTCTGTGTGGTGAGTCTTTAGATTATAGCTCCAGAGTGCCAGTTTCACATTCTGCCTCTGAAAAGGTTTTGTCTGCTTCTCATTTGCACAGTTTAACTTAAAATGCAGCCAAACGTACAGAATGCAGAAAGCCCAGCAGATGAACTTAAAACTGTTAAAGAAGGCATTAAGATATAAATACACAAGTGTCCTTGTTTTAATCCAGTCAGGTTTTAATTCACTCTGTCCTTATAATAAATAAACACACACACACACACTCAGCGTTCAGGGTGTGTCATGTCTTCAGTCCCATTTGGACGTCTTCCTCCTCATGTATCTCTCTCCCTCACTGTCCACGGCCTCGTACAGCTGCTGGTCGTTCTCCTTCATGGCGTGCATGTAGCCCAGGTAGCCCACACACAAGGTGATGGTCACCAGTCCAAACACCATCACAGGTTTGTTCTGCAGGATGACACAGCTGTATGTTATTCATGCTACAGTTAAGTTGAGATAGTCCAAGATTTTTTGAGACAGATACTTATTTAAAGATCAATGAATTACCAATTTATACGTTGATATTTTTGAGCTAAAACTTGATAGATCTTCTCCATGTGTCTTATTATTTTATACAGAGAATTGCTGCTGGACAAACTATATGATGACACCATTTCTATTATTTACTGCAATATAAATAAAAAACAAAATCCTATGAGTGCATATTGGAAAACATGTACGGCAATGCTAATATTGTTGTGAATCTCCAAATATATATATAAAAAATATGCTCTGGATCAACATGAAAACACTAAAAGACGTGTCAAAATTTACATTGTCTACTACTAGTTTATTATTTAAATGAAAGAGATACGTTTATTTATTGTATTATGTCCAAACTGTTAACATTAAAGGACCCGACAAAAGTCATGACATTATTTTAAAAAAGAAACTACAATGAATTAAGTATATAAGTAAATTTAAAAGATAAAAGAGCATTAAAGGACACAGTGACGAAATTGTTTATTGGTACATTTGTGGCACTTGTAATGCACAAATGTAATGCTAGCTATGTAGAGACTAACCGCTAAGCTAATTTTCATACAGAAAGGTTTTCTTATTTATTTATTATTTTTGATCAACAGCAGATTGAGTGTTGGCGTGTTTGTGATGAGTGTGTGTGAATCTTACAGGTTTGATGAAGAGTTCAGGGTTGACAGCTCTGAACAGTGTGGTGGTCTGTGCTCCTCTCAGCCCGGGGGTTCTGAAACCTTTCTCCACGGGAGCCTCCTTCCCTTTACCGGCCTCCTTCTCCGACATGTCCGGTCGGCCTGGTTACTGTATCTCTGCGGGGGAAAATGCGGTAATAACGCTGGGGAACGCTATATTACAGAGCTGTGTAGTAATGTTTTGCTTTATCTCTGACGGCGGCCATGTTTCAAAGTCAAAGACGACTGATGCGAGAGAAGAAGACGAAGAGACGGAAGGAGAAGAAAGTCACAGCGCCCCCTGTGGTCATGAGCGGGAAACACCACCACCGCCATATTCGGTTGGTTTATCAGAAAGGAAGACGAACAGGTTTTTCATGTGGACTAATCTCTTCTAATGGGAGCCCATCCCGAAAGAATAAATAGATTAATATAAACAAAGAATTTTAAGTAGACATCTTATTATGTCCTAAAATAACAGCTTTCAACCAGATTACATTGGTATAGGGCTTTGTGTCATAGCACAAAAATAATAAACAAGTTTTAAAATGTGGGAATATGCAGTGACTATTTAAATGGCTGAATAAACACACCATTTATCAGCCGCTATCTTCCAGTTCTTTTAGGATTTGGTCATCCTTTCTAGAGATGTGGGTATTTAACAAGATTAACAAGGTGACAGGAAGTGGGGCTGTTTCTATCAAGCAATGGTTTTGTTTTGGTCTTTTTACATGCTGTCTGCAAGATCTTAAGGAGGCAGGTGTCATGTTTACTCAGTCTGTCAGGGACCTGTAAAAGATAGAGGGATGTAAATGTTGGACTGATACTTAAGGGTTTTTTGTGATAACTGTTGCCACGTCCATCCAGACAGTGTGAATAATCATACAAGATAAATTAGAATCATCGGCCATGATTTCTCCAAATATTCCCCTACATCACAGCTTAGTGTCAGTTTGTTGAGACCTTTGTTTAAAAGTGATGAAGAAGTGAAGCAGGTTTTCCAACAGAAGTCTCTCCAGGACTTGGTGGAGGACGACTGTGATTTCTCTAAATAAAATCAGTTAAAATCAAAGAATTACATGACTTTATCTAGTAGCCACACATAATGATTTTCTGTAAAGTAAGCAGGGATAGGACACAAAAGGAACACTAACATAAGAGTAGACTTACTGTATGCTGGGTTTGTTTAGAATTTGAATTGTGTGGGCAAAGATGTGACGAACAGGAGACACAGTCCTGAGGTTACATCGTTTATTATTTATCATCTGTAACACGACCTGAGTCTCATCAAAGTTACATGTCAGTCAGGTCCAGGGGGGAGCATCAGGAAATAAAACATTCAAACACACAGCGTGTCTCCAAGGTTATTTCATGTTCTCCTCCCCCACATGACAGGCTGCACATTTTATTTGCATTAGAAGCTCCATGGTGATGCTGTCTGTGTGTAAACACACACATGCACACGCTTCATGTACTGTATGTTAGACAGGTGATCTGGAGGAAGTTTCCATCTCACGCAGTTTCCGATAATTCGCAGTGCTGAAAATAAAACAGAAAGTCTGTGATGGAGCTGATATGACAAACAACAGAGAGTGTTTGTTATGAGTGTGGTAGGATAAGGTGTGGCTGCCAGCCTGCAGGTATGCAGACAGAAGAGCACACACACACAGAGCCACCACCTGCTGCCAGACAGAGGACACATCTCAGAGGCACCGCCAGTAAGTTCTTTAAAGCTTTTATCAGCTTCTACAGAATCATTTGAGCCTTTACAAGAACAGATTTCATGTATTAGATAAATAATGTCTATATAACTTTGGGCCTTCAAGTTTCTGTGATGTTCTTTGACCTTATAATTACCTCAACAATAAACCGTCTATCATTAGAAATCATCAATCGTCTCTTATAATTACGACTAGAGGACTTTGATTATATTCAGAGTGAGAATATAATAAATCCGACAGTCTTACAGTCGGGGAGACCGGGGGCCTTTACAACACCGGGGTTTTTATTTCTTTATATTATTATTAACTCTTTGTTTCTCAGTAACTCAGAGATTATTTGGACTAGACTAACAAATTATTAATATATTAAACTTACATCTGTCTGTAGCCGAAACCATTTAAAGATGATTATATATAATGTAACGTTCATTATTTTCATCTGAATGGAAAAAATCCGATTGAGGCCAACTCTGAGGGTAATTCCAACATAATATTTTGTTTAAAAAATAATTACATTTTCTTTTTGTCTTAATAAGCATAGAATGGTAGAAATGTACACTTTGTTCTCATAAAATTATAGTTTAATTCTTCTACAGTGATATAACAGTATAATCTGTATATTTTGTGATGTTGACCCGTGCTAACCATGTTACTTAGAAGTCACCAAAACCATGAATGAAACTGAGGAACTCTTGATTAATTCATACAAAAGTTTAACACAAAATGATTCAAATGAAGAACATAAAAAAATAATTGATATACCTTTAAAGTTGTGAGAAAGTCTATGCTGTGCTTTTATTTTGAAGGACATGGGTATCTTAAGACGTGCATGCAGGAGTTTATTCACACTCCAAGTATCCAGTGATTGGGTAATCCCAGCTACAGTCACATTCACATTCTTGAAACTTGCTGAGCCTGACAGTAGTTGCATTTATGTTGCACTCTTTTAGGTTATTTCTGTTGAAAAAAGGCTGCTAATTAAATGAATGGGGAATGAGGGAATATGTTCTTCTAATGCAAACTGCACAGATAATAAATTAATTTGATTGGTTAGAAAATTTGGGTCGCCATTCATCCAGGAGCATGTGGTGGTATAGATAATGGATGATTAAAACAAGTTTTTATTTCAATCAATACAGATTTTAGATGTGTCCTAAATCGTCCTGGTGTTGGGCTCTTACTGAGCATGTGCACTGAGTGTCATCATACTACTTCTGATTGGAGGAATAAGACTTGTTGCAACCATCCCCAGTCTCCCCTAATAACCCTTAATATGAAGTATAGCTCATTAAATCTCTCTGTGGAGCACCAGAGAAATGTCTACAGCAAGTTTATTTGATTTTTTATTTTTAATAGATACAGGGGGAAGATGATTGGACCACTGCAACATTTAAGATCAGTTATAATAACAATAAACTTTATTTGTAACACACAGTTACATAGTACTTTCCATACGAGAGAGTGCAAAAGTAAAATCCTGATCAGGCAGGCAGGCATACATACAACATACAAACACATAAAACAAGTCTTCTACGCTCGACCATCTCATCAAACTATCAGATTATGTGACTTCATAAAGAGTTTAAGCACATCTGGAAAGATTTCCACAAGATGTTACCAAAGTTAGCAAAGAGAAAAAAGCATGGAACAGTCTCAGTATCTGATTGTAGTAGTTTGAATCGTCCTGAGTGGAATTTTTACCCTCATAAATTTGTGAATGAGCGCTGGGCAAAGCTGGAAATGTTGGTCTAACTGCGTTGAGACAGAATGCACAAGCAGAAATAAACCCATAAAGATCATAATCTCACATGATACAATGTTTTAATTAAAAGTCCATAATGAAAAGAAAAAAAGTTTCATGTTCCTGTCGTGTTTTTTTATTTTAAAACACTATTACAGTGAAGTCAGTTTATTTTTCTGTCTATAAATGTGTATTTTAATGTTTTGTTTCTCAGTGTATATGTGGGTAAAGTTAGACTTAGAATCTATTTATAATTCTGTCTTTGCTGTTTCTTCACTGTAAAATTATGATATTTATGAAAACGTTTCCTCACTCCCTTTTTTATTTTGAATCCGTAGCTGCTATTGTTGAGTTTTTATTCATTACAGAGTAACACTTTGTGTGCTGCATGAAGAGAACTTGTCCACCTGACCTGTAAAGGAGCATATAATCAAATAAAACATCAAGCTAACATTAAAACTCTTCATGAGCAGCTCTGGCTTCAAGTGACTGTTAGCTAATGTCTCCTTACAGAAAAGGTTTAAAACCAGCCTGAAATCATTTTCCTCCTGTTACTGACGCTAAGTTGGAGGCTCTGTTTTCACTTTTCTTTCTTCCATCAAGTTTTTTAGTAGTGCTATAAAGGTAAGACTGCCCCTGACGGTGTGTTTCTGCCCTGACAGGAGCCTGAGAGGAAGATGAACTGGGGCTTCCTGGAGAACATCCTCAGCGGGGTGAATAAATACTCCACTGTGATTGGTCGGATCTGGCTCTCCGTGGTCTTCCTCTTCCGGATCCTGGTGTACGTGGCGGCGGCCGAGCAGGTGTGGAAGGACGAGCAAAAGGATTTTGTGTGTAACACGCGCCAGCCCGGCTGTGAGAACGCATGCTTCGACCACTTCTTCCCAATCTCGCAGGTGCGTCTGTGGGCCCTGCAGCTCATCATGGTGTCCACCCCGTCCCTGCTGGTGGCGCTGCACGTGGCCTACAGGGAGCACCGGGAGGCCAAACTCAAAAGGAAACTGTACAAGGACAAAGGGAGCCTGGATGGAGGTCTGTTCTGCACCTACCTCCTCAGCTTGCTCTTCAAGACGGCCTTTGAGGTGGGATCTCTGCTCGCTTTCTACTTCCTGTACAACGGCTTCGAGGTGCCCATCCTGCTCCAGTGCAGCGAGAGTCCCTGCCCCAACACGGTGGACTGCTTCATCGGCAAAGCCACAGAGAAGAAGATCTTCCTCTACATTATGGGGTGCACCTCCATCCTCTGCATCGTCCTGAACTTTGTGGAGCTCTTGTACATCGCCTGGAAGCAGGCGTGGAAATTTTTCACCCGGCGGTACGTCCCTGTGGAGGACAAATCTGTCAGCCACAGCCGGCCAGCTGTTTCCATTGTCAACACGTTTGTGTCTGCTGAGCCCACAGTAAATACAGAGCAGAGCTGCACACAGCCAGCATGCACTGCTGAGAACCAGCTGGGCCAGTCCTAGAGGGCTCATGCTCCCACCTCAAAGAGAAACCACAGTGAAAGCCTTTGATACCTGAAAGGCTGACATGGATGCTGCTCATAAGGGTCTGTTTTTACAACCTGCGCTATAAAAAAAGAGACATTTACCCTTTAAGTCAGACAATCTATGGTAATTTCTGTGTCTAAATGATTAATAAATACAACACAAAAGATCATTTTTATCCCTTACATAACTCTCTGCAGAGCAACCAGACTCCATTGATGAAAACAGTAATTGAACCTTGCAGAACAGGAGAGTTGCAGGCTTACTGCTGCCTCAATCCTTTAGTTTGATGAGTAACTTTGGTGTTTAAATGTTTATTTTGGATTGAAAACAATATTTGTGTAACACACCATAACTAAAAAAGAACCCATCAAATCAAGGCAGCAGTAGACCAGAAACTCCTGTGTTCTGTCAGGTAAAATCACTGTTTTTGTCAATGAAGTCTGGTGTCTTTGAAGAGAGCGATGTAACGTCTGTTTCTGGTTAAAATAAATCATCTTCCTCTGTAACAAAAAGGTCAAAGTATCTCTGTTAGGATCCCTTTTGTAATGTTGTCAGAACAATCTGAACCTGTCACAAAACAAGAACTTTTAGTGGACGTAAAAAAACCCAGAATTCCCCTAAAATATTTAACACAGCCCTATCAAAACATATGTAATTTTGCAATCTTTGTTTAGAGCTTTGCACAGTCTTAAAAAACATGATGACGTCTTAGTGATTTTATCTAGCGTTTCTTGTAAATCTTTAAGTTTACATACTTTGGATGTTTAGCATGCATGGGAGGTCTTATCAAGATGCATTATAGGAAACGTAGGTCAACAATACGCTCTAAAAATTAGGACATCTCAGCTGCTTCAGTGTTCACCATTCTTGATTTGCTATTGTTACTTTAAGACTCTTTTATTTTAAAGTAATTGCTTGTATCAAACCTTTCACGGCAGACTAGACAACTATTAAACATATCTACATGATTATTGTTGGTATCAATAGCATTAGTCTTAATGTAGCTGCACTGAGTAGTGAGTTAGAATGCTACATGATAAAACTCCTTGAGATACAGTAGCTACTAAAGTAGTTTGGATATATTAAGAGCAGTTTTATGCAGACAAATTACATATGTCTGCAAATTTTTGGTGACTTATTTAAATGCTCAATCAAAACAAATTAAAAGGGACTTACAGAAAAAAATCATTATATGGAAAAATGAACATTTATTTCCTCCCTACAGAAAATTTTATTTTACATTCTTTTTTTTTCAAATTGTTAATTTATTTGACATATTTTTACATCAATATTTATTTTGTTTACTAATTCCATTTTACACCATAAAGGCTGTCTGTAATTAAATATTCATTCATATTGTGCATGAGGGTTATTTGAAAATGTCTTTTAAAGAGGGGGTATTATGCCGTTTCACATTTTAAGACACAATGTTACAATGTTGGTCCATATTAGGGGCGGGGTTTCTGAAAGGGACAAAGCTGACTGAGGCTGTATGAGAGCCTGCACAGAGCACCAGTGTGAGAAAAAAGAGTTTTATGTCACTGTAAATTATGTTAAGCTGCACCACAGGTATCACAGAGTGGGATATGAAGATTGAAATTAGCATAATACCCCCCCTTTAATATTTTATCAGCAGTCACAATTTAATTAGAGATGTCCACATCCAATGTGATGTTGACATGTTGTCGGACAGAGGTATCAGGAAAGGAAGTTACAGATTTTCTTTTACTTTTATTTTAATTTTACTTCATATTTAAAGATCAAATCCCAGATATGAATATTACATTTGATTGGTGACAATTCATCACTCCTGGTTGCATTTAAAGGATGTCACATTTAAAATTTCAAATGCAAGTAAATTTTTGCTTCAAATATGCAAAAATATAAGTTTAAATATAAAAAATATGAATATAGTCCTATTAGCAATAGAAAGAAGTCATTGGAAAAATGTCTATTCTCTTAAGTATCAGCTGTTTTTATTTCCTCTACTTTCTCACAACACTAAAAGAAAAATGCTAAATGTAACTAATGTAAGTTCTGACAGATCTTTTGATTTTATTGCTGCTTTCCTACACTGCATCGTTTTTCAGCCCAGAGTACTCGACACAAACCACTTCAATGAGTTGACAATTACCCTCACATTACGAGTATGTGTGTGTGATGCATGTAGAGAGGTTTCTTATTGTTTACCAACATTGTAAAGGTGCAGTTTTATTTCAGAATTGTGACCAACTCTTGTGTTTTACATCATTTTTACTGTTCCCAAATTTATGTATTGACTTGATTGTAAAAAATGTACCTATACAATACATTTTTAATATATACAACTCAAACTTAGTCTCAATCTTTACTCCAGAGGCCTCCTTGTAGTACCTAAAGTCTCTAAGAGTAGCACGGGAGGTAGAGCCTTCAGTTACCAGGCTCCTCTCCTGTGGAATCACCGGTCAGGGTCCATGCCTCTTTAGGCTTCAAACTTTGATGTTCTGGTGAAGCAAAGGACAGTTTGAGGACAGCGCACCACTTAACTGGTGGAGGCAGAAGGCCGTCTACTAAGAGTGAATCTGCAAAAGGTGTTAAGAAGTATTTCCTTCCTTTCTGTCTTTTAATGATTTAATGGAGCTTTATGAACAACTACATGAAGCACTTTTGCTCTGTTCTTACCCTGATATATGAACTTGCACTGAAGCAGGTGTTTCACTATTAAAATGGAAGCAGAACGTTTAACAGCCACCACATTGTTCATTTGTTTTAGTGATTGGTTTAACAATTAGTGAAAACAGTTCATCTGACCAGTTTCCTACAGCAGGAGGAGAAGATGGATATTAAAAAAAAAAGTTATTTTGAATGTGATTAAGAGATACTATTTTAGTTGACTTAAAAGGTGGTTTGTTAATCAAAATAAAATTGACAATAGTCAATTATGAAATTGTCTAATAAAAAACGGTCAAACATTTGCTGGTCTTCGGGTTTTGGACTGTTGATAGGACAGAAGAAGTCATCTGAAAAGGTCACTTTGTGCTCTGGAAATCAACAGATTGATGAAAATGATCTGCAGATTAGTAAAGAATGCAAATAATCTTTTTTGCAGCTCTACTCTACTCACGTTTCAATCACGGGTCAAGTTGGGACACAAGACAAAAAAAGAGAAATACAACCCTCTCATACAGAAACCATTTTGTTTTAGTTTCAGTTAATTTGTTTGAAAAACAAAACCCCTTTCCATCCAGTGTGCATGCAGATGCTCCTAACCTGCATTGTAACTAAATCTCCAATGATGAAGTCAAACTGGTTGTAAAAAAGCTGATCGTTTAATAGTAAGACTGCTGGTGGCAGTGAGTGATTTCAAAGTATATACACACAATGCACAATAATCAACATTCAAATTACAAACTACACAGAACAACACGTTTCAAAGCCCATCCGTCCCACAGGGATCATTAAGAGACCAGAAGTAGATGTCATGTTTCAATCACTTTACAACTTCAGAGTCCATAAATAAAAACATGCTGTACACTATTCTATAAAAAAAACAAAATGTACAGATATAACAGTAAAATTCAAAACAACCGTTTATTTTTGATGTGTAAAAAACATTTCAAATGTAGGGCAGCAGTCTGCAGCAGACTTTACTCATTCTAGTCCTGAGATTCTGCTCCACAAAAAACAACAAAAGGACAAGTCAGTATTTTTTTTCCAACACCACTGTGGGCTGCATGTCCTGCAGCTGCCTCAACATAAAGTCAGTGACACCTGCAAAGGCCCCGTTTATGATTATTTTCACCTTATTAAGTGATTTTAACTTGTTACGGTTGCTGAACTTCACACAGGTGTCTTTACCGTTCAGGATCAAAGTCTTTCTGCACGCTTCGGTTTCACTCACCCTCGTCAAAGGAACTTCACATTTATTTGACTGTTCCAGGAATTGTAAGAAAGACATTTCAAATCCCATCGGTTTAAAGGAGGCCAGTGACGCACTCTGCTCTGTCTTCTCCTTCTGTATCACTGCAGGGCAAGAGGAGTCCGATTCATCGTCCCTGCTGTAAACTACAGCAACTTTTGTCGTACGTGGAATCTTCTTGCGTTTCACGATTTTTCCGATCAGTTTTCGTGGGCGTCCTCGTTTCTTTTTGACCACTAAAGAGCCATCTGAACTCTCATCGTTGGATATTTTGCTGTCGAACAAGGCGACGGGGATTCCTCCCGGGGTCCTTTTACGTAGGACAGGTTTTGAGTATCCATTTTCCCCTCCTTCCTGGGCTGTGTCTGCCGCTGCCTCGTTGTCTGACACATCAGAGGTGTTGTCTGATTTGGAATCGTCGCTCCTAATTTGGCGGCACCGGTGTCTGGCGAACTTCTTGCAGAATATGAAATGACTTCTTTGCTGTTCCAGGTACTTCTCTGACAGTCCGTGTCCGATGTAATGTTTTACTATGTTCCGCTCTGATTTCATGACAGACTCGCAGCCTTTAATCATACAGGGGTATTGTAGAGGGAACTTCTTGGTGCACATTGCAGATGCGTCCACTTTAGATTTCAGGGAGGGTTTTCCATATTTAGTCCAGTGGTTGCTTTTTGATTTGCTGATTCTCTTGGCGTCCTTTGCCCTCTGGAGGATCTTTTTATTGCTCTCGATGTTTTCCTTCCCATTACTCGTCTTGGTAATCTGGTAAAGCAAAACCTTAGGGTTCAGTTTCAACATGTCATCCTTCATCTGTTGGTTCTTTAGTTTAAGCTGGTAGAAGTCCTGATGCTTTTTCATAACATGTCTGAGCATGTTTGACTTTGTAGCATATGCAAGACCACAGCCTTCAATTTCACACTTGAATAAGCCATTTAATTGTTCAGGTTTGGTTAACTTCATATCTTTGTGCTGATCTTTGACGTGCCCTATATACCTCCAGAAAGAAGTGAAGCCTGCTGGGCATCCTTGATGGCCACAAGAAAACCTGCCGAGCCTGATGCTAGACAGGAGGTTGCCAACCCTTTCCAGACTGAACTCATGCAGCTGAAGATAGTGCTGCAGAAGGCTGGGAACTTCTTGGAAAACTCGGGAGCAGTCTTTGACTTGACATCTGAATTCAGAAATTCGGGGGACCTGTGGTTCTGGCTCTTCCTCATCAGGTTCCATATTTACATCCAGCTCCTCACTCTGGTCCTGGTCCTTGTTCACCTCCAGCGCTGACAAAGCAGACTGGTGAACAGCCCTGTAGTGGAGGATCAGATTGTGCTGGATGGTGAAGGCTGCCACACAGCCCTGATGGACGCAGCGATATGGTCTGTACTTACTCATGGCATCATCAGACTTTGTCTTCTTCTCTTTTGTTTTCTTCTGAACCTCTATGCTTGGTTGAACAACTGGCTGCCTGACGATCGCTTTTGTTTGTGAAGGGCCATCACGTTTTTCTGCATCTTGGTGTGAATTCCCTTGTGTCCTGATCACAGGTGATGAGGGCGCAGCCTTTGTGGTTTGAGCAGCCTGAGCCTGGTTTTTAGTAAGCCGCCAGTTTAGAACAGCAGCAGATCGGGCTTCTCTGCGCTTCACGTCTAGCTCTTCGATTTCCTCAGCTAATAGTTTGTGGGCTGACTGGTAGTGAGTGCGAAGGTTCGAGTTACGAGTGAATCTTTTACTACATTTTTGACACTTGTAGGGAGCATATTCACCATATCTTTTCTTAACCCCATTCACCATCTCAAGGGTGTAGTTGTGAGCTTTGGAGAGGTGCTTCCAAAGAGCTTCACCTGACAGGGAATTAAATTTGCAGTTCTCACAGGCAAATGGCTTAACAAAGCTTGATGAGGTTGGGCTATGTATATTAACCTTTGCAGATCCCGTCGGGCTGTTTGTAGTATTGCTGGTTTGTTTCATGGATGCTGACATTTGATCAGATAATTCTCTGACTAAGTTGAGCCGTTCAAAAGCACTTTGAATCTCCGTCATCAGCTGTTGCTGGCTGGCAGATAACTGAGTGGGCTCGAGATCTGCATCATTCACCAGGACTCTTGCGGGGCTCAGAACCTCCTGCTGCAGGCTGGACGTCTCTCTAAAACCAGTGAAGCTCTGTGTGTTCAGTAGTCGTTCAATATCACCAGATGTCCCTTGGAATATTGCAGAGTTTTCTTGAATGACTTGTTCTTCACTTGACGAGTCACTCTTAGCATCATGAGACATGAGATGGAGTCCAGAATTATTAGAGGGGTTGCACTTGGGGTCAAAAGACTTTGAATTGGAGTTGGGGTCAGTGTTAAAATGATATACGTTGTTCCTACGTTGAAGGTCGCCTGCCAAAATCTGTTCTCGCAGTCTCTTCTTAATGTCTTGCTCAGTTGTCTTCCTTTGTGTTTCTGCCTGTGTACCACTTGTTGTTGCTATACTAAGCTGAGTGTCAAGTAAAAGTGGTTGAATCACTGAGTTTGAATCTGTATCTGCTGTAAGAATGTTGTTCCCAGAGTTGTACCCCTCACAGGTGTTAGTGGGAACACTTCCAGGTGGAGCTGCGGGAGAATTTGCTGTGAGAATTTGAGAAAGAAGAGGGTCAGGAAATCCACTTCCAGTAAATGCATCAACACTTGGCTGAGGATAACAGGCTGTACTGTATGAGTTCTCCACTCGCTTCGGCTGGACATTTTCTGTATGCTGTATGACTGAACTCCCAGGTAAACGCTCACCAGATCCATAAAGACCAACAGGGTTTGGGAGCAATGGCTTTGAAGCCGGTGTGGGCACACAAAGTTCGGACATGTTTGAATCAGCCATGATTTGTTTCAGAATGTCATCATTCGACTCGTCATTTCCATACATGGACAAATTATTCTGTGGATAATTGGGAGTGGGGTAGTCTTTTGGGACTGTTGAACCATTAGTTACCGACTGATGAGGCTTCTCCTGAAAAACAGAACCAGGATTATAAGACAACTGTGGCTGAGCGGTGTCAACGGTTTGCTCTGAATTAAGAAGGCCGAGAAATGAGTTTGGCAGGTCTGTGTTCAGTTCGGACTCTTCAAACGGTTTACAGATTGTACGCTTGGACAAATGGCCTCCGAGGGACTTGGGACTATCAAATTGTCGAAAACATCTGCAACAAACAAACTTGCCATCCCTAATGATAGCTGGCCATTTGGTCCTTCTGTTTCTTTTAGGCTTTAGGCTTTCAGGACCATTGTCAGACACAACTGGACCATTTTGAGGTTGGTTGTTACTGGGAATTTGACTTGCACTGTCTGGAGAGGGAAAATGGGGCTGCATATTTTGCACTGATTGTGATTTATCTGGTGCCCTGGAACCCGAGACTAAACTGCTTTGCATTAGTGACGCTTGCAACAACGCTTGTTGTGACACTTGCTTAGCACCGTCTGTGTACAAGGGCATTACTGACTGGCACCCATTTTCCACAACTGGTGGCTGCAAAGACTTGTCCGGTCTGTTCATGGTTGATCCAGTCATAGAACAAGATGGGACACTGAGTGGCAGAGAAGCACCTGTAGAATTTACTTGTGGCATCACTTGCATGGTAGATGGATAGGCCTGGGAAGAGCCACAGTTGTTAATGTGTCCATTTCCAGGAGCTGAGGGCCAGTTCTGACTAACTGACATTTGGGACTGTGCAGTTGTTGGAATTGTTTCATGTCCGAGCTGAGAGAGAACAATGGGATTTAAAACACTTTCCATCAGGAGTGAAGCATTCTGGTTGTGGGCCGAGGATGGATGGGAAAGCATACCTGCATACTTTGTGCTTGTACCCATGTTAGTGTAAGGAGGTGATTGGATTACGTTCTGCCTCTGAACTCCATGAACTTGTACTCTGTTGAACTGCTGGTTCTGAAGTGAGACGGCGGGACTGAGATGTTTGACTGGAGCGAAGGTCACGTTGATTTTAGTTCGATTTACTTTCCACTGCTCATAGAACTCTGGGTGAAACGCCTTCATGTGCTTGGTCACACTTCTGTAAGAGCTGTAGTGCCTCGTACATGTTTCAAATGGACAGTGGAATCGCTCTCTCTGTCCTGGAGGGGGACCCGTGCCTGTGGAGGACGTCACAGAGTTCTCTGGTCTGTTCCCAGTAAGAGGTGGAGGGATTACTGTTGGAGGAAGTGGTAGGGACATCGCTGGCTCTATGGAGTTCTGGAGCTGTGGGGCTGTTGACAGGTTCCCACCACACATTAGCCCCTGCTGTCCTGCTAAAGGTAAGATGTTACCAGAGTTGTAACTCACTGATCCAGTATTTACAGTGCTGGGGAAAATGTGTGGCTGGCTTTGTGCGATTGTACTAAAGCTATGTGACATGTTACCTAAAGTAGCTTCAAACGGAGGTATGGGTTGATTCTGTTGAGGTGGTCTCATATAATCCAAAGAATGACCACCTGAACTGTCTCTGTTTCCATGAGTATCAGGCAAGTGGAGATTCACAGGAGGCTGAATTACAGAGTTATTTAAGATCTGTGTCTGACTGATTGGGAAAGGCATACTTTGAGGTTCCTGTTTGACTCTGTATTGTCTTGATGATTCCTCGGGTGAAGACTTCAGCAAACTCTCCATGGACACGGGTGGCCTCACGTGATTTGGATTAACCGAGCTTTCAGTGCTATAGTTTCCTTGGGAATTTTCTTGTCTAACAGGGCTGTTATTACAAAGCATTTGCTCAATAAGCGAAGGGCCAGGCTTCATATTCTTTGAGTTCTGTTCAGAGGGTGGCTGCTCCTCTTTTCTAGTGGCATGCTCCTCCTGGTGCACATCAAGCTGCTGCTGTGAATGGAAAACCTTCCCACAGTCCACAACTCTACAGGTGAAAGTTTTATAATGCTGTGCCTCATGGTCGTAGAGTTTGAAGGCCTCTTGGAAAATTTTGCCACAATTTGGAAACATGCATCTAGCCTTAAAAGATGTGTGTGTTTTCTTGTGTACAATGAGCTCAGTGTTGGACAGGAAACTCGCCTTGCAGTTCAGCTGTATACAGATGTAAGGCTTCACACCACAGTGGACCTGTAAGTGATCATTCAGGTGGGTGACATTAACAAAGTGGCGGCGGCAGTACTGGCAAACAACCTTTTTACTTTGCATCTCGAGAAAAATCTTAGCCTCCTCGTTGTCCCCATGGGTTTTAACATGAGCAATAAGATTTTTGAAAAATTTGTAGCTTCTTTTGCACTTTCCAACGGGGCACACATTGTCCTCACTACCATCCATGTTAGACTGAGCCACACTGGTCTGAACATTATGAGTAAGCCCACCATTTTTTATCCCTACAGAATCAGCGCTTTCAATGAGTTCATTTTCTCTCTTTGCATTGAAGGCTGCAATAACAGGGGCGGCCGTTCTCGGATCAGCCAGTTTCTTGTTTGCATTCATTGCATTCAGCCTTTCCTTGCACGACTGCTTCACATGTGAGGTTACATGTGGAATCAGTGTGTCTTTTGAGGTAAATGTTTGAGCACATATCGGGCAGCTGTACACTCCCCCGCTCAGGTGAGTCTGTGCATGGCGAACGATCCTGTGGCCCAGAAACTCTTTGTCACACAGCACACAGTACTGCATGTATGCCTGCCAGTTTCTGAACCGGGCCGATATAAATCCTTTTTCTCTCAGTTTCTTCATCTCTCTGTTTTTCTGTTTCCTGTCTGTAACATCTTTTAGTTCATAGGTGCCGCTGACTATGTGGTCAGGGACATTATTATATCCCTCCAGACTGAAGAAGTCTTCCTCCTCCTCTGGATCCTCTGTATCATTGAGCAAGTCAATGGATGACACTATCGAAGCTTCTTCACCCATTAGCGACAGACAATTACGCTTAAGTGTTTTCCAGTCCCAAAACTCCGGGTCAAAAGGCCACTGGGTTTTGAAAACTAGCAGGAGCTCGCAGCGTAGCGAGTTGGGTACAGGCATGTTCTCCTCCTCTATTTTTTGATCCGGCTCATTGTAAAGAGTCTCCACGGCGTAGTAGGAGTCCACTGTGGGCTCCAAGAGGAACTCTGTCAGCTGGCAGGCTCGCTTGACCTCCAGGTCATCTGGTAGCAAACAGGAAATCGTTTTACACACCGTGGCCTTGGTGCTTCCATCATCCGATGCCATCCGCAGAGCCCTTATGCACATTTCGATGCACACTGGCAGTCCAACGTTGTCAAGCTAGAAAAGAGAGAAAGCAGCATGAAGCACAATTGTTTCTAAAAACATTTTTTGCTTTATTAACTATGAACTTCAAACTTAATATTGTAAAATTTGGTGTATAAGAAGCATCTGTAATACATTTTTTTTTTCATCTAAAAAGTGGGCTGCGTCCTCTTTACTGGTGCGAACAATATACCAGTGTACAATGCAGAGAGGTATGTTATTGTGTTTCACCAAGACGATGGCGCTATCCGGTTGTTAAGTGGTGACCTCACCTCTGCATTAAACTGTTTCCGGGTCTGAGCTGCTATAACGTCTCCTATTTACAATATGCTGCAGTTCTGTTTCGTGTTTTCCTCGCTGTTTTAAGTGAGGAAAACTAACGTGATTGTTGCTGAAGCTTTGTCGCGGACATGCACCGTCATGATCCCCATTGCAGCCGCCACCCTCACAACAATGAACATTAGCATAGGCTGTCCCTACCGCACCGGTAGCTAGCAGGATTGCAAACTCGACATGGGGAAAACAGATGGTAGGCTGTAATTAGCGCTTTTTTTGAAAGTGTTTTAAATGAAAATAAATTGAAATACTGATGAAATAACTTGTATACACGTTTTTATTAATAAATAGCTATAGAAAATCTTTTTACATCTAATATACTCCCAAACACAGACTGCTTCTCATATTCCGGATTTTACTGTAATCCAGGGTTTCCTTTCTTTGTCAAAGGAAATATCACCACAAATTACCAACATATGCAAGGCTTTCCCCTTAAAGATTGGCATAATTACTCAGAAAGCCAACTTAGATTTTATTTTCCTTTGTTTACATGCATCATTGCATAAAGAGCAGTGCAGGAGCAGCAGCATGGCCGGCTGTACGCTTAACTGAACATGTCCAGCCCCCAGCAGATGCTCATGAAAAACATTACAAGACAAATAGTTGAAGCCTCATATTGAAGCACTCAAACTTGTGATGTTAATTTCTCACATTAAAAAAACATTGAATTCCCCGCTTTATGTCATGTTTGTTTTCTGCATTGTGTACAGCAAACCCCCACATCTTCCTTTTTCATGTAGGAGTAGACTTAAAAGACGGTTTTGAAACATACAAACTGTTTGCAGAGGGCTGCAGATGCTGTCAGCTCGGACTCAGTACTATATAATTACTTGTATCATCGCCACAATATAGCTGAATACAATATAGCTGAATTCATTACATTTGAGCTTTACAACCAACATAGTTGCACACAAAGGAAACAAAACTTGATTCAACAAACATTTGGTTGAATCATGATAAAATGTGTATTGAGACCTGTGTGAGTGACAATCAAAGAGTTAAAGGATGATCATAGTTGGTGTTCTACTGTGGGCCAGCTGACCGATTACTGACCTCTGATTGGATGACCTTGATAAGGAACAGGATGTGGTACACAGTTTTGGACAGTAAGGACATCTGCCGGCATCTGTCGAGGAAAGCCTGCTCTGATGGCTCCAACCGCTTCAGCAGCTTGCTCCAGAACAGAGTGAGCTCCCTGAATACAAGAAGAGGAATTATTGTCTATTGCTCGTCTACAACTGAATCTACTCCAGCTCACAATAACCATCCCCATCTAAATAATGAACCCATTTATGAACAACACACAAGGCCACATAAAAGTAATAGAAGAGTGTGCATTTAAAGCCACATACCAATTTAGTTCATGTGCATTTGGTTCTTTCAGACTAGTCTCACGTGTGGACCAATTCTGCATTAAACCTAAACACAATCTCTTACTTTTACTTTAATTGCGCTAAAAAAAAGAACAGGCTAATTATGTCACACATCGTTAAAAACTCAAATAAAAAACTGAAATGTTCATATATAATTTTTACTGGAATATACATATATCGTTATATATGTTGTGGATGAGGAAGAAAATCACTTTATGGTTTGGTTTAACCCCGTCGAGGATGAATCTCTCGCCTCCACAAATCAAGGAAAGGATGAAGGTTTGTGTTTTCTCACCAGGCACAGTATGCGTCTGCTTGGAGAAGCTGTCGGGTCAGGAAGGCAGAGCATAAGCCAAAAGCTGCCGTCTCGTCTCCATCAGACTCCAGGTTGCAGATCATCTCTAACGCATCACGACAGTCCTCCTTTGAAAGCTGTAAAGATGGATGTGATATTAATAATAAAAATAATCAGAATACTGTGTTTGTAAAGCACTTTTCAACACAGTAGAAACAGCAGTTTTCCAGAAACAAGTTAAAAGAGACAATCACATGTGTAGATAGAAACACAAAAACAGATAAATACAAGCATACCATATCACTACCATATAAGAGAGACTTTTAGATAAAACAAGCAAAAGGTATTAAAATAAAACACAGTTAAAATACACACACCAGAGCTCTGATCTAATTAGCTGTTGGCTAAAAAAAGTCATGTTTGTAAAAATGTATCTTAAGGCGGGATTTAAAGTGCAATACAATACAAAGTGGAGGACTGTTTCAGAGCTGAGGTGCCATTACAGCGAAAGCTTGATGATCCATAAGGGCCTCCTTTGCATCTGCAGCTTCTAAGTCTAGTCTGCCATCTTGTGGACGTGGAACTTATTACATGAAAACGCGTGAATAAAGATGTCAGGAAGGCGTGGCTTGCAGAAACGTTTCCTCCAAAAGGGAAAATAATTTTTAACCTGGCATGATTATATACAAGTGCAATAAGGAACTGAAGAGGGCTGTGCAAAAAAGTTGATACATCGAAGTACACGATAATGTATCAATTTTCCCGACCCTCATATCGATACATTCAATGGATTTGAGACGCCTTTATATTTCCCTCAAATTCCTGTGATCATAATGAACTTCGCTCCTGTAGATGGCGCTGTTAATATTTGCACTTTATTTTCATATAATGCGTGATGGCCTCTTTCTAGTCACTGTGTTCAGTGAAACCCAAAACCCAAATATTGTTTTAATAAATCATGATGGAAATTCTGAATTTAATAGTTTTATCATTTGTGCACTACCCAGCTGGTACACAGCAAGTTGTATTCTCAGTTCCACCTTTACATTTTCAGTAAATTGAGTGAGGGATTTGCATACACATGTCCTGACAATGCATAAGGAACAATCAATTCAAACTCTGTTCAAACAGGAAGCTTTTAAAGAGTTGTTCGCATATATATCTGTATCATGACTGCAACCTATTAATTTCAATTAAATCACAACAACATCTGTTTTTTGGGTTCATATTGCTGTAGTGAGACAGATTTTAGCAAACACGTGACTTGAAACTAGAAACTAGAGACTAGAGAGTGAAACTGCCACTACAACTAAACACCGGTAGTTGGTGTCCATCAGAGAAATCCTGGTAATGATCCGAGCTAACAGCTCATCAAACTGGGCACTGGTCAGCCTCAAAGCTGGAAACAGCAGGAGAGTTCATCCAGACACAGTTCATGGAGGAGGAGGGAGATATACCGGGCTGTGTGTGCCACGACACCGCAGGATTGAGTTTGTAACGTACAGTATTTGGTAGGGCCAAAAATTGCAGGTCGTGTTTAACCAACGCATAGAAACGTACATGGGTGATGCAAGGCAAATATCTGCTCTGGTCTCACAACATGTCGTGGTATGTTCACATCTTTATGCACCAGTGACAAATATTTTCTTGTCTTGTTGTGATAACATTTTTTTACGGAATTTGGTAATCTCAACTATGGAGCTGCACTCACCTCTTCCATCAGCTGATCCTGATCTGAGGTAGCACAGAGGCAGACGAGGTACATCTGCTTGAAAGGTCCGGTCCCCTTGAAGGTAGCAGACTCGGAGCATGTCTTTGCCAGCAGTGCAGCTTTCTCCGGCTGATTGTTCTTCATCAGCTGCTTCACTCTCATCTCCAACAGTACCAGCCCCTCCTGCACCAGGAACTCCTCAACTGAAAAACAAAAAGAATATAAGTATAACATCAATTTAGCATCCATCACATTATACACATCCTTGATACCATTATATTTCCTTTCACAGGACCAGCCCAATGCATCGTCTGTTATCCCTATCAAATACAGCAAGTTTACAATATTTCAGATCTGAAAGTTGTCAGATGCAGGAGCTCACCTCTTTCAGTCGGCAGGTTTTCATTGGACAGGAGGCTTTGAAGGAGCCTGTTGGTCCAAACTCCATCATACTGGCCCAAAGCAGACAGCAGGGAAAGCTGAGAGATCCCATTCTCCTGCAGCTTACTGGAAGAAAACTGTAAACAACAGGAAAACACTGTCAATGAAAGACACAATGCAGGAATGTGACTCTGACGTTTGAGGTCAGATCTATTTAAGGTTTTGTTAGAGTTTGGAGATAGAAAAGTGCTGCATTTATAGTGTCAATCATTCGTAATGTACAAACATTACATTTGAGATGTTGGTTGATGGTACATTCTCGATCAAAAGTCTTTAGCTTTAGTTGTGATGTTGCAGTTCAAAAAGAATTATCCACATTCTTAAAATGAGAATGTTTAGTTTTACCTGCACACATGACTTGAATTCCTTCCATAAATCATCTGGAACGTCCTCCTTCAGTGAGAGCAAAAGCTCCACAAAACTCCTACAAAAACACGAGATTAATCTTTGCCTGTACCAGAACCACTTTGGAATAGAATACAGAAAACTGTGAGTAAGATTTTCTTGGACCTTTGCCTTCAGCATAATGACTGTTGATTATGGGGGTTTGGTTTTATAATGGTACTTACAGTGAGAGCCTCTCAACAACAAGAGGAACACTTTCACACTGCAGGTAGAGGTATGGAGAGGCCTGGGCGTAACTCAGCAGGGCGACTATGTACACTTCCACCAGCGGTAAAGGCTCTTCTTCTGTCCTCCACCGGCCTGCGTACTCCAGCAGCGTCTACAGAGAGAGGAACCACAGTCATCAACTTAACAAACAACTTGAAGTATAGGTCATCTGATTGGCTAAACTGATAAATCCGTGCTGACAGGACGTAATACAATGTGAAGTTATCAGAGGAATCTGGCCCAAATAGGGCTGTTGGCTGCGCAGCCTCCATCTGTCACACAGGATGTACATCATTGTGTCCACACAAGAAATCAAACAAATGTTCTTGTGTAGCTGAGATTATATTAAATGATATTAACTTCATGTAAGAGAACAACAAAAGCCCTTTTTACATTGCAATTCCACGAGAGCCATTTTACATTGGACCAAGCTGCCAGCGTTCAGGAAGCAAAACATGCGCCAGGTGTAAACAAGCTCGTGCTTTACACACACAGCGCTGTTCTGCTCTGCCGGCTCTGACATTTACATTGACGCAGTGTCGCCTGTTACACCTCTGTTACTTCGAACAACTTTTCCCCACCATCTGCCTCCATGCATTTTACATACAAGATGAGGTGTAACAGAGGTGTAATAATCCCATTTTGCACTGGCTTAAGACAACTATGGGGCACCAGGATAACAAATATATACCAGGAAATAGACTGAATAAAGCAGGCTTGAGTCCGACTAGCAGCCATTTGGTGCATGTCATACCCACTCTCTCCTCCCCAAAGTTCCTGTCGCTCTTCAGCTGTTCTTTTCAATAAGGGCAAAGGCCAAAATATGTCTTTAAAATTTGTGTTTTCATAAAATTCAGCCATTTAAATAATATTTAAAGCTTAATGGGGACTATTACGCTCTGATAACTTGGTGTTTGACAATCTCAAGACTAGTCAACTATCGCCTGATGTTGAATAACCTCTGGGGGAGACAGTTTTTCTGAACCTCCGGTGCAGACAGCAGTTATTTAGATACGAGATAAAGGATTTCAGGACCAAGTCTTTCTTTTACATGCACTGCTCATTGTTTACAATCTGAATTTATTTGATGTTGAGAGGTGATGTCTCTGACTGGATTGACATCTGCACTTGAATATAGATGTCCACGCGGATGTCGAAGGCAGAGGGCTGAACAAGTGTGGTAAAAGTTTGTTCAATAAGAAGGAAATAGACTTTAAGACCATAATAATAATAATAATAATAATAAGCATGGTGTTAATTGTATAACTGCATATAAAAAACACACTGCATTTTTCTGATATGTTTTCATATTACAAAAAAAAGAAAAAGAATAGTGTAATGTCCTTTTTTTGGCTCATATAGTGCACTAGTTAAAATATCTGGTACCTGGTTCATTGTGTCAACATGAGCAGAGTCTACTCTGGTTACTGACCCAATTTAAATGGGTGAAAAATCACAGCAACATCTCATCATCAATTAAAATCCTGTAAACATTCAATTAAAACGAATCATTAAAACAGTCACATTGACAAACACCACATTATTTAGCCACACACCATTTAAAAAAAATGTCCAAATCAGATGGCTCTGCAGTAATGATAAAATGTGATATTTGACAGTATAACTCAAATATCAATTTGACAGATGGGCCTCTCACTATGACAAATGTTAGTGGCCTGTTGATAAAACAATCTGGATAGGGTATCTCAATAAATTCGACATCAATAACAATACATATCTGATATTTTTACTCAGCCTGGAAATATTTAACAACACAGAGGAAAAAACACAACAACCCTAAGTATTTTAACAGCAGGTGAAGTACACGCCCACTCCCACACAGCAAATGATCTCTGAGCTGCCTGTGTAGAAACTGAATGGCTTCTATAAGAGACACAAATGAGTGGGACAAAAGAGCACAAAAGCAAAGCTGAAAGTGAACTCTCGTTATCCTCCATTGATGAAGAAACTACGTCAATTATGGACATTAGTGGCAGCTGTCTAAAAGCACCCTGACTTGCCATCCTCTATCAGCTGAGGAGCACAAAGAGATATTGATTTATAATCTGAAATAGCTTTATTTATCGTTTTTACTGGTTTTAATTATCAGGATATTCCTTAAACTGACTGACTGTGCTTTCAAATTATATTTAGTGATAATAATGATGCATATCCATACAGAGAAAAACATGTTGATTCTATTTTCGCCATATTAACCAACATTAAAGTGCAGTCTCTTCTATGAATAATGTGTTCCTTTTTTGTTTGTTTTTGTCACAGATCCGTCTCTCACTTTGTGCCATTTCTGGAGACAATGGACACATTTCATTCCTGCAGACCAAATAGGAGATGCTCGTTGCAGATCCGCCCTCCCCGACATACACGTATTTTTTGCCATTGAAATGTGCAGATGGTTTACTAATGTACACCGTGCAGGACTCATGGGACACTGGCTCTAATCTGTTTTGAATTGTATCCAACCGCGATGGAAAGCTGCTTGCCTCTTCCGCGAAAGCGTGCGTTTAATTCGGCACGTACACACACGGAATACACCAAGGGACAAACCTACAAACATTACCATTCCCCTGCCAAGTCTTAGCTATTTGTAGCATTTCATGCAAGGTAAATGGCTTAAACATGCTACATTGTTGTTAACAGCATAATTAGGGGCAGTGGTTACAACACAATCAAATATGAAGCAAGACCAATCCGAGGTGTACGTTAGTAATATAGGACAATCAGCGAAATTATTCTCCTGTGCACGCGCATGTAGCCAAACAGACAAGGCTTCAAGCTAACGTTTAGCTAACTGCAGGTAGACCTGTTGTAGCTGATATTCAAACGTATAACTGAGAATTGTTCTCACTCTGAATTAAATATGGTATAATACAGATATTTGTATGTTGGAACCAGAATACGACGGTAACTCAGAAGATAATTTAACACCAATAAAATTACGGTTAACTACCTCCTGCAGACACAGCTATCGTTTTCAGCTAGCGCATACCACTAGCTTGGTGTGCCAACGTTAGCTATGCTAACTGACAGTTTTATATGGTCTACCTTACCGATAAGCTAAAATGTAACCACTGCACGTACTTTTATTCTGCAGCTGGACGAACAAACAGTCACAAACACCCCTCTTTCAAGCATGATAGGGTTTGAAAACATGTATTTCCCTGGGCTACCCAGGAGCCACGACGAACCGTTATGATTAACGCTAGCTGCCTAACGTTAGCTTATTAGCTTAGTTAAATGTGTGAGGGAAATCACTCACCCTGCAAAACTCTTGGCAATACTCAGATGAGGACTGGGCTGGAGAATCACTGCTCTCTCTGACGACGACTTCTTGCAGTTCTTCTAACCGTTGTCTGAGTTCCCTGATCGTTTCAGTGTTACCGTTCTCAGGACCACGGTCCTGGTCGGCCTCCTCGTCCGCCATCTTCACACCCAGCTCCTGCGCGTACCACTACTGCGTAATTACGTGTGTAGCGCAAAGCCATGTTTACGTAGTGATGTCACGACTGCAGAGGTCAGATCGGGATTGGACTCAAAAAAATTAGTTAACAACAAAGGCTGAATTAATTGCACACTCCCTGGGAAATATCTTGCACGTTCCTGCACAAACTATTTAGCTCTTGTATTATTTATTTTACTGAATATAATTCAAGGATCTTTACAGTAGGAGTACTGCTGTCAACTTACTTTCTATGCCTTTTGTTTTATTTCTATATTTATTGTTACGCATCAAAACATTGAGACAAAATGTGTAAACCTGCGTGGACGCAAACATGACATGTTATTCTGATTCTAATTGATTTTGCTTTATACATTTTGCTGAACTTATTGTTAGTACTGTGCACAGATGCAGTTCCAACAATGCACATCCGCAGATGCAGGACTGCAGCCCTGATATTAGAAATACTGAAGTCACAAGTCCACATTTCTCCGATGCAAACTCTGATTTGTTTTTGGGTTTTTTTAAAAACATCTTTAGAAGTGTTCTCCAGTGTGTTTAAAAGTTGTAAAAAAATACCTTCATACCTTCTGTAATTACATTTGTAAGTTTTTTTTTTCTCTTTGCACTCAGGTGTAAAAGATCGTCTTTGTTGTATTGTGAATTAATTCACAGTTTTTCTTACATCATGCTCTCAGCATGTATTATATTTCTTAGCCGCTTGGGGGCAGCAGAACAAGCTGAACAACATCTCATCTCACATGGAAACAGCTGTTTGTGACAAATTTAGCAGAGCATGCGTTTGTCATTTGTTGTATGTTTTTTGTCTACCTGATGATTATAATGATGTGACATTTTAACACGATTTATTTATTATAAATATTAGCCATAAAATAGGAAGTGAAATGTAAATGGTTGGTTTAGATCCAACACAATACCTGTGAAACACATTAAAACACCTATTGCGGAAGTAAACCCGCAACTCCTGTGTTCTACAGGTAAAATGACTGTTTTTGGCAATGGAGTCTGGTGACTTTGAAGAGAGCGATGTAACATCTGTTTCTGTTACAAAATCCACCTTACTCTATAACAAAAAGGTCTATCTCTGTAGGGATCTGATTTTCCTCCTTAATGTCTGGTCCAATTGATTTCAGACACTTGTGTTCTCAGGTTCAGCTCCTCCAGATAAGTTCAGGGTTGCAGTGCAGGTGATGAAAGAGCTAAAAAGAACTGGAAAAAATGAAGACAGGCTTTGCTAATTCACGATTTACCGCACAAAGAGTACATGTGATAAATAATTCCTTTATTAAGAAAAGCAGAGAATACACTGTTTGTTGAGAAGTCACTTTTATGGTTGAAAAAAACATGACAGTCCATGCTGTCAGGGACAGTGAGTGAAACATGTAAACTCCCTTTGTGTCTGTAACCTCACATCTATGCGTGCTCTTTTCTTTTTAGCAGCTTTTTAAAAGCCAGCTTGAAGTCATCATTGAAGCTGGTGTACAGCAGGGGGTTAATGAGAGAGTTGATGTAACCCAGCCATGTCAGGAGGTCTGAGAGAAGCTGAGAAGGCTGTAACACCTGCAGACCCACCAGGAGCTCCTTTACGAAGAACGGCAGCCAGCAGACGATGAAGGCCCCGAGGATGAGGCCAAGGATACGGGCTGCCTTTCTCTCTCGTGTGGTGCAGATCTGGTTCTTCTCATCCTGCCCGTCCACATCTGTCTCAAAGGACGGGACGCGAATGGTGGTGTTGAGTTTTTCAGAAGCCAGAGTGGGGTCTGAGTTTGACAGGTCTGAGACACAGAATGTGTGTGAGACTCTGCAGTGGTCCACAGAGTTCTGGCTGCCCATGCTGCGGCTGCTGAGGTGCCGGGAGGAGCCACGCTTCTGGTACAGAGTTTTGGCTGCGTTGTAAATCCTGTAGTATAAGATCAGAATGATGATCATAGGGATATAAAATGCACCTAAGGTGGAGTATATCGTGTATCCCAGGTGGTCGTGCTCTATGATGCACTGCTGCAGGCTGCCTTTGCTTGCTCTCTGCCTCCAGAATAAAGGCGGGATGGAGATGAAGATGGAGATGATCCAGACGGTTCCCACCATGACGGCGGCGCGGCGAGCCGACCTCTTGCGGGCATACTCAATGGCTTTGGTGATGGCCCAGTACCGGTCCAGTGCGATGACGCATAGGTGCAGGATGGAGCAGGTGCAGCACGTCATGTCCAAACTCAACCACATCTCACACACCACCTGACCCAGCGACCACGTCTGCATGGTGATGTACAGGATGCTGATAGGCATCACCAGGAGCGCCACCAGGAAGTCTGTGAAGGCCAGGGAGCAGATGAGGTAGTTGGCTGGCAGGTGGAGCTTCTTGGTGGTGCAGATGGCGAGGATGACGGCGCCGTTGACGAGCGCAGTGAGGAGGGTGAGGAGTGTGAGAAAGAAGACCACCACTGCCATCCCGTCTGTGAACTGGACCCTCTGCAGGCCGCCAGCAGGGGGGCCAGAGCAGTTTGTGATGTTGGGTCCTGAGGTGCTCTCCTCTGGGTCCACGTCCATCATGTGACCAGGGAAGGCCCCTCCTCCCCCGGAATCACTCCCAGGGAGATGGTGCTCCCGCAAGGGTCAAAGGTCAGTCTGAAACAACAAAACAGACAAACAGTACATTAGAGGATGACAACCTGGTGCTTCCAGACTTTAACATAATGCATGCTGGGATATTCTGCAAATTATTACAACCCTTAACAGAAATTTGTTGGCGAGGAGACTGAAAATACAGCTTAATATGAATGTTTCTGTTTTCTGGTCTGTTGGTCAGTCTGACTATTATGTGATCCACACTTCTGTCCTTTACAAACCTCGATCGACTTTGTCTTTACAGTCTCAAAACTTTTAAGGTGATAGTTTTGCACTTCCAGGTAGCTGTGGGACTCGAAAGAAAGAGATTATAAGAAGGTTTGGTAAAAATAGAAGCAGCAGAAGATGACCCAAGTGCTTTTTATACTCGTCACTTCATCATCTCACACAGCAGACTCTAACTCAGCCCTGCAGGCAGCGCGGCTCAGGGGATGAAAATCTCCAGCTGACAGACGGTCAGTCTCTTCAGCGCTGTGACTGTTGTGATGCCCTGAGTTTTCATTATCCAAGGAAATATCTTAATACCTACTCTACTGGTAGGAAACTCTTGCTCCCTTTAGGAGGAATTGTTTTCATCTAGCGCCATCATCAGGTCAAATTTCACTTTTTCACAAAATACCTGCAAAACTAAGGACATTCCTATCAGCCTGCCTTCACGCAAAACTCAGATGAACATTGTACCTGCAACTGACGGCATATTAAAATTGTTTAAATGCAGGTGTTAGCTTTAGATTGAAGCATAGCTGTGCCATTCTCCTCTTCACGTTAAGAAATGATGATTCATTACAGGTTTCATCCAGTTTGGGTAGTTTGGGCCTGAATGGGGGTGTCATCCTGTCCACATCTGAATAAAATCCTCCATTAACTTCATCTGACCTCCAGATTACATTCTGACATTCCAGGTACATATGAAGAAAATCTCAAATATTATTCAACCTCGTAAATTTCCATCATGTAAGACATTTTCTCACTTCACAGTCAGCACGCAATTATATTTTCTCACATAACATATTGTTTTGCAACCTGGTCACACACAGTGAGCACATTAAAACCCATCACGTCTCTCTTCAAGAAGAAATTCTGGACAGGAAACCTTTTAATTTCCATTATTGTAATATACTAAGTAACATTTTAAACTTTGTCTGTTTTGGAAGTTTGAAACGGGCTTGCTTCCCACCCATTAAAGATTTTATCCAGAAAAAACACAACAACAACTATACTTTAAATACCAGAGCACAGACAAGGGGAGACTGTAATGGAAGTAGACGTCAGTTATTATAGTTAACGAAAACAAAGACTAAAAGTAAAACTAGCTGTGAAAAAATAATTTCGTTAACTGAAATAAAAATAAAATTGACAAACTAAGTAAAAACTACAATGAACAGTGCAACACAAACTAAAACTAAATGGAATTGCAGGCAAAATCAGCTTTGTTTTTCGTTGTGAAACAACTATGTCCTTTTCTGTTTGAAGAGAGACACTGACCTAATAATAAGAACCGAGAATGACACAGTAACAAACTTGTTTCAGAAGGTGGCAGCAAAGCAACATAGCCAATGTCGGCTCCTGTAGAAACTCTACACGATACTTTTAGGTGCAAACCAAAAAATAAAACAAAATAAAAACTAAAAGTAATTTTTCACAGTAAAAATAAAATTACTCATGAACTCAGACAGCAAACAGCAAGACTGAATAAAAATAAAAACTAACGGAAATTTCAAAACTATAATAACTGGTTAGCGCTGTTGCCTCAAAGCTAGAAGGTCACTGGTTCAAACCCCGGTTTGGGCAAGGTGGGCCTTTCTGTGCGGAGTTTGCATGTTCTCCTCGTGCATGCGTGGGTGCCCTCCGGGGTCTCCGGCTTCGTCCCACAGTCCAAAGACATGCTTGTAATGTTAATTGGTGACTCTAAATTGCCCATAGGTGTGGGTGTGGGTGTGAGTGTGAAAGGTTGTCTGTCTCTGTGTGTCAGCCCTGTGATTGACTGGCGATCAGTCCAGGGTGTACCCCGCCCTTCGCCCAATGACAGCTGGGATAGGCTCCAACCCCCCCGCAACCCTGAACAGATTTAAGCGGTATAGATAATGGATGGATAAAAACTCTGGTAGGTGTAGAACAAAATGTAGCCAAATGGTGGTGTCTGTTAGAGGAGCAAATTACCAGCATATATCAGAGATGTGACATCTTAACCTTTAAAAAAAACAGTCATGCACTCATATTTAACATCTGTTTCCTCCTTTTGTGCCCGTTCCCGGGGGCTTTGGGCTCATCTTGCATTTTAACCAGCTTACTGTAAGTTGGTATGTTACTTGCCATGTAACAAATGTGTCTATTATCTATGTAAAATTGTTATACCCCTTTCCTACCAAAATTTGCGTGTGGACGCAGGTTTTTCAGACCCGGGAGGACCCGCTTACTGATTGTCTCTTTTCCCATTGCCAGTGAGGTATACTCCTGTGGGTCTCTTTTCTGCTGCGTCACTGTCTACTGTGCAGGAAACAGGGTTAGTAAACGGTGAAGATGTTATGGTGGTTAGGTTTTTATTGTGTCTATTACTCATTCAGTCTGTTTATCAAACTCGGCGACGACAAATTTAGAACGATGTTCGAGCGCTGCTCGGATGGAGACGGGTGGAATTTGAAGAGATTAGCGTGTCGACACAGGTTTTGTGTTCCCATCAATGCCGATCAGAGCTGAGGTGATAATTACCCGGGTCTACTGCAAAGTCATTTGACCTGGTCTGAATGCCAATTGTAACCTTTCCCACTAAGCAAAAAAGACGGGTGTTAGCGGGTTTTTTGACCAGTGGGAAAACGTCTTTCGTGAGCTTTTCTGTGTCTTGTGGGCTGTCCCATGAGGTGTCCTGTAATTGTAAAATGCGTTTTATGTTCTGTAATTACCTGTCTTAGGACTACCGATGAAATGTAGCTGTTGTGCTAATATTTTTTTAATACAGATTCTCCTCAAATTAAGATTCTCTTGAGCATCACTAGTGAAGGAGACGAGAAAGGAGGAGCTTCAGTTCACTGTTGTCTTCATGTGGCCCTATGTGCTGTGTGTCTGTATAAATGAGAGCAGAGATAATGAAACCAAATCCTCATTAACTTTCTTCTATCCCACTGACCAGCAGATGAGCTGATTGAGCCACTTGGTGGAGGCAGAGGAAAGACGACGGCACCTCAGGAGTTGAATGTCAGTCAGATATTGGCATTTCTAACTGTAAGAATGAATAATTAAATTAATAATCATAAAGTATGTCCTCTTCTAATTAATAGCAAACATATAACAGGAATTCTAAATCTTCTCTCTAAAATGGGTCAAATGTTTTAGACTCACTTAGAAGTAACACAATGGAAGTTTAGTGTGTGCCGACTGATTTAATGAATATTTGTTGGCACCTTATTTTTTCCTGAGAGCCCCCAACCAGCTCAGTGTGACATTATCACACCTGGACCTGGACCACCATTATAAAGCCCGCCTCCTCCATGTTAACAGATGGGACATGAGTCAAACTATAAAATCAAAATAGAGGTTTTCTCAGACACGGTTTCTGTCATTAACGTTAGTTCTTATCATGCTGATTTATGTCCAAGTGTTCATTTTTCTGACAAGTTTACTTTTAATTATTTGATGCTATAAAAAGGGGGTGTGGCCTCATGATTGACAGCTCTGCTGACAAATGGGGCTCCTGCAGCGTTCTGTTCCCGAGTAGCAGAGTAGAGGAGGAACGGTGCGAGGAGACGTAACTAACACTAACACTACAGTCTTTGAACTTTCCATAAGCGTGAGTATCTGCTTCAGACTGACACAAGAAGCTGTTCTGCTGCAGACTGAGCCCAACTGAGGGTCCAACATGCCAAGGCCACAAGGTAAACGTGTGTTTTGGGTATATGAAGGGGCAGGACGGCAATACTGCATTTAAACATGGTCCAAAGTCTTGTCTCCTAAAGTGGACCAAAGATACGATGGTGGATTTCAGGCAGCACACACTTAAAGTCACCCACAAAAATAAGGGTTGTCCCTTTATGTGAAGTCTGCTGTTCGCTAATGGCAGTCTGTAATCATCTGTTCTGTCAATCCTGAGCTTGTAGCTTCCTGTTAGCTCAATGGTGCTAACGGTAATGCTGCTGTTGAGCCACGTTTAATGGTGTTGCAGTTCATAATGCTTTTGTGAGAAATGATCCACAGACGCAGCTCAATTATGTCCTTCCCAAACCATAGATTGACAAGAAAGATGAAAGGCAGCCGACAGCTGATGAGGAGTTATTTTTAACTTAGCATGCAGCCCTTCTCTTTCCTCCCACCTTTGTCTAAAACCTCACAAGAAAGCACTTCCAAAACTCTCTCATAAGATCACAATATTGTGCTCTGAGTTGTGAGATCTATTGTCCAATAGTCCCCTCGTCACCTGTAAGATTTGTATACACAATTGTTCGACTCGACACAAACACTAATTTAAGACTTTGGAGGAACCAAAATGAAGACTTTTTCATGAACGAATCCTGACGTCCTACTGAACAAATATGAACTTTTCTGTTATAACAGTTGAAGTTTTGTAGTTTATTGAGAGAAAAAAGTGACAAAAGAGCCACTTCTCTCCAAGATGAGTCATCAGTGATTTATCTCTCAGTACGATTCAACAGGGGAGCTGTGTGGAGGAGTCTGCCGTCCACTGATACAAGAACACTTGTTGTTATAGACACAGGCTGAGTCCCAGAGCTCTTCACTCCTCCTCCTCCTCCTCCTCCTCCAGATTGTAACTCTGATGGGATGAGACTGAATCGAGAGAGGCTGGGGGTTGATATGATGCCTTTAGGAATAATTAGTTCATCAGAGTGTGTTATAGAAAAAGCAGAGACCGTCCACATCAGAAGTACGACTGTAGGTCGACTGTGCAACGGCTTATTACGACCCGTAGTTTATATGAAGCTGGTAATAAAGGCAAAATCAGGCGACGTAAAAGCGATAATGTTGGTTTAAGGAGAGAAGGATGGATCACACAAACACGAGACTTTCACTCACTGGTGTTGAGGTCCTGTCTGAAGCAAACAAGTCAAACTTGACCTCTTCAAAGGTAGGTCACATTTAACCACTGTAACTAACAATCTATTTTAACACAAACCACGACCCTCTTCCTGAACTTAACCAAGGATTTTTGGTGCCAAACTCTAACCTTTAAAGCAAAATGATCAACTTGTTCAACATGTTTGTCTGATAACTATCTCAGAAGCTATCTTCTGGCGATGACATATCCTCTAGGAATGATGACCAACTTCTCTGTACTTCCGGTGTAGCCAGTGGTTAGCAGTAAACGACGTCCAGCCAAGACTTCCTCTCTGTGCAACAGCATTGTTTACAGTCCAGTTAGCAACTTGAGAAGCGACCGTACAGACTGACTCTGCAGTCCTCTCTAACTGTCTGTTCTGGTGTTAACAGTTAGATTACAGCGTTATATTTCTCATGTGGGGATGTTAAAATGACATGAATTTGTCAGGGTCAGTGATGTGATTATGAACTGAAAGAAAGAAAAAAACGACAGCCTTCAGGAAAAACATGATTGATATGAAATCTGTGGGCTGACTGTCCCTCCTGTAGGCAAGGTCATGACCTCTGTGCTGTCATGGACACAGCTGATCCCATGTGACAGCCCGGCTGCAGAGACCACACGTCCTGAGGGAGAGACATGCAGGAGAGCGTTGACATCACCTCCCTCTGGAAAGAGGCAAAACTTTGTGATAAACAAGCATTAAAATAATGTTTAAAGCAAATTATATCATTTTCTCATTTTCCCGCTGGATAAGACAATGCCCTTTATTAAAATTACAGCTAAAACTCCACAAGGCTCTGTTTAAGCATGGAGCTGGTACAGTGCTTACATAACCCTCCTGTTGTACCTCTTAAAGGGGGATTCAGTTTAATGCCTGTTAAATCTATATCCTAATGTGGGGTCTTAATGATTAATTGGAACACAAAGTTTTGGAGGTGCTCCAGTAGATGTCTTCAGCCTGCAGCAGGCTGTAATGGCTGCAATATAATGGATCACAGCGCATCCACTAAAAGTTGTCGTTTTTTCCACTGACAGGCTCAGATTGTTATTCTGAGTGTAATGACAACTTAACAGAAAGGATCCCTGCAGAGACAGACCTTTTTGTTACAGAGGAAGATGATCTTTTTAAACCAGAAACAGACCTGCAGAACACAGGAGTTTCTGGTCTACATGCTGCCTTCATAAGTTAGTTTGTGTTTCTGTTTGAAATTGGTCCTTTTAATGGTTACACTGAATCTGAAATATTAATTGTGTGACACAAAAACATACGAAAAAAGTAACCGACAAGTAACCAAAGCGTGTGCTTGGAGTAGGGCTGGGTTTAAAAAATTGATTTTTCCGATTTGAATCGATTCTCATTTAAATGACCCAATATCGATTTATGAATCCTGAGATCGATCTTCAAAAATATGTGTAGAAACGTGTTTGATCACTCATATTTCTGAGCGCTCCTGAACGCAGCACGACTCAGCGCATCCCCCCAGACACATGGCAGTGAGGGAGACATGCCCGGACTTGTTTACTGCACCTTCTACAGAGACATCAGTGATCACAGACAGACTCTTTTTATCGTGTGTGCGTTCATGAATATGTAAGTTAGTTTTGCTCTGATGTTACTCTCTGTTAGCGTTGGCTTTGGCCGCGAGTGTATTTTCAGCATGTTGTACAGTATGCCTTATCCTATAACTCCTAGTCTTGTGTGGTTTTCTTCTTTGCGCTGTGAGATCTCGTGGCCAAATCTCGCACAAGTTGAAGCTCAGTTCGTTTAATCAAAACCATGAGCCAGATGTTCAGACTAAAAATCTGAAACCGGAAACAAAGTTAATAATCTCTCTAATTCATAAAATTGTCTGTGTTGTGTTGCCTGTTGAATGTTGGTCATGTAAAATATAAAAAGTACACTATGTAACTTCTTTGGGGTCAATTCTTATTGTAAACATTAAATATGCTGATAATGCACCAGGTTAGAGGTTCACTGATATTGTAACTGAAATACCCCGAAACAAAAAACGATATCGATATCGAATTGAATCGGATCGGAAATCGAATCGAATTGAGAAATCCTTATCGATACCCAGCCCTAGCTCAGGGATAAAACTGTTTTTTATCAATGGAGTTTGGTGGCCTTGAAGACAGCATTAAAGAAGACATGATAAAAAAGTACAGTATACAGGTCTTTTCTGAGAATATCTGTGAACATGGTTTGATACATATCAGAACAAAATAGTTTATATTTGTAGTTCAAAGACAAAATGTTCAGTTAGCACCATTATTCACCACTGGACCGACCTCGATCTGGCTCGGTTACTCTTCTTTTGACAGAGCAGTTGTGAAAAATGAAGGTCAGACTCTCACATTTAAAGGCAGTGACCGCACAGTCTCATGATGCCTTCAAGGACACCTGCACAGGACAGGATCCCACAGGATTTCCCACCATTCCCCTCTGCTCCCACAGAGCTCCCACAGAGACACCAGCCCACTCTTAGTGACTCTCACCACCTACTAGCATCAATGACATAATGATCAAGAAAGGTCGAAGCTTTCCAGAAGAAGTAATCTTTTTCAGAGACGTGCAGAGGGATTGTGTGTGTTAGAGAGAGAAATCAAGTTCAGTCACGCGTTCCAACACAGATGGAGAACACAGGAGAGGATTGGATTTCCAGTAATGACTGAGAGTAGTCATTTAATTGCAGATCGTGTTGAACATGAATGCCCAGAAACCTGAATGAAGTTGAATGGAGTTCAGGTGGGTGGATGTCGTGCACATGGCCACTCACAAGCTTTAGTTGGTAGAGCGGGTAGACTGGAGCCAGTGGAGGAGTAAAAAGTGGACATGAGACACTTCATACAGCCGGGTTAAAGACGAGGAGTGAGGGGCAAACTCATGGGGAAAAATGAGACTCATTAAATGCATACTAAAATAAATAAACACTGAGACAGTCAGACCGAGGCAGGGGCACTAAAGTAGATTCAAAATTTGTCTTTCTATGATATTTGTAATTGTTTCCCAAAGCCACAGATGCCTGTCTTCATGTGCTTCAAAACAGTCCTTGTGGAGAGCAAAAGAGGCAGAACACATCCTTAAAGATATCTTAAAACCATTGGCTATTGCTGACAGTGCTTACTAAATCTCTTTAAACAGACATCAGAATTCTAACCTCTCAAGATGCTAGTCTGATTGCAAACAATGGCCAGTGCATTAAAAGGAAGTCTTTGCCTGGGTACCCTTCAGAAACATCTTCTGAATAACCGCTGGCTACACTGGAAGACCTGAAAAATTGGCCGCTGTTACAAGAGGCACAATCATCATCAGCCCCGAGTTAATGTAGTTCTTTAAAAGGCTGTTGATCTCGTCCTCTGCTCGGAGGGTAAGGAGCTCCCTGACCTCGCTGTCATCGCAGCTTGAGGACATTTGCTGTAGGTTAGCTACTAACTTCTTCCAATAATTCTTTGAGTTAACTATTTTCAGGTGAGTCAAATGACTTAAGACCTCTCTGCAGTGTACAGATAGACTGCTCTGTTCCTCCCTCTGCTGCTTAAAGGTGAAACAACAACGCCCCCAATCTGTCTTGTAGTGACTTAACAGACATTTATTATAACTGTAAAGTGCCATTGATCTGTACAGAGTGTCTTTAAGCCGCCATGATTCCTGACACCTGACTACAGACTCTCCGGCAACAATTGTTTCAACCCGTGCTCCTTTACTCTTTACGTTTTTTAGAACGTGACACCCTTAACATCTAATTAAGAGGGAAATGTCAGGATGTCATAAATAAGTTTCCAAAGCAGAACACTTGAATGTGAGTGAAGCTCCATCTGTCAGTGTCCGAGCTGCACGTGAAGGCGTCATCAATCTCTGCAGGTTACTGAGCCCAAACTATCCGACTCCCCTTTTCATCCTCCTGCTTCTGTTTCAGTCCAGTCTTTACATTTACGATCAACCTTTGTTAAAATCTGTCTTAATGTTAGACCACCTTTTTTTAAACTAATTTTCATCCTATTTACAGCAGTGAAATGAGATCTATTTTCACGTGGAGCACTCGCAGTACAAATAAAGTTTAAGATTATAGTAACACTTTTATCTAAGGGCTACTTTGGAAAAAATAAGATCATTTCAGCCTTTTTCTTTAACCCACCAGTGCTCACACTGGTATTTTTACTTATTGTAATGTCAGTATCATCAAATTGATTCCTATTTCTTAAATCTGTACAACCTAAACGTTATTTAAGTTTTGTCAGGTATGCTCGAGCTTTAATGGTTTTTGATTGGACCTATTTTAAAAGGATAATGCAACACAGTCTCTCACGGCCGGCTCACAGTCGTCCCTGCTGCCTGCAAGTTGTGACCATGTTCTTCATCACATGTAACATAATGACATTATCACAGTGTACCACACAGTGACGATAAAGATCAAAGCCTTAGCTCTCTGTTGCATAAACAATAAAGGCTCTAGCATAGACTGTCTGAAGAGATGAACGACATGACAGCGCCCTTTTTAAGGACATTTAAGGACACTTGTTTGAATCGTGGACTGTATGAAAAGATGGACAACATGACAGCTCCTTAAAAGTGAAGCCAAACCCTCTCTATCGCCCCCTGCTGACTGGCTGCAGTATAGGTCATAAAGCCCGCCTCCTCCATGTTAACAGATGGGACATGAGTCAAACTATAAAATCAAAATACACGTCAAATACATTTTTCTCAAACATGGTTTCTGTCATTATAGTTAGTTCTTATCATGCTGATTTACGTCCAGGTGTTCATTGTTCTGACAAGTTTATTTTTTATTTTTTTAACACGTTATTTCTAAACAGATTTTGCATTACAGAACAAAACATTGACATGCCTTAATAAGAGCATATGTATGGACAAACTACAACCCAACATCCGAATCAAACAACAGACAAATCAAAACATTTCAAAAATCCCACAGACAAAGGTGTACAAACAAGGAAAAAGAACAATATTAATAACAATAAAAGAGGTATGAATAAATAAATGTATTAAATAAGTAAAAAAAATAAGAATAAAGGTGCATTCTGTTCTTAAACATTAATAGGAGAGACCACCTGAGGGGATGAAAGTTCATAGTTCCAGGCCAGATAAATTATTCGCATAGTTCATAAACGGGTCCCGGTTTTGTGGAATCTGCTGATAGATTCATTAAGGGTGCCAAGTTTACTTTAAATTAGTTATTAGATGCTATAAAAAGGGGGTATGGCCTCATGATTGACAGCTCTGTTGACAAATGGGGCTCATGCAGGGATCTGTTCTTGATTAGCAGAGTAGAGGAGGAATGGTGAGAGGAGACGTAACTAAAACAATCACTACAGTCACTGACGTTTCCTTACCTGTGAACGTTAACCTCAGACCAACACAAGAAGCTGTTCTGTCATGAACACGCCGGCGTGCGGGATCCTTGCTGTTTGTTCAGTAAGTTAAGTGTGTGTTTGGGTTAGCGGAAGTGGCCACGTCCGCTTCATCCGCCGATCTCTACTGCGCAGAGTCTGGCTCCAAATGGCGTCACCATCGCAAGATGGCAGCGCCTATCACAGGGGCTATTTTGGCATCACTTTCGTACAATGAGAGCAGATGGAGACGCGTCGTCCATCTATATATACAGTCATTGGGCTCTAGCTTTTATAGTTTCTATTTTAGAGCTGAAAGAGAAACCTCACATTAGAGTGAGTTTTTAAAAAATCCAACATGGATGTTCTACACACGATGATGACTTCCTGATGTGTGTCATATTCACACTGTCAAGATGCTGTGTGTCCAATATGGCTGATTCTTTATTGGCTTCTGCCTGTAAGTTACAGAAATAGCAACATGTCACTCCGATCCATCCTTGAATAAATCACAGCCGTCAAACTGCTAATCAGCCCCGACAGTGCAAGTAAACCACATCCCGAGGTTCAGTCATATCAATTAAGACACAGTACATCAGTTTAACATAACGACGCCTCATAGAAGTGCTTTATTCCTACAAGAAGACAGAATATTTAACTCTATCACCCACATATCTGTCTTTATTCTTACAACCGTCCACAGCTCTGCAGACACAAAGCTGCTGCAGCGAAAGGAAGTCGTCTCTGCAGGGGCCGCCGTAACAGATGTCTGTTATTCAGGCTCTGATAAGATGTAGCTTTTACAACGACGGTAAATTCAGAGCGATACTTGAGGGACTTCAGCTCTAAATCATTCTCAGAGCAGCCAGTCACGCCTGGGGAGCCCATCGAGGAGGGCCATTACTCAGCTGTCAGCTCACCTGGAGAACAGACGACCTTTCAGAGCCCAGATTGTGGGGGAGATTTTGTATCGTCATAAAACTGACAACATTCAAGCACCGAGGCACAATTCAGCCCAAACGCAGACGGACGACGCTGACCTTTAAAGAGTCAGATTCCATCTGTGATATTCAGTGATGTCTGAATTCACAGCACTCTGCGGTGAAGTGACCGTGACAAACAAATTGCTGAAGGAGGGAGGATGAATGGAGGCAGACGAGAGAGTAAAAGAGAAGATGAAGTCAGGGAGGAAGCTGTCACTTAACGTGGAACAAACAGCAGGATGGAGGGATGAAATGACAGAGAGAGGAGAAAATGGAGCGACAGACAGATGAAGGGTTCAGTGATGTAGAGCTTCATCTCATTTTACTCAGTCTGATGTTTTGACAGCAGGCATTACTGACACTACATCTTTATCATACAAAGTAAAAGTATGTCAAGCCATAAAAAAGGTTTCTGGCAGCAACTAGCAGGTAAAAATGTCCCGATAAACTAACCACCATTCAACAAACAGACTTTCTCTAACCGAATAATACTGAAGAAAACGGTCTTTCACCAAACGCAGCTGGGGACAGAGCGTTCTTTTGCTGTTATCTTTGTGTGCCGATTGTTGCTGGTTTTTAAGACACTGTCAGAATCATTGATACTTTTTCCATGAGCATGGTTGTCATGGATGCTTGCTTGCTCACATCTCTAATTCAACAGACTGGAAACTAATGGCTCACTTTCTCTACACCCCCATGCACGTCACCGACACACCTCCATCTGTAATCGCAACTCATTCAAACTAATGTTATCTATAGATGGACGACGCGTCTCCATCTGCTCTCATTGTACGGCATTGATGCCAAAATAGCCCCTGTGATAGGCGCCGCCATCTTGCGATGGTGACGTCATTTGGAGCCAGAGTCTGCGCAGTAGAGATCAGTGGGTGGAGCCGACGTAGCCACTTCCGCTAACCCAAACACGCACTTAACTAACTTAAAAAACAGCAAGGATCCCGCACACTGGCGTGTTTAACAGCAGAACAGCTTCTCTGTGTTGGTCTGAGGTTAACGTTCACAGGTATGGAAACTTCACTGACTGTAGTGATCGTTTTAGTTACGTCTCCTCTCGCTGATCGTCCTCCACTCTGCTAATCCAGAACAGATCGGCTGCAGGAGCTGTATATGTCAACAGAGCTGTCAATCATCATTTTTAAAGTATCAAATAACTAATTAAAAATAAACTTGTCAGAGAAATGAACACTTGGACGTAAAGCAGCATGATAAGGACTAACTATAATGACAGAAACCATGTTTGATTGACTCATGTCCCATCTGTTAACATGGAGGAGGCAGGCTTTATGACCTATACTGCAGCCAGTCAGCACGGCGCTCGAAATGTTTTGGCTTCACTTTTAGGGAGCTGTCATGTCATCCATCTTTTCATACAGTCTATGATTCACACAAGTGTCCTTGAATGTCCTTAAAGAGGTGGTATTATGCTGTTTCACATTTTAAGACATAGAAAGTTACTATGTTGTCCATACTGGGTGACATTTCAATTCTGTAGGTAAAAGTATGATGGAGTATTTCCCAGGCTTCTCAGCTCAGTCTGCAGGCAGCTGTGAACACCAGGTTTCACACAGTTTTTTTTATACACGCTGTGACAGAGCTGACTGAGTCGTTTCAGGCAGAGGCTGTATGAGGGCCTGCACAGAGCACCAGGGTGAGAAAAATGAGGAGTTTTATTCACTGTAAATTATGCTAAGTTAGGTTAGGTTAGGTATCATAGAGTGAAATATGAAGCTTGAAATTTGCATAATACCCCCCTTAAAGATTTTGAGCCGACTTACTACAAGTGAGAGGTAAGTCTGTCCCACCGGAGCTGTTTGGTGTCTGATTTGCTTAGTTTGTTAAGTCTGCGTGTGTTATATTATTAATCAATGTTTTCTGGAATCTCTGGATATTAAAGTGTGTGGAGTTTATTCCTGCATTGTAAAGACACAGTGAGATTGAACGGAAACACAGACTGGACTGACGAGACTCTTGACTACTGCGTGAGAATTAACTGTTTTGTTTCTTTTTCGTTTGTCTTTGATCTCTGTCAAATTCATATGCAATGTAATTTTATGTTGGAACTAAATGAAACTGACAATGCTGCGTGTTAAGCTGGATGAACTATTTTGAGTTATTGTTTATGGACTCTTTGATGCTTTTCTTTTGTCTTTCTTCCTTTTGAAATAATGACACATTTAGGTGAATTTAATCTGTGTCCAATAACGCCATTTTTTTACGCAGGCAGCTCCTATTTTCTGTACCAAACCAAGGCAGTTCAGCGTCATCAGCACAAAAACACCCACTACGTCAGTTGTTTTTTGTCACTGTGCTCTCAGTTGAAAACACTTTTGGAACAACGCTGCACTCGTCAATGTCACTTCTGCCTCACCGACCAATCAAAATTTAAGAAGGGGCAGGACTTTTTCAGATGTAGAGCAGCTGCTAATGCCAGACACGATTCCTTTCTATTGTTTTTATGTTTCTTTGTAAAATTTCCTTGAATAAAAGCAAATATTAAGCATACAGAGCGATTTAAAACTGTAAAACGTGAGGCGCACCACACTGCTTTTTCTGTCGAAGCCAAAGCTCTTCTGCTTTGAGTTGAAGTTTTTACAACTCGAGGCGCTCAGAGCGTTTCCTCAAAAACGCGAGGCACACTGAGCGGAAAAAAGCGAGGCACTTAGCAACGCAAGAGCTAAAAGGCGCTCTGTCTGATCGAGCCCTTAATGGTCACTACCAAGGGAAGCAGAAGTGCTGCCAGACAACCGTCGTACCCTAGCAACAGTGAGCGCTAAAAAACCTGTTAGTGGACACAGGCCCTTATTGTCTGTTGAGTGTGCATGTTAGTGTTTGGTTATGTCTTCTTTGGGTCATTTTTTCTTATTTCTTAGGACCTTTGTGCGGTTGGCTTTAAAAAAATATATATTTACTGACTCACAACCAAAATCCTGACTTAAGTATTGTGTAGTATTGTAAGTTAGTAAACCTAACTGGCCCCCTGCACCTGTCAAACTGTTACAGCCTGCTCCTATGAAATTTATATATTACAGATTTGTATTTCTGTGTTAAGTAGCACAACAACGTTAACAATGTTTTATTGAACTGCTGTGTTGAATACTTGTCAATACTGGTCATTGGGGCATTATACGGTCTTTTTCTTTTAAACTAAATCGTGTAGGAAAAAAAAAAGTGACAAAAACAGATGAGAAAAAGCACGAAACGTTACAAGACACAAAAGGCTGGACGACAGAGACGAAGGCTATAGTTAACCGTTGCAATGGATGTACTTTCAACCATGTAACCGTCTCTCTGGCCAGTACGTGTTTTCAGATCCTCAAGCAGAGGTCTTCTCTCTGTTGCAGAGGCCTGGCTGAGAGCTTGCTGTCAAGACTCTGGGACCAATCTGCCGGAGGAGATCAAGTCGGGCCAGTCATTGATCTTTCTTAAGTCTTCTTCCTCAAACACACTTTTATTGCCCTTTTCTGATTTCACTTTGTTTCCTTGTTGTGGTTATGTTTTAAAACCTGATATTTCTTTCGTTTTGTTATTCTGCTGCTGCACTTTGTCACATCATTTTGAAGAGTGCTCTACATAAAAATGATTATAATAATGTCACACATTGACTCACAGTTGCAGTCGGGGTGTAATCCACCGTGTATTGTCGGGTTCAGCGCAGGAATCCCTCTCAGCCCCAATGTGACTTTATTTTTAATGAAGTAGGAACAGCGAGAGATCCTTTCATTTCTTTTTAAGTTCATTACTGCATCATGCTAGCACTCATTAAAGTGCTTCTTCTTACTGCCGTTCAGTGGGGGGGGTTGTGGCATGTTCTTGTGACTTTCGTCTTCCATGTAGTTGAACATGTAACACTGGGTGAGAGGCAGCATGTGTAACACAGCAGTGAGAGGTTTTATTACTCAGAAGCATAAATCTCCTCTTCCTGCTGTTGCTCTGCTAAATTAGTTGGCACACAGACGCACACAAACTCTCAGGCTGAAACGTTTATCTTGTGGAGATTTAACAGCTCTGTCGGAGTTTCTCTGTCGTATATAATGTGTCTGTGGAGCTGTTTTTTGATTTGGTTATATTTATCCTCTCTTGCAGTTTGCAGCTCTGAAACAGCTTTATGAAGATCTTGTTTTATTATGATTATTATTAAATAAAAATCTGCAGCTGTATCTGTGGATAGAGCTGGGTCGATGGATACACGTTGGTTGTAAGGCATGCAAATTGTGTAAATTATACTCAAAGTACATAACACAGCAAGTGAATTAATTGAAATGAGTAAAGCTTACCTGCATTACCTAATTTTCAACAGTGACCAATGCAACCCAAAAAAAACATAAAATCTACCTAAAGATACAAAGATATCGGGCCTGTGCTGCAAAGTGTGATGTGTCAATGTTTGTTCTTGGCTGCAGACCAGGGTTGGATTAATCAATGCGAGTATCGCCAGTGTCTGTGTGCCATCGGGGTTGCAGGTTTATGATTACATTTCAACATTTTGCTGTGTATCATAGAATGAATAAAAGTGTTATATATATTTATTAGTTAAATATATCAGAAAAAATTTAAACGTGTAGCCTCTCTTGGCGGTTACACTGGCTGACTTTCCTGAATATTAGGCAGTAAATTGACTCGAGCAGGCTAAGTTTTGTTGATTATATTTTCTTTTTACGTGAGCATCTTGAATTCCCCAAAGGCTGCACGGTGGTGCAGTGGTTTGCGCTGTCACCTCACAGCTAGAAGTTCGAACCCCAGATCAGACGTAGCGGGCCTTTCTGTGTGGAGTTTGCATGTTCTCCCCGTGCATGTGTGGGTTCCCTCCAGGTACTCCGGCTTCCTCCCATAGTCCAAAGACATGCTCGTTAGGTTCATTGCCCGCAGGTGTAAGTGTGAGCGTGAAAAGTTGTCCCTATGTGTCAAGAACTATTGAAACTTATTATTAAGAAATGTGTTGTTTAATCTAATGAGAAATGTTAAGTAAAATTTACCTAACCTATTTTAGTGCATCAAAGTTGTTAAATTGAGTTACTCTTCACTCAAAACATAGGGCACAATTTACTCAATCCAATAAAGTGCAAATTGTTACCTCAATTTTATTGAGTAGATTCTATAGGTAGCTTTTTACAGTGTAGGTAACTTTAGAAAAAAAGCTAACGAGCTTCCTTACTAACTTTTATTCCAGTCCTGAAATTTTGGGCCAGTGTTGTAGTGTTAGTGATGATTTTTATCAGCTGTCTGTCCTCTAGGTTGCTGCGAGGTATTTTTGGCCCTAAAGCATCAGGCACAAAAAACATAGGACGATTTCAAAGTCATGTTCAGTTTCATCATGTGAGAGCCCACTGAGTTTTACTAAATCTGCAATAGCTGGCGGTAAATGTGGCAGTGAAATACTAAACATACTGTGTTAGTTCTGAAGGGGTCAAAGCTTCAAGTGCAAAACACAGGAAGAAGAGACAACTCTTAATCAGAAAATGCACTCACTGTCTGTCCTTCAGATATATCCACTGTTTAAGAAATCCATAGTAATTATCTCTAATACAAAAATAAGATTCAAGTAACAGTAGAAAATCAGCTTTTTGTCTGAAACTGTCTATAAGTCGTTTTATGCCCCATTTAATGTGTTAAGTAACCTTACAAAATCTCAAGATGCTGCAATTTGCATCCCGTGTGGAGCTTCGCGATGGCTGGGTTCACCAAACAAACACAAGCTGCAGCTAAAACTCCTCGTCCATGATCATTGAACATTAAAGTGTGGAAAAATTTTAACAATGTGGGGCTCTGTCGGCTCCGAAACTGGAAAATGTTTTTATATTCATTATAGTACAACAGCTTGAAGTGAATATCCGGCAGCATCCTGTTTACATTTTGCCCCCACCACAACAGGCAGGATATATTCTGTCTCTGTTTCTTTGACCTGTGTTCAGACAGGTAATCTCATTGACACACGGGGTCTCACTCTCCATCGCTGCTGTGTTTAAAGTAATTTCCTTAACGCTGTGTTATGGTTACATAACATGACTGTATGTTACACTATGCAGCATCTTACCTCCAGCGTCTGTTTTCTATGTTCAACACAACAACAACAGGATGTGATAGAACATATATAATTCAGACATGTTTTTATATTTTGCGCTGGGGTTAGAAAAAAGGGAAGGCTTTTGTCTCCAAATGATCCAACAAATAATGTGAATGTCAAACTTAAAATATTCAATTTAAAGTGCTGTATGATGTAATTCGATTAGATTCCGATTCACAAGGTCCGGATTCGATTTGATTTCTGATCCGATTTGGTTTAATACCAATTTGTTTCGGGGTATTTCAGTTACAATATCAGTGAACCTCTAACCTGGTGCATTATCAACATGTTTAATGTTTACAATAAGAATTGACCCCAAACAGCAACATGACCAACACACAGCAACAACACAATATTAACGATTTTATGAATTAGACAGTTTATTAACTTTTTGTCCAGGTTCAGATTTTTAGTCTGAACATCTGGCTCATGGTTTTGATTAATCGAACTGGGCTTCAATTTGCGTGAGATTTGGCCATGAGATCTCACAGCGCAAAGAACAAAACCAAACGAGGGTTACAGGGAAAGGCCTATTGTGTAACAACATGCTGAAAATACAGTTGCGGCCAAAGCTGACCCTAACAGAGAGTTACATAAACATCAGAGCAAAACTAATTTACATATTCATGGACACACACACGATAAAAAGAGTCTGTCAGCGATCACTGATACTCCATAGTATGTGCAGTAAACAAGTCCGGGCATGTCTCCCTCACTGCCGTGCTTCTGGGGGATGCGCTGAGTCATGCTGCGTTCAGGAGCGCTCAGAAATGTGAGTGATCAGACACGTTTTTACATATTTTTAAAGATCCCGGGATTTATTAATCCATATTGGGTCATTCAAATGAGACTCGTTTCTAATCGGAAAAATTAATTTTTTGAACCCAGCCCTAGTGATGAACTTTGATTGTGTGTGGACTTTGGCGCCCCCTGTGGACAAAGTATGTCCCATGTAGTCCATATAGAGCACTAGTAATCCAGATTTTATAATCTTTATCTGGACCAGGTTGATCCAATCTAGTTTTATGTTGAAAAACCAGCAAAACTATCTCTCACCAGTGAATCATAAAAAACAAAAAAAGAAACAATACTTCATGAACTGTTCCTCTAACTCCTGGAATTACAGACAGTAATCAACCCCATCAATACTGTAATGAGGTTTACTGTGGAGCAGGAACCACGACACAAAACAGTGTACCTGCTGCTTAATTCACTTTGTTGATTTGTTTACCGCTGAGCCTCTCTGTCTGCTGTTTTCACTTCATTAAAGAAACACAGGAAACGGTGCGTTCAGTCAGCAATTACTCAAGGGAAGTAAGCAGGATTTAAAGAGTTGTGTTGCTGTTGTTTGGGACGATAGGCTGCATGCAAGGCCATGGCCTGTCTGCTTACAACACGGTGTTCAGTGGTGCCTTGCAAAGAGAAGTACACTATTGATTAGTTGTCCTTGATTGAAAAGACAGGAACGTAAGCAGCTCAGTGCTGAACCCCTGCCTGTGGGCAACATAACATTACTCACTGCTGCTCAGAACAAAACCAAGCTCCTGTTTATTCACAGACAGATTAAACCATAGAAAACAATTATGAAGATGCAAGTTAATTCAGTGTAGTTACAGTTACAATTTCTGTTTCAATCTGGGCCTCATTTCCAGATATACTTTATATTTTAACAACTGAAAAATTCCAGTCATGTGCCTGTCATTTTCCCGTTCCTTGCTGTAATGCCAGCAATCACACTGAGTGCAGGACAGCTATGACAACTTTAGAATGTACAGCCTGGTAATAAACCAATTGACCCTTTGCTAAGTCCTGCCCCCCTTAGTTACTGTTGCTACACCTGTCAAGCTATCGCACCTAATGTTGTAGGCTAATGTTTAGTTATGACTCCCTATAACTTTCATTATCTAATATGTTTCAGCCCATTGCTAGCAAAACTAAAATATCCCACTTTTTCATTTTGTTTAAAGCGTGTAATATTGTGGGCTTCATCCATACACAGGATCTGGATTAACTTGTATTTAATATTCAACCGTCTTTTTTTTGCTATCATGCTAACGTAGCCTAGTTAGTGAGCGTCTTAACTTGGAGCATAAACAAAGGAGTTTTTGTTGATATTCGAAGGATTAAGCTGCGAGTGAGGTCTAGCACAATTCATAATCCATGTCCCGACCTCTCTCCTCTCAAGTTTTTGGCTTCAGAAAAGCGAACCCCCAAACTTTGAGGAAATCTGCCGTCAGATTTGCAGATTCCATATGCACATGGTTACGGCATCTGAAAGCTTGACAGGTCTCCCGTGCCTAGTTAAGGTTGCTAACGTAGGATTGGACATTGGCCGTACAAGGGAGGGGCTTAGCAAGGGTCAATTCTAACAATCAATTTGAATGTTTGTTTAAAAATCACAATCTATTTTCATTTTACAAATTATTGTCTTTGACACCCGAAAGCAGCAGAAGTGCGACTAATGTATCCCAGCATCACAAACAGACACACACCCGAGAAGAACTTTTGCTGTGCTCTGTAACACCACTTTCAGCAGGTGGTAATAAAAAGATTATCCTATTTATGTGCTTTTTCTTATTGCCAAGGTATAAAATGAGTTATCTAGAATCTTTTTTATCCAAGTTTTGTTTCAAAGTTTTACATTCTGGTATCGGGAGTCTCTACAGATGGCCACATCAGTATTCCCGTTGTCCTTGAACCTCTCGGCAGATTTGGACACAGTCTAACACTATCCTCCTAATCATTGATGGCCTTGGCATTGACACTGGTATGGCACTCCCATGGTCGTATCTCAACAGGAAGTAGTCAGCCTCAGAGACTCCAGTTCCCTTTGGCCCTGTCAACAAAGGTGTACTTCAAGGCTCTACGCTTGGATCCCTCCTCCCAAAGATCGACATGCTTGGTTAGATTATCCGATACCAGGGACTAAGCTTCCACCGCTATGCTGATGATACATCAATCTGTCTCAGCATCAACCACCAACTCAGCTCCCCCATAGTCCCTTTAGAACGGCCTGCAAAATACAAAACCTGGATGTCATCTAACCTACTCAAACTGAAAAGCAAACAGAGCTCCTGGTTGTGGCTTCAAAGAATCTCTTCAGAGGGTTGGAGATCTACTCCTTCATATGCTCATCCCAAGACGTCCAGAATCTGTCATTCTGGACTACACCCTTTCATTCCAGGCACACATGGTATCGATTACCAAATACTTTTCTTACCACCTTAGAAACATCTCCAGCCATCACTCTCTGACTCTGTGGCAGAGTTCCTCATCAATGCTTTCATCACCACCTGCCTGACTGCTACAATGGAGTCTTGTCCAGGGTAACCAACAAAGCCCTGAACAGTCAGTCACTGGCTCTCGATCAAAGTTCCAAATCCTCCTCTTCAGGGTCTTCCCCCACGGCGTTCCTGAGATTTGGAGTTCACAAAAGGATGAAAGACAGACAATACCTGAAAACATAATGCCTCCGGCCATAAGAGTCAATGCCAAGGAGGCATAAAAACAAGTGAAACAAGGAGGTCTGCTGAAGAAGCTTTTCATTATTTTCTGCTCTTGTATTTTTGTTTCGAGTTTTGTAAAGAGTCCTTGGGTTTCTTGAAAAGAACTGTAGATATTTAAGTTGTTATTAGGAGGTTTAGTTAGGGTCCCTACATACATGACTGTTATGTCACACATTGACCTGGCTTAAATCTTCTTCGTCACGTCATTTTACATCTCTGTTATTCCTTGATACCCTCTGACCAGCTCCATATCGTCAATTAATAAAGACAAAAATGCCCCCAAAATGCGTGATGCCTTGTCTCTGTGCAATCCAGTCTCCACTGTGCTCTCTATTTGCTGGGCAAGTCATGAAGCACTGCTGTCTTTTGAAGAGCTGAATAAATGTTTTGAAATGGATAATGTGACAGGCCGGGGGCATCGTGACTGATTACCACTCTCTGATTTATATTCCAGTCCGCCCAACACATTTCCATAAAAATTGCTGTGCTGTAAACCCTGAAAGCAGCAGAGCAGGGACAGTACGATCCGGCATACCGCGGGCTCCCCTGTGATGGGAAAGAATTCACACGCTGTCATGACATGCTATGTGATATATATTAACACCCACGCTTGATTTTGCACATTATAGAAATCACTACCCAGCTCACACCTCAGCAGGTGTTTGAGACTCTTTGTCTCTGTCCTGTCTCACCCTGTCTTACATTTCATTAATTCCTTCAACCCTATCATCTTAAACAGCTCCTTTTTTATAGAGATGCAGACTATTTCTATATTTCTTGTCCACAAAGAAGAGGTCGACCATGGGGGGGGAGTGGAGGCACAGATGGTGCAAGCAGCAAGGAAAGACTGACATTACTTCATGGAGTAGAGGCGCCCCTGGAGAAGGTCAAAAGACTAAGGTTGCAGAGAGGTAACCCCCGCCGTAAATGAACAACAGCATTTAATATTCCCACCCTGAGCATTAGTGAAAAATGGCCGCTTTGTAAATATGGTCGGTTACCTCCTGGATCTGACCCGCCAGGCAGCTGACCTTACAGCACAAGGAAGCCTGGAGGCTCACGTGCCGCTCTGACTGTTCCCACACTCTCAGGCGGATCAAGGTGAGTTGTTCATCGTGGTGATGGATACGACTGCCTTGAGCCCGGAGCGCAGTGCTAATTTTAGTCCGTACTGTAACATCTGAGCTTACAAGAGGAAAAGAGGGCCGAACACACATCCCAGGAGACAGAACTTTTTGCACGATAACAGTATTTTCTCGCCACTTGTTTATGGCACTTGGGAGGACAAACTGGTTCTTGAAAGCAGCTCAACTGACAGCTCCTTGACTTGAGTGGTTCAACTGAATACAGAAAAATAACCTACTGACTCTCTCTCCTGCACACGAACAAACACACACAGTGACTCAGTGCACCCACTCTCCACTCGAGCCAATTCACGCAGCACTTTATGAGAATGACCATTCAGCTTCGCTTGTTACCTTCTGGACTTCAGTCTGACATGAACCACAGACAGACAGACAGACAGACAGACAGACAGAACTGACTCAGCTCAACAACTTCACACTGCTCAGAATAAACTGACACACCTCTGATGTAACTGGTTATTCACTGCTTGGATGGACATCAGAAATATCCATCATATTTTTAAATCCAGCAGATATTCTTGAATAAGATATTTCAGCTGTAGAAAATAAACAGTGAAAAAGTTGAAGCTGGGAGAGGCAATCATTAAGCCATCCAATAATGTCAGGACTTATTATAGGCCATTTTTCCTGTTTAAATCAGAGCATTTGATTACTTGATTGCTGTCGAATAAGTCTGCACAGTTAATCAAACATTTATCCCAATCCTCATTTTATCTTCACCATTAAATAAACATGATTGACGTGATGACATTTAAAATGCTCCGCCCGTAGGAAACTCTCCTGCGTATCAAATCAAGTGCTCCCTAAACTAACAGCCGCTCCTGTCATGTGATGAGCGCCTACCTTAGAGTAAACAACGGAGACCGGTGTTTTAGTTCAATGAGTGACCATGTTAACTGGTGACTTTAAGCTGAATGTGTCTGTGGTTGTCGTGGTTACAGCAGCAGTTGAAAACAGAGAGAGAATATATAGCCATAGTCCTCGTGAATGCCTCTTTGTTGTTTTTCATTACAAGCTCAAAATAAACTTCCCTGTGACGTTTTCAGTCACGTTTTGAACGCTGCTTGTTGTGACGCTAAAACAGAAAGAGAGTGAGTCGCTCATTAAACCGAAACACCGGTCCCCTGAAACGCCTCGTCATCGCTTGTTTGGAAGTATTTCAGGTTTAGGGCGAGTGATGTTAAGAAGAAAAAATAATCAGTAAAGAGGTCATGAAACCTGTGTCTACGCCGCAAAGCAACCCAACTAACTAATTCAAGCAGCTGAAAAAACAGGACAAAGTGCAGCATGATGAGTGTATGAAGGCCAAGAGGAAGAACGAGCTACTCCTCGTCCAGCGTCAAGTCACCCTCAAATTCCACAGGGTCCATCATCCAGAACAGAGCCGTATAGAGACACCCCGTCCAACTCCCAACCCCACTGATATTACCCATGATGCACCACATTCAAGTAAAGAACCTTTTTAGGTTCTTATTTTTTAGTTCTTTTTAGGTTATAGATTGTAAGTCTTATTTTGATGCAAAAAACGAATAACTAATAAATAATCGTGATCTCAATATTGATCAAAATAATTGCGATTATCTTTTTTGCCAGAATCGTGCAGCCCTACTGAGAATGTCAAGAGAATTTCACAAAATAAAACACCCAGCTTTAACATTGTGTCAGTACAAGATTAAAAAGGATTCAGCCCTCCACATTTTACTCTTGGTTTTTACAAAGAACTTTGAAACTGAATTAAGGGATTAACATGTAATATTTTCTTATTAAAGAGTAATATTTTATAAATGCTCGTTTTGTCTGAGCAACAATCCAAAACTAAAGGTATTTAATTTACGATCATGTGAGACAGAAACATCTAGCTACAAACCCTCACATTGGAGCTGCAGTGACGGATGGTATCTTGGCTGCTGAATGACCCATAAGATTGTATGTTTCTGAATGTATCGATGAATCTTTGTTTATAAAGAGACACATGAACATGACGTGTCAGCCTTAAATAACCCAGTGTGATTCATAGTTTGTCATTATGACTTGAATGAAATCATTCATAAAAATTACCACCAGCTGCCTAATCGATTAAAAACGATTGCCACCAATATTTTGCTCCATCATGTGTCTTTAAATGCCTCCTGTATGTTTGCAAAAAGTAAATGTAGCGTCTGTAATTTCCCTCAAACACCTGACGATCACCTGCCGTAGTGAGCTCGGTGCAGCTGCAGGAAGAGCTGATAGTATCAGAATGGTTTTATGAATTACAGTGAGCGCAGCAGGCTGTGCTGACAGACAGGAGGGCACCTGTGGAAACACAAACGCATAACACAGCACTGAACAACGCATTTACACAACCCCCTCCCCCCCAAGCTTTAAGTTTAGTTCACTTACCACCGATGTGTATCCACCATCCTCTCCTCTTCTCCTCCATCCCGCCTGATAACAAATATCTGAACTGGTTGTGATGTCTGTTGCGCTCCTGTTGCACAAAGCTGCAGCGCTTTCTCTTCACGTGACGCACAAACTAAATAAACTTCTCATTCCCGCGTGCGTTAATCCACGAAACGAGTCAGACGTCATTCACCTGCGCGTGGGGAGAAAACGGGAGAACTTCATGTGTCCACTCCGCTCAGTGTCTGCTCCTCTGATGTGTCTCTCCTCCCGCAGGAGCTCTGTCTGCTGCTGCCTTCACGTGCTGTCGGAAATGTGTAAGAATGACTCGTGCGCACGCAAATGAGTCAACGGTGTAGTAAACAGCCCACAACTGACATTTTAATTTAAAAACACTACTTAACATCATGTAGTATTTGTCATTTAAGCTTATTCATCACGGTTTGTCAGGACTCTTTCATGGGCCCTGTGTTTGTAACAGGGAATTCTGGTTATTTTAAACCTGAGCCCCCTTCTTATTTGGGGTCTAAGTGACTAAAGTTTTGGAATTGCTCCACGAGATTACTTGAGCCTTGAAGTGAAACATTCGGAAGCCATAAGTGGACATAACTCCATACATTTTATTTACTCTGTTTTCCCGTGATAACGAGTAGTTTCAGCTGTTTTCTTGAAATCTCGACTTAATTATCTTGTTATCTCGAGATAAAGCTGGTTTTATCGTGATAATGGGATCATTTTCTGTCGATCTAAAACAGAACAACAGGCTGCTTCACTGTGATATTACAGACTTAGGCTGCGGTCGAATAGTGCCTTTGGTTAGGAAGGTTCTTAACAGAGTTAAACGACCCGGAAGTGTTTGAGATAATGGTAAAGGCGGTTTGAATTCTGTAGACGATAAGGAAAGGATTTTATTATTAGAAGTAAAAAATCACCCACAATTCCTTGCAATAGCAACATTTAAAGTGACGCACCTCTCAGCGGCCATGAAAACATGCATCAACAGGACAGAGGGGAGTAGATTTAGATTTATTTTCACACAATCAAACGTATGATTCAGGAGGGTCAGAAATAGAAAAAGATCGTATTACAAATAACATTAACAACAAAACAGAACACGATTTTACAACATAAATACACCAAAATAAGTTATTTAAAAAACATAAAATGATTCATGTAATAATTCTTCATCTTAAACAGGCTGCAGAAGTTTGAAGTCACGTTTAGAGATATGAACACTTCAGGTGTTCTCAGGTCCTCAGACTGTTAAAAGCTGCCTCGTCCTGACGGGTCGTACGCTTCACACACTGTAAACATCTTAATGAGGTCACATTTATCACATGCACATATCTCTGCGTTAAGTGTATCTGATTATGGCTGAATGCTTTTATTAGTGCAAAGATGAGGCATAATGTTTCTAATATATTTAGTGATATGAACACCGTCACAAGTTCAGTTCAATTTTAATCAGGTTAGAGCTCCTGCAGAGGTGTTTGGTTTCAACTTTATTTCAACTCAGGCTTCATTTTTTTTTGCAGCGCTGGTTTCTGGTTTCATTAGTTATGAAAACAGCGTGCTGAGACTTTTGATTGCATCGATACTGGTCTGAGACAGATGTGAGTGACCAAAGACCCGAGCAGTCAGTCCATCCATTATCTATACCTTATCCTGTTCAGGGTTGCTAGGGGCTGGAGCCTATCCCAGCTGTCATTGGGCAAGAGGTGGACTAGTCACCTGTCAATTACAGGGCTGACTCATAGAGACAGACAACCTTTCACGCTCACATTCACACATATACGGGCAATTTTAGAATCACCATTGAACCTAACGAACATGTCTTTGGACTGTGGGAGGAAGCCAGAGTACCCGGAGGGACAGGGACCTGTTTGTCCGAGAGTCCTAGCAAATATTTGTAGACTCTAAATTGTCCTGGTTTCCACCACAATTAAAATAATAATAATATACTTGTTTTCAGCGCTTACATAGGTTTTTTTCATGTGCTGTCCCATTCATTACTACCTCATCAAAAAACACCACGCGTCGGAATTCAACACGTATTTGGCTGCATGTGTGTCAATCAACCAATGTGCCGTTGTCCGGGCCGTTGCTATGACGCTTGTGGCTGGATTTTTTGTTGCGTGCACAAACCTTTGACGCGACCTGGTAAGCTAGTAGGCTAGCGGTTCAGTAGTGTCCAATATGTCGATTTTGTATTTCTTTACCAAACCTCCCTTTGAGCCAGCTGAGCGAGCGAGAGAGAAACAGAAAAACACAGTTGACACCGGCACCTGCACCGCCCAGATCTGTGCCAGTCGGCCCAACAGCAGCAGGGGCAGCAGCAGTTATCCCGGCTAGTTAGGCTGATTTAGATGTTTACAGTTTGTTGCCTACATTTGTTTTTCATAGAATATAAGCTTTTAATATGCCTTTAATGGGAGTGTAAGTACTTTTGCAGACATGTGAAAAGTGTGCTGCATTTTAGTTAGATAAACCGTGCGCACACATGACAGCTCATTTTGGTCAATGCAGCCAAAAGGCATAGTGCATAATAGAATAGTTGTCGAGTGTAAGATGTGAGTGACAGCGTGTGCACACAGTTAGCAGTAAAAATGTGCACACTTTACGATTGAATGATTTCAATTGTTTACATGAGCACAGAGTTCTTCATAAAGCTAGGCTCTTAATTTTGCTCTTGTTACACAGCACCCCCTCCCAGAAAATAGTTCCAACGTCCCCTGTGGAGGGAACCCACGCATGCACGGGGCGAACATGCAAACTCCACACAGAATGGGAGAGTATTAGTGGTGGTCAGAGAAAAATATAATGTCTCCTGTGAACTCTGAAATCTGAGATATAACCCAGGGACGAAGTCATCAGGGTTATTTAACAGACTTCATAGAAAGACTTGAGAACTAAACTTTCTGACAGAAAGCCTGCATTACAAAGTGTGACGAAAATTTAAGACGTGAGCTTTTGCTGGTGAGCTGCTTTACTTTAATGAAAGAAATATACTAAATCTCTGCATGTCCAGTTTTAAAACAGTGTTTTAATCTCCGTGAGTGCGAGCGTTTCGCAGTGTTTCAGTAAAATGATAGTGTGAAAGCTAGACGTAAAAGCAACAAAGGTATGTGTATTAAAATAAACATAGTAGTGAAGATGTTGCCTTTACGCTCACTGAGAAGGCGACCGTCTCCCGTTTACACTGACTTCTCTTTTCACCTTTTAGTGACGAGACAGAAATCTGAAGTGCCAACCAACACTGCTTTTCACAGAGCTCCTCTCACGCTGAACTGTGACAGCTGTGATTTCTCCTCCTTCGTGAATTTGTCTGTCACTTAGATTAAGGTGTGAATGCACACTGCCAGGTTAGCCAGGGGGGTAAAAGTGAGCTGCTGGACCCCTGTAATAATCACAACATGAACCGGCTGTCAGGGGCAAAAACAAGAATCAAGGATTATGATGCAGCCATTACAGCCTGTTTCACTGCTGCAGGCTGCTGTTGTATGTTTTACATACCAGAATCTCGCTTTTACTCCTGAAATGCAGGTTTTTAGTCGCCTTGCTCACAATGGGATAAATATAATAAGAAGTCATCAGTTTGGTCTCTGAGTGCTTTCAGAGGATTTGATCGTTTCTTCAGCTCTAAATCATCAGACTAAAGTGATTTATGATCTTATTCAACTTCCTGCTTCATTCATTTCTCTCTCTAATGCCTAATGTTATTGTATTAGTATAGAATATATGATAATCATTTGATCTTACTTAATGTCACTGTTCCCCTCTGCTTCCTTTTATAGCAGCTATTTGTCATCTCCCCCCGAATGCTTTCAACCAGACACAATGACTAACAAACCTGCTCACGGAAACAAAGAGACGACAGTGATATCCTGACATTATCATTAAACTTTAGGTAGCTCTGTATCTAAGCAGCTTAACATTTTCGGGTTGAGTGTGTGTGGTTAATTTGAATGAGTTTTAATGAGCCTGTGTTTGCTGTACAGTAGGAGGAGGCTGCAGAAACTCATCAACACCCTCTGTGAAGGATCCCAGCAGGACGCTGATCGCTTTCCAACACAGAGAAACACAATCCAACAAATGTTACACACTCATGTGTCATACAGAAACCAAGCCAGCTCTGTTATTAAAATAGAAAAACGAAGATTATTACTTCTAGGAGGACAAATTCTAACGTTTCAGTGACTTACAGACTTACAGCTCATCATCACTTCCTGTCGTCACTTCAGGTCCAAGTCTCTCCTCTCTGTCGCCCCCTGCTGACTGGCTGCAGTATAGGTCATAAAGCCCGCCTCCTCCATGTTAACAAATGGGACATGAGTCAAACTATAAAATCAAAATACACATCAAATATATTTTTCTCAAACATGGTTTCTGTCATTATAGTTAGGGGGTGTGGGCGGGGTGTCAAAACACACATGCAAACAGAGAGAGAGAGCAAGAGAGAGAGAGCATGATGAAAAAACATCTCCAAATGTGAGTTAACGACAGCTGAGGAGCAGAGGCGCTTGTCGACCAGCGCGGAGAAATGCGCGTCTGGTGTGAACGGAAGTGCTCCGGCTCGGCTTTAGTTAAACATACAATACCAGGAATCTACCAATATATTTATTTTAATCTATACTATTTTTCCTTCTTCTTATCACCCCTCCCCTTTTCCTCTCTTTCTCCTTACTCTATGCACACACAACACTAATTCCACACACAAAATCGTTGTAAATGTAACTGTACCGTATTTCGCACCCTGATTACTACAGTTGGCTAATTGAAGTTAGCAAATGGTAGCCAACTGTAAACCTCTGCTAGCCGTCTAAATCAATGGCGAACTTTCTGTTCAATCAATCACTGCAGAGGTGGCAAAAGTACTCACACTCTGTACTTAAGTAGAAGTACTGATACTTGTGTAAAAAAAGACTCTGGTAAAAGTAGAAGTACTGATTCAACTTCTTTACTCAAGTAAAAGTAAAAAAGTACACGCTCTGAAATTTACTTCAGTACAAAAGTAAAAAGTAAAAATGATTTTTTTATGTCAATTATACACAATACTTGTTTTGATAACTTGGCAAAATGAAAAACTAAAAATTAGTGCTGTCAGTCGATTAAATTTATTCTGATTAATCAGTTTTAGGCTTTGATTAATCACGATAAATTGCCTTTGTAAAATACCCCTCATCCATGCAAATTACCAGTTACTTGACTAAAAAGTTATTGAATTACTTTATAAATTACTCCATGTAAAAGTGAATTAAGTTTTACATCAATTTAAATATTTGCTTTAATTTTATCATTAAAGTGCACTATACAACTATATTATTGTTGCCTACCTAAATTATCTTTTTCTAGAATTTGCATTTGAACACACCATAATGACTTTTTTCGTTTACTATTTACTATTTTTAACTAACGGGACTTGCTACAATGTTTGAGTGCACTTAAGGAGGCTGCTTTAAGCAGACGACCTGACCTGTCCTGCAGCAGCAGCCAGAGGTGACGGAGCTGTTTCATCCAACAGACAGTGAAGGTTACGTGACTCTACTGGAGATAGAAGTTACTGAAGTTCAGTAATTTCAGTCTGTTCAGTAACTGAACAGACTGAAGGCTGCTGAAGACTGACTGGACCGCAGCTTTCTGTCTGTCTGATGCTGTCAGTCATTGCGGTTCTGTTACGTAATGAGAAGTCCGTATGTCTCTGATCATTGTTTTCTGATTGGCAGTTGGGCGCTAACTCGGGATAGTATGAAGTCAGTGCAGAGGTCTCACTCCCCACGTAATTCTGTGTTGTGCATTTCAGCGTGAGAAATACCATGTGTGGCGTGAGACCGTGAGAACTGGCTTAAATGCGTGAGTCTCACGGCCATTGCGTGAGACTTGAGACCCCTGCATGACCACAAAGTCCTAAAAAGAGGTGTAAGCTTAACACAACTGGAGCCGGAGCTGTATTTATTGTATTTATGTATTATTTATTGAACACACCCGGTAGCATGTAAGCATAGCATAGCATTTATTTGAAAAATGAAATGAAGTGATCTTAGTCATTTCAGCGAAGGCGACTGGCTGCTCTTCTGAAATTACCCGTCAAAATAAGACAGGCTAACCATAGCCTAAAATTACTGACTTATGACTTTGTCCTCGTAATATTATGAATTTATACTCGTAAAATTACGACTTTATTCTCGTAATATTATGACTTTATTCTCGAAATCTTTTTTTTCTCTCTTTAATGAGGCCCTAATACTCCGTCGTAAGATTTAGATAATGTTTGTGTACATTAACTTTCAAATATGTAGTCTATATCAAAAATAAGTAGGCTTGCCTAAAGCTTTTAGAATCGACAGCGCGGCTGCAGACCGGAAGGTGAGTGACGTCGGAAGGTTGACACAATTAGAACATTTCGAGCGGTAACAAACTCCGACTTATTTGAAAATGTAAATAAAGCCATGGTTACAGATAGCCATCGCGGAGATATTGAATATAAACATACTCAGAGTTATCTGAACAGTCGCAAAGTTTCTTGCAGAGAAAACGCAGACACTTTTTTTTCAGCGCCTCTATTCAGAGTTTTGTTCGAAAACAGACCCCCTACGGCAGATTTTTTCGCCACCTGACATCCACTGACCTTCGACGGACTTGGACCACACCGGTTTCAGCATGGAGGACGTAAGACTTATTATTTTATTACCCAGTTTGTTTTGCCGTGTGTTTCATGGTTGACACGTTAGACCCTAATGATGCATTGAGATGATGAAACGTTTTTTAATATGTAATTTTCAAGCTTAATTGATTAAATCTGACAGACTTTTGACAAAACTCAATCATCACTGTGCACAGTTACACCGAAATATTGTGAGAAGATTTAAATGTTGAACAAATTACTTTGGGTTTTATTTCAATACAGTTTTGTCAATAATTGTATGAAACAATTTTATTTTTCTTAACATAGGCAAACACAGAACACAGACATATTGAGGGTAAAGGGAATGATCTGCATCAGATGTTATGTAAAGGCATTTTAAGTATAAACAAACCCTGCTGACTGCAGCAGAGACATTTGGCTTCAATGTCTCTTTCTTCTTGATGATACAGAAGTTTGCAGAAGTTTCCACCATATGACTTAACCTAGTTGTTCATTTATCAGGCCTATTACTGTAATAAAACTAAAATATATTTGACCCTAAACCGTTTTTGGGAAGGTTACAAGTAGTTCTCTGTTGTAATTTTAATTTTCACTGAATGTTTTCTGACTTATATTAGTATGAAATTACTAAGATGAATGCAAACAAAGTGAAACAGACAATTTAGTCAGTTTTAGATCAAGTTCAGATCAGTTAGGAATGGGCATGTTTAAAATATTACTTATTTACAATATTACAGAGTGTCTGGCCCGAATGGGCAAGTCATTTAAATATGTTATTACCTAATAAAATGGGAGGATATGGTGGAATAGTGGCATTTAAAGTGCCAGAGGCCACCAATTTGAGCTTTAACTGTAACGTGTGTTAAAATGTGCTGTGCAGAGAGGTTGTTCAGTTATATTCAGTATGTCTGACACGACTACAGATACAGTTTTTACTTTAATCGTTTGGGTTAGGGTGAGTTTCCCTGATTAAGCCCTCTTCCAATAATGTAGAATCCAAGGTATCCATTCACATTACACCATCAGCACAGAGACAGTTGATTACGTCTTCAAGTGTGTTTTTATTGAATTGTGATGGTAAATGTGAGGACTTTTCCTGGAATTCATTATGGTAGAGCAGATTTTGGTATGTTCTTGTGACCTGCAGCACAAGTTTAAATGTTGGATGTATTGCTGTCTTTAGGTCCGCCAGCACTGGACATCGACCCTCGTACCATCCCCCGACGAGGCTGGCATCCCAAGGCTGAGACTGCGTGGGATCCGTGAACCAGCTCGCTCCGGCGGCGCACGCAAGTCCTTCCCCTCCTCCTCTAACTCTCCCTTGACCTCCTCTCCTAAACCCTCCACATCTTCTGCTAACTTGTTTGAGAGCTTGTCTTCATGCCTCTTTCCTGACTCCTCCCCTGACAAACCTCCTAACTCTCCCTTGACCTCCTCCCCTAAACCCTCCACCTCTTCTGCTAATTGGTTCGAGAGCTTGTGCTTCTTTACTGACAAACCTCCTGACTCTCTCTTCACCTCCTCCCCTGACTTGTCCGACAGCCTGTCCTTATGCTTCTCTTCTGACTCCTCTTCTGACAAACCTTCTAACTCTCCCTTGACCTCTCCTAAACCCCCCACCACTTCTGCTGACTTGTTTGGGAGCCTGTCTTCAGGCTTCTCTTCTGACTCCTCTTCTGACAAACCTCCTAACTCTCCCTTGACCTCCTCTCCTAAACCCTCCACCTCTTATGCTGACGTGTTTGGGAGCCTGTCTTCAGATATCTCTTCTGACTCCTCTCCTGACAAATCTCCTAACTCTCCCTTGACCTCCTCTCCTAAACCCTCCACCTCTTATGCTGACGTGTTTGGGAGCCTCTCTTCTGACTCCTCCTCTGATCCACCCAGCCCACCTGCTACACCGCCCCCAACCAGCAGTCCGAAGACATCCGTCCCAGCGGACCCCTCTCGGCAGTGGATGGAGAACCTGCGGGCCCTGATGGGGAAGAACCGTCAGCGTGGGAGCAGAGGACTGAAGAGACCAGCTGAGGAGGCCGAGGGTGCCCCTAAAGATAAGCGTACTCTTTTGACCTCCTCTCCTTAACCCTCCACCTCTTCTGCTGACTTGTTTGGGAGCCTGTCTTCAGGTTTCTCTTCTGACTCCTCCTCTGATCCACCCAGGCAGTGGATGTAGAACCTGCGGGCCCTGATGGGGAGGAACCGTCAGCGTGGGAGCAGAGGACTGAAGAGACCAGCTGAGGAGGCCGAGGGTGCCCCCAAAGATAAGCGTCCTCTGTTTCAGTTTTATTGATTGATTGTTAACGTGTGTGTTTATCTGTGTTAATGTGTGTTTATATGTGTTAATGTAAATGGTAAATGGACTGTACTTATATAGCGCTTTTCTAGTCTTTGCGACCACTCAAAGCTGCTTTTACACTACATATCACATTCACCCATTCACACACTGATGGCAGAGGCTGCTACGTATGTGAGTCTGCCCGTGTTAACATGTGAGTTTGCCCGTGTTAACATGTGAGTCTGCCCGTGTTAACATGTGAGTCTGCCCGTGGTAACATGTGAGTTTGCCCGTGTTAACATGTGAGTCTGCCCGTGTTAACATGTGAGTTTGTCCGTGTTAACATGTGAGTCTGCCCGTGTTAACATGTGAGTTTGCCCGTGTTAACATGTGAGTCTGCCCGTGTTAACATGTGAGTTTGCCCGTGTTAACATGTGAGTTTGTCCGTGTTAACATGTGAGTTTGCCCGTGTTAACATGTGAGTCTGCCCGTGTTAACATGTGAGTCTGCCCGTGTTAACATGTGAGTCTGCCCGTGTTAACATGTGAGTTTGCCCGTGTTAACATGTGAGTCTGCCCGTGTTAACATGTGAGTTTGTCTGTGTTAACATGTGAGTCTGCCCGTGTTAACATGTGAGTCTGCCCGTGTTAACATGTGAGTCTGCCCGTGTTAACATGTGCATATCGGAAGGTTTGATCCCCAGCTCCCTCAGGCTACATGTCGAAGTGTCCTTGGGCAAGACACTGAACAGACACTGCTCCCGGTGAATGTGAGGACTGATTAACAGTTGGGCACTTTACGTAGCAGCCTCTGCCATCAGTGTGTGAATGGGTGAATGTGGTATGTAGTGTGAAAGCAGCTTTGAGTGGTCACAAAAACTAGAAAAGCGCTATACAAGTACAGTCCATTTGTCTGTGTGTGTGTTTGTCTGTGTTTATGTGTGTGTGTGTGTGTGTGTGAGAGAATGAATGTGTTTGTCTGCGTCAGTGTGAATGTGTGCGTGTGTGTGTGTGCGTGTGTGTGTGTGTGTGTGTGTGTGTGTGTGTGTGTGAATGTATGTGTTGGTCTGCGTCGTGTGAATGTGTGTGTGTGGGTGTGCTTGCACACAGGGTGTGTGGAGTGTCTCATGCAGTAGCGCAGTAGTGTAGAGGAGCTGGTAGTCGGTGCGTGCTGCGTGCAGCTCCGTGCTCTCTGCCTGTCTCTCTCTGCTTACAGCTGCTGCTGCCGGCTCACCTTGCTAACAGACAGTTGTTAAAGCTTTCTCCTGCTAGCATGCAGCCTCTCCACCACCAAGACTCCTGCAGTGCCTCCTCGCGGCCACACATGGAAACTGGGTATCTCACGGTCCCAGGCTAAACTGCAGGGGATCTCGGAGCAGCAGTGGGCCCCAGAGACGCGGCGTGCAGGCGTGCCCGTCAACCACTGCCTCAGCTATGGGCAAATAACCCATGTGTTGTAGTAAGTCTCTTATAACAAAGGTAAGGTAGCCCAGTCTGACAGAGCTATATCAGTGTCAACCCGAATCATTGCCATAAGAGCAGGCACCACCAAGACTGGTTTCACTACAACTTGCTAAAAGACATGCACAGAGGGCATCTATTAGACAACACTTAACCACCACAACAGACAGTTGGTAGGCAGCTCAGACAAAGTGCAAATGGAAATACGGACCAAACAAAACCCGTAGTAGACTGAAAAGGCTGATAAAGTTTGTTCCTTTGTCCTTAAACATGATGCATAATTTCAATGCTGCTGGTGTAACACTTTTAAAGTATCAGAATGCTAACCCACTGAACTTCCTCCCCTCCGTCCTCAGTGTCCATTATTGTCTTATGTTATGGGCTGTAATGTAATGGGCTGTTTTTCTATTTCCTCATTTGAAAAGAGAATGTACATTAATTAACATGGAACAGATTTAATGCACTGGAGTTAGCTGAAAGGTTTGTTTTCATTAACTACAACAGGAGCAGTTGAAATCCAAATGACAGATTACACTGATACAGTCATTTTAAAGGTGCATAAACATAGCAATGTGATGAGTTGTAATATGTTGTGATGAGACGTGTTTTGATTTGCTGTCTGTTGCTAATTTGATGTATGTCCACACTGTACAAACACTAGAGACAGTCACAAGGACCACAATGCTGAGAAATGTGTGATGGCATTTGGAGTGGGAACACTGCCTCCCAGTTACTCTCATCACTACGAGCGGGAAACAAACAGATGCAGCAACATGAATCCTCTTAATGTAGCTTATCAAAGTGGAATCTTGTAGAGGTTCATTCAGTGGGTAAGTAAATCAACTCTACATGATGGATTCACTTAGCATGCAACTGGAATATGAAAAGGTGAGTTTGATACCAGAAGAATTCATGCTGATGTAATAAGTTTGATCCTGTCTGATTGTTTGTTTGTCTTCAGCCCTGGTTTTAGACTGCAGGACCAGGACCTTAAAAGAAGACCCCTGAGGAGGAGATACGAGATGCGGGACAGCCCCAGGGTGACGAAACAGATGACAGACAGCCCCAAAAGGAAAGACGAGGGAACAGGCCTATGACCAGCGTGGAGGTGAAAGATGAGGGACAGCTCTCAGGAACAATGGTAAGTTGAAGAAAAATGGCTCTACTTTTTGTTAAAGTATAAAGTGCTCTAATTTAAAGAAACGCTTTTAGTTATCCCTGAATCCATGAAGTGCTTTAAGACCCCATATGATTTAAAAAGACGACAGTGCAGCTCAAAGATGAGAAATAACCCCGAGATGCAAAGAGAGATTAGGCAAATGAGATCACATGGAAGATTATGAAAGGGATAATGGTTATCTAGGTGTGTCATGTTTGTATGTCAAGTACATAGCAAGGCCCTCTGAGTGAAATCTGTTTCCCTTCATTCATATTAAGGCATGATTGTTGTTGTTTGTTTCCCTCCAGCGTTGGTTTTAGACTGCAGGACCAGGAGCTTAAAAGAAGACCCCTGAGGACCTCAGGAGGAGATACGGGATGCGGGACAGCCCCAGGATGATGAAACAGATGACAGAGCGAAGACCAGACTCAACACTCCATCTAAAGAGGCAGGATCAGGAGACGACACTCGGGACAAAGATTTACACAGTTTTAATAGGATCATCCTGCAAAAACAACTTTTCATATATAAAATCAAACCTAATGTTTTCACTTTATGATGCCTTCATGTCTTTTTCATTATATTTTTCATCAACCTTTAAAAATAACTTTTTGAAAGCTCTGGGTGAACTGAAGAAAGTGTTATGGTATAACATTCATAATGTGCATTGTTTAAGGTATGCAGAATAGGTATACCCATCATAACAATAATTACATAAAATCATTAATAACAATCAAATAATTTTAGTTGATAAATCATGAAATGAGTCTCAGAGAGTATTCAGAGATGACTTGAATAAATGTTTGACTCAAAACATGAAGAGATGTGTTCAGTTTGTAGAGACAATAACAAAAGAAAAAGCAAACGATGAAAAATATACTTTTACTCTGCAGTCTTAAGTGGATCGGACTGCAGCCCCTGGTCCTGCATGGTTTCAAAAGTTGTAACAACTGGATGGTTATTGTAAGGGATCACGCAAAGGTATAACAATGATAAAATGTACTTTTAAAAAATCTCAAAAACTGAAATAATTAAGGTAAATCTGAATATACACACGAAATAAAGAAAGGAAGTCAACTAAGCAATAAAGAACTAAAGCTATAACTTAATAAACTATAACTAAATAGACCTCGCTTCAAATGACACACGTGGGGGTTATATACACAATGGACTAGTCCAAGGCACACAACAGGGGAAACTTAAGTGACTAACAAAATAAACATCTAACAAGCTATAAATATACCAACATAAATGACCTATCAAATTAAACTATTAACAAGGAATGACATTTCTATGGAAAAAGCAATAAAAGTAAACAAAACAGGATGTTTTCATCAGAAATAACAAATCTCTCTCTCTCTCTCTCTCTCTCTCTCTCTCTCTCTCTCTCTGGCTGCTACACTCTGGACACCTTTAAATAAACTAAAACATCAAGACAGCATACCCTGCCTAATGACAAAATTGAGATTTTTGACATTGCTTCCCTGTAAATTGATATAATCTTGTGCCAGATTGTAGGGCAAACACATAATGAGAATAACACAAACAAGAGCCAAAACGGACACAAACAACTTTAGTTTGCAAAAGCCGTTCAGCGTTCAGATTTCCCGACTCCCTCGAATGCATCAGAAATGATCGATCCGACCTCCGTTCAACAAATGAGCATTTTAAAAGTAGTTTTCTTCTCCTCTTGAGGACAGACCTGACAAAGCTTCATTTTTACTTTTGACAAATCTGCATCATGATGTTTAAATTTCGGCAAAGGTAAGACCCGTTAATTACAATACTGTAAAAAACATCATAGGCTATTATACAAAAAACTCTGCAGACTCGCAGCACAGAGAGGGGCGAAGCTGCTGTGCAGGCGCTCAGAGGGAGGGAGGTCACATTTTGAAGTGTGGAAGCCAGCACACTTTCCTGTCTATTGGAGGATATGAAGAAGGTGATACTATTTTTTTCCCAACAAAACACATTTTTTTAAAGTTTGAAAATGTTCAGACTGCCAAACATTAGCAGCAGCACGGTCTGTTTATAAAGACGAGGTGGAGACGTGTCAGCCATCTTTATATACTGTCAATGGCTAGGGGGAGTAAAGGAGTAATGCTGGATTCAGGCAGTCGGCAGACTGACAACACCTTTTGCACTGCACGGGAAAAGTGAACAAACACTCCAACGAAAAGGCAGGACGGCAAAACGAAACACGCATGATGAGATGTTGCTATGGTGATGTTAAATTAAACTACAATCGATACATTTCATTTCTAATATGGGTCCTTGTTGTATGTATGTATCCATCGTTTATCTGCGTCTGAAAAAAGACAAAAACAAAAGCGCATGTGCTCATAAAGTTCGGGCTGCTGTTGAACCAAAATGATCAGCCTCTCGTTGTCAAGATCGCTGTGATAGGGAGGTACGTCACATCTGGTTGTAAATTCCGTTGCGGAGGGTGTCAAAAAGTTAAAAAATTTAACTTTGCACGGTAATGCCGTCCACCGTTACTGTCGCCGGCGATCTCTGCCGGCCTCACCACATTTTATCGCCCTGCTCTCGTCCACTAAAGTGACATCCGGTTTGCCGTCAACCGTCTGCCTGAATCCATGTGAACGTAGCGTAATTGCTGTCTTTAATGAAAACGTTCTCTGTCCTGCAGCAGCCAATAAACAGACAGAACAGGAGCAGAAACACAAAGTGCTGAGCATGTTTTGGTTATTTCTAGAAATTAAACTAATAATGAAGCAGAGAGGTGCAAAAGAACAGAAGAAAAGGCAAAGGCCATGTCGTTAAACTGCAGCGGACGATGGAGAGACCAGGTGACAGAAAATCTGCCCACCAACAGACCACATGGAACAACGAACTCACTGTTACACTGAAGAAACAGCCTTTTTAATAAGTGAAAATATCTCAAAGCAAAGCTGAAGATTGAATAATTTACATATTTCTGCCGCAGACACGAGCACGATGAAGAAGAAGAACTCGGTCAGATGTTGGAGATAGTCCTCTCTACATCCCTGAGTGCCCTGCAGGTCATGAAAAGCCGAGTCTGTCTTTGAAATAATAAAAACGCAGCTCTGACCTTTACAGAGCCGAGGCGATCTGTGGCAGCAGAGTCACACAGACTGTGTTAGTGTGAAGCGTGGGATTAAAGATGCTCTGAATCTGATCTCACAAAGAGAAAAGCATTAAAGTGAGAAATATAAAACAGCTTTACTTTCTGCTGCGAGGCGTCAGAGGAGCGCTGCAGGAGGATTCAGTCATCACTGCTCCGTCACGCCGACTGTCTCCACGTCTCTACATCTCATCAGGATGGAAAGACTTTAACTCAAAGTGAAGCTTCGAGCGGCGCAGAAATATGAACTCAACACTGTCAGTGTGGGGTTTTCTCTGAACAATGAGATGATTTTCAGTCATAGCACTGAATATTCAAGAGAAGAATGTTTTAATGTTTAACATCACAACCTGCTGCTGTAAAGACGCTGTTTTATCTGTAGTTATCTGTAGTTTTGACCGTTAATCAAGAACCAAAATTGGCTGTAATGTGCTGCAGTGAAATAAATGTATTGTATCTGTATTTAGTGAACAGAGGATGATTTTAAAGATTATTGTCTATCCTGCAAACATTTCATCGACAGTGAGACACTGCGTCGTGTGAAACAGGTAGAAACAACATGCAGGTTGAACCTAAACCATAAAACATACAGACTAAACAGACTAAAATAATATAAATGTTAGACTATAAACTCTTATCCTAACAGAGTTATAAAGTGCTTTTAAACCAACCTGCAAGTTAATTTGACATGATAAGTGATATAAAGTTAATAAAGTTATTTCAACCTAAAGTCCGTCTCTTTCAGCATTTAAACAGACATCAGGCTTCTGCACCGGACGGAGGCGTCTTGACACCATCACTTTTATTTGCCTGCAGGAATAACGTGACATTCAAGATTTAAATTTTCCAGCTCAACATAATTCAGACTATTTGGTATTTGGTGTCAAATCACTGCCAAAATCTGCGAGCACAGATATAAAGGGGTCTCACACGCAAACTAAACAATTACGCACATAAGCGCCGATCCCGTGGGTGCTTTGGGGTCCGAGCACCCACCAACGCCAAACTCTACCAGGGTTTCCCACACATGCTCGGGCCCCTCAAGCACCCATGGTATCGGCGCCTATGTGCGTAGTGTAGATTATATAGTGACCCATCTCTGCCCTCCGCGATCGATTGACTAGTGGCACTGGGCAATCTCCCCTCGCTCTAGCCCCTCCCCAGGCAGAGCCATCAGGTATGAATGTGCATAGATCTGATTGCAGATTGAGATTTCTCTTTCTTTTGTTTTTTTCCAATTTATTTCCGGCACGTTCTCATGCGAATGACCCATTGTTGCAAGTTAAAATACACACACAGACACACACAGCACTTTAATCATTAATGCTCGGGTATTACATTATTATTAATGTTGAACAGACACAGAAGCGAGGATTCTAGAACGAGTCCGACCTGGACCCGTTTGACCACGTAATACGTGGACCAGAAACCGTCTGGGTTCCGGGTCCTCAGGTTCTGGTAGACCCGTAAAGACCTCTGGTCTCAAGTTGATTTTGATAGAATGGATTGTTAGCTGAACTTGCTGCAGATGTCTGTTTATAGAGATGCCTGCCTACAGATTCTACATTTCTGTGTAGAGAATGTAAATAGAGATTACTATTTAACAAAAGAAGAGCTAAAAGAGTGAATAAAGAAGTAACAATCATCAGGGGAAACAAGCAGGACTTTAAGGATCATGTTTCTCTGTGCCGGATGTGTAAAAACAATTTGCTCACACTGTCTTTTAAAGGTGACGATATGTCAATGCTGTGTTCTCACCTTGATTCTGCTGCCCCCAAGTGGACTAAACAATCAGTTATTGATCAGCGTGATGTTAATGTCATATGTTAGAGATTTTGTCACTCTTCGTACCCAGAGCTCCCTCTGAAGGATGATGTCATTTCCCTTTGTTTGTGCCGTTTCTATTTCCTGAACATGCAGTAATCACACATGTTGCCATGGTGACGTACCTGCTTGAAGGTGAGCTGCTGTTGAGAAACAGAATAGAGTTAAACCAGCACACATGAGGCTGACATGTTGCCAAGCAATCACTGCTGAACGACGCCGATCAATAATCCCATCAGCCGCCCACAGAGGAGCTGCTGGAGTCAAACCTGCATCTGTGTTTCTTTACCCAGAAATAACACAACACAACCAAAAGCTGTTGGACGGTCTGTTAGAACAATAAAGCGCAAAGACAGATTATTTGTCTGATATTTACATGAACAAATCTCCAAAAGGCTCTAACAGCACAAACACGGCCCAGAAGTTACGTTCAATGACTGAATTAGCCGAGGGGACACCTAGCAGACAGCTAGCAGCTCCCACCTGTCACTCAAAGAGGCCACGCCCCTAGTGATGCATCACTTTAAGCCTTAATGTTATGTAAACAGGTGAGTTTTATGAAGATTTCCCAGCTAGCAGGGAACGTTCACATAACATTGCCAAACATTACCTACAAGTTCTACAAGTCCGCGGTCCTTCTCCGGCACATCCCAGAAGTGTCTCTCCGCTCTGCTCCGCTAAAGATGCGCTCCGGGTCTTTTTTATACGGAGGCCGCTTCAAGCACGGGTCAAGAGCAGATCGTTCCAAACAGGAAGACAGAAACGAAAACAGCATACAGCATCCAGTCATTTCAAAATAAAACACCATGTACAGACCGGTACAGACTCCCGTTTTTTTCCAACGACGACAAACTGAAATCTTGGAAAAAGAACAATTTTAATTAAGTAGTGTACTCAGCCATGGTAGAAGCACAAAAATCACGTAATCATCTCCAAATGAAAAGAAATCAACCTCGGAGGTGCAAACTGAACTGTAGTTTGTGTGTTTCACACTGATGTTATCGCGTGATTTCGCAATTTGCGCGATAATGTAGTTCTCCCACGACCTTGTGATCTCGCGAATCCAGCTGCTTGGGCCAGCGCTCTGCTACGCTGCGGATCAGACACGCTTCCTGTGGGCGAGGGCTCGCGCCATCTGATGGACCAGAACCACGGTTCAGACGGAACGCGCCGGACACGGATCCTACGGGATCCAGGCATTACTGCAACATTCTGAGGATCTTTTCAGGATGTTAGTAGGGCAGAACGTGATTTATAAAATATTCCTGAAATGTGATTTGAACATTCTCACTGCAACTTTCTGAACATGTTTTTTAGAGAACATTCTCCTACTATTAAAAGGAACATTCTGGGAACCAAAGAAAAACTTCCCGCCCAAACATTACCAGAACATCGCACGTAACATTTTCAGAACGTTCTTAGAACCAAACATTCCTAGCTGGGTCTCCCCGTACAGTTGTCATGAAGAGAGAAGTTGTTATGTCTGGGGTTTTCTTGTGTTTTGTTTCTGTTTTACCTGTGGCTCTGTTTGTCCCTCCTCTTCCCCCTCTTCTTTGTGTTACCTGTTCCTACAGTGTGTGTGGCAAGAGGTGTGGCTGACTCATGCCGCGTTCCAGATAACTGTGAACTCGGGAACTTCCCAGAAGAAATTTCCGCCCTCAGAGTGTTCCAGGTGCACATTGCTAAATGTAAATAAAAAACATGGCTAACCTTGACAAAGTGAAGTTTATTTCTTTCAGAGATTATTTAAAGTAACCAGCTACCTCATGCAGAACATGTGTCACTATATGATAGTAGTTGTAATTTCAATTAAATGCAGCCAAATATATAATTTGTTGTTTTCAGTTGATAATTTACCGTTAACGATGTGCCTCTCCATGGGTGCGGTCATTGTTATGTTGTGTTGTGTTGCGTCAGACATCTGATTCTCGTGAATCTACCCCAAGTAGGATCTTAGACTTTGACTGGCGTTCCAGAGCACTTTTTCTAGTCAGAGGTTGGAAAAACTCGACGAGTTGTCTGGAACGCAGCATCACTCTCTCTCCTCTGGAGCTGCAGCAGAGGCACACCTGTTCTCAATTTTACAGCAATCACCTGCTCCATAAAAGACTGGTCAAGGCTCCACCACTCTGCCAGATAATTCTGTCTCGTTCTGCAGTAGTGCTGTTGCTTGTATTTTTGTCTCCAGTTTTTTTCGTGCTTTTTTGCCACTGTGTGTTTTTCCCGCTACCTGAAGCTTTAGCTTCAGTCCTAGTTTTGCTCTAGCTAACAGCTTTTCTATGGGGGTTTTCCAGTGTGTGTCCCCAGTTGCCTCGTCAGACTTCCAGACTCACCTGCCCTCTTGCCACACAGCCTTCTGTGGTCAGCCAGCCTCCAGCCACCACCAGCTGGCTCATTTTGGTTCAGCCTTTTTGGACTTTGGACAACTTACTGTTGTTGCCTGCACATATTCATTACACACCTCTAAACTGCTCTCCATGTCCGAACACAAAGACCCAGCCCTAACAGAAATGAGCTCTAGAGACCCAAACAGTTTTCTGTACCAGGCTGTAAACATGTTTATTTCTGCTGTAAAGTTTTAACATGGGGCTCTATGGGGACTGACTCACTGCTGGAGACAGCCTCAAGTGGACACCAGAGGAACTGCAGCTTTTGGGATGTCTGACTTTTTTTCTACTTGTCCACTCTTCTTTCTCATGTTTGTTTCTCCAGTTTAGGACCTTGGTTAGAGCAGAAATAAATGTGATTTAGGTGTGAAGCAGATTCCTTTAGCCTTTAGAGGGGAAACAGGGACGGAAAGAAAGAAATTGCTGTTTTTGAGTGTAAAATTTCAGTGCATGAGTAAATATAATTTACATAGAATGAATCAGTCAAAACGAGACACTGATCTGTATTCATTCTGTGCATGCTCCAGCAGCGTTACAGCTGTGGCATTCTGCACATGTAGAGGGTAATAATTTGACCCAGAATCCTCAGCTGCTGTTGGCAGCCTGTGATTGTCTCTGCACTGATGTGACAGAGATTTCAATTTCCATGGAAACGTGTTGGATAATGATTCTCCGGTCACTTAATGTGTTGGCTGAACACACGTGCAGGTATCCACTGTCAGGTGTTTACGATTAAAGGAATATCCTGACATTTTTAAACATGCAATCACTTTATTTTTGTGTTTTGTCCACGATAAATAAAAGAACCTCAACTTGTTAAAGGAACAGGAGCGTACAATCAGCCGTAGCTGCTCCCTGTGCTCAGTTTCATGCTTTTATTGGAGTTATGTTAAATTGCATCATCAAAAAAAAAACTTGTCTGTTTTTGTCTGAACTTATCACTTACCAGATGTTTCTTTGTGTGATTTAAGAGTCTTGTTGAGTGACTTTGAATGTTTAGTTTGGATGCTATGCAATATTACACACAATAACACAGTCAAACTAATCGATTGAGGAAGTGATGAACCAGACGTCCTTTGTTCAATGAGGTAAAATCACTGTTTTTCTCCCTGGAGTCTGGTGGCTTAGAGGAGAGCAATGTAACGTCTGTTTCTGGTTAAACTGCAGAGGCAATCTGTTTAATGCCAGGCAAGGTTCGGTACACAAAATAAGCAGTCAGAAACAAGCAGAGGTATCCAAAAAACGTGAGGCGAAAAGGCAAGGTAAAAGGCAAAACAGGGTCCGAACCAGAGGTCAAAAAACGGGAGCTAGGAACAAAATGCTGGAACGCAACACAAGGGTACAAACAAACTGGAAACGAGACAGGGGGTTAAATACATGAGGTAATGAAGGTGATGAGACACAGCTGGGGAGAGCACAATCAGGAGCAGGTGAGCACACAACGGGGGGGAGGGGCAGGACACAGACCTGAAACAGAGACAGGGGTGAGTGATTTCAAAATAAAACAGGAAATACCAGACAAGACACATGAGGAAAAAATAAAATAAAACTTAACCTAACGGGCAGACATGACACAATCATTGACGTGTTGGGATTTTTTTTAAGCCGACGTGTGCTAAAGTCTGGTGCTAATTTAGAAATACAAATTATAAATGATCCAGTTGTGTCCAAAGAGAGGCCTGAGAAAGAACAGCACTGAGCTGTCTGGCTGTCTCTGTCACTCTTCTCAGTGTGTCCATCAGTCTGCAGCCACAGAGCTGCTATTAATAGAGAAACAATAGAACAATGGGGGGGTGTCTTCTCTGTAATGACACACATTCTTCTCTCTGGGTTTTGAGCCTCATCGATTTCACTCTGACTTCATCTCATTCAGTCGACACCTGCAAACACACCTTATATCACTCTGCTCATGGAGAAAATACTGACAGCTGACAGACGTGTGGACAGGATGATCGACAGTCTGCTGGTTGTCGTATGTTCAGCTCTCTTCTCTCACTTTTCTTATTCTGTCAACGTCTTTACAGTTATCATGAATAATCTATTGGAGAATCAGAGGTAGAATGAAAAGAGTTTTACAGTCTTTATAACCTTTTTTACACTGTGTTTCCTCCTCAGCACCGTAACGCAGCTCCGCCATCATGCAGCCTTTGCCATTTTTCATTGGACCAAGCAACTAAGCAGCAGTGTTCCAGCGTTGTGGAAGCAAAACGTGTACGAGGAGTTAACAAACAGCACGTGCTTCAAATACCCTCATACAACGCTGTTCCGCCCTGCAGGCTCTGCAGTTTACACAGACGCCGTTTCGTCCCTGTTACTACCTCTGTTGTTAGCTCAGTGGCAGAATGACTTCGCCCCATCATTCCGCCTTCGTGCGCTGAACATAGAAGACGAAATGTAACAGAGGTGTAATAATCCCGCCTTGGACTGGCAGTGTAAAAGGGAGCTACTGTCAAGTGCTCTAGACCAATCATGTTTCAGGTTGTGTGCAGGAAAACAGACTGGTTGGAAAGCAAAATAAGACAGCACATTTTTTTTTAAAATCTATAAACACGTGGATAATTAATATTGTATATAAATATCTGATACTGTGCGCTGCAGGCGTAGGCATACAGGGCAGAGTGAGACATAGTGCAGAGGGAAAGGGCTGTCTGACAAAAAACTAAAATACAGCGTTCACTTGAACTGTTTGTTTATATGTAGGATTCATAGCCTGTATAAAAAGATGGCCGACATGACAGCTCCCTAAAAGTGAAGCCAAACCCTCTCTGTCGCCCCCTGCTGACTGGCTGCAGTATAGGCCATAAAGCCCGCCTCCTCCATGTTAACAGATGGGACATGAGTCAAACTATAAAATCAAAATACACATCAAATACATTTTTCTCAAACATGGTTTCTGTCATTATAGTTAGTTCTTATCATGCTGTACAAGTTTAGTTTGAAGTTTAGTTATTTGATGCTTTGAAAAGGATGATTGACAGCTCTGTTGACAAATACGGCTCCTGCAGCCGATCTGTTCTGGATTAGCAGAGTGGAGGATGATCCGCGAGAGGAGACGTAACTAAAACAATCACTACAGTCATTGAAGTTTCCATACCTGTAAACGTTAACCTCAGACCAACACAAGAAGCTGTTCTGCTGTTAAACACGCCGGTGTGCGGGATCCTTGCTGTTTGTTCAGTAAGTTAAGTGTTTGTTTTGGTTAGTGGAAGTGGCTACAGCAGCCGATCTCTACTGCGCAGACTCTGGCTCCAAATGACGTCACCATCACAAGATGGCAGCGCCTATCACAGGGGCTATTTTGGCATCACTTTGGTACAATGAGAGCAGATGGAGACGCGTCGTCCATCTATATTTACAGTCATTGCTAGGACTCTTTTAAGTGATTAAAGTACATGATACTCCGGCCCCCGTCTGCAGCAGTGTAGGAACTCCAGTCGGTTTCTCCTAACATGAGCCGTGCTGACTGTTAGTAGGACACTAAAATCAGTGTAAGTTAATGGTGAAATCGTGGACATTTAAATGTTTCACAGATATTTTTATGGCCACTGGAAACCAAGTTATAAATCGGGACAATCCCAGACAAATAGGATGTCTAGTATCCATGAAAAAAATCAAACATCACCACAGCAGAGTCCTGACATACACAGCACTCACACTGTGATCTACTTTCAATGAACATACTTCATGAGCAGACATTTCACAATAAAAGCCTTCCAGCAGTGTTTTAATGTAAAGGTCTGGTTGGGAAGGATTGTCAAGTTTTATCATCAGTTTGAAATTTTCATATCAGCTTCAGCGTCATTTATGTGAATATAATTTAATGAGTAACACACTAATCAGATGATGTTCATGTCTATCATTTTCCTATCCAAAAAACATTGTTATGTGCTTAATGAGTCTTCTTCTTCAGCTTGTTGATAAATTCCTCTGTATTGTCTGTGTTTGTCGGCAGCTCTGTCCTCTGCAGCGGGGACAGATGGGGAGACGACGTGCAGCTGACACATCTTTATGTCCCCAATTATCTTCGTCTCTGCTCTCCGTGTGGTAAACTGCTTTCACACTCCGACAATGTTCCAGATCGCTTCATTAACGAGGAGACGCGCTCATTTGGAAGCAGAGAGTGAGGAGTGATGCTGCAGAAGCTCTGCTGCTGCTGCTGCACGAGTCTCTGCTGCTCTGATTGCACACACAGAGAGTACTGTCATTACCGAACATCAACATGTTTGGACTCATACTCCACTGAGCAACTTACTGCCTTTGGTTTGGTTCTGTCCTATTATAACATACATGTAGTGTTTGCATAATGATACACAAATAATACTACTGCAATAGCCACATTTATAGTTATGACTGCATCTGTACAAACCTTTATATAACATTATAGCGTTACTGGAAATGTTGTTTCTGCCCATAGAAAACCAGTTTCTACATGTGGTGATTTAGAATTGATCGTTACAGTGGTTTAAATCCTCTCTCTCCGACCGTGAACAACGTGTCGACATTAATAACGAGAAATCTTCCTTTTTTAAGGAGTAAAACAGAGGTCCCACAGAGTTCGGTTCTTGATCCACTTCTTTTCAGTTTGTATATAAATGACTTACCACAGTCACGTCTTGGAGCCGGTTTACAGATGTATGCAGACGATACAGTCCTGTATGTATCTGGTAGAACCACTTTGTCAGTTTCTACACAGCTTTCATATCATTTACGGTCCATAGCAGCTTGGTTTGAGAGCTCATGTCTCACACTTAACATCAAGAAAACTGTGTCTGTTTGCTTTTCTTCCAAAGCTCGGCCTTCTTCTGAAGCCAATGAGTTAAAATGAAAGCTTAATGGACAATGTATTGAGCAGGCTCAAGAAGTAAAATATCTCGGCCTTGAATTAGATTCCCTCTTAAAATTTGATAAGCATGTGAAAACGGTGAGGAGAATCGCAAAAGCAAACTCGCAGGCTTATCAGAGACTGTCTACCATTCCACGCTGCTAATATAGCTTTATGCACTCTATGATTTTTTTTCACATCTAAGTTTGTGTAACCTCCTGGTCACAAGCAGCATCTTCAACAATCAGGCCTCTGAGGATGATTGTCATGGGTTGTGTTTTGTGTTGTCACCTCCCCGCTCTGTTTCCTGCTACAGGTTGGTGTTGGTAATCAGTGGAGAAGTGTTTCCACGTGTGTCAATCAGGCTGCAGGCAGCGGAGATGAAAAGGGCGCTGTGGGCAGTGTGAGGTGGCTCGTTCTCGTGTGCTGTGGCCCAGGCTGACGCTCCCTTCAATTAATTTTTGTGTCTATTTCTATGACAAGATCTAGTGGGTTTGTTTTGCGTGTGTGGTTAAATAAAAAAACCCTATTTATTTCGCTAAACATCTTCCTGGTCTTCCTCTTCATTCCGGGCATTATAATTTTGTTGTTCCCCACATCCCCTAGTAGTACGGGGAACGTAACAATGATATATAATAGAGCCATAAAGATTTCAATATGATCAATATGAGGAATGTCTTACCTGCAGCGCTCAAACTGGACCCTGACTGGGAGCATTTTAAACTCAGTCTTGTAGTCATGTATGATTTTGTGCTTCCTGTTTTACAGTAGGTTTTATTGTAGGGTGTTTTGTATCCTGTATTCTTATATCTGTTTTATGGTCGAGTCTGTTTTGTTCTGTCTCTTGTGCATTCATACTTGTCCCTGTACAAATAAACATTAAATTAATAAATAAATAAATAAATAGGAAATGTTCCTATTTCTTAAGATAAGTTAACCACTTAAAGCTCGCTGGATTAACTGTTACTAAGATGAAAACGAGGCTGTTTTCATTAGCTCTAAAAAGGTTTGCAAAAACACTGAATAATGAAAGACACAAAACAGCAACTCTGACAGGAGACAACAATTACTGTGAATATAAAGCTGTCCAATGTTACAATTGAAGTTACCAACATACCACATGAAAAAATAAACCGACTCCTGCGAGCCAAAAGCTGCAGTTCCTCTCTTGTCCACTTGAGGCTGTCGCCAGCAGTGTGAGTCCCCATAGAGCCCCGTGTTACAATGTCAAACTTTACAGCAGAAATAAACACGTTCTTCATAAGTAGACTTGTGGGCTGCAGTTGTGTTATTGATATGGTATGTCATCAACCATTGCTGATGATGATCAAATGTATGTTTAATCAGCGTGACCAGCCCAGTGACAGTCACTTTATGAAATGAAATATCACGTGTCCTGCTTCCTGTCGGCACGCGATGTGTGCGCTGCATGTGTAGCCGCTAACAGTAAACAGCTGTTAACGGGAATACTCTTAAAATCCACCTCACGTAAGAGAGCTGCTGACGTCAGATTGGTCAGATTCCTTATTTCGTTCTCACCACCATCTTCTGGATTCATTTTGTCGTTTTATTTGTCCTTAGTGAGGACAGTAACTAAATGTAAGGTTTCCTCACTCAACTTTACTCATGCTGTCATTCTCAGGCTCTCACATGGGTTTGTTTTGGCCAGTTACTCCCGCTCTGCATCATGTGGTGTGATGCCGCATTGTCATTTGTTGAGGGAGGGAGAAAGGGGGAGTGCTTGCTTTGCTGCAGCTAATGTGCTGAACGAAAATGCGGCAGAATCGTTGTCATTTAGAAATGAGTATGAATCGAGATTGCGATTTTTATACGATTAATCGTGCAGCCCTACTCCACAGTTCTGTTGCCCTTTATGAACTGTTGCATCGAAAGGAGCCAGTTGAGGTGGTACGGGCATCTGATCAGGATGCTCCTGGGTTCCTCCCGTTGGAGGTTTTCCGGGCACTTCAAACCTGCAACAGAGACGCTTTGAGAGACCCCGTGGTAGACCCAGAGCTCATCAGATGGTTTATTTATCTAATCTGGCCTGGGATCACCTTGGAATACCCAGGAGGAGCTGAAAAGCTGGGCTAACTGAGCCCGGATAAGGAGAGGAAAATGGATGGATAATTACAAGATTTGAATAGCCGTTTCCTGCAAGTCAATGTGTCCATCTAATCCACTACTCTGACCTCCATACGCTTCCCCATCTCATGCAGGGATCAGTGCTTCGACATTGGTCTACACCTCTTTGGAGGCTGGGCTGGTTTAATGAGGCGAGCACAGCCATGACACAAGAGAGGAGGAAGAACAAGAAAGAGACTCTGGTAACGCTCAGATGCTGTGACTCTCAGCCCTGAAATCTGCATCTTTAATCCAGTCCACCTGGTGAAGGGCAGCTCTGCCCTCCAGGTTCCTGTCCTTCAAAGAGACCATCCCATTCATGATTTTTCAATGAGCTCCTTTTGAACCGCTGAACATTTGGCCTGTATGATTTATTAACCTCTCTTAGTCTTTTTCTCTGCGCTTTCTTCCTCTGGTTGAGAACGGTGGATAATTAGCCCCCGGCGGCCTCTCGCAGAGGATGTCCTTGATAAAGATTTCATTAGCTTCCCCTGGGCCTCAAAGCTGCTCCTCAATCAGCTCAGACCCACAGTCCTCACCTTCAATCCTGCGCTCGCACAGACAGGTAACAGATCAAGGTGGGAGGGAGAATTAGAAGCAGAGCTGCTGATCGATGCAGTTTGGACATTACAGTTTATTATTATGTTTGTCATTCTGAAATCTTGGACCTGCTTTGATAAATGATACAAAGTGAAGGGTTAAGCTTTCTGCCAGTTCAGGTGAATGTAACAACGTGCAGGTTTATTGTTATTTACAAGAGACCCACTCACTTTGCAGACGGGGACTTTGGAACTATTTTCTGGGAGGGGGTGCTGTGTAAAATGCATCAATCTGGTGCACTTTGACAGCAAAAGTAAGAGCCTAGCTGTAACTTTGTGCAAATGCAGCATTGTACTTTCACGTGTTGGCAAAATAACTTTCACTCCCATTAAAGGCGTATTAAAAGCTTATATTCTATGAAAAACAAATGTAGGCAACAAACTGTCAACATCTAAAACAGCCTACCGAGTCGGGATTACTGCTGCTGCCCCTGCTGCTGTCGGAGGTGCAGGTGCCGGTGTCAACGTGTCAGCTGACGTTTCTGTTTCTCTCTCTCAGGCGCTCAGCTGGCTCAGAGGGAGGTTTGCAAAATAAATCAAAAATCTGCTTTTTGGACTCTACTGAACTGCTAGCCTAATTTGCCCCCACTTGCTAGCTTACCAGGTCGCGTCAAAGGTTTGTGCACGCATCAAAAATCCAGCCACAAGCGCCATAGCAACGGCCCTGACAATGGCACATTGACTGATTAACAAATACAGACAAATAAGTGTTGAATTCAGATGTGTGGTGTTTGTTTATTGGGACAGCACATGAAAAATGCCTATGTACTTGTAAACGAGGATATTATTATTATCATTTGAATTGTGGTGAAAACCAGGACAATTTAGTGTTCTACAAATATTTGCTAGGACTCTCGGACTATAAAAAGAAAAAAGCTTCTTACTGGAACAAGACTACTGGTGAATAATATCTGAGAAATACCAGAGACAAGTGACAATTGTCAGTTTTGATTTTAACATTATCTTGAATTTCTGGGTTGATTAATATCAACCTTTTTTAACTTCACTGTTGAACTATGCAAAAGAAATAATGAAAAAAACATTAGTTTAGATCCAACAAAACAATAGTATAACGTCCTCGGGCTCTCTAATCTTTGTGACACTGTGAAATTATGTATTAAGATCAGTGAAGGAGTATTATTTATTTATCTCTGCCCCTCACTTTAGTCATTTTAGAGACCCCTGCAAAGCACAGATTAGAACTCGAACCCTGCCTATAAGTCATTAAGACTCCAACATATGTAAAACGAAAAAAAGGGCCCAGGGTAGAAGTCCCAGAATGACCCTTTAACATTAGAGTGTAAGCCACTTTAAAATAGCTCTGCCAACACTGTTGTTAAACCCAGTTCACATAACACTCAGCTCAGAGGGCTGCCAGCGTCTCACTGTGTGGGCGACCAGCTCGGCTGTTAGATGAAGCAATTATCCCCAAAATCTCCAGCACTTCTAATCACACCTTCTGCAGAAACTACAATTATTCTACCAGACAATTAAGGAAAATGCTTTTCTATTTCAGAACGTGCCCTTTGTCAGCGGCACAGTTTGTTGTTTAAAGGACACTTTTAGTATTTTTAGCAGTATGATGTGTGATGGAAACAAACCTGCATGCTAACAACATTTATCCTCTTTAGTGACCCATATTTCACCTCTTATGTGACAGTATGAGATTTAAAGGAACAATACAAAATTTGGCTAGCCTAATATACTGATTTACTTCCTCATTAAGTTACATCAGAAGATTGAGATACATATTGGAACTCTAAATTGGAACTAAAGCACAGAGCTGGAGTCAGGGGGTCCTTCTCAAACTCACCCCCCGTCACAGAGTGAATGAAGCTAGAAAAGAAAATGTTGACGAACTCCCCTCTCTCTCCAGCTGACACAGGAACTTTATGTAACCATGGTTTCATGTCACAAAAATAATAATGGGCAATTAATAACCGTGAGTCATTCAAATCACAAAACTTTCTCTCAAGCTTCTTTGAAGGCAAACATGTTATGCTATCAGGCTGCTGAGTTAATAAAGTACTTCACAATGAAATAAACAGGAAGTGTTTTCTAGACTAAAAAAAGGATTTATTAGATCTGAATAAAATGTCACCTTTCTGATGTAAACGTCTGCATGATACTTTTATTGTTCATCTTATAAAATAAATGTGTTTGTACAGGTAATAACATGACATGACATGACTGACTGGATGGATGGATGCATGGATGGATGGATGGATGGATGGAGGGATGGATGGATGGATGATGGATGGATGGATGGATGGCTGACTGGATGGATGATGGATGGCTGGAAAGATGGATGGATGGATGATGGCTGGATGGATGGATGGTGGCTGAATAGTGGATGGATGGATGGATGGATGGCTCACTGGATGGTGGATTGATGGATGGATGGATGGATGGATGGATGGATGCTTTATAGAGAAATTAATTTAAAAACTCACTCAGAGGTTTGGGAAGACACTTGATGACCCTCCACGTGAGCGTGCAAACAGAGTGGAAGTGCAAAGAATTTGACAAAGACGAGGTGCTTTGTTGCCTGATGTGACCTCAGAGGATGTTTAAAGCTGCTGTAAAAGCTAATAAAACAGTTTGAGTATGAAGACGTCATCACACTGCAGCCCCTCATGTTTTCAGCTCATTAGATTAAAGGGCACACATTGACCTACAGCTGTACCTCGCTGCACAAGCTGCACTCCTTCCTCCGGCTCCGTCCAGGTCTAATGAGCTCTGCAGGGTCTCTGAACAGGTGGCGGAATGCCCACAATCATGGGCTCTGACACTGCTGCATGTGGAGCTTTAGAAATAAAGAAGTCCAATAAAACCTTAAATTAGTAATGCTTTGAAAGTTTAAGAGGATTAAGATATTTTTCCACTACTAGAGTGGAAAACAATGAACTAAAAAAAAGCTGCCAGACAGGAAGTCCAACACCCAAACAACAGAAGGCCTGAACCATCCAGTGTGCAGCAATAAAGACCCGATTATGGACCACTAGTTGTGCATTATCCTGCTTACACCATGACTACATGCTAAGGAAAAGAATAAGACAATTACGTCATGTTATGACCTAATACCTGTAAAGAGTCATTTACATCCAAATGCCATGGAAACGATCATTATTCGAGTAAATAGAATCTTAGCAACTGGAGGAGGTTCTATCCCGCGGTGCAGCTCATAACACTAACATCGTGTACGCTTGACATTCAGTTATCTGACAGAGCTAGCTAACAGCCATGTCAGTGTCCCCATTCTTGGCCATGTGTCCTGTCGCCTGCAGCCTGAAGCAGAGAGCTGAACATTAAACGGGATGTGAGATGATGGATGACGTGATCGACAGTATCCGGATGTTCAGAGGAGCAGTGAACTTCCTGCAGCTTGTTTGTTACAGGTGCCATCCTGTGGTGTTTAGAGGTACTGCAGGACGACACTCAGAGTTTTAATAACTACAGTTTGTAGTTTGAGTATTATTGACCAATCACTTATCAGCAGGCTTCTTATTAATCTCTACAAACAGACATCTGCATGCTAACAGCTAACAATCTATTCTACATCTAACATTTAACTTGAGATGAATTCCCTTGACGCTGAGCGTTCAGATTTCCCGACTCCCTCGAATGCATAAGATCGATCCGACCTTCTCTTGACGGGAAGTCGTTTATCGTTCACCGCCCGGCACGTTTAACGGTGATCCCAGAGGATATATCGTCTCAGACTATAGACGATGGGATCCGAGTTTGTTCCCTGAGTAACCGGTCCTCAGAGAGCTCAGCAGCCTCTTCACTCTGCATGAGATGTCTATTTCTGGCATTATGCAGATGAAGTTTACTCAGCGCCTATCAAAGCAGAGACCTCGGTCCAAACAACCTTTTCAAACTTCTATCTTTAATCTCTTTACCTTCGAGGCTGCACCAAAAGGCCTATCTCTCAGTGTGCGTCAGTGCTGTTGTAAGCACTGATAAACGCCTGGTGCATGCCTCACACAGCAGACAGACCTGTGAAGTGATGCGAGACAAAATAACAACATAATTGCATCAGACAGCAGCTACACCCACAGCTTATCAAAGGTGTTAGTCTTGTGAAGAGATGCTTTAAAGTGCCTGTCACTCTCAATGTGGGCTTCCCTTTTCCCCAAGTGCATCGTCACAGGAGACATTAACTACATCTGTGCCTTTATCTTGTTTCAAATCTCGAGGTCATTCCTTTAAAATGCAGCAAATTATAATATATAGGGTGTTTTACAAGGACAGGAAGTCAAACTGATGTATTTCACTTTGAAGAGTATTTTGTGGCTGCACAGCAGCTGTAAGGAAGGCAGGTGATGTAGTAAATTGAAGTCAGTTTGCAGGGGTGGTGATGGATGGGTTAAACAGACAGGCTTTCATACAAGAGACAGAACAGTTTCCAGTGAAGCACCCTTCTACCCTGCAAAATGACTGCGTCGTGACTTTATCAGGGATTCAGTGCAGAGACAATTACTGTTCACCACAAATTAGGTTCTTAACTAGAGATTTTCAGTATGTAACCTGATCAGATCAGGTAAAGCTCTGCAGGATTTCAGTCACATTCAGCTCTGTGTGTCTGTAATAATGAATCTGTCTCCAAATGTTCCCCTGAGACACAAACAGTGGCAGAGAGCAGTCAGAGTTCTTTCACATTATTACTCCGTGCCAAAGTGCGACTCTCACTGTAATTAAAGATATGAAATTAATGCAGTTTCAGTGAGGAGGGGAAGTGACTCACTGCATGTGTTCTCTGTTAACCTCTGAAGAAGAACAAGGCTCAAGAAAGACCTCAAACCTCAACGACACTGCTGAGTCTTAAAAGCTAATTAAAGTCAATCACAAGTAAAAGTGGTTCTTTTTCTGTAAACAACGCAGCACACGGAAAAGGAAGTCGCTGACCACCGGCTACATAACCCGGCATGTTCACCGTTGTGCCCGGAGGATTTATCGCCGTCAGACTATAGCTGATGGGATGAGAGATTGCATTCTTGTGGTCTGAAAACATGAGAAAAATTAGTTTTTATTAAATTAGTTTCCAACTAGAGGTCTTCACGGGTCCAAAATTTCGAGCCCGAACCCTAAGAGACCCGTTATTGTGCGACCCGTAATCGAACCGGACCAGTCTTATATTTGAAAGCTGGGACTCGTACCCGTGAAGAACAGAGAAATGCCCTACCCGGACCGGAACCAGCCCGTCTGTTATTTGAAAGCTGGGGCCCGAACGGAGTTATGTGGGACCCGACCCCGGCCGGGCGAAACAGACGCGATCAGCACCGACTTTACAGCTGATTAATATTAACAAGTTACCGTAGTCAGCTGTCAAACCAAACCTTTTTGTCCTACCTGTGTGACGCAACCCTCTCCCCTGTGCCTGTCCGTGCGTATAATCACTCCTCCGCCAAGAAAGTTCATAAAGCACATCCAGGTTTCCTGGTATCCATGTCGTGTTGATAAAAACAGAGACGCTAATCCACCAGTTATTTCAGATTAAGTCCACTTGCTGTCAGACGGATGACAAACGCGCGGCTTGTTCAGAAGCCACACACGTTACTTTGTTCTGTGTACTGCGCTTACTTTCTTCTCGTCTTTGTCCACAATTTACATATACGAGGTTTTACCTCTTTATTTTCATTTTCTTTTATCTTTTTTGTCCACATCAGTGAGGAAGGTATCCATCATTACCGGGTTTGGCTTCAACTTTTCTCTGAACCTGCAGTCACGTGACACGTCACTCAACTCGTTGTTGCGCTTTCAGATGTTTTTTCCACTTTAATTTCCGCACGTTCTCATGCAAATGACACATTATTGCAAGTTAAAATACACACACAGACACACAGCACTTTAATCATGAACACTTTCTAATCACGGCCGGGTCTTCACGGATCCATTCGGGTATTACACATAATGTTGAACAGACCCGGAACCGAGGATTATAGAACAAAGCCCGACCCGGACCCGTTTGACCGCGTAATATGTGGACCCGGGACCCCGGACGGGTACTCGGGTTCCGGTAGACCCATGAAGACCTCTATTTCCTGCATGTCCAACTGGAAGCAGATCCCAAGGTAGACCCAGAGCTCTGTAACATCTCTGGGTCTCCTAGAAAGAGATTTGGCCATCGAACAGGCCGGGGGGGATCTGGCACCGTGTAGTTCCAAGAGCACCACAAGATGGAAATGAAGTAATGTTGGTTCAGCACGTCGATCAAAGGGCCGTAGGTGTAAAGCAGAAAGCCCTCAACAATAAAGTTGTGAGTCTCCTCCTCCTCCTCCTTTTTGTCAGACTTTGGGACGATCTCAGTATCCAGGGTGTTATTAATGCCATGAGACTTCTCAAACTTCACCAGATTCTCTAGCCATGCGTAGATCGTGCTCATCATGGCGTCCATGTCCAGAGCAGTGATGACATCTTACTGCTTTAAGCCATCTTCACCAACTTCAATCTTGGACATCTGGGGTAACCTGAGCTGACCCTGGAAAATGGAAGAAAACAGATGGATGGACAAATGTTTGACAAAATTAACAACGATAAAAAACTGTTGCTACTTTTCCTTTACCTTAAACTTTCTAACAAAGTCCAGGAGAGCCTGCAAGGCAGTTTGATATATGGTTGAAAAATGTCAAAAGTTTGTGGCTGATGTTTAAGGAAGCGAGTGGCTTGATACCTGAAAGCTGTACTGCTGCAGCGCCGAAGCACAGGGGACTTTCTACAGGACTTTTGAGCAGAAGGTTAATGTCATTCCAGACTTCCATCAACAGACACACAGACATCATTTTGGCCTCTGACTCAGCGATAAATTACATTCTTGCATTGTGTGGATTTGAAAGAGAAGAGCGAGATTTGGAACAAAATCTAATCTTGGGAAAAGCCTGCAGCGGATGTTTTCTCCATGAAGATAAATGAGACGGTATAAGGAGGTTCAGATTGCCACCAAGTGGCATTGGCTGTATGGAAAGCCAGTGCACTCTCGAGCAGTGAGGTGTCTGCACAGAAAAAGAAATGTGCTGCCAAAGAGGAAACACAAACCCTCCTACAGTGCAGGTAACCAAAGAAAGTGAGCACAATGGGAGTCAAACAAGCAGCCAGCAAACTGCACAAAATGCCCTGCTGCAAACAAAATGCACAAATCATGAGGACAGACGGGGCAATTTGCAAAAGTCTGCTGTTCAGCTCGACAGAATGAGGTGAGGGAGGCTGCTATCCCCGAGCTGACTGCTGTTTCTGTCCCTGTAGTCTGCAATACAACATAATAACCAGCCCATATCAGTCAATCTTACAGGTAATGTTTAATCCTGCAGGACTTTTATAATCTGCATCGTATATTCCTGTGAGATACACAGGAGGACCTGTGCAGGAATATTAGAAACACCTTCACAATACTGTTTACAGGTTTCCTGTTTGATCCTTCTCAAGTGTCGTCACATAGATGCAGAAAAATCATAACAAGAGTAAAAAACAGGAAGTGACCTTTGTCATCTATAAATTGAATTCTCCATCTCTGCCTGGTCACCACATGAGTTGGTGCAGCAACGATGAAACGCTGATTTAAATTCCTAATGTGCACTGTTGCAGCTTTGACCAAATGGGTAGTGAACAGCCGACTGTGTTTAGGACACTTGACACTAATGAGCAGCTTTGGAGGCACTTGACACTTTGAACACAGCTGTTGCATCTCATTAGCTATAAATACTAATGCTTACTTCATTGTTCAATTGAAGGGATGCGGTGCACATTACTACTGCAGTTGTTACACTACTACACTGATCGATGCGCTTCAGCTTTAACAAGTCTGAACCCTGACTCAGTTTTTCGAAAAGCAACATCCATTTGGTGACATAACATTTGAAAGACACTGAAAGAGTTAAATTATTTTTACCATAGCCTGAAACAGAAAGAGTTAACAGAGAAAGTTCACAACCACCTTTGTGATACCTGTTATCTCTGGTGCATCTTGTCTTGTTGACAAAAACAAAACATACACAGTGTTTTTATTATTGTTAGACTGACCCTTTCAGCGGCTGGATGACGCAGTGCTCAGGGTGGAAAAAGATGCCAAGGTGGTGGTAAGGTGCACCAAACCCACTGTGTTAGTTCAGGAACAAAGATTAACAGCAGCAGTAAACAACATGGCAACATCATGTAGAGATCTGAGCAGCAACGCAGACACATAGTAATTGGCGCCTTTTATACTGTGGCACTGGTAGGCTTACATTGGACCAAACTATTATGAGGTGCTCTCCAAAATATTATTGATTGACTAAATGATCTTAGACATTATCTATATATTATTATCATGTACATAATATTTACAATAAACACCTAATGCTATTTAACACCAAATAAACCCATTATACATAAGCAGGTCCACAGCAGCAGGTGGTCTGCAGCAACGATCCCCAGGAACCTACAAGACAGTGTGTCCGTTCCCCCGGGGGAATCTTTTGGCCTGAACACCCTGGAGCGCACACAGGACAAGACAGGTGAGTGATCGCACAACAACTTATACCATACATTTGCTACATTAAGGCACTAGCACACACTTTTTTATAACGATCATAACATACGACGCGTTAAAAGAACGCATGTTACCGCTCATCAATTATTAAACACGTTAAACAAACAGTATCATCGGAGCTTTGTAACTCCTCTCTCTTTCAGGCGGAGCAGCGCTCTCAAACCAACACCTGCCGAAAGACCATGGGTTTAAAACATGAATAAATACTGTTGTTAAATGATCAATAAATAACATAAAAAATGTGCAAAATGTACTGTACAAACATCGCTAGTAAAGTGCAAATACCACAATCAAAGTGCAAATTGACATTAATAATTTAAGTTGTTGGTAAAAGTGCGTAAAACCAAACCCAGTGTGCAATATTTACATGGCAACAAAGTAACGAGGGGCTCAATTATCAATTATCTATTTTTAGTTCATCATCGCCTCGTCTTCGTCATGGAAAAAAGGTCATTGATGAACATTCATGTCATAATTTTCGTTTATGAAATTAACACTGCTTTAGAGCTGATTCTGATGAGAGGTGAGACGTTGACGTAGCGAAACATCTTAAAGCTGTAAACATGATGTGTTGTAACGCGTCATTTCTAAAGGTTCTTTGTTTGTTGTTCAGTGCAGGCAAAAGTCAGGCTGCATCATTAATGTTCCAGCTGAATCGCTGCCAGCAGTCATAGCATGTAGAGTCTGAAAGTGGTTCATAATTAACATAATCATAAATACGATGCAATTAGCACGGTCCAATTAGACCGAGAGCCATCCTGTTATAGCTTCATCCTTTGTTGTGCTTAAAAAACAGGATGACACTTATCTCTAAAGTTGTTTTTTTCCGTTGATGTTTGTGGCGTAGCCGCAGCGACAGCCTCTTAGCATTGTGCTAACTCACTGCATTAATGTGCCTCCCGTTTTATATTTCAGCCCCCACACTAACAGAGCGGACAGGGGGCATGAATATTACATATGTAATGGTATTAAATGAAGCATCGAACAAAGCTGAGGATCCTCTAAGCAGAATCTGTCGCTCTAAAATAAGCTGTTCTATTCACTGCTTTGTTGTCCCTCTGTTAGGAAGATTAAAATAGTCGTAATTAAAGATTGTTTTTAGCTGACTTTTATGCCAACAAAAGAACTTTAATACCAACATTTTTCAAAGTCATATTTTATTTAACACATATTTAAAAAAACCTACATTTTACATTTTAAGAAAAGGAGACGTGTAGGGGAAACCCAGAAAACCCTCAAGGGGCTTCACAAGTGGGTGTTTATGTCTTTAAAGGCAGGATTTTCCGAGCAAAATAAAATCTAGACTTTTACAACTATAATATAATATAATATAAATCATCACTTATGGGCCTTTATACATGTGTGTTGGTGAGTGTGTGTGCAGACCCTCTGCATCTATTCTGGACTGTGATGCGATGTTGGACTGTGATGAGTGAATGGAGTTGTGTCGCCTGGTATCAGATGGAGTAGATGGAACCGGTGGGGGGAGCCGTCTCATTCGTTCCCCGGTGGTTCCCGTGGTTAGAAAAGGAAAGAGATGAAAGAAGAACAAACAAAGAAGGGGATGTGACAACAGAGTCAGAGGGGAAAGGAACGGATCAGGTGTGGTTAAATACATTCAGCACGGAGATGGGACGTTTCTGAAGCGTGGTCTTTGTTCCCAAAGCTAGTTTAAACCTAATTTAAAATGCAGCTTCTTTTGATTCCATCATCATTTATTCCTTTTATTGGTTAATTGATAATGTATCTACTTAATAATTACAACAAAGTGAATTTACAGATCAAATGAAGATCCTCCATGTTTCAATGAGATGGGACATCCTTTGAGGATCATGTCAGCACATATGGTGCATACTGTAGTACATGTTTAATTATGAATAATAATAATTAATAATTTACTCTGAATATGCAACGTGCATTCACTGACTAGCTTAGTTTGTAAAAGGGGCCTTTACACTTTTATTGTAAAAAATTGTGTTGAAGTTTCCATACCTGTGAACGTTAACCTCAGACCAACACAGAGAAGCTGTTCTGCTGTTAAACACGCCGGCGTGTGGGATCCTTGCTGTTTTTTTCGGTAAGTTAAGTGTGTGTTTGGGTTAGTGAAAGTGGCTATGGCGGCTTCACCCGACGATCTCTGCTGTGCAGACTCTGGCTCCAAATGACGTCACCATCGCAAGATGGCAGCGCTTATCACAGGGGCTATTTTGGCATCACTTTCGTACAATGGAAACAGGTGGAGACGCGTCGTCAATCTATACAGTCATTGGTTTTAAAATGCAACGTTTATAACGTTGAGCCGTGTTGCCAGACCAGATTGACAGTTTCCAGCCCAATTACAAATCAAAATCAGCCCAATTCCATAAAAACCAGCCCACATCATAACTTTGCCAGAAACCCATGTAAAACTGTAAAACCATGTGCAATTTAAAACAGATCATAAGCATGCAAAGCTTCATACCTGCATCAAATAACCGAAGATAAATTGTTAGATAAATAATTGATATTTCTGTTTTTAAGAAATGTAAAAAGAAAATTGATGTCACATTGTCAGTGATAATGACGTCAAAGTAAATAGGTCCTCATTTATTCACAGGATTGAATACAACTCAATCAAATGGGTAAACAAGTGAGTGGAAACCATAAAATCACAGCCTGTTTGGTGTTCAAATACACCAAATGTTGACAGAAGCAGCCCACAATTCATTCACCAGCCCAACACTATTTTTCCCAGCCCAGGGTGATCAAAACAAGCCCAAGTGGGCGGAAACCCGCAGCCAGGTAAAACATGGAACACATAAGAATGTCACGAAATACGTGGTTAAATCAGGAGACAAAATCACAAGAAACTAACAGACCGAGGCCGCAGCCTTTTTCACTGCAGCAGGCTGAAATACTGAAAAAAAAATACTGAAATGACCCTTCAATTTCTCAATGCATTGTTTCCAAATATCCACATCACCGACTGTGTATGTGAAGGGCACTCACACTTGCCACTCACTGAGATTGGTGAGGCAACCAGCTCAGTGCAGGGTCAGGTTGTGTGAGTGTCTAATTGCCCCTGAATAACATCAGGTGTGGGAAGGCTATATATCCTTGATATTCCTATGTTCCTGTCCTCTGTGCTGACTCATTATCTCACCGTCAGAGGTAGTGGGAGGTTCTCTTATGCCGGGATCAGACTACACAATATTTTTGTCTTTCACAATGGTCACCATGTCAGATTAATCAGTCACAGTGGCATAAAGTCGTGACATGTCTTGGTCGGGGCCATACTTGTAGTGTTGCCAGTCTCCCGACCAAGACATGTCACGATCATCTTTCACGACCCTGCGCGAGTGCATACATACATTTACGCGTCAGAGCACTCTGTCATCCTATTGGTCAACATCAGGGAACACGTCGTAGGAGATGTCAAACTAGGCAGGAAAATACAAGCATTTCTGACATGCTAGACTTCTGGTCGGGGTGTCGTGGAGCGTCCCAGACGCAGCATCGATGTTATTCAGTTAAGTTACACACCTCCGGTTTAGTTTGCCCCTATCGAGGTGTTATTTTGTGAAGGGAGTTTGTTCCTAGTTTGCTATTATTTTGGTTTTTTCCCCTCTCCCATATAATCACTTTTAATTTTTGTGGTTATCCCTCTGGGATACCTTTAGGACACCCCTGGTCCCCCCTTATCCTGACGTAGTAGGAGAACGTTGTCTGAAAACATTTTCAGAATGTTGCGGTGAGAATGTTTAACAAATCACATTTCAGGAACGTTTTATGAAACCCCTTCTGAAGTAATTACAACTTGTAGGTCTCTGACCACACGGTGTGCTCTGGATCTGCCTTCAGTGTGTCACTTCACCATCTGATTAGATGTACAGCAGCTCTAACAGCGGCATGTCCTTGTTCCTCTTTTCTTTCATCTCACAGACTCATCAGGTATGGAGACTGACAGTGCAACAACAAAGGAGCTCATTAATCCTTTATAGGGTGCATGGGGAGAATCAGAGGAATGGGAGTCTTTTAAGCAGATGTCAGGCGTGCAGCTCTGCGTTGTGTCATGGGAGTGAGGACCAAGTGACAACAACCCCCTTTATACTTAGACTCTACAGTGTATATATCATTTATTCAGTGATCTTGAGCACAGGCTCAATGAAGAGGGATGCAAACACATATAAAGCTCTTCAAACATACATATGTCACTCCTATAAAGTCTGTGAATGTAAAGCCAATGCACAGGTTGTAGTAGTGTCTTGGCTGTAATTTCATATAATAATTTGAACATTTATTCTTCCCTAATTTTGTTGTCTGCTTTTTATAGAAGTAGCAGATATTCACGGTTATGGAAAGTTCAATGGCTGTAGTGTTAGTGTTAGTTACGTCTCCTCTCGCCGTTCCTCTTCTACTCTGCTACTCGGGAACAGAGCGCTGCAGGAGCCCAATTTGTCAACAGATCTGTCAATCATGAGGTCACACCCCCTTTTTATAGCATCAAATAACTAATTAAAAATAAAAATGTCAGAAAAATTAACACTTGAACGTAATCAGCATGATAAGAACTAACTATAATGACAGAAACCATGTTTCCTAAAAATGTATTTGGCGTGTATTTTGATTTTATAGTTTGACTCATGTCCCATCTGTTAACATGGAGGAGGCGGGCTTTATGACCTATACTGCAGCCAGTCAGCAGGGGGCTTCCCTTTTTGGCCATGTCCACACGTACACAGGTTTTTTTCAAAACGTAGCCTTTTCTCTGCGTTTCGTCCTTTCGTCCACACAAACGTCGCTTTAGGTCACTAAAAACAGATCTTTTGTAAAACTCCGGCCAGGGTGAAGGCTTTTAGAAACTTTGTTTCCTTGGAGACCCCAGTGAATCAATGTGTAGGAAAATGATTCAGAAATTATATTTTCAATGAATTATATGAATTAATACACTACAGTGGCTTCTGGAGTCATTTTTGGTACCTTTTCTTATATTTCTGCATCAAGACAGACAACCAGATGTGACATAAGGCAACCTTTTTTCCTTGGAGCGCCCCTTCTTGTATCTAGGGCCCTTAACACACCTGGTATCACAAGTGGACAGCCTGACCTACAGGTCTGAACACTCTCAGGACGAATTGAAGACAAATTCAGATCCGATTACTCAGGCCACATACGGAGGTGGTCTGGGACGCATTTATCCACATACATCTGGCAGTGTGTACGCGCGTGTCCTGGGCTGCAGTAAGCACCGCCCACTCTCCCCGTATCTACGGCAACGATCACGTGGATACGGGAGATCATTCACCTCTCATTCCTGTCTGATTTAACATTTCTCTGCTGCTGCGCTTAAAAATATTTTTTTTATTTATTTCTCTTTATGTCACTCCAGCACGTGTAAACATAGATTATGCATTAGAGCAGAGTGTGCATGGGGTCTGCGGATCATGTCTGTGTATATTCAGAAGAGACTGTATTTAAGTTTTTAATACGGGACGGTCCCGAAACCGACAAAGGGGAGAGAAGAACTGCAAGACCCACTTGCAGTTATCAGAGTTTAATAATGCAGCGCAGCAAGGAGGACACAGATCTGTGTGTCTCTCATGCTCTGTACCTGGCTCAATAACGTTGTGGTCTGTGCGTATTTTCGCGCAAAGTTACTGTAAAGTACAAAGTCCCTCTCCACATTCTGTCATATATGCTTTGTAGTTCATATATCAGGCTTCATGATCCAAGTTTCATATCACATCATCATCCTGCTGGCTGTAGTAGCAGGTATCCTGTGCTCCCTTTAGCTGCTTGTTAGCCTGTTCAGTGTTTATCAAACATTTATTTAATCTTCAGCCAGTAAACAGGAGTAAGGAGTAGTTGGCTTTTCCCCGGAGAGATTACAGCAGACTGTAGTGATGAGAAGATCGGTTATTTTAAGTTTCCCGTTACGGGTCAACTCGCAGCTCGCTCGCTCGGTGAGAGACACAGACAGAATCTTAGGAAACACAAAGTTAAACTAGCGCATTCATTATTTATACAGTCTATGGCTAATAACCGCTAGCTGCACTGAGGACTATATAGCCTAGCTTCTTAGCCGTAGCTGGCTGATTCATGCGGCCCGCCCATAGTCCTCAGCCATAGGCTTCAGCTCGGTCGCGCTCCGCCTCTTTGCCTGCCTCTGGATCAGCCGGCTCTGGCATTTCCAATATGGCGACCAAAACGTGGTCAAATCAGGAGACAAAATCACAAGAAACTAACAGACCGAGGCCGCAGTAGATCAGCAGCTCCTGTGTTCTATGAGGTAAATCAGTGTTTTTGTCAATGGAGTCTGGTGTCTTTGAAAAGAGCGATGTAACGTCTGTTTTTGACTTATAAAAAAAAAATATATTCCTCTTTTACAAAAAGGTCTATCTCTGCAGGGATCCTTTCTGTAATGTTGTCACACTCTGAGAATAACAATCTGAGCCTGTCAGTGGAGAAAAAAACAAGAACTTTTAGTGGACAGACTTTGATCCATCAAGGCTTACAGTGTAGCCACTACAGCCTGTTTCACTGCTGCAGGCTGAAATACTGAAACACTCCCCAGCGCCAAAATTCTTCTTCAGAAACCTATGGGTGACGTCACCAAAACGTACAAAAATGACTCCAGAAGTCGCTGTAGTGTAATAATTCATTTAGGACACATTTGATTGATTCACTGGGGTCTCCACTGGGGGTTGAGATCCGGAAAAAATACATTTATAGTTTTAGAAAAAAGATGGTTAACTCTGATAATGTGTACAAACTCATAATCAAATCAATCACAGCGATCAAAGCAAACAGTCAACAAAAATATGGCATGGTATGCTTTCTTCATTCATGGCTCCTACACACACTTTAGCTTTATTATGAAGAAGTGGTTTGATGCCCTTCAGTGTGTTATCTAAACACAGTTTGTTCATCTCTCTGCACATCAGCAGAGGTTTTCACACTCCATTTAACCTGTTAAATGTTTCCACCAGAGCCGACCACACCACAGTGCACACATGATGATAGTGAAGACTCAGTTACATTGATGCAAACATGTTCAGTACTGAACTTACAGCTCCCTCTAGTGGAAGATCTCTTGGGTTACATGTTTAGAATTCATTATGATTGTCATTATAGGGTTAAATAGTTTGTTTTTCAGGGGCAATGCTGACAGACTACTACGACTTAAGGCTGTAGGGTCAGAGTGTCTTCATTGTTTGCTTTGTTTTGTTATTTCTGACACAATGACAAGCCTTCATTTTCTCTCAAAAGTCAATAACTGAATTACTTTTGTTTGCAGATGGGCCTTCAGTGGACCTGTCACTTTAAGTTTAGTGAGACTCATTCCTTTATTTTGAAGAGTTTGAATGTTACGATGTTCCACATTTTTAAGTCAACCAGGTTTTCAAAATGGTCTTATTTTTCTCGAATTACATCATTTCCCCGACAACCTAACTTGGGCTGAGGTGAGAGTGCCAGGATGAGACTTGACATTGAAGGTTCAGTGGTCTTGTGCAGGATGGACAGAAAACTTCTGATGTTAATATTAGCAATGTTGATAAAACATGTAGCCTCTCAAATATGAAAGGACACTTATGTTGTCTTACCTTGAATGAGCTCTCGAGCAGCCTGGTGGTGGGTGTGTAGGCTGTAGGGCAGGTCCTGGCTCCTCAGTGACCTCAGCTGCCCTGAAGTCCTCTTCTCCAAAAACGTCCGTGTTACATGGCATAAGGCCTAAGGCCCTGAACCCTTCCACCCCCTTTCCCAAACTGGCAGCCTGGCTGTAGGCTTCACCAAAAAGGCTGGCAATCTCAAAGATGCTAATCCTCTTTCCAGGTTTTTTGGTCATCCATCAGTCAGCCACTTTGTCGTAGCTAATCTTCAGGCTTCTGAAAAAGGTACTGTCGAGGGGTTGCATTTTATGACTGCAGTGGGGCGGCCGTGAAATTATGATGACGCCAAGATCTCTTGAAAGATCAACATCAGCTGAAACTGACCAACATGACAAAGTTTAAATGAATAAGTACACATATGTTGCATACTAAAAATATGTACATCTCAATTCAATGCAGTTTGCCTGTGCTCAGCCAGATTCGGTCTGAGAGTAGCTCCTCTATGGTCACCACTAGTCAGCAAGCAGCTGGGGTGCACTGAGAGGGCTGTCTTGAGTGAGGAGCACTCTGGAAGATGGAATATGGAATATGTAAAAGGAAAAAGATTGATGTGAAAATGTTATTAATATTGGGAATATCGCCCTATTCGCATGGGACTAGTATTACCTCGGGACCTCATGTAATTTAGAAATGACCCCTTCACGCCTGTGTTTAGTGCGCTGATTTGCATGGGATAAGTAAAGTCTGTATCTGAGGTATGTATATAGATATGTATATCAGATATGTATCTGATCTCTACTGCACAGTCTCTGGCTCCATATGACGTCACCATCGCAAGATGGCAGCGCCTATCACAGGGGCTATTTTGGCATCAATTTCGTACAATGGGAGCAGATGGAGATGCGTTGTCCATCTATATATACAGTCATTGGTGCGCAGCGTCAGCCGGTTTGTGTCCACAAAGGCTTAAAAACAACCACCAGGAATGAAAAAAACTGCCCATCCCTCCATTGCCAACTACAGCTTACACTTCAAAGACCGTTAAACAGAAGAAGAGAAATGAGGAACAGCTAGCTAAAAAGAAAGAGTTGGACCGAGACAGAAATGAAACCAGAGTAAACATTGGAGTGGCATGTCTGAGGTGGAGAGAGCTACGGGACCTGAAAGGATTAAAAAGCTGAGTTAGACAGTTCTGCTCGACAGGTGATTACCCCAGCTTCATTTCTGCTGTATTTGTGTCACATTGCTAAGATATCTGCGTTTACTGTGATGTTATGTTGGTGTAGCAGTCAGGCTAACGTTAGCTTGTTCTCAATGTGGCTACTGTTTAGCACCCAGGCAGTGTTACCGTTTCAGACTTCCTCCTGATAGTTCTGTGTGCCTGTGCTCTCACGGCTAAATGTTCTCAACATCAGTGTGTTGCTGCTTAGTTGGCTCTGTTTTTCCATTGTCTCTGTCAGCAAACTAAGTGCTGCTGGTTTTGCAGCTGGTTTGATGTGTATCTGCTTCGATAGTGTTGGTGGTGTAATACAACGGCTGCGGGGGTTGTCATTTCACATTTTTATATAGTGTATATCTGGCTCCTTCAGTTGCCGTGGTTACTAGCCTGTGCGCGCATTATAGCCTCCTCTGCAGGGAGGGCTTTGGAGGCAGGACTGACCGCCGCGGAGAGAGAGGGGGAGGGCCCGAACGAGAAGTAATCACCTAAGTTTGATATTGCCTTTGAAGGAAATGTGGGCTATTTTTACTTGTCCTAATGATGCAATACTTGCATTCAAATAGCAACTTTATTATTTCTTACAGACATTAATTCAGACTTTCAGGTTAATTACATTTTACTTAGCACTAGAAACTATTTCAAGAACAACATTTCACTGTTTCAGATACATCACAGTTGTCATACATATACAGATACATTAACTTAACCAGGCAACCATGTGTTATACTGTATGTTTGGTACCACACCAATTCCCCCCTTATTTTAAAACTGTCCAAAAGTGTTGTACAGTTTTATACTAGTGAACTTTATATTCTGTAGCTTTGATTATGCTCTTAGAAATGATGACTGAACATTAATGCCATTTATGTTTAACAAGATGAATGTGAATGATTGAATGTGTGCAGGTTGATGTGTCAGATATTGATGAACGACTCTGATGCACCGGTGCTGCTTGAGGTTGGTGCTTCTGACACCCTGTAGATATCTGAAATGCAAAAATTAAATTGTTAAAACAGCAGGTGCAAGTACCTGGAAAAGCTGCTTCCATCACAGCTTACCTCTTCTTCCACGCAGTCTTAAGATCCAGTTTAGTCCACTGAGAGAGGGAATACCGCCACTAGTACTCTTTAGAAAGAAAGAGTGAAACCGTTTAAAATTAAGTGATCACAAGAACATTTATTTAATGTTTTCATTTAAATTTGATGTAGTTATTTTGTAGCATTTACCAGATCTGTAGATTCAAATACAACCACAGCTAATTCAATAGTTTTGGGATATCTTGAACATTCTCATGTAATTAGAAAAAAAAAATCTCTTACTCTTGTTGCATTAGAGCCTGTGTTTGATTTCCTTGAGAGTATAGAACGGATCTACAGACACAATCAAATTCATGTTAATGTCAAAATCCATAGTAATAAATTACTGAGTAATTTGATATCATCAAGTAAGAGTCACTCTTGCTGGATAACGCAAGAGCAGACTTGGACTTGGTAGGCTTGGAGCTCCCCCTGCTCCACGTCTTGTGTGGAGAATTTTAACATTGTTGTATTGGATCCCATTGTTTAAAACAAAGGAACGGAACACGATCATCACTACTGTCAAATGTGGTATCAATCATATTTATTTCCCTCATCTGGCTTTAAACAATTTAGCAGGTGCATTTCCTTAAATTTGAAATTATTCCTTTCAAGACAACAACGTACCTTAGAATCGCAAAGTGTCCCAAACACTAAAATGAAGAAACCCTGAGGAAAGATGACATTCACATTTGTTTAATCTGTTAAGAAAGAGCACAACATGTTTTATTAAAGTGTAACTGCACCCACAGGTCTGACCATAACTCCACCCACTGCACAATTTAGAAAAATGCTCAAACTAGTCAAGGGGCTGAGAGGGGGGTGGGTGTGTCCGGCAGCTCAGCCCTCGATCCCACAGGATCCGTGTCCGGCACGTTCCGTCTGCGCTGCGGTTCTGCACTGTCAGATGGTGCAAGCCCTCGCCCACAGGAAGTATGTCTGCAGCGCAGCGGTGTGCTGGCCCAAACAGCTGGATTCGCGAGATTACAAGATCACGGGAGAACATTGCGCGAGAAATGCGAAATCATGCAATAACATGAACGTTAAACAGAACAACACACAAACAGTTCAGTTTGCTCCTCCGAGGTTGATTATCTGCTCATTTGGAGATCATTCTGTGATTTTTGTGCTTCTGCCATGGCTGAGTACACTACTTAATTAAAAGTGTTCTTTTTTCAAGATTTCAGGGTGTTGTTGTTATGAAAACAGAAGAAAATGGGAGTCTGTACTGGTCTGTACATGGTGTTATATTTTGAAATGACCGGATGCTGTACGCTGTTTTCTGTCCGACTTCCTGTTTAAAACGATCCGCTCTGTTTAGCTTGACGCGTGCTTGCAGCACCCCCTGTCAAAAATAGACCCAACGCATATATTTAGCGGAGCAGAGCGGAGAGACGCTTCTGGGACGCACCGGCGATGCGTGCTGTGGAATCACGATCATTGATTTGAATGGTTGTGTGTTGAGGTTTTGGCGCACACAGAACGCACCAGGGACGGATCCTGTGGAATTTGAGGGTCAGTGACATCCCCTCCCCTGGCCAGAGAAAAATGGAGCACGACACAGAGTCACAAGGCACATATGCCACAGAGGGCTCTTTTGAGGTGGAGGACTTCTCCCCTCAGAGTCCCCTGAAGAGCACTTTAGTGTGGTGGTCCCGATGGTCCTGAGCCCTATCATTTCGAGCCGTTGGCTCCAGCCCCACTAATGCCTAAAGCTTTCAGAGCCGAGGCAATGCAAGTGCATATGCACCGACTGCGCGTGCAGTCTGTAACAATTATTTTTGATTGTGAAGAGAGAATGGGCGCAGTCTCTGAGTGCTAACGTAATGTTAGCTAGAAGGCTAATGTACAGTGTGGTAGTAAAAATATTGTAAACTCTAGTGAATCAGTCTCGATCTTCGTCACCATCGGCTGGCAAGGTTCAGGGCTGATTTAAAACTGTATATAGCGTGTCTGTGTCAATATTAACACCAGCATTGATGCTTTTCATCACAGTACAGCAATATAATTTAGATTACAGCTCAAAAAACATGTTTAAGTGTGCAGTTACTCTTTAAACAAAAGACAGCCTTGTAACACCTTGTATTACAAACTTGTATTTTAACGGAGTAAATACCTGGAGTGAATTGAAGAATGCAAAGGAAATGTGGAGTCCTTTATTTGTTGAGGATACCATGGTTCCAACTCCCAAAGCCCAAGTCAGTCCAAATAAAGGAGTCAAAATGACCACACACCTTGTAATGATCATCAGTGTATGCTTTTCCTCTGCTTGTATGGTGTCTCTCCCGACGCCTCTTCTCAGCATTTTATACAAAACCATGAATATAATTAAAATGTTGATGAAAACTATGGTCAAGGCAGGTATCACCAAAGCCAGCAGGGCCTTTGTCTCATACCAGTTGAGCCAACAAGCATAGTATCTTCTGATGTATCCATTTCCTGGTGCTGTTACGGCAACAGTAGTAACAGCAACAATTAGAGGGCATCCGTAGCCTACACTGAAGGCAATGGCCAACATGGTTGACTTGGACATGTGGGAGAAGACCATGACCATCCGGTAAAAAAGCAGAAGGCCTAACACAAGCATCCAAAAGAACAGGGCAAGGTAGAAGATGTGCATAAAAAATGTTGCTGTGCTGCATGGTCCAACTAGAACTTCATAGTCCTCCCCTGAGTTTTCCAGGGGGTTCTTCCCAATAGAGGCAGCAATGAGGAAACAGATGTCAGCGATGATCAAAGAGAGGGCAGTGTTAATTATGGCAACGTGTCGCACTAAAGCAGTGCTATTTCTGGTAATGGTTTTCCAAACATATCCTTCAATGATGAGACATATTACTAAGCTTGCTAGAGATATCCCAACTCCAACATAAGTGATTATATCCAGTGCATCATAAAGTTCTGGAGGGACGTCTGTTGCCATCAGAATTGAGAAGGAGGTGAGATGGTTGCAGTTGCAGGTTACCTTGTTGTTTATGTCAGAGACAAATGTGCACCCCTCATCATCCCAACCACCGAGATCATTTAAGAGTGTGAAGTTCCAGAAGACGCACTGTGGGTTCAGTGAAAGGGAACTGTTCAGCTTTTCATAGCTCAGAGTGACATTCTGAATAGTTTCATTTATATTAATAAGCACCACAGCGGCATTGATAGCATTATTAATGCCAGTTTCATTGTTGGTTGCGTTGAAGAGATTGGTGTCGAAGCTGGAGTTCCGTGCTGGAATAACATTATCGAGGGTGGAGAAGGTGATTGTGGTAATGAAAACGTTGTTAATGTTGATGTTTGGAATTTCTAGGAGGATACTTGAGTTTAGATCGGCCCTGAAGGAGTTGTTGAATGAGGTTCTGTTCAGCAGGATCCGTTGAGTCATGATGGCAAACTCCCCTACCAACCCGTCTGAAAGAGTCTCCAGGGAACCCAATAATTCTGAGCTCGCATTACGGGTTTCATTTGCATTTAGAACTGCCCAGGACTCTCTTGCATCTTCAGCAATGATGACATCAACAGTTTCAAGTACTTTCTGCAGATACAGAGACATTTCATTGTGAGGGTAAAAAATGATCAGAAAGTTGATAAGTAAATTTGTCGCAAGAGCACATATCCTTTACAAAGAGGCCAAAGAGACAAAGGTTTCACCTACCTCCATGACAGATTCAGTGACATCAGTGGTTACATTTGCAATGGTGTTTAGGATTTCAACGATAGCTGATATGGTCGCTGAGGAATTTACAATTTGTGTTTTCTCTTCCTTGACAGTGTTACTTAGATTTGCCACAAATTGTGGCACTTCATCCACAACCAAATCCTGAAAGAATTGACGGTTTAAAACACCATAACTTGTAAGACTTATTTGTTGGTATGAGATTTTTTAAATATTCTGGATAAATACAAAGTTGGCCAGAGGGCCACTCGGGGCTGTGATAGACAACAACAGTGCTTTTTATGTGCCACAAAACTCTAGGGAAGGTTTAAATAATTGGCTGCTTTCAGGGATGTCCTGACCAATTTTTTGTGACCCGAGAACTTTAACATTAACTTTAAAGTTGGTCTAAAAAGTATCCTGCACACAGAAATAAGAGCTGTAGTTGCAAAATGTAACAAAACCTACTTTTCAAAATACCTTTATTGAACTGAAATATCTTTGAGATCTGAACTTTAAACAACGCTCACAACTGAGGAATGGTTTGCTTGATTATTTGGGGGATTTGTGCATGTAATGATTTGTTATCAGTAGATCACCTACCTGCGAATCGATTAACAATTCCTTGATTTGTGTTAGGATGCAGGTGTCCTCCACAAGTTTCCACTCTCCTGTTTCCTGACAGACAGCTGACTTTATTCCCTCTTGACCTTTATCACATCCTATTGTTGATATGTCACCGACTCGGCCAGTCCCGTACTGAGCATCATCACATTTAACATCTTAAGAATGAGATTATGGATCAGTGTTGAACAAAAAGATAGTAAAAACAGCAAATTAATAGTTGGGTCATATTTCAAATGTTGCGCTTACCATCTCTGAATACTGTCATTGCTGTTGTCATTTGATAACCCTTTGGTTGATCTACCTTGCATATAAATTGCACTTCTTTTGGCTGGGAACCGCTGCAGCTTGTTAGCTGGTAATTATGCACGATACAGTAAGTCTCCCCATCATCAGTGAAAACTGTGGACATTTAAAAACATTTAAAAAGCTAAGATAAACTGTTAATAGCTCTGTGAGCATGGTCGGATTGAAGAGTTTTTCAAAATGAGGTCACACTTACCTGAGGGTAAAACTGTTGTGGCTTGAAACCACTGTATTTTAAAGGAGGACTGCACACAGCACTGAAGTGGTTGCATCAGTCCCTCTTTGCATTTAATATTAACTTTACTCTGGAGTCGCACAACGGGAGCTCGTTTGATTTCATCTCCTGTTAGAAGTCCTTGTTGGAGAAAATCCATTACTTCACCTTTCAGAACACATTCATAGAGTCCTGTGATTGAGAGAAAAATAAATGAATATGCATGTACCAAATAAAGCCAAATCGACAATTGTCAATATTTTTGTGTTTTACCAAAGCTGTATGTTTAAATCCCAAAGTCATATAGTCTATCCAATGTAATTTCAACATTATGTCAAATGCAGAACCTAGCTTTACAGGGTTTATACTTGTGTAAGTAATGTATAATTCAAACTGTATTTTTTGATTACTCTTTTGTTAATACATTTTGCAAGTGTTGGATTACCAATATCAGGAAGGATGACGCTGTTAACTGTAAGCAAAGACATCATGCTTGAAGTAGTTGTTTTAATCCTTTCACTGTTTTTAATTTCCCGTCCGTTAAATTTCCACTGAGCACCAGAAATGCGTCCCACAGTAATGTTAAAAGGAGGGGGGCCACATTTAAGTGTCATGGTGTTGCCAGTATAAATGAGGTCTGGAAGGTTTAGAGGCGTTGCACCTGTAGGAAAAGTAAAAGAGGTCAGTTAGTGATTAAAACAAGTTTTGAACGAAGGAATTAACTTCAGGCCATTTTGAACTTACTTTTGTAAATTGAAGTTACTGAGCCAATGACTGGGGCTATAGTCGCCATTGCTTCAAGGAGTTTTTTATTTGCGTTGGCAATCTCATTCGGAATAACATGTGTTGTCTTAACAACATAGTCTGCAATTATGCTTCCTTTTCTGTAAGAACAAACGGAAGTCAAAGTTCTGATGTAAAGTAGTGAAGATTCCCGACTCTTAATGTTTTAAATGTCCAAATTACCACACCTGAATGCCTTTACAAAAACGTTGATGAACCCTGTGATTCCTTTATACTGCTCCTCTAACTGGGGGAGAGATTTGTTTTATGACGTCAACATGACAAAACGCTGAAAGTGCTGAAATGCAACTAAGAATTGGATGTGATATACTTGCCAGTGAACGAATTCTTGTTTCAAATTCCTTATATGCCAAACTTGTAGCATCATTTAATCCTGCTGTGTATTCCTTGTTTATTTGGATTGACATTTCAACACTGAATCCTGTAAAGAAATAGGCAAAAAAGGAAACGTGACCAAAGCCGTGTACTGATCAACACTTTTCAACACTTCAAAAAACAGAGAAGACAAAATAATAATCCAGATAGGAGACGATCAAGTCTGGAAAATGGTCATTTAAAACTACTCGTTTCAATATTTGTTTTATATATACAAATATACAGTATATATATATATATATATATTTATAGCATACATGCACAGCGTACATGTACCTTTCATGTGAAAGCACAGCATACATGTACCTTGAGAGAACATGCGAGAACTCCTAGTCTCCTATGTTTCGCCGCAGACTGTTAGCATGTAACACGTAGTAATGCGCGTGCATATTACACAGCTGTATATTTAGTAGGTTTCACGAAAACTTAAAAGAGATTGTATTTGAAAATTACTCATGTTTTAATCATAGTCATTTTAGTGCAGGCAGCTGGCTGCTCTCCTGATATTCCCCTTTAATATAACATATAGGCTAACCTTAACCTAAAATCAAGACTTTATTCTTGCAATGTATCAGATGTAGTTTTCTTTAATAAGGCCCTAATACTCTGTCGTAATATAAATATAACATTGCAAGTGCATAAAACCATTGCTCTGGACTACATGTCTAATGACTGTAAATGGGAAGATCTAAAGCTGTATGAAAAGCAGTTTATTAAGAGTAGACAATTTAAGACATTCTACTGTGATTGCTGTGATGTTTAGACCAAAGTAAGCAGACCATAGCAGGTACAGTATCTCCTACCTCTGTTAATTGAATAATATCTCTTTACTTTAATTAAACCCAAATTTCAGTAGTCAAATAGTTTAGCAAACTTATATGATAAAAACAACATTTCAAGAAGCTACACTTGTACATTAAGCCATTCATAGAATATATATAATTCAATAGTTTTTTATGAAACAAGTGAACATGCGGTCCTCACAAATAGTGTAAATGCCTCTTTGGGTAGTAGTACAAGTTTTTTATTCAAGAATGTGAACAACATTCATGATTTCTATTAGTGCTCATATTTCTTTTGGGTATTTTTGACATACGAGTATTAAGTCATTTGCTGATGAACAAGATGGTGGATGGTTGGTTGGGTAAATGATTTCAAGTCAGATGTGTTTGTTTTCATAACTATGGCAGCCTTTGTGTATAGTGCTCTTGTAATTACAAAGTCCTGATTTTTAAAAGTGTTGCTGTGCATGTTGCCTCTTTGGATGGAATTAAATTACAGATTCATTGGTCATTTGAATTTTGTTGTGGTGTCATAATTAAACTTGATGTAAAAGGTATAATAGACCCTTCCCTCTGCATCTATTCTGTTGATTTGCTTTACACAGGATGTTTTCAGGAGGGCCACTGTTGTAGTTCCCTGAGCCAATCACAGCGTATAGGTGAGTGTGGGAGTGGTTCAAATTAGCACCTGAGCTCCATTCAGACTGGCAAACATGGAGAAAGAGCGATGCAGAGTTGGCCTTCTTTCTGTTGGACAGGTAGGTGCTTCAAACCGGGTGGGACAAGCCGCTAGCGCAATGGTACCTGGCAGCTAGCATGCTACCGCAAAGGTAACCGGCAGTTAGCATGCTAGCACAAAGCTAACCGGCAGCTAGCATGCTACTGCAAAGGTAACCAGCAGCTAGCATGCTACCGCAATGGTAACCGGCAGCTAGCATGCTACCGCAAAGGTAACCGGCAGTTAGCATGTTAGCGCAACGGTAACCCGCGGTTAGCATGCTGATGTTAAAAAGGTTGTCGACCCCTGGTCTATATCTAATGGGTTCTCAAAGTGTGTTGTTCTTATACAATTGTGTTCAAAATGATGAAACATGTTTTTTGTTAATTATATAGATCTAAATTAAGACACAGTGCATCTATCTGGTAAAATGTCCTGTTCCTGTCCGCTAAATAACTTGTTTGGCTTCACGCAGTTTGAAGCTAATACTTTGAGGCACACCAACGCTGTGGTCTCTCTTCGTTACCAACGGTTGTACAGGTGAAGCTGAATTACTCCGGGCCCCCAGTTTGGGAATCACTGCATTAAGTCATCATTCATTCATGTCATGAGTCATGACATCCCCCCCTTTTTTCCAAATACAGATGATGAGCTGGGAGGGGGGTGGACAGCTCTTTTAACAGTTTGTTGTGCAGTCCAGAATCAACTGATGTGATACCAGCAGCTTCAACCCTATAGTGTGTCCTGATAAAATAACGCTCTCAACCCCATCATGTGTTACTGCCCAAAACCAGAACGATTTAATGCTAGGATCAATTACTGTACAATGTTGTAAGAGTATGTTACAGAAGCTTAATTAAAACTGTCTTGGTATACAACTTGCCTGTTGTTGGTGTGGAGGTTATGTGCACATTTTGAACATCTGTTGTAGAACCTGGAAAGAAAGAAAGTACTATAATCTCTGCCACACTAAGAGGTAAACAGATTTAATGAGGAAACATTGAGTAAAAAATCACATTAAGTAAATTCTGATTAAAAAGGAAAAAAATGTAACGCCCTTACTTATTATAGTTGCTGTTACAGGTGATCTATTCTTCACTTTTAATGTGATAAGATTATATTGTGATACATTTTTAAGTGTTGTGGCACTAGGTGTTGAATCTTCCAGAAATATTTTACAATCGTATGTTAATGCTAACAATAGAAAACAAAGTGATTAATGCTTAGATGACTTTGTGAAAGGCTTCACAAAATATCACTGCATTAGTATGTCACATGACCTTAACTGCATGAAGCAATTCCGCAATAGGCACTAAATCTTCAAAGTCCCTTTTTAGATGATGAGTATATTCCTACTTATTGCACACCTTAATACGTTAAATAAAAGATAGAAATATATTAGGCCCTTACTCATTACAGTTGCTGGTGCAGATGATGTAGTGTTGATTTCTGTTGTAACAGATGGTAAGTCTGGAAAAAACACACTACATTAAGGAAAATCCTTATAGTGAAAATACCATTGTTTTAGGCAAATATTACATCTTCTCTTGTTATTCCTAAAAAGACATACTGGTACCATGAGTTGTTGGTGACGTTGTTGGTGTTGTGGTGTTCAGATGTGTTGTGGCACTCGGTGTTGAATCTGCAAAAAAACATTGTACAATAGTATGTAAATGCCGACAATAGAAAACAACATGATGCTTGGATGACTTTGTGAAAAGTGTCAGTATCACTGCAGCAGTATGTCACATGACCTTAACTAAAATCTGTCTTGTTATAAAAAGGAGGGTCATTCCAAAATACATGGTGTAACTGTGGGTTTTGTGTTGTTCAAATGTGTTTTGGCAATTGGCAGTAAATCTTCAAGCCCCTTTTAGAACCAAATGTGATGGCTGTAAATAAAAACCCCAGGCAGATCCTCAGCAGATAAAAAGCAGCCCTCGATTTATGCTAATAAACTGTTATCAAGTGCAGTTTTAAGAAGTGTTGTAGTATTTAGATGTCTCTGAGTAAATGCTGTTGATTCTGCAAAGACCATTTTATCACTATGTGCAATTGTATACAACTAAGAGATAAATTAAGGTTTCAACTAATGACTGTATTTCCTTATACCTCTTTTCCACCTAAATTTAGCGTGCTGACGCAGGTTTTTCAGACCCGGAAAGACCCGCTTATAAATGCCGATTGTCTCTTTTCCCAGTGCCAGTGAAGTATACTCCTGTTGGTCTCTTTTCTGCTGCGTCACCGTGTGACGTCACAAATGCGCCCGTAACGGAGTCAGTAAACAGTGAAGATGTTACGGTGGTTAGGTCTTTATTGTATCTATTAGAGATAAAAACCTGCTTAAGACAAATTACAGAAACACTGAGGGAAGTTTGGTAAAATGAAAGAACGTAAGACATATTAAGGCCCTTACTTATTACAATTGCTGTTGCAGCTGATGAAGTGTTCATATCTGTTGTGATAACAGATGTTGAGTCTGGAGAAAAAAGAAACTACATTAAAGAAAATCCTTCTAGTGAACATAAAATTGGTCAACAGTTTTAAGCAAACGTTAACCAGGGGAGTGTTACGTCTTCTCTTATTCCCCCATAAAAAAACATACTGGTACCATGAGTTGTTGGTGACGTTGTTGTTGTTGTGGTGTTCAGAAGTGTTGTGGCACTCGGTGTTGAAACTGCAAAAAAACATTTTACAATAGTATGTTAATGCTGACAATAGAAAACAATGATGAAACGTAATGCTTGGATGACTTTGTGAAAACCTTTTCTGCTGCGTCACCGTGTGACGTCACAAACGCGCCCGTAACGGGGTCAGTAAACAGTGAAGATGTTACGGTGGTTAGGTCTTTATTGTATCTATCACTCATTCAGTCTGTGTATCAAACTCTGTGCAAACAAATTTGGAACGATGTTCGAGCACTGCTCGGATGGAGACAGGCTTTTGCAGCCGAGATAACAAGGAGTCGCAGAAGTTACCGACGGAGCATAGCATCGCGCCGGAGAGGGGGCGGAGATGAACGTGTTGACACGGGTTTTGTGTTCCCATTGCCGATCGGAGCCGAGACGATAATTACCCGGGTCTACTGCAGAGTCATTTGACCCGGGTCTGAATGCCTATTGTAACTTTTCCCACTAAGCAAAAAAGCTGGGCGTTAGTGGGTTTTTTGACCAGTGGGAAAGCAGCTTTAGTTTCTTCACATTTTTATACTTCATGCACATATATTTACACTTGTTGCTTACCTATTTCAATGGACTGAGAAGAGTTTGTGAGCACACCTGTTGTAATGTCTGTAGTTGAATCTGAAGATAAATAAAAAATCTTTTCTCACTGAGAGATAAAACCTACTTAATGAAGACAAATTACAGAAACATTGAGGGAGGTTTGGTAAAATGAAAGAACGTAAGACATATTAAGGCCCTTACTTGTTACAATTGCTGTTGCAGCTGATGAAGTGTTCATATCTGTTAAAAAAGAAAAAAGAAACTACATCAAAGAAAATCCTTCTCGTGAACATAAAATTGGTGAACCGTTTTAAGCAAACGTTAACCAGGGGAGTGTTATGTCTTCTCTTATTCCCCCATAAAAAAACATACTGGTACCATGAGTTGTTGGTGACGTTGTTGGTGTTGTGGTGTTCAGAAGTGTTGTGGCACTCGGTGTTGAATCTGCAAAAGACATTTTACAATAGTGTGTTAATGCTGACAATAGAAAACAAGATGATGCTTGGATGACTTTGTGAGAAGTGTCAGGATTGAATTATTGTTATAATATTTAGAATGTGTTTTATAGCTGTTGATTCTGAAAAGACCATTTCATCACCATGTGCTATTGTTTACAAACAGATAAAAAGGTTGAGGTTTAGACCAGTGACTGTATTACCTTCATTTATGCACATTAAACAAATAAATTTACACTTATCACTTACCTTTTTCAATTGTTGGCATGAAGGTTGTGTGAACACCGGTTGTAACAAATGAAGTTGAATCTTGAAAGAAAAAAATATACTATTTTTTATTTTTCACCCACAGAGATAAAACCTGTTTAATAAGAAGATACAGAAACATTGAATAGAGGGTTAGGGTTAGAAGAATGTAAGATTTACATCAAGGCCCTTACTTATTACAATTGCTGTCGCAGCTGATGAAGTGTTCATATCTGTTAAAAAAGAAAAAAGAAACTACATTAAAGAAAATCCTTCTAGTGAACATAAAATTGGTGAACCGTTTTAAGCGATCGTTAACCAGGGGAGTGTTACGTCTTCTCTTATTCCCCCATAAAAAAACATACTGGTACCATGAGTTGTTGGTGACGTTGTTGGTGTTGTGGTGTTCAGATGTGTTGTGGCACTCGGTGTTGAAACTGCAAAAAAACATTTTACAATAGTATGTAAATGCCGACAATAGAAAACAAGATGATGCTTGGATGACTTTGTGAAAAGTGTCAGTATCACTGCAGCAGTATGTCACATGACCTTAACTAAAATCTGTCTTGTTATAAAAAGGAGGGTCATCCCAAAATACATGGTGTAACTGTGGGTTTGGTGTTGTTCAAATGTGTTTTGGCAATTGGCAGTAAATCTTCAAAGCCCCTTTTAGAACCAAATGTGATGGCTGTAAATAAAAACCCCAGGCAGATCCTCAGCAGATAAAAAGCAGCCCTCGATTTATGCTAATAAACTGTTATCAAGTGCAGTTTTAAGAAGTGTTGTAGTATTTAGATGTCTCTGAGTAAATGCTGTTGATTCTGCAAAGACCATTTTATCACTATGTGCTATTGTATACAACTAAGACATAAATTAAGGTTTCAACTAATGACTGTATTTCCTTATACCTCTTTTCCACCTAAATTTAGCGTGCTGACGCAGGTTTTTCAGACCCATAAAGACCCGCTTATAAATGCCGATTGTCTCTTTTCCCATTGCCAGTGAAGTATACTCCTGTCGGTCTCTTTTCTGCTGCGTCACCGCGTGACGTCACAAACGTGCCCCAAAACAGTGTTAGTAAACAGTGAAGATGTTACGGTGGTTAGGTCTTTATTGTATCTATCACTCATTCAGTCTGTGTATCAAACTTGGCACAGACAAATTTGGAACGATGTTCGAGCGCTGCTCGGACAGAGACGGAATTTGTAGCTGAGATAACAAGGAGTCGCAGAAATTACAGACGGAGCATAGCATCGCGCCGGAGAGGGGGCGGAGATTAACGTGTTGACACAGGTTTTGTGTTCCCATCAACGCCGATCGGAGCCGAGACGATAATTACCCGGGTCTACTGCAGAGTCATTTGACCCGGGTCTGAATGCCGATTGTAACTTTTCCCACTAAGCAAAAAAGCTGGGCGTTAGTGGGTTTTTTGACCAGTGGGAAAGCAGCTTTAGTTTCTTCACATTTTGATACTTCATGCACATATATTTACACTTGTTGCTTACCTATTTCAATGGACTGAGAAGAGTTTGTGAGCACACCTGTTGTAATGTCTGTAGTTGAATCTGAAAATAAATAAAAAATCTTTTCTCACTGAGAGATAAAACCTACTTAATGAAGACAAATTACAGAAACATTGAGGGACGTTTGGTAAAATGAAAGAACGTAAGACATATTAAGGCCCTTACTTGTTACAATTGCTGTTGCAGCTGATGAAGTGTTCATATCTGTTAAAAAAGAAAAAAGAAACTACATCAAAGAAAATCCTTCTCGTGAACATAAAATTGGTGAACCGTTTTAAGCAAACGTTAACCAGGGGAGTGTGACGTCTTCTCTTATTCCCCCATAAAAAAACATACTTGTACCATGAGTTGTTGGTGACGTTGTTGGTGTTGTGGTGTTCAGAAGTGTTGTGGCACTCGGTGTTGAAACTGCAAAAGACATTTTACAATAGTATGTTAATGCTGACAATAGAAAACAATGATGAAACATGATGCTTGGATGACTCTGTGAAAACCTTTTCTGCTGCGTCACCGTGTAACGTCACAAACGCGCCCGTAACGGGGTCAGTAAACAGTGAAGATGTTACGGTGGTTAGGTCTTTATTGTATCTATCACTCATTCAGTCTGTGTATCAAACTCTGTGCAAACAAATTTGGAACGATGTTCGAGTGCTGCTCGGATGGAGACAGGCTTTTGTAGCTGAGATGACAAGGAGTCTCAGAAGTAACAGACGGAGCGTAGCATCGCGCCGGAGAGGGGGCGGAGATTAACGTGTTGACACAGGTTTTGTTTTCTCATCAATGCTGATCGGAGCCAAGACGATAATAACCCGGGTCTACTGCAGCTTTAGTTTCTTCACATTTTTATACTTCATGCACATATATTTACACTTGTTGCTTACCTATTTCATTGGACTGAGAAGAGTTTGTGAGCACACCTGTTGTAATGTCTGTAGTTGAATCTGAAGATAAATAAAAAATCTTTTCTCACTGAGAGATAAAACCTACTTAATGAAGACAAATTACAGAAACATTGAGGGACGTTTGGTAAAATGAAAGAACGTAAGACATATTAAGGCCCTTACTTATTACAATTGCTGTTGCAGCTGATGAAGTGTTCATATCTGTTAAAAAAGAAAAAAGAAACTACATTAAAGAAAATCCTTCTTGTGAACATAAAATTGGTGAACCGTTTTAAGCGATCGTTAACCAGGGGAGTGTTACGTCTTCTCTTATTCCCCCATAAAAAACATACTGGTACCATGAGTTGTTGGTGACGTTGTTGGTGTTGTGGTGTTCAGATGTGTTGTGGCACTCGGTGTTGAATCTGCAAAAGACATTTTACAATAGTGTGTTAATGCTGACAATAGAAAACAAGATGATGCTTGGATGACTTTGTGAGAAGTGTCAGGATTGAATTATTGTTATAATATTTAGAATGTGTTTTATAGCTGTTGATTCTGCAAAGACCATTTCATCACCATGTGCTATTGTTTACAAACAGATAAAAAGGTTGAGGTTTAGACCAGTGACTGTATTACCTTCATTTATGCACATTAAACAAATAAATTTACACGTATCACTTACCTTTTTCAATTGTTGGCATGAAGGTTGTGTGAACACCGGTTGTAACAAATGAAGTTGAATCTTGAAAGAAAAAAATATACTATTTTTTATTTTTCACCCACAGAGATAAAACCTGTTTAATAAGAAGATACAGAAACATTGAATTGAGGGTTAGGGTTAGAAGAATGATTTACATCAAGGCCCTTACTTATTACAATTGCTGTTGCAGCTGATGAAGTGTTCATATCTGTTAAAAAAGAAAAAAGAAACTACATCAAAGAAAATCCTTCTCGTGAACATAAAATTGGTGAACCGTTTTAAGCGATCGTTAACCAGGGGAGTGTTACGTCTTCTCTTATTCCCCCATAAAAAAACATACTGGTACCATGAGTTGTTGGTGACGTTGTTGGTGTTGTGGTGTTCAGATGTGTTGTGGCACTCGGTGTTGAAACTGCAAAAAAACATTTTACAATAGTATGTTAATGCTGACAATAGAAAACAACATGATGCTTGGATGACTTTGTGAAAAGTGTCAGTATCACTGCAGCAGTATGTCACATGACCTTAACTAAAATCTATCTTGTTATAAAAAGGAGGGTCATTCCAAAATACATGGTGTAACTGTGGGTTTTGTGTTGTTCAAATGTGTTTTGGCAATTGGCAGTAAATCTTCAAGCCCCTTTTAGAACCAAATGTGATGGCTGTAAATAAAAACCCCAGGCAGATCCTCAGCAGATAAAAAGCAGCCCTCGATTTATGCTAATAAACTGTTATCAAGTGCAGTTTTAAGAAGTGTTGTAGTATTTAGATGTCTCTGAGTAAATGCTGTTGATTCTGCAAAGACCATTTTATCACTATGTGCTATTGTATACAACTAAGAGATAAATTAAGGTTTCAACTAATGACTGTATTTCCTTATACCTCTTTTCCACCTAAATTTAGCGTGCTGATGCAGGTTTTTCAGACCCATAAAGACCCGCTTATAAATGCCGATTGTCTCTTTTCCCATTGCCAGTGAAGTATACTCCTATCAGTCTCTTTTCTGCTGCGTCACCGTGTGACGTCACAAACGCGCCCAAAACAGTGTTAGTTAACAGTGAAGATGTTACGGTGGTTAGGTCTTTATTGTATCTATCATTCATTCTGTCTGTGTATCAAACTTGGCACCGACAAATCTGGAACGATGTTCGAGCGCTGCTCGGACAGAGACGGAATTTGTAGCTGAGATGACAAGGAGTCGCAGAAATTACAGACGGAGCATAGCATCACGCCAGAGAGGGGGCGGAGATTAACGTGTTGACACGGGTTTTGTGTTCCCATCAACGCCGATCGGAGCCGAGACGATAATTACCCGGGTCTACTGCAGAGTCATTTGACCCGGGTCTGAATGCCTATTGTAACTTTTCCCACTAAGCAAAAAAGCTGGGCGTTAGTGGGTTTTTTGACCAGTGGGAAAGCAGCTTTAGTTTCTTCACATTTTGATACTTCATGCACATATATTTACACTTGTTGCTTACCTATTTCATTGGACTGAGAAGAGTTTGTGAGCACACCTGTTGTAATGTCTGTAGTTGAATCTGAAGATAAATAAAAAATCTTTTCTCACTGAGAGATAAAACCTACTTAATGAAGACAAATTACAGAAACATTGAGGGAGGTTTGGTAAAATGAAAGAACGTAAGACATATTAAGGCCCTTACTTGTTACAATTGCTGTTGCAGCTGATGAAGTGTTCATATCTGTTAAAAAAGAAAAAAGAAACTACATTAAAGAAAATCCTTCTCGTGAACATAAAATTGGTGAACCGTTTTAAGCGATCGTTAACCAGGGGAGTGTGACGTCTTCTCTTATTCCCCCATAAAAAAACATACTGGTACCATGAGTTGTTGGTGACGTTGTTGGTGTTGTGGTGTTCAGATGTGTTGTGGCACTCGGTGTTGAAACTGCAAAAAAACATTTTACAATAGTATGTAAATGCCGACAATAGAAAACAACATGATGCTTGGATGACTTTGTGAAAAGTGTCAGTATCACTGCAGCAGTATGTCACATGACCTTAACTAAAATCGGTCTTGTTATAAAAAGGAGGGTCATTCCAAATACATGGTGTAACTGTGGGTTTTGTGTTGTTCAAATGTGTTTTGGCAATTGGCAGTAAATCTTCAAGCCCCTTTTAGAACCAAATGTGATGGCTGTAAATAAAAACCCCAGGCAGATCCTCAGCAGATAAAAAGCAGCCCTCGATTTATGCTGAATAAGAAAAACTGTTATCAAGTGCAGTTTTAAGAAGTGTTGTAGTATTTACATGTGTCTGAGTAAATGCTGTTGATTCTGCAAAGACCATTTTATCACCATGTGCTATTGTATACAACTAAGAGATAAATTAAGGTTTCAACTAATGACTGTATCTCCTTATACCTCTTTTCCACCTAAATTTAGCGTGCTGACGCAGGTTTTTCAGACCCAGGAAGACCTGCATATAGAGGCTAATTGTCTCTTTTCCCATTGCCAGTGAAATATACTCCTGTCAGTCTCTTCTCTGCTGCGTCACCGTGTGACGTCACAAATGCGCCCGTAACGGGGTCAGTAAACAGTGAAGATGTTACGGTGGTTAGGTCTTTATCGCATCTATCAGTCATTCAGTCTGTTTAATTTGGAACGATGTTCGAGCGCTGCTCGGATGGAGGCAGGTTTTTGTAGCTGACATTACAAGGAGTCTCAGAAGTAACAGACGGAGCGTAGCATCGCGCCAGAGAGGGGGCGGAGATTAACGTGTTGACACAGGTTTTGTGTTCTCATCAATGCTGATCGGAGCCGAGACGATAATAACCCGGGTCTACTGCAGCTTTAGTTTCTTCACATTTTGATACTTCATGCACAAACATTTACACTTGTTGCTTACCTATTTCAATGGACTGAGAAGAGTTTGTGAGCACACCTGTTGTAATGTCTGTAGTTGAATCTGAAAATAAATAAAAAATCTTTTCTCACTGAGAGATAAAACCTACTTAATGAAGACAAATTACAGAAACACTGAGGGACGTTTGGTAAAATGAAAGAACGTAAGACATATTAAGGCCCTTACTTATTACAATTGCTGTTGCAGCTGATGAAGTGTTCATATCTGTTGTGATAACAGATGTTGAGTCTGGAGAAAAAAGAAACTACATCAAAGAAAATCCTTCTAGTGAACATAAAATTGGTCAACAGTTTTAAGCAAACGTTAACCAGGGGAGTGTTACGTCTTCTCTTATTCCCCAATAAAAAAACATACTGGTACCATGAGTTGTTGGTGACGTTGTTGTTGTTGTGGTGTTCAGAAGTGTTGTGGCACTCGGTGTTGAATCTGCAAAAAAACATTTTACAATAGTGTGTTAATGCTGACAATAGAAAACAATGATGAAACATGATGCTTGGATGACTTTGTGAAAACCTTTTCTGCTGCGTCACCGTGTGACGTCACAAACGCGCCCGTAACGGGGTCAGTAAACAGTGAAGATGTTACGGTGGTTAAGTCTTTATTGTATCTATCACTCATTCAGTCTGTGTATCAAACTCTGTGCAAACAAATTTGGAACGATGTTCGAGCGCTGCTCAGATGGAGACAGGCTTTTGTAGCTGAGATGACAAAGAGTCGCAGAAGTAACAGACGGAGCGTAGCATCGCGCCGGAGAGGGGGCGGAGATTAACGTGTTGACACAGGTTTTGTTTTCTCATCAATGCTGATCGGAGCCAAGACGATAATAACCCGGGTCTACTGCAGCTTTAGTTTCTTCACATTTTTATACTTCATGCACATATATTTACACTTGTTGCTTACCTATTTCAATGGACTGAGAAGAGTTTGTGAGCACACCTGTTGTAATGTCTGTAGTTGAATCTGAAAATAAATAAAAAATCTTTTCTCACTGAGAGATAAAACCTACTTAATGAAGACAAATTACAGAAACATTGAGGGAGGTTTGGTAAAATGAAAGAACGTAAGACATATTAAGGCCCTTACTTGTTACAATTGCTGTTGCAGCTGATGAAGTGTTCATATCTGTTAAAAAAGAAAAAAGAAACTACATTAAAGAAAATCCTTCTCGTGAACATAAAATTGGTGAACCGTTTTAAGCAAACGTTAACCAGGGGAGTGTTACGTCTTCTCTTATTCCCCCATAAAAAACATACTGGTACCATGAGTTGTTGGTGACGTTGTTGGTGTTGTGGTGTTCAGAAGTGTTGTGGCCCTCGGTGTTGAATCTGCAAAAGACATTTTACAATAGTGTGTTAATGCTGACAAAAGAAAACAAGATGATGCTTGGATGACTTTGTGAGAAGTGGCAGGATTGAATTATTGTTATAATATTTAGAATGTGTTTTATAGCTGTTGATTCTGCAAAGACCATTTCATCACCATGTGCTATTGTTTACAAACAGATAAAAAGGTTGAGGTTTAGACCAGTGACTGTATTACCTTCATTTATGCACATTAAACAAATAAATTTACACGTATCACTTACCTTTTTCAATTGTTGGCATGAAGGTTGTGTGAACACCGGTTGTAACAAATGAAGTTGAATCTTGAAAGAAAAAAAATATACTATTTTTTATTTTTCACCCACAGAGATAAAACCTGTTTAATAAGAAGATACAGAAACATTGAATTGAGGGTTAGGGTTAGAAGAATGTAAGATTTACATCAAGGCCCTTACTTATTACAATTGCTGTTGCAGCTGATGAAGTGTTCATATCTGTTGTGATAACAGATGTTGAGTCTGGAGAAAAAAGAAACTACATTAAAGCTCCTGTGAGGAGTTTTTTCTCTGGTTATGAAACAGACTGAAATTAATTCTAATTACTCTATAAGAGTTACAAAAGCAAACCAGACCATCAGAGACAACATTGATTATTTCTATATAGTTATTTATTTTTAATGCCTGAAGCTGCTGGCGGGGGGGAAGGTGTCAGACGAATCGATTAACTGCACGCTGCCTTTGTTTACACTTTCCAGGGCATATATTTAAAGTGAGTGATACATATGACTGTTAAATAAAGCAGGATGACATTTTGTGTTAAAAACCACGTCCACAGGACAAAATCTGCAAAAAGATAAGAGGTACGGCTTTGTCCACAGGGGGCGCCAAAATCAACACAAACAGAAAATGTTTCTAGTGAACATAAAATTGGTGAACAGCTTTAAACAAAAGTTAACCAGGGGAATGTTATGTCTTCTCTTATTTCTAAAACACATATTGGAACCAAAAGTATGTCGCAAAACCTAAACAAAAACTGCATTTTTTTAAAAAAGGAGGACCATTCTGAAAATACATGATGTAATGCTGAGTTTTGTGTTGCTGAGATTTGACTTGGCAACAGGCATTAAATCTAAATCAACTGCTGTCATTGCTGTAAATATAAATTATTTTCCGAAAGCAAATCTTCAGCAGCTGAGAAGCGGTCCTCCATTTATGCTTAAAATTGACTGTACTTATCAAGCACTTTTCTAGTCTTGGAAGTCTCTGCCTGCAGAGATCCACAACGCCGACATTTAAAAAAAAACCCTCCAAACCCATCTGTTCACCACAGCCTTCGGACTGTAATTCACCACCGTCCCTGTTTTCGATGCTAATTTTATTTAACTCTTCCTGTCTTATTTGTTTGCTTGTTTTGCCCTGTTGTCTGATCGTTAATTACTTTGTAAAACGGCCTTGGGTCCCATGAAAGGCGCTATAAGTTATTATTATTATTAGTCTTTGCCACCACTCAAAGCTGCTTTTTACACTACATTTCACATTCACCCATTCACACAGTGATAGGCTGTAACGTAAAGTCATCAGTCAAATCAATCATCACATTAAATTTTGGGTTCAATATCCTGACACTTCGACATGTGAACTGAGGGAGCTGGGGATCGAACCCCAGACCTTCTGATTGAAAGACGACCGACTCTACCACTGAGCCACAGCTGCTTAAAAGACTAATAAAAAAATGAATTCATGTTCAGACCAATCACGTTACTAATACTTTCTACAACTACCTTTACACTTACCTGTTACAACTGTTGTTTTTTGTGCAACTGTTGTAAAAACTGTGGTTGAATCTGGAAAGAAAAAATACTATTATTTATGTTACACTGCGGGGTAAAAGTTCATTATTTTTCATTATTGTTACCTGATGAAATGTTGACCTCAGAGATTTGTATCTGGTTACTGATGCTGACAGGGTAACTAATGTTGCTTAGAATAGTCCTCAGATGATTTACTGCTCTGACGTCTGACATAATCAACTCAACAGAAAGCAGGTAGTCGTAAACAGCTGGATGAGCTACAGAGAGAGAATTCAAAAGAGAAACAAGCAATATTTAAGAATATGTCTCTTTTAATTACTCCTTTGCTCTTAACGTTTGTGTATTGACGGATCAAATAATCATAATCTTACTTGAAGGTGTTGGAGTTGTTGTTGCTGTAGAAGGACAAGCTTCAAAGTCTGTAAGCAAGAGGATACATACAAAAGTAATGAAACGTTATTGATAATTTTCGCTGCACTTAAAAGCTGGCAGCCCTAATTAAAAATATTTCTCTGGATATCACATTTGAAAAGCGGGGTCACCCTACAACTGAGTAAAATATACTTAAATGTATTCATGTATTTTCAACAACAGGAAGCATTGTTTCCAAAGGGTATTTTGTGATTGAAGCAAGCTCCTGTCAAAAGCTAGGAATTACATATAAACACACTTTATCTTAAATTTAAAAAAGGGCTAAAGACTCGGTGAGTTATGATGCACATTTGTGGATCACGGTTAGCACAGTGGCAGGGTCATAAACCGGCTGCAAAGTGAGCCACAAATTAGTGCTATTCTATTACTGTAAGGCAACAAAGACCTCCCAGAAACAACAGAGAGAAACTTTACAGGATTAAAAACAGACCAACTGCAAGATCTTGACATGAGAATAAAGGATTGCTCTTAAAAGAGCCTGCTTTTTAAGCTTAATGTGTTTAAATTCACCAAGTTCAACCTCTTTTTCAAAAGACAATTTTATTATAAGAAAGGTTTGCAAAGTGCTGCTGGCAATGGCCCTGATGAAGACCTAAGTCGGTCACAATGCTTCGGCTGTTTATAAAGTATATTCTAAAATAAAGGCTTTTCAATTCAACATAAATTCTACAGAGTACCTTGTATTGTTTTTTGAAGGACATTTTTGATGTTCATTTTTTCACCCATGTGTTGACCCCTTCACAGATGAATAATGCTCCGCAAACCCCAAATATCCAAAGAGCACCTGTGATCACTACAAAGAGCCAGCAGCATTTATATATTCCTTTGTCTTCAGACATTTTATTTTTCTTGTATTTTATATTTATGAATAAAACTGAATTGAAAACTGTGATAATGTATTTTCATAGATTTAAATTTGACACAATGCATTGGATATCTCCCTATCTTCATATATAACGTAATTTTTTCAAAGTGTTGGACTTACATTTTTTATGTCCAAAACATTTATTAGAAAATAGTTGATTAAAATTGTCCTTTCAGTTGTACTTGTGGCATTAACAAAACCCTACATTCTATTACCCATATTTACTGGAAAAACTGCTTCAAACATCTTAAGTATAGAATATTTTTGTTCATATTTTTTCTGATTAAAACCAGCAGCACTTTCTCGGCCTTACCTTTTAATGGTAATGTTGTCTGAGGACAGACTGTAGATTTTTTTTGTGTGTGTAAGGGCATCAAAATAAGCAGTCATATGACTCTTATTTGAGCAGAACACTGCACGAGTAGGTATCAGTTGTTTTTTTGCATAATTTTGCATAACACACTCACTTTGGCCACCAAGACACATTGTGATCACATTAAGAGATGTGAGATACTGAGTGGTTTAAAGCAAAAAAATCAAATATAGACACACACATCCCCCCAGTGGGTGCTGGATCCAAAACAAGCAAGCATATTGAAAGAATATAAAGATCTGCACACCAGGCAGCTCTGTAGAAGGGTTTATTCAGCACAAAGGGTTCCGAGCCAACATGCTCTTCCTCAGACTTGCAAAGACATTTGTGAGTCGCCATCTTAAATACATACAGACATCCACGTGATCAAACACAGCTGAAATCCATAACTAATTAGATATCAATACATACAATCTTTTTTTAAATATCATACAAATACACTGCCTGGCCAAAAAAAGTCACCACCTGGATTTAATTTAGCAAACAGGTAAGAGTCTTCCATTGGAAAATGAATGCAGTGATTAATATGTTTCATGTTTCAGCTGGAGTTATTGAACCCTAACTGATGCAGTGAGTAGCTTCTCATTCCTTAAACAACCATGTCAGAGGACACAACATGATCGTGGAAAAGATGTGACTCTGTTTCAGAAGGGTCAAATTATCATCCTGCATCAAGCAAAGAAAACAACTAAGGAGATGCTGAAGCTACTAAAACTGTGTTAAGAACTGTCCAACTCATTATTAAAGCCTGGAAGGACAGAGGGGAACCATCATCTACAAGGAAGAAATGTGGTCGGAAAAAAGTCTTTAAACGTTTGGTGTAATCAAATGGTAAAAAAATCTACAGTAGAACTCAGGGCTGTGTTTAATAGTGACAGTAAGAGTATTTCCACACACACTATGTGAAGAGAACTCAAGGGATTGGGACTAACAGCTGTGAGGCCTTAAGAAAACCACTCATCAGTGAGGCTAATCTGAAGACAAGACTTCAATTTGCTAGGGAGCATAAAGATTGGACTCTGGAGCAACAGAAAAAGGTCATGTGGTCTGATGAGTCCAGATCGACCCTGTTCCAGAGTGATGGGCGCATCAGGGTAAGAAGAGAGGCGGATTAATTGATAAACCCATCATGCCTTGTGTCTACCTTACAAACCTGTGGGGCAGGGTTATGATCTGGGGTTGCTTCAGTTGGTCGGGTCGAGGTTCAGCAACGTTATGTGCCCAAAAAATGGGCAGGGATGTAACCTCAGTCCATCCTTTTCAATCTATATATTATTGAATTTGCAAACCAATTAGATCAGTCCACATCACCTGGCCTCACCCTGAATGACACAGAGGTCAAAGGTCTTCTATACGCTGATGACTTGGTGTTGCTGTCTCCAACCAAAGAGGGTCTGCAGCAGCACCTGAACCTGCTGCATAAGTTTTATAAAACTTGGCCCTGACTGCTAACCTCAACAAAACCAACATTATGGTTTTACAAAAGAAACCAAGAAGTCAAGAAAACACACAATTTTTATTTGGACACCTCTACACTAAAACACGCTGAAAACTACACATATCTGGGCCTCAACATCAGCTCCACAAGAAGCTTTAACCTGGCTGTGAGAGATGTGAGAGACAAAGTGTGACCCCCTCAAAATATGTGGTCACATTTTCTGTTTAATTTAAGGTAATGCTGTATAAGTAACACTGTTTGGATTAGGGTAATGCTGATTTAACTAAGTCCTTCAAGGCTTTCGTATTGAAAATATATGTCAACCACTGCAGACGGCAGGGGGCAGCAGAGCGCATGTTGTACGGGACTGTCATGATGAAGAAGCTGTCGGAAGCTTGTCATTCTGGCAAGACCGACCAGACGAACGGCAGCAAGTTTTCTCTGCTCATTTTTTTCTCTTGATAGCAATATAATCTGGCACGCCTGGTGTACCTGGGCCTGTTACAGAAGCAAGAAGGGCATTCTACGCAATCAGATGAAGTATAACATTTGACATCCCAATCAAAATCTGGCGAAAAAATTTCCTATGTATGGCAATGAAATCTGGAGACCAAAATTTAATCAGGACTTTAGGACAAAACAATCAGAGAATCTTCCAACACAGAGTTCTGTAAAAACCTCCTGCATGTGCAGAGAAACACACCAAACAACGCAGGATGAGAGCACCCCAATACAACCACACCACCAGCCTCAGGACCACATCAGCCCCCCAATACAACCACACCACCAGCCTCAGGACCCCTCCCCCCCCCAAATACAACCACACCACCAGCCTCAGGACCCCTCCCCCCCCCAAATACAACCACACCACCAGCCTCAGGACCCCTCCCCCCCCCCAAATACAACCACACCACCAGCCTCAGGACCCCCCCCCCCCCATACAACCACACCACCAAATTCATGAATTTCAAAAAACAAACATCTACACTTCACTGTGTCGTCAGATACAAATAAAATGAATTTCCTGGATGTACTGATACTCAAAGGAAATAACAACTTGAAAAGATAGAAACTCTCTTCACCACAATGACTCTTGAAAAGCCTCCCCATCTCTCAGTTCAACTGAGTCAGACAGATCAGCAGCTCTGATGAGGACTTCCACATACGGTCAGTAAAAGAGGATACAAAGGACTTGGATTGATAATGCATCTGCATGTTTTTCCAGCTTGTCACAATCTGAATACCTCACCATAACCAGAGCTAAGCAAACACAACAGAGAGCTGTATGTGCCATCCAGTACTCCAGACAATTATCAAAAAACACTGGCATATCGTTGAAACTGATTCGGCTCTTCAAGCTCTTTAACTCCCCTGTCACTTTGTGCTGAATAAACCCTGCTATGGGAGCTTCCTGGTGTGTGGAATCTTTATGTTTTTTAGACAAACTGGTGTAAAGATGCTCTTTTACCATTGACTGCAATGCTGTAATTGCATATCAGTTGTAACTGTATTTTTTTCATGAAGACAACATTTGCATACAGAATTTGCAGGAGCTGTTTACCATTATTACTATAAAACCTTTTGTGCACTATGAGTTAAACTTCTAAGCTATAATAAACACACAAACCAGATGATCTAAAGAAAATCACACACTTACAACCAGTTTCAGCATTAGAATGAATCAGATGAGACATACTTTAACTTAACAGAAAACATCAATTTTGGCATTAAAGATTGGTCAAATGTATTCAGTTCATCGTACTCACCTTGATTGTGCATTGACTGACAATAGTGTCCATCAGTGGGAATAGCTTTAATGCACACACATGAGTTGTTCGTATCACTGTCACAATTCCCAAAGGTTGCACACATCCTACAAGGCCAACGGTAGTCTTTCTCACAGCGACACTGCAGCCCAGTGTCATTTGCACTGCAAACTTTAAAAAGAATATATCATAAACATCATGAAAGGGTAAATAGTTTAAGGACTATAAAAAAAGGTTACCATTTGAGAGCTAAAACATGTGTTCTCTATCATATTTATCTCTCCACTCCGTCACATATTCCATATGTATGGGAAATTATTCCCCTGCTGCAGGGTACGTGGATACCTCTTTAAGACACACTGCCTCATTGTTAATCTATAAAGCACCTGTGCTGGCATGAAATCAGTGATTGTTTGATCTCCACCTCAGTCAGGGCGCTGTGTGACAAAGTAGAGACTTTGGAATAAGTGTGTTGGGTTACAGCAGGACAGCCTCCCGGGATTGCTGTTCCCCTGTTCTTGTCTTTTACTGGCTTTACTGTCTCTGGTGGTCTCCCCAGTTACGGTGCTCCTGTCTGGGGAGTGGGGAGCAGGTTGCCTGTGAGCTGCTCCCCCCGGTGGATCTAGCCCTCTCTTTGTTGACCTTTCCCACCAGCTCAATGCTTGGCAATGAAACCTGCCCTAGCAAAAACTGTAGGGTTATGGATGGCTTGCTTGCTAAATTACATAAAGCTATAGCTACGCAGACCTGGTTGGCTAATTCTGGCATCATTTTGTCCCTAAACCTCTGTCACCTGTCCCACCAGTTACAGGAAGGTTCAGGGGATCCCAGCCTTGGAGCTAAGCTACAAATGACTTGACCTCACTCTCTCTCTTCTGGGATGAGGGAGCGGGCAGTAGCTTCAGGTCTGACCTTGGCGTCCTTTTTGTTAGTAAGGTGCCACCTGTGGTTATCTGAGTCCTAGCTCCAACAGGTTAGGGACTGTTTATTGAGACTGCCAGTTGTACCCTAAGCTGTTGCAGGAGGCACAGGAAAGCCACCGCTGTGCATGGGAGGTTTCAGTTCGCTTTTCCAGTACTGCCAGAGGGTCTAAGCGTTTCAGAACCTCAGTCCCTCAGCCGACACAGGAGGTCCTGGCATGGGGATCTGGAGGCCTCAGCCTGAGGCATTTTGTAGGTGTAGGATCCAGCAGCGGGGGAAGAGAGAAAGACAGGCTACCCAGACTCTAAGGCCCTCAAAGGGGCCCCTTCCTTCCTGACAATTCATGGGCCCCGGCTAGCCAGCACCCCCTTCCGTCCCCTTACAAGTGGGAGGCATTATTGGCAGCCATGGGTCTTGGTTGCCAAAACATGCAACCCCCCACAACATGTGGAGGTGATGCGGTCAGAGTTGGTGGCTCTTTTGGATAGTAGCCGTAAGGGAGGTGGAGCCTGGGAGGCTGCAGGCAGGTTTGTCTCACCATATTTCTTGGCCCTCAAAATGAGATGGGGGGATTCTTCCTATTCTGGATCTCAGGGGGCTCAACAAGTACCTTCGCCCTCTGAGATGCAAAATGTTGACTGTTTCCAGAGTGAGGCAAGCTGTCACTGCAGGGGACTGGTTTGCCACCATTGACCTGAAGGATGCTCAGTTTCAGTTACCTATCTGGCAAGAGCATTGGCAATTCCTGAGGTTTGGCTTCGAGAGCAGGATATTCGAGTTTCAGGTCCTGCCTTTTGGCATATCACTGGCTCCCCAGACCTTCACCCACTGCATGATTGAAGTCCTTGTGTCATGTGGCCTCTATCTTGGAGCACATTCACAGCCTGGGCCTGCACTTGATCTCAAAAAGAGCAAATTCCAGCCATCCTAGGTGTCAACATTTCTGACCCTGGCTCTGGATTCCCGGAGGGCAACCATTGTACTGACCCCTGAAAGACAGCAGGCTTTCAAAGCCTGCCTCTGCAGGTTCCAGCTGCATTCTCGCATCAAGTGGAGGCTCTGCCTTTGCCTCATGGGCTTAATGGCAGCCATGGTACATGTAGTCTTCCTCACCCTGCTGTACATGCAGCCTGTCCAACGGTGCCTGTTGGGCTTGGGCCTCTCTCCACAGGGCTCCCACAGGATAAAGGTGGTGGTTTCGAGGAGACTACACAGAGCCCTTTGTTGGTGGAGGAATCCAGTCAACATAACGAAGGGGAGTGTTCTAGGACCAGTAAGCTATCTTCAGCTGGTCTTCACAGGCGCATCCTAAGCAGGCTGGGGTGCTTTTCACGAAGGGTGCGGGGTTCAGCGGGCGCTGGACCAGTCACTAGGTGAATCAGCATATCAATTTTATCGAGCTGAGAGCTGTTCAACTTGCACTTCAACATTTTCTGCCAAGGTTGAGAGCTCAACATGTTATTGTCAGGACTGACAGTACCCTGAAGGCAGGAGATCAGTCCCCATATATGGAATATGTAACAGAATGGAGAGATAGTCTCTTCATTTAGAGAACCATGGGTATAGTGTTACCAAGCATCCTTACCTGTTGTGATATCAGCATCTGAAATGTTTACGTTTGTGCTGATTTGGACAGGAAAGGTGATACTTTTTAGGGTTTTTTTCAGTTGATCCTTGTTTGAGGTGTTCACTTCAACAAAAATGTGGTAATCATAAACCACTGGAAGCGCTGTTGAAAAAGAGGAAATTAACAATTTTCGTCATAATTAATTTTAAAATTCAGGTCGACATACGAAAAAAAGAGCTGTCAAAATAAAACAATGGAAAGTATTATTTTAATTTTTATAGTGTTTAGGTTTTTTTTTTTATTATCACATAAATGTTACACGGCCAAGTATTTTATTATTACCAGTTAATATGTTAATTTGTGTTGTGTTGACTGTCTTGCTGAGTCGAACAGGAAAACTGATGTTTTCCACAACTTCCTTTAATTGTTCTAGCAGTTCAATGTCATTGACACCGACTTCGATTTCAAGTATGTATTCATACACCTGGTCAGGTTCTAGCAAGGAAGAAAACAAATCAGAACAAAAAAACATGTTTCACTATACCTGAAGATGCAATGTTTTCCATATAGAACTAAAACAGCAATATGCTTCAAAAAGGTACAAGTACATCTTTAATAATAACTTTTAAATAACGTACCTTTCTTTGGCTGGCAGAATTGCCCATTAGATGGGATACTGTTGATACACTCGCAAGTGTCGTTAATAATGTCACTGCAGGCATTGTATGAAATGCAGTTTCTATATGACCAAATATACTGATCCTCACATCTGCACTGGAAGTTGTTACTGTAAGTTGAGTAACACACTAAAAAAACAAACAAAAAACTCCACATAAGAAAGAGGGGAGAGCCAAAAAGTATGTGATCAAAGGTGTTAACAGATATTCAGTAATGTAATACATCCACAGTCTATATATATTGTACACTTGGTTTAGAATGATCAGTTGATATCATACAATTCAATTGTTAGATCAATGATAGGCCACCTGTTTTCTGTCTCTGAACGCAGTGGGCAAGGCAGGTCATTGATGCATCTATATAATGATTATTCTATGTTGGACACATCAGACACATTGATACAGTATAACAGTCACTTTTTACTGTATACTAGTCATGTGGAGGATCAGAAGGATATTGAATGCAGCACTTATTTTGTAATGGGTTGTTACTGTTCTAAATTGTTGTATTTGTTCCAGAGGTGGGGAGACTCGAAACACATTACTTGACTTGAGTCAGACTCGAGTCGCAAATTTGAAGACTTGAGACTTGCTTGACTAACATTGACTTGATTTTGATTTGATATTAATGACTTGAGACTTGACTTAAGACTTGAGACGGTAAGGACTTGCAAACCTGGCAACCTACGGGACGCAGCAGGGCCAATGCCGGGAGGCAGCAAACAAAGACTGCGCTACGCCAAAAATCTTTCAATTTGGATTCAAGGAGTATGTTATGGATTACTATAACAAGAAAAGACCGGCGGTTTGCAAGGTATGCGCTTCGAAAATAAGAGGCACAATGACCTTCATACGTCACTTCAAAACCCAAAGGGAAAGTTACGTTATGTTTAGCTGTTTAGCTAATTTATCACCTGGTCAGGCATGAACTAGCTGTCTTAGACTAGCCTCAAATCAATTCAGTGTTTCCATTACATACATTTTGCAGTGGTGGCCCGCTGCCACAGAATTATTGCAGCCACTGCTTCTGATTTCTATAACATGTCGCAACTAGAGGCCGAAATTTCCGAATGAACGGCCGTTCTGCCGCGGCAGTTATGGTGGCTACCGGGACCTGCCAGCGGAACTGCAGGTTGCTATATTTTTATCAGTTTATAAACAAACTTATCACAGATAAATGGCGCTTATAGAACTAATAATAGAAGTAATAGTTGTCAGGTAGCCACGTAACTGTGGCAGCAGCTCTTCCAAATAACTGCAGTTAATACATGACAAATTACTCAGTAAACACTTGATTGTGCATTAATGCAGGGGTTGTCAAACTTTTTGGGGCCAGGGACCCCTTACATGGGAGCACTCTAAGATGCCATTGAAACTATTTATATTGTAAACTTTTACTCTGTCCCAAGCATAACTTCACACATTTCCACCGCTGCTGGAAGCTCTTGTGTAATTGCGTGTGGCTTCTTAGCTTTAGCAAAGCCACCAAATAAGAAGCCTCCTGTGCTTTCTTTTAAGTCGTGGCCGTGTTCACCATCTGTGTTTTCTCTCTTTACTCCATCTCTTTCAATGGAAAAAATCTTTTGTTTTGTCCTTATATTCTGGGTGCTTTATCAGTTGTTGCTTTAGCTTGGCTGGCTTCATAGCTTCGTTTGCTAGCACCTAAAGGCACATGAAGCACTTTGGTCTCCAGTCGCTGTTCCCCATAAAACCAGCCAATCTTGGCTTAGCATCACTTGACGATGTGCACTGATTCAAATGTTTGTTGCGACCTGAGTGAATTGAGTGATTCATGACAGAAGACTTCATGTGTCACAATCATATCAGTTTCTATTGGTCCAAAGCTAACGTGGGTGGGAGTAATGGACGGAATATGCTTGTTTCATTGGCGCAAATGGTCCTCATCTGTAGACATGCAGTTTTTAATGATAAAGCACAATTTTATAAATTATTATAAATTTATTACAAATATTTCGCAGACCCCCAAGCTATGGTTCATGGATCACCCTTGAGAACCACTGCATTAATGCAAAATAGAATACTGTTGAGAGGTATTCTTGTCTATACATTACATTGTCTATACTATACATTGTCTGAAATATATATTTTTTTTTTTTCAGAAAGATGAAAGCAATATACCAACCTGTGGTAATATCAAAGTGTGTGACATTCACAGTAGGACCCAAGATCAGGGAAAAACTTATATTGTTTAGGAGGCTCCGAAGATAGTCAACTGTCCCAACATCTGTAACATTCAGCTCCACATCCACTGTGTACTCAATGGAAGCTAGCAGAGCTGTAGGAAAAATTACAAAAAAATTGCATTTTTGGCACACAAATGTCAAGAGATTAGTACTCATATAATCTAGACATGGTGCTGAAAATTGGAATTCTTGGATGCTTTGAGGGCTGATGGTCCTTTAAAAATCATACAGAGCAAAACAACTTGTAAGTATGTTGGGTTCTGCACAATCAGAGTTTAATTAGTTTAATCATACAAACTTCATCCCCTTATTGAGGCTAACCTACCCACGGGCAGCAGACACTGCCAACTGCTGCTGGTTATTAGTTTTTATTACAAGGCTGTGTTAAATACTTGATTCTGATTGGTTAATTATGGCATTCTAAGGCCCGTCGCTATGAAAAACAGACTGTTGCTAGGGATGATGAAGGGATGGTGAACATGAAGTAAACATTAAACGGAACACAGAACGAGAGAAGGTGGTGTTTAAAGATGAAGAACATGAAGTAAACATTAAACGGAACACAGAACGAGAGAAGGCAGTGTTGAAAGACGAAGAACATGAAGTAAACTTTAAATTGAACACAGTATGGGATAAGGCTGTGTTGAAAGATTGTGAACATGAATTAAACATTAAACGGAACACAGAACGAGAGGAGGCGGTGTTGAAAGATGGTGAACATGAAGTAAATGATAAACGGAACACAGTATGTGATACGGTGATATTTAAAGATGGTGAACATGAAGTAAACATTAAACGGCACACAGTATGGGATATGGTGGTATTTAAAGGTGAAGAACATGAACTAAACATTAAATGGAACACAGAACGAGAGGAGGAGGTTTTGAAAGATGGTGAACATGAAGTAAACGATAAACGGAACACAGTATGTGATACAGTGGTATTTAAAGATGGTGAACAAGAAGTAAACGAGAAACGGAACACAGTATGGGATACAGTGGTATTTAAAGATGGTGAACATGAAGTAAACATTAAACGGCACACAGTATGGGATATGGTGGTATTTAAAGATGAAGAACATGAACTAAACATTAAATGGAACACAGAACAAGAGGAGGAGGTTATGAAAAATGGTGAACATGAAGTAAACGATAAACGGAACACAGTATGTGATACGGTGGTATTTAAAGATGAAGAACATGAAGTAAATATTAAACGGAACACCATACAGGACCACTATGATCACCATCATTGGAAATGTTCCAGTTAATGTGAGTAATAATAGCTGGGTTAACGCATTTTAAGAAGGCTGCAGAGTTAACTCTTGCTATGGACACAGCTCTTACTGTGAGTGTAAGGAACTATTTAAAACGGAAATATAATCGGCTCCTTACAGTTGCTTTAATTTATCAGACTAACCATTCCTTTTTTCCTTGGTGTGAGCTAGAAAGCGTTCTTCTCCATAGAGTGCCTGAGAAAATGAAAAATATCACGATGAAATTAATACTTTTAAAATTATAAACCTGTGATCAAGCCCAAGTGCAGTATTTTCTTAAATCATTTGTAACACAGTGGACCTACTGGTAAAGCTGGACTTGAAAATTCAAGGAAGTTTCCCGTTTTCCAAAAAATGAGTGTCAGTTGAAGGGAAACGATGATCAAGCAAGTCCTGAATATTGCCATTCCTTTCAAGAAAGGTAGAGGGGGAGAGAAAAAATAATAACAACGAGCTTGGCCGCCAAATGTCAGTCGTGGGAAAACCGAAACCTGCCTGAACCTAAAACACTTACACAAATATTATTAAAATTGATTTGTCCTACTTTGGAAAACCTAAAAATGTGCACAATAATCCTCGATCCAATTTTATTTAAAACATTTTCCCACGCAAAGTGAGGTGAATAGAAATTTCTTTGGACAGTTTTGGACTACCTTCATAGAAAATAGTTCAGATGAAAAAAAGAGCTGAACATTTTTTGACTCACCTGTTATACTGTGTCTGTGTCAGAGACAGAGATCTGAAAAACCAAGGCAAAAGCAACCAATAATATCAGCAAGGTGAAGGGTCATTAAAGGGAATGGATTTCAGAGTACATGATTAATGCGTGAATCCATAATATAAAAACATCTGCCAGATTTTTGCTCACAAATCTTATTAAAAATAATACATAATGTAGCGTAAATCAGTAGCAAGATTAATAATTAATAACTAATATCAAAATGTAACAATTATTCATAACTCAAAATTATGAACCATAATCACATACATTGGTGTAAAAGGTGAAGGAGAATGATGGCACTCAACTTCTCTTAGAAATCGTTAGTTTCATGTTAAATAACAGAATTTAGGTTTACCTTAAATTCAATGTTGCCACCCAATTAGTTAATTAAATACTTTGGGCTCATGATCTCAGGGTTTCTACGAGGTTCTTGGTCATGGTGTACAGTGACTTTACCATTTCATACACACACAAATCACATGGATGAAGGTCTTTATAAATGAAATGATGGTTTATTTAACTGCTTCTAAACAGAATATTAATGAAGAAATGAACAGGGACAATGAATACAACAACGAACAATAAATGACTGACAACAGACCACATTGTAGATGGCTTTTGTGACTGGTATTTTTGATGTTTTAGAATTTAAATGGGATTTAATTACTGAAGGCATCGTTCAGCAGTTGAGAGTTTGAAAAGGCACGAAGGAAGATTGTGAAATAATTAAAAAGTAATTCTAATTTTAAAAGATTTTAGGTTTAATGTTAATTAATCCTAGTTATTTTAGCATCAAGCATCAACACATGGGAGATGTAATTGTATCACCTGATGATCATCTGATGGGTGTGGCAGCAGGCTCTCTTTTGGCGCTCGGGCCTTTTCAGGACGGCTTAAGATAAGTGAAAAGGCTTGTCGGTAAGCAGGGAGCTACTGCAACAGGCTGCCACTTGTGCTGCGACCCCTCTTTCTCTGGCTGGAGTGAAGTCTAGGGCAGTTTTGCCAGACATGGTTTGGGAGTGTCTTTTGCAGGGCTTAAAGTATTCCGGCACCCTGCCGGATTTCCGGCGTGCAGCGTTTGGCTGTGGAAAAAAAATTGTCCTATATTTGAAGAAAAATGTCTTGATATGACTTTCGAGTTCATGAGTTTGTCTGCCAATGATATGAGAGGAACACAACCCCCCTTCTCTCAAACTAACATTATTAGCCAATCAGAAGTAGAATGGGGCGGGTCTTGGAAAAATGTGCTTCAACCGAGTCCTATGCTGCATAGATGCCTGAGAGGAGACATCACGTAGGAGAGTAGGATGGGGAGTAAATGCATGAAGCCTGGGGAAGGTGCCCTCCAAATTGATAAAGGATTCAAAAAGAAATGGCGCTGGGCGTGGATAGAAGAAATACGGAAAGACGTTAAGCCTTTTGGTAGCTTGTGCTAAAAAACATTAAGAGAACCAGGTGCTTGCTTCTTTACTTTGTGCTCGAGAAAGCTCATATATGCAACTAGCGGTAAAAAAGTGCTACCACGTCGCAAATCCGACCCCGCTCATAAAGCAGCTGTTCGCGCTCTCCAACACACAACACGATTACCGGGAGCAACAACCACAGCTGACGTACCGGCATCAATGACTGACCGTGTGTGTGACTTGAAAATACGTGTGTGCAAATTAATCGCAGAACACGACTTGTCTTTCAAGCTCTCCCAACCCCTGGTAAATGTATGCAAAAAACAGGGGGGTAGTAGACAGTATGATCTAAAAATATTGATAATTTTTAGCCTCATGTGTGTTCATACATGCATGTAGTATTCTTTGTGATGTTGTCATAAGAATAGCGTTCCCCCACTTAAATAATCCCCACTACACCACTGATTGTCACCTTGTGATCGTAGGTCATCTTGTAACCTGTCGAGGACAAAGCTTAGCAGCAAAACTTGATATCAAAAGTATCCTAAATGCTACATGTGTTACTACTATGTTGTAGTGAGGTGGAGTACTGTTGCCCCCCCCCACACACACACACAAAAAAGTTCAGGCTCAGGATTTTTTTTTGCTTAAACCCCTGCTTTCGTTCAAAGTCTCCTTTAAAGTTGCTGGATGCAGCTTCTTCAACACGTTCAGTGCAGCACGGGATCAGCATGGTGCTACTGGTGGCGTTCTGCAGCCCAGTACACAATAAGGCTGTTCTTGACGCCTCAGTACTTCGGGAGAGGTTCAGGCTATATGAGCTTACAGCAGAACCTGGGACAGGCTGTGTGGCCGCCACCCCTAGTCCTAGTAGGTTTAAGGAACAAGAGAGAGCCACAAGAGAAGAGCCACAAGAGGAAGTTGCTTGTAGCTTTATAATCTTGGCACCCGAGGGTGCTGGTCTCAGTGGCCCAAAACATGAGGAGAAGGTTTTGAGATTAAATTATTTATTTTAAAGCATTAATATCAATATTGATTACTTCACATATTTATCAACTACAGAACGATACCTGTTAAAAAGGGATTAAAATGATCTAAACAGTTAAACAACAAGGTTGATGGCAACATCTGTTATGCAGCAAATCGTCTGTTCCACAGTACAGGCGCCCTGGACTGTGGGTCAAATGAAAAGGCTTTGATTGAAGATCTACTTAAAGGTCAGGAATACAGCAATCGGTAAAATCTTAAGATCAATTCAATTCTCTGACTCTGACAACAACATTTCAAATTTGGAAATAATTCTGGCAAACTTTTGGCTAATCAACAGAAAAATGTAACATTACATCAACAGAAGATATCTCCGGAAACACCAATGAAGACCATGCTGCAATAAACGAAGCATTCAGAAATTACACTCTACACCCCTGAACATGACACCACATCAAGTTTGGAGAAGCTGATGCTTTCCTGAGGACTGCCTCCCTCCCAAAACTCGACACTACCCAAGCAGATAATCTGGATAAACCACTTAGCATAGATGGACTGAGGAAAGTGCTACAGCTCATGCCCAACAATAAATCCCCAGGATTAGATGGATACCCAGTAGAATGTTATAAACATTTCTGGTCACTACTTTCACCCTTATTTTTCAAACTGATAACTGAAATCCTCCATTGTTCTAAACTTCCCCATCATATGAATACTGCCTTGATTACACTAATCCCTAAACCCAACAAAGACCCCACACACCGCTCTAACTCCCGCCCTATATCATTAATAAACACTGATGTTAAAATTATAAGCAAAGCGTGAGCAATAAGACTGGAATCTGTTATCTCATCACTCGTGCACCCTGACCAGACTGCTTTCGTAAAAGGGAAAACATGAAACACAGAAAACATGCGACGATTATTCAACACAATTCATTTATATAAAACCAAACCGGACACCAAAAAATGAATCATTATTAATTAATTATTAATTACCATTATTCTAACACTGGATGCAGAAAAGGCGTTTGACAGGGTAGAGTGGCCGTTACTCTTCACCTCCTTAAACCATTTTGGCTTTGGTCCATACTTCACTAACTGGATTAAGACTCTGTATAATACATATTCATCATCTGTGATCACTAATGGACACATTTCTAAATCATCTAACTTAAATAGAGGTACCAGGCAAGGACGGGAGGGAAGATGACGGATCTTGATAATCAGATATTGATCTGATTAACAACTTCAGCAAGGTTTCTGGCCACTCCATCAACTGGTCTAAGTCCGAGATTCTGCCTCTAAATCCTTTTGACTGGCATGAGGCTGGGGACCTACCCTATCAGACCACTCAATCCATTAAATACCTCGGAATCCATCTCAACAAACCCAAATCATGTATTCCATCTCACTTTAACCAACCTACTACATCGCATCACAGAAGACCTCGACAGATGGAATAAACTCCCACTCTCATTAATTGGCCACATCTCCACCGTCAAAATGAATCTATTTGCCATGACCCCTGATGACCCATCCCTGGGCTGCATCTCCTCTCTAATTTCAACCGTGAACGCATTTTACTGGAAAGGCAAAAAGCTCAGGATCAAATTAACAACACTTCACAAACCCGAACAATAAGGCGGGCTCGATGCACCAAATTTCTACCATTACTTTCTCTCCCACCAGCTGCAGTATATCCGACACTGGACAAACAATTCCAATTGAGCCTGGCACGACATTGAACAGACCATCTCCAATGATATTCCCGTACAGCACATTGTACACATAGCCAAATCAGTTAAGACCCACAGCTCATCTCAGATGCAACATCATAAATACAACTCTCACTGCCTGGTGGAAAGCACATGACATACTAAACATCAAACCATCTCCTTCCACTCTCACTCCAATCTGGCATAACCCCATGTTCAAAATCAGTAAGGAACCCATCAACTTCCCCAGCCCCAGAGGAGTAACCAGCCTGGGGCACCTTTTCAGCAGCAGCTCTCTCATGTCCTTCAACCTTCTCTAAGAAACATACAACTTACCTCCACACTGTCAGTACCAGTACAGACAGTTAAAAGAGACAATAAAAAAGGAAATTGAAAATCACAAATATACAAACTCTTCTCTCACCTTGACAATACTATCTCAACACCAACACACAGATGCACATCTGATCTGAATATAAATGATACAGACATCAATTGGCAAACCATATGCAACAATACATTCTCCATGTCATACAACTCAATTAATTCAGTACAAGATCCTTCACAGAGTACACATCAGCACTCACAAAATGCTCCATATGGGCCTCACAGACAGCAACACCTGTACAATATGTCCCACTGCAATAGACCGCCTCTTCCATGCATTCTGGCTCTGCTCACCACTTCACCAGTTTAGGTCAGAGGTCATGAGAGAGCTGTCCGAGATCCTCAGCCTCAGCATCCCCCTCTCCCCCTCAATCTCTCTCTTGGGCGATCTCTCCTCACTCACAATCCCACAGCATCTATAAACGTTCTTCCTGATAGCATTAAAGGTGGCTAAGAAAACTATTTAACTCAACTGCAAAGACTCACATCGACCCTACAGGACAGGCTGGTTCCATTCAGCAACACCTGGGGGGTATGCTACGAAGCAGGATTTGCAGTTATCGCGGGAACTTCAGGGTTAACTCGGAGTTTTCAGTATTATGAAGTTGGTTCGTCAGAGACTGATAAAAACAATGAAGCCTGAAGTACTTTTGTACAAAGATATGAAAGTAAGCCTCAGTCCTGCTCTGATTTGTGGTTTTATATTTATTTTTATTTGCTCCACAGTTTGATACGGCTGAGAGAATAAGTCTAAATCTGTCATTAACGCAACAAAAATACATCTGTGCAACGTATTAATCTGATGTAACACATGAGAGTTATGATAAATATATGGTTTCAAGATTCAAGATGTTTATTGCCACTTGCCAACAGTAACATAAAATAAGAGTAAGAAATATTTATATTTTTCTAGTATATACAGTATAAGGCAAAAATGATGCCTGTTCATGCTGTGGTGCTCTAATGATGGAGCAGTGATTTTATATTTGCACAGTCTGTGTTTTCTTGTCCTTCGTGCATTCAGCAGCTGCAGCTGAGGGGACTTTAGTCAGGATTATGTGTAACTTGTTCATATCTTTCTGAAATCATAGTTTGTTCTGAGATTGTGCTCATAGAAACCCTGGGTGGACTACTGTTGCTGTTTGTCATAAATACATCTGTTGTGTTAGTGTTACTGTTTCTGGTGTGCACCTGTGATTAAAAAAAAGATCAATTCTAGCTGGTAACCAGTGCAGGTGTGTTTAAACAGGGGGGATATATTTTTAATATATATATATATTGTTCAGTGGCAGTTAAAATTCTTGCTACTGCAAGATGGATGGATTTTTGGCTGAGGCAGCTACAAAGAGAGTTGCAGTTACAGTCTAAATGAGGCCAAATTAAAGCATGAATAACCTCTTCCAAATCAGCATGACATTAAAATAACGATTTTTGAGATATTTCTGGGTTATTAAAAGGAAAGCTGGACAACTCTCCTCACCTGCTCATCAAAGGTCAGGTTACCATCACTCCTTATTATCTAGTTGCTGGCACTACATCAGATGACAAACCGTCTCTGTACTGTAAAATGTGTTTCTGGCATTTTGCTGCCAAAAAAATAGAATTTTCTCGTTTTGTGACATCCAGCATTTGATGGCCATGAGCTGAGCGAGTTAGGATGATTTAACATTTAACAAAAGAACAGTTGTGAAATGATTCAACGTCTTATCAGTCCGGTATAAAGAATCTGTCTTTGTTGTGAGATGGGACTGATCTCTAGAATGATTCATGTCACTTTTATCATTAAAATGTGTTTAGTGTTTTGTCTCTGAGGAAGCAGATTATGGAACTCAGCAGAAGAAAAAAAAGGAGCAGGTTATCACACAGGTGCATAATATCATAAACTAAGCTTGTTTTAATTAGCGTCAGCTGGCAGACTTTGTAGATTCACGCTCCTGGTATCCATTTTCTTTGGTTTTGACTTAACAATGTGGTTTTTGGTATTTGATTTAGAAACAAAATTATTTGGTTTTTGGTTTTCAATTAAAGTATCCCTTAAAGCAGGCTTACTGTGTGGATCTCCCTTTTTGTTATGGCCTGAACGAGCTGGTCGTAACACATTGAACAACATTGCGCACTTGTAACTTGTGCAATAGTAATAATAATGCATGATAATTATCCAGTTAACACCATCCAAAAAAGGAATTCCTGGTGTACGCAGCAAAAGGGCAAACAGCTTGACTATCGGGAAAACAAATGCTCACTCAAAGACATTTTCACAGCTGCCGTTTGTCGAAAAGGCGCCATAGAAAAAGATTTAAAAGAGGTCACACTGTAAAATGTGGGAGTCTATTCCTGGAAAAAATTTAAAAAACTAGAAAATGTAACTGTTCAATAAAGTCCAAACAAAAGGCATGTTCATAGAAATGTAATAAGAAAACTTACTTTCCATTGCTCTCGTTTTGTCGCTCCTGCTGTAAACGTTCCTCTGTGTTCAGAACACACAACGCAAACCCTGGAGAGTGCAGAGCCTGTCAAGCTGAAGCTATGGAAACATGCTTTGTAAAAAAAAAAAAAAAAAAAACTCCCTGAAATATAGTAAGGGACACATTGTGGCTCAACAGGTTTCCTTTTACTGCAAACTTCCTTGTTTGACTTCCCTGTTTGGTGTGAAACAATCTCACAAGAAGGAGATAAATCAAGAGATGATCAAAGGAAAGCTTTTGTACTTTCCTTAACAATTCACAAATCATTAGTAGAAAGTGAAGGGAGCTGCAGCTAAAACAAGCATCATGTAAACAGAGTATTTACACTATAAGTGCAGTGCAGAGGACTGTGAATAATTATTACCTAGAATTATTTTAATAATTTACAGTATATTGATCATTAAAAGAGGAAAATGGTCTAAAGCTACGGTTTAAACTGCAAATGTAAATTAAACCCTAACACCAGAGATTTCTTTACATGACCAAAATGACCCAATTACCTACAGTAAAATGTCTGCATGATGTGACATAAAAGGTATTTTTAAGAAAAGATGAAAAACAAAGAACATGACACTCTCTTCAGCGTTGTCGTGCAGCTATTGTAAAACTTTGATCCAGACATCACATTCTTATTTCACTGGTGTTCTGCCAGCTGTTCAACACCTTTCCCATTTCCTGTTGTGCTCTATGACTGCTACTGTTCTAGGCTTGTTCTAGACTTGTTCTTCGGATCTTCAGAAGTGACACTCATAAATGAAAACAATGACTTACAGGCTGGTTAAGTTTAGCCTGGTGCCACAGCGTGTATTGTTCTCATCTTGATGCTGTACCTGATGCCAGGAAAACAAGCTAATACTTACATGGCCCGTGGCTAAAAGGAAGCTCCATCTACATATTTCCTTTTGTTAGGTTAGTCCGACCTACAGTCAGTAATTAAGGGGGGCAGGATTTTGGAATATTTATATTTGTTGTGAATTGTTGTTCCTGAGCCCCAAACATACGTTTAAGGAAATAGACATCAGTGTGATGGCTGATTATTTTGCTTAAATAATTTCCACAATTAACTTATGAAGGGAACTAATATAATACAGTAATTATATAAAAAATAATAATAAAAAATATATTTTGTCTGACAAACTGGGGAAATTAACAGATAGAAACAAAGTATGCTAATGCAGCTGCACACTTATCAAACTGTCACCGTCACCAGAGAGTATGAGTCACTGAAAAACAATCAAAAAAGAATGTGATCGCAGGGTTGCACATATTTTTACTGCAATTTGAGTGTAAGCTGATCTACTTTACAAATAGATGGTAATGAAATTTCAGATCTAATTGAATAATCGTTAAATCTTCCAAAGCTAAATATTATGTGTGATATATTGTGTTATATTACATGAATATTGTGAGGGTTTTTTTTAGATTATTTTTTGGCCTTTTATGCCTTATTTGACAGAGAGCAGTGGATCGTGTCAGAGACAGGGGAAGAGAGTGGGGAATGACCCGGGGCAAAGGGGCGAGGGGAGGGGTTGAGCCCGGGGCCACTGCATCGAGGACTATAACCTCTGTATATGGTCACCAAAGTAACCACTGAGCTAAACCGGCACCCTGTTGTGATTTTATATCATATACATTTAAAACCTCAGTTACTTTTTTAATGATTATTTAGCACTGTGCTGTTAAACTATGTTTCCTTCCCCTGAATCAAATCTTTTTAGGTATGAAAAAAAACCTCTAAAGAGTTTATTTAATGTTTGGCGTCCAACTCTTATTTCCTGTATTCTGATATTTTAATGTGGTATTTGTGGTAAAATGTCTTTATTTAAATAGACAAAACACAATAAATGAATGAATATTTTATATGAAATGAATGGTGCTTCCTGTAACTCCTGCACACATTAAATGAGAAAGAGGAAATTCTTTATACTGCTCCATTGCACCCTCCCTGCCTCCAATAGCATCATGAATTAATATATTGTGACTTGCCAAACAAAAACTACAATACGGTGACTATTTCTTCTTTTTAGCTTCACCTCTGCATAGTTTTAGGCCATGTCCACACGTACACGGGTATTTTTCAAAACGTATTCTTTTCTCTAAGTTTTGACCTTTCGTCCACACAAACGCCGTGTTAGGTCACTGAAAACGCATCTTTTGTAAAACTTCGGCCAGGGTGAAGACTTTTACAAACTCAGTTTCTATGGAGAAATGTAGACGGGGTAAATGGCGTTTTTGGCTCGTGAGGTCAGGCTGTGCGCCATTATCTCCTTTGTGAGGCGTCACTAATGAGGCGACATTCCTGTCAAAATGATGGACGTGACATAAACAGTGATGCTTAACAGGACACTTTACATGTTTACACATATATGTACAGTTGCTCATCCACTACATTGAGGAACAAAGGCGTTGGGATACATTTTTTCAGACTTTTGACTGGCCGCGATTCTTCTTCTTCTTTGCATGACCGGGTTATATCGCCGCCTGTGTGTGGCGTTCTCATGACAGCTTTTCTGTTGGGTTTTTACGTTTGGACGGGGATTTTTTATAACCGTGCTCGTGTGGACGGGGTGTTTTTAAATGAAGGAGGCAAAAACTCAGTTTTCAGTAATACCCGTGTAGTGTAGACGTGGCCTTAGACTCAAGTCAAAAAGCTTCAGTTTCAGCATCAACACATTCTCTTGATATTTTAATGTATTTATTTTCGCAAATGCAATAACAAATATAATTTTTATTCTGATACACTGTGGACACGTGTCAGCCCATCTACAGGCCTGGATAACACCTTTAGTTATTTCCACGGCCATATACACCCTGACAGTAGCCTATGAACTCTTTTCTGTTTATCACCACTCTCTTTTTAATTCATGAGTCTCACTGTTACAAAGACGTCAGGCTGCTGTTTAAACCCAGGCCTACTGTACGTCCCCAGCCCCGTGGCCATTTGATCATGAAGCCTGCTGTCTTTTTTTGCATTCAGGATAGTGAAGCATCTTGAACTACAGTCTGGAGTCTCTGTTTACAATGACAAGCACACTTAAAGCTTTCTCAAATGAGCAAGTCCTAACATGGGTACAGGAGTAGCTGGACATTAGTATGGACATGTCCCTACAGTCGCTACACTATTCTATACCCTTTGTTAAGTGTCTTGAATATGTGATTAAAAGTGAGAGATGAAAAGAGGTTGTTTATTATTCAAACTGGCTACATGTTCAGAAACCTATAAGAGCTACACATCAATACACACTCAATCCCATGGAAGGTGAACGGCAACATTTACCCCTCAGTCTGTCTTATGTCTGTAAAAATTAAAATCCAACTCAAGTGGTAAATCTCAGCTCTGCTGCAGTGATGCTGTATCCAGTGGCATTGAAAAATGGTTAAAAGAAACACAACCGTCAGTCAGCAGTGAAGCTGGAGTACTTGCTGTGCAGGTTTTGAAGCACTTCCAGTAAGAATCTGAAACTTGACGCCACCTTTTCTTCTTCTGTCTATCATCCAGTGTAATTTAAAACTGCTACAGGTTAACCTACTTCTTTTTCAACTCACAGCCATAGTGGAATTTTACATATATATATATATTTATATATATATAGTCTAGGAATAATTAAAGCTCCTGTGAGGAGTTTTTATCTGGTTATGAAACAGACTGAAATTAATTGTGACAACTCTATATGACGTAGAAAAGCAAACCAGACCATCAGCGGTTAGACTGATTAATGCTTGAAGCTGCTGCCCGGGGGGATAGGTGTCAGACGAAGCAATTAACTGCACACTGCCTTTGTTTACATTTTCCAGGGCAGAAATTTAAAGTGAGTGTTACATTTGACTGTTGACAGGATGAGATGTTTTGTTCAAAAACACCACTTAAGCATGTACAGGACAGAATCAGCAAAGAGAGAAGAGGTGCAGCTTTAAGTATAGTAGTATTCTCAAATTATGATCGCGGATGCCTGAAAAAACATTGTAAGAGGGCACAAAAGTTGTAAATGAGCCAAAAGGGAGAGCAGAGATACATTCCTAAGATGTAATTACAGTAAAATTAGCATTGCAGGGTAACAGGTAATCTGTGCTCCGCGAACAAGCCTTCTGATCCTGGTCCGTCTGCTGCCTCTTCGAGATCAAATCAACAAGTGTCATAATCCAGGTATCATTCGTGTTTTTAATATTCAATTGAAAATCCAAAATCGGAAATTAAAAAACGATTCGTTATTTCGTTTTTTATCTGATACCAAAAAACAAATAACTGTTTGTTTTTTGTATTTTCTATTTTACGCTCAGATCAAAAATAAGAAATGAAAAAAAGGGCAACATGCCATTTTTGATTTTGAAATGTAATAAGTCCGATTTGTGTGACCCTGAAGTCAATGACTCCTTTGACTGCTTAGTGTAATTTATTTCTGCTAGCTTTGATTAGCAATCATGTAGTTTAGTTTTGTTCAAAGGAAAAACGCGTAACTCTGAAGGAGGACCACACGACAGCCTAAAAAATCAGGTGTTTTAGTTTGGTCCAAAAATACAGTATGTCTATTTATTCTGCAACATTGCACAAATGCTCGTTATTTCATCCTTAACTTTACTAGCTAACATGGTGAACCATTTCTTTCACTGTTTTCATCTTATAAGGTATGTGCCCCAAGTCTCTACATCACTGATGACAGCAATGTAGCCGTATTTCCTTTGACTAACGGCCACTTTAGACCTTATAGTTAAGGGGCATTACAAGGTGCATGGCGACAGTATCAGTGTGCAAAACTCATCAAGTGTGCCTCCAGGGAAATACAACCCTATCCACTACCCCCTCCACCGCCCGCCCAGTGCTCCTGCAGGTTCTGCTGCACGGGCTACTGCAACTCAAAGAGCCACCGTGGCCAAAACATTCCAACAAAATAAACCTTTTACCTTTGCGGATTCACTGGACAACGGTACCATAGGAACATAGACAACATGAAGTAAAAGTTTGAGTCTTTCTTTTGCAATAGTCAGGATCATCTTCATAGCCGAACTTGTGGATGGCAAGTTGGAGACGTGCAACACGCTTACAGTGCATTTCTCTGAATTTGAGGCTTCTGTCACGGCATGCTTGGCAAAGTCAATGATGACCTTGAAGAAGAGGACTCACTCATCCTCACTGATGGCCAGGGGGGAAATCTTTGGTCTCTGAAGGAACCAGAGGTATAGCTGAACTCATTGTATTGTTATTATGATAGCCTCATGAATACATTTAATTATAAATCATTTAAATTAACTCATTTGTATGAGAAGCACCCCTTGATTCGTCATTCCTTGTCCTGGGACATGTCACCCCTTTTGCACAACTAAACAACTGTTTTCTGTACAGGATCAGCATTATGGAAGCATAATGCAAGGAAGGTATTCACTGTGAAGATTTCCTGCAATTACTCAGGGCTCAGGACGGAAAACAGGAGAGGCTGGACGCGGAGGCAGGTGTCACAGGTGTCTGCGGCGAGGAAAAAACAAGGTCAAAAACTCAGATTCAAAGAGTCAATAGTTAAACAAGAATCAGAGTCGGCCATGTCGAATTACCACAGGTGAAGACAGCACAAACTGGCGAAAGAGAAGAGGGCTTGACTTAAGTATTGCAGCAGGTGGAGACTGGCTTGATGAGAATGAACTGCAGGTGTGTGAGAGGAGCGGCAGGAAAGCGAAAGTAGGTCAACCACGCCCAGCCTGAAAACAGGGACAAGACAGACAACACACACAAGGGAGGGGAAAAACACAGGGAAACACAAGGAGCAGGCAAATCCTAACATTTTATCTGTAAGGTGTTTTGACAATATAGGCCCCAGTATAAATAGTCACATATTGTTCCTGGTTAAGACTTTCAAGAGAATCTCATAGACAACCATGACTTGTTTGATTTCCTTCATTTCGGTGTAGGTGTGCAACACATTTTCTGTCCTGTTTCTTGGATATTGTCCATTGCATCGGCAGGCTTTGCTTGAGAGTTGGGGCCCTAAGATCACATTGATTATTTGATTTTGAGTTTGACTGTGTCAATTAAAAAATTAGATGTAATGGCCGATAAAATTGTGCATAAAACTGTCTGAAATTAAAATCGGTCTTCAAAGACAGGAGTAGCAATTGGCAAGGTTAAAATGATTGCTTTTATTAATTGTGATGGACAATGTTGGGCACAAGTAGGATATGATTTGTGTGTTGTATAATTTTCTTGTTTTTCAGTCGACGAGAAGATTCTGGCCTCCATGATGATTTTGACAGAACTGAAGAGGTGGTCCTGGCAGCCTAGGGACTGCAAGAAGTCCACTGCCATGATGGAGCTGATGGAGTTTGCAAATTGTAACCGCAGTTAGAAAGATTTTCCTTTTCCCTATCTCAATTTTAACAGCATCTAGAAACTGCGGTGGTACTGTATCCAAGAATCGCTTGAACCAGTGGGTGGACATGAATGCTAAATCCTCTGGTAGGTTACATGTAGGCAATACATCTGGCAGCTCAGGTGTTGTTTGGGCTGAACGGGGAGCATTTGAAGCAACAGGTTAGTATAGACGACTGACATCAGGCTTGTCCTCTGGTTGGTCAGATCCAATTGGGGTTAATTGAGGGGTAGTTGGGGGAACTGGTGAGGGAGACTCCCTGTCCTGGGGCAAAGGCCATTCCAGTATCAGCTCATCTGGCTATTCTGGGCTAAAGCAGAATCTATTGGTGATGACGGCCAATATTCCCTGTCGGTGCTCTCATCTTCTGGGCTGGCGGGGCTACTGCGTACCTCAGGGTCCTCTGATGGTTCTTCCATATTGGGTTGGTCGTCCCTCGTCTCATCAGCATGGGTGGGTGGCTGCCAGTTTGGACTAGTTGTTGGTTTGGTATCCTGGACAGGTTTCTGTTGAGACTGGGTCACTGTTGGTGTGGCATATGGGGTTGGTTCTGTCTTATCCTGGAAAATCCCTGGTGTGGCTGATCCCAATGGCACAATGGTGGCATACCTCAAGAAGGTCCCCTGAAGCGTCTGCTGTGGGTAAGGTGCCTCGGGTCCAGGGGCGTCCAGGAGTTGCCTTGGACCGGTTCTTCATGGCCTCCAACCACCTGGCCTGGAATCACTGGTGCTGGTCCTCCGGTGGAACTTGTGCCTGGACTGCCTGATGTGGATGGACCTGGAATGGACACACTTGCTCCTGCCTGATATCCCAGCTGATAGTGGGGCCGCTGATTCATCTGAGCGTTGTTTTCGGCTCCTAGCAACGGGGAATTTTCTACATATCCTTGCATTATGAGGGGTTGGGCAACTGTGTTAGCCTGGGGGATAAATTGTGGAGCTGGCTGCGCCTTTACATGCCGCGTCTGGGCTCTCTGAGGTATCAATTGGGGATATGCGTTTCGGAATTGGTCATTGGCTGGGGCTGTAATGGTGGGGGAAAAATATTCCTCATTCCAATTTTATCTTTGTACTGACTGTAAGCTAGCTGATATTTTCTAGCTTCATATTGTATTCCCTTCAAAGCCTGGCCATTTAGTTGTTGGTACTAAAAAGCACATCAGAACCTAATTTGACTGTAGTGATCAGTTTTTCTGGTCATGCATTGTTTGAGATCATGGTTCACCACTTGAAAATAGTATGCAAGCTTGACTTTACTTTGCTCAAAAGTTAAACTGTGGGATAACACATATTGGGCCTCCACGATTTTTTAAAATTTTGTTTGTACCCATTGGTTTCAGGGATTCACCAATGTTTTGTTATTCTTACTCTTCTCTTAGGTAAGAGAAGATTTTAGGATTGGTGGAGAGCACTCTTACCGAGATAAGAAAAATAAACTGTTTGTCAAATGCACGGAAATATAAGTTTTGAAATTGAGAAACCTAAACAATGCATCATACAGGGTTCCCACATGTCCTGGAAAACCTGGAGATTTAGAGACTAGTTTTCCAGTCCTGGTAACACCATGAAATTGATTAAAATGACCAAATGTCCTTGAAGCATTTTATGTTGTCCTGGAAAATGTTATTTGTATTTTAGCTCCTCACTCAGAGGACATAACCTAGGTGTGTATATTTGTTTGACTGTTGACGGTATGACAGGTATGCCCTCTCCTAGCACGCAATGTCTCCTCCTAGTAGTGGCTGTATTTTTAAACCCATTGTGTTTCTGAGTTTTGAGAGTTTTGACCCTTTGAGGTTGCTGTTGCTGGTCAGTGTGCAGTATTGAAGCAGTAGATTGTTAGTAATGTAAAGTCAACAGCTAATAGTTTGCTCATAGAACTATATTCGCGTAAGTGTGAGCACACGTCATTTATGTTAAGCATGTTAAGTGAAATGGATTGTTTGAAAAGTTCATTTTTCGCGATGCCAATTTCTGTTAGCGCACAAGTAAAACATCGATCTTTTGACTTAAAACGACTTGGTGACATACTCTGATGTCAGCTAGCCGGTAGCACAAGTTTGAGTTTCAGCCTCCTCAGCTCCAGTCGGTGCTCCCACAGCTGTCAAAGGCGCAGTCGAGTCCTGCAAGCGATATAAGATTGCTGCCTTGAGACACTTTCTAACTAACTGAAAGATGATAGAAAAGTATGACACTTTAATATTACAATCTTTTTTTCCCTAATATATTCCTGTGTTCTTTCACTTCAGACTGGACATAGGTGTACCTCGGATACATTTAGGCTTAATAAAACTGTGTGTGTGTTTGTGTGTGTGTGTGTGTGTGTGTGTGTGTACTTAAAATGTACAGATTATGCAATTCAGTGTCTTCAAATTTAGATGTTTGCACTTATTTCTATGTGAAACTGTGCCATGGCAACAGAAAATGTACTACAAAATATATGATATCATAATACTTAATTCAGATTATTTATGTATAATTACAGAAGTGAGTGAGGCGGGGCAGAATGTCAAGGAGGTGTAAGTTTAAGGAGGAATGGAAGGACAATCCTGAGTTCAGGGACTGGATAGGACAGGTGATGTACACCGGGCATACTGCAAGACATGCAAGAAAACAATTGATGTACTCAACATGGGCCTGTCTGCTGTTAAAAGCCGTGCCAAAATATTTGAATATTTCTGAAACACAAATTTGACAGCACTTGACAAGGCACATAAATTATCATTACTCATACTAACAGCTCTTTCTGTCCTTTTCTTCCATGATGAAATGTCACCGCTCCCTGACCCATTGGTCAGCTATCCTGTTCATCATTGATGCTTGTAAACAGATGACGAGATCCTGGTTCCCCTGAAAGCTGCACAATCTATGCCTGAGCTGTGGCCTGCCCTCAGAAGGAGATCTTGGCTGCGCAAGTTCCTGCAGTCATCGAAGCTTGATTAATATCTGTAACAGCTTGCGGCATAATTCTTTGGTTGCATATCAGGTGGTTTGCTGGGTTTAGAGCAGTCTTATATCTTTGCTTATCCTCTGCAATATGCTGTAGTGATAGACCGGTTAATTGGTCGGCTGATTAATTGGACCGATTAATGACATTTGATGGTAAGAAGTGGACCTCTGAAGTAGCCTACCTTCTCAGTAATTGTTGATTTATGTTTTCAAGTAGCCCAGTACGTTCTGTTGTTTGATTAGCTCACACAGCTCGTCTTAAATAAGATCACTTTGACGTACAGTGACAAATTATTCTGTGTCATAGCAATCCTTGACGTCCAGTATTTTTCTGATCAGGCATCTGACAAATAGTCTAAGCTATCATCTCATCACTCTGCATGTAAAATGAATCTGCGAGGAGTGACGTGGTCGCAGCCTAAATGCCAAACACAAGCTATGTTCTGCTGCTGCAATACTTCAAACCTGAATTGTCTGACTGAACATATTGACAGATGGCTGGTTTTCAGCTACAGTTCTTGTTTAGATTGAAGTAGAGTCGCGCACAGAAAATAAATAATTAATAAGTGACGAGTACATGCAGAGTATGACAAATGTTTTGAGCCTTTATTGGTTAATTTAAAGAGGTTACATAGTAGTAAACATAGTGGTTACACATTTTACATTTCATATTTCTTTAGAAATGTTGTACTTTAATGATATCACCTCAAGCCACGAGTGAATTTCATATCTCCCCTCTCCCCTTTATCCTTCTCAAGACATTAAAAAGTAACCTGCAGTTTGAGTTTCCCAAGCAATGTGGAGAGCAAGCATACATATCACTATCATCATCTTTGTCAACATCCTTCAGTCCACAGCAGCAGCAGCACCTTCACTTGCTTCACTCAGTCTGGAATTATATAAACAGTCATAATATCAAGGTACAGCCCCCCCGTATCCGGCCAATCAGTGAGTGTTCTCATCTAGCACCACAGGAGCTTTGAAAGTAACTGTCTAGGTGAAAACAGGCCCGCCATTAGGGCTCTCACAGCACCTGTAAAATACCCCCAAACGTGGATGACATTTTAGTGGTGGTTTTATTATTACTTTAAAAGCATTAAACTCGGAAAGAACTAAAAGAGTATATTATTTCTTCCTTGTTTAAATAAAGTAATACAAGTGGCAAGTCTTCAAGTAGAGTATGGTATATGCATATCTTACATCTCAGCCAGGTCATGTTGTGAATGTGAACGCCCATTTATACACGCGATGCAAAAAGGGTCAGAACTAACAAAAAGATGCTACGACAACAAATCAAACTAAAAGTAGAAAACAAAAGTTAGTTGCGAGGCATGTTAGGATAAAAGAAAGAGGAAATGAAGGGCACAGGAAGTACACGCCTGCTTCTTCAACACAGACTAGAATTAGTGCATCATTATTACATTTCAATATCATCTACATAAAGCATTTTGCTTGTATTTTGTTATGTACTATAGCACTGAAACACTCAGACATCCACTAGACCAACATGAAGCGCCACAATGTATCAACACTTCATCAGAACTACATTTGCTGTGGGGGGATGGTGCTAGCTAGCGGATAAAAGTGCGTACTGGAAGGAGTATTTATTGTTACTGTCCAGAGTCCCACAGCGGCAGAGATTCCAAAGCGACATATTTAAAACGTCTTAGATATATGGCTTTGGTTCCAGAGAAGAAGGCCGAGGTGATCAACACCTCGGCCTTCATATTGAGTTTCTTGTCTGGTTACATTACAAAAAGTCAATTTAACTCAAGTATTTTAATTCTGAATTATTTTGAAGTTTAATCTAATATTTTTCAATACATGGCTTTTGTTCTAGAGCAGCAGCACCAACCCCTCTATTCTAATAGTGCCCCCTGCTGGTCTGGTAAAGTAATTACAAGTTAAAATGATGGTCTGGCCACATGTGGTCTGCTCCAGGTACAGGAGAATGGAGGAGGAGAAAGGGAAAAGCAGAGGAGTCATTGGCTGAATAAACGGACATATAATAAGCTCAGGCAGAGGACTTGCAGGTCAATGAAAACCAGGGGGGATTAGATTATCCTTTAAAAAGTGAAGGCATTGGCTAGTTAAGAAAGTGCATGTTATGTTTATATATATATATAAAACACACACACACACACACACACACACACACAGGCTCGACATGTGAAAAAAAGGACTCCTCTTGTAAAAATCAGAATGCTTTGAGCTTTGACCCTGTATCATGGTATAAATGATATTGGAGGATGGTTGGAGGGTAAAGAATATAACCAGTTAATTCAGTCATTTGAGGGACCTATTCTAAAACACCTAGCTAAAATCATGTCACAAAGTGATATGACGAGACTCCATCTGCTCATTTGAACCACCACGTCTGACTGTTCCCCTTCGCTGACACATCCTTTCTTATTCCCGTGCAATTACTTTCTCTGTATCCACTATAACAGATCAGGGAAGTGGCTGTAGACGGAGTCCAGCAGTGTCTGGCTGGCCTCCTGACTCTTGATTCCTGCTATCTCAAACAGCTGGTCCAACTTGTCCTCAGCGGCTGGGATTTCCTCAATTATGTGCAACTCTTCAGGGTTCAGGATATGCAGCATGTCGTCGAAGATTGGCTGCAGGTCACACGGATCCAGGCGTACTTGACGAAGCACAGTGTCTTTCTTCTCTGAATGGGAGCAGAGATGGCAGATATGTTATTATCTTGAAGCTGCTAAATCAATATTTTACAACAGTTAGTCCCGACAAAGTAATCTGATTGGATAAGAGGCTTTCCATGAGTGGCGATATAGAGAACAACATCCACCTCAGCCAGGTGCATTGCAGCAGACCATGTATGTCTACATTGATCAAGCTGGTACCTCTGAATCACACAGCAGACTCTTATCTCACTGGTTGGTGATAAATTAAAACAAACAGATAAATGTACATGATAAAGGGGCGCTGTTTAGCTCAGTCGGTAGAGCAGGCGCCCCATGTACAGAGGCAATTAGTCCTCGTCGCACTGATCGCAGGCTCGACTCCCGGTCTGCCGATCATTTGTGCATGTCATCCCCCACTCTCTACTCCCAACATTTCCTGTCTATCTTCAGCTGTCCTATAAAAATAAAGCCAAAAGGCCAAAAAAATAATCTTTAAAAAATTTTTTTTTAAAAATGTACCTGATAAACACAGCTGATCTGTGGTGACCTGGAGACACAGAGAGCAGGAGGATGTTTGGGTTGCTTGGCAACAAAAGTCCAGTTTCAGTTAAGTTGTGGAGCTAGTTGAGTTGGTGGAACAAAAAGTAATCTGTTGTTGACTAATACTTTTTACTAGTATTTGCCGCTTGTAAAACTGTTGTATAAAAGCAATATCACACTCGAGGCCGTGATGTTGTACTGAACATCATCACGGCCGTGATAATCTGCGTCACGAGGCCTGCTACGACCGTGATGACATGCAGTACAACATCACTCCCTCTCATGTGACATTGCTTTATTTTCATATAACCAAAGGACCAAATGACTGTGGAATGGCTAACGATGGCTGAGTCTAATGCATGGTCCAATATAATGGTGTATCACATGTTTCACCGCCATCTTGGCATGATTGAGACTTTTCAGCGGTATGTAGCATTTTGTCAGTAGAACTGCCCCAAAAGTGCCCCAGAGACATTACCCGGAGTTAGTACTTCGTAATACTTTAACTAGGTTGTTAAAATAATGAAGTAGTAGGATCAGCCGGAGCTCCAACAAAGCGTGGCTACAACTAGTCAATCAACTCATTTTTGGCAACAGGCCCCCGATCACATTACTCAGAGCAAGCCTATAATTTAAGTTAGCACAATTAATAAATGCTCTGCTAATCCTCACTGATGCTTTGCTGGGCACTGTCAAATCATGCTAACACTACATGAAAACTAAAGACTAGAGAAAAGGGCTGGAAAAAAATGAAATTAGAAACTTTCCAGCCAGCAGGCTCACCTTTGGTAATGAACGAGCCATTCCTGCTGAGGGCGGAGTCTTTGCTGGAGGTGGAGTCACAGCGAAGCAAGGGCTCCGATTCATCTGGAAAGAAGCCTTTGCTGCGGTCCACTGGCGACTGCTCCAAGGCAACACCGCTGACCCTGCCCATGCTACCGCAACTGCTGCTGTTACTGTGGGTGCCACTGCCAATGCTGGGGGAGTCGGTAGGCTTGTGGATTGGACTGAGGCTTTGGCTTACATTCACTGAGGTCAGCAGCTGGTTGATGTCAAACTGTAGGTTGGAACACAGAGATTAAGTTGAGGAGATAAGGAGCAGAAATAAGAGGAAAAATAATGTGCCCAAACATCCAGTAACAGTCTGGTGTTTACTGTCAAGAGAGCACACACAACTCTATCCCAAAACTTTTTATGTCTCTGCAAACACCTTTTCATACTTCCTGTCATTTTCAGCCCTCCTCTTTTATCTTTATCTCCCTCCCGTTTTGTTTAAATGTATCTTCCCTTCTCTTCATCTTTCTTCATCTGGGGGGCATGCCTCCCCCCCCCCCTTCCCTCTCTCGAGTTATGTTAATGTGTGTAGGTGTGGTTACAGGTTATATGTACCGGTGGTGAAAAAGGTCACTACTGCTCGGTCTTTCACTGGCAGTAACACTGCAATGTGATGGCAGCACCGTTGTAATTGGGATCATTTTTCATCTCATATCATGTTTGAAGGTTAATTTTATCTGTTCTCTTCTTAATTAGCATTATGGATATAAAGTGGGAGATTGCTGATGTAATACAGTTTTACCCTTAATGCATGAATATGCGGCTTTCAGGTGGCACAATAAAGCCACAGCATCTACCAAACCTTTCCCTTTGGCCACACCTCTGCCATCCCTCAGCGCCCCTCCTCCCCTCCACTACCTCCCTCGCCCCTTTCTAGCGTGTTATCAGGATGTGCCTGGTCTAGGCCGACCTGGTCTATACCGCTAGCTCTGCTCTTGGTCAAAGTTGACGCTAATGGAATCAGACCACTGTCCCCCGCTTATTTCAGCATTCCACAGACAGGATGTCATTTTGGGACACACTCCGATGAACGGAGTTTATGGTGGCTTGGTTTTATATTTGCATTTAGAATAGCATGTGTATGATTATTGACCAAATATTTCAATGAAGGACTGTGAACAACAGGAATGGAGGCACATCTCTGTCCCCTTTGGATTGGGATAGTGTGTGAGAAACATATCTAGGAGGAGGAGAGAGGTGAAACAGGGAGGGGTGACACAGAGCGCACTCAGGACAAAGAAAAATGTTGATTTCATCACTGTGTCTATAATGGTCTGTACACACACACATAAATGCATAAGAAGTGTGGAATGTGTGTTCACCCTGATATGTTGAGCACTAACATAACTATTATTTTCACAGACTGGTTATTTAATCTCATTCTGTGTATCGTCACCCAGCGGTGCTTGGAGTCTACATGCAGCTGAGAGTCCAGAGGTATCGAATACTTGAGGGGATACATTTCTTTACATTTGACGCATCATTTTACGTACTCGGGTACAGTACGAAGCAATCGTACCTAATGTGAAAACGCCCTAATGCGAAATCGAAAACTAGCTAAGTTTCTTAGAAAAACACTGTGAAACTATGAGCTACAACTAACCTACAGTTACTAGCTAGCTAAAATTGGAAAAATCGAAGGCTGTGTTCGAATGCCATACTACATACTAAATACTAAATACTACATGCTTTATACATATATATATATATATATATATATATAACTGCCGCTTCTTTAGCTACAGCGCCCCCTTCTGCTGGAATGCTGCTGCTGTCCGTCATTTCAACTGCCGCTGTGACGTTCCAGCGCTTTGCATTGTGGGATACAGTAGGCGAGGCAGACTGGTCCGATGCATTCTGGAGATTTTCTCCGAATCAGTACGACATCCGGGCATTTTTGGTACTGCACATTTTGCTTTTGTTTGCATACTGCATACTACATTTAGGCCACATTAGTACGTACTGCTAGTATAGTAGGGCATTTCGAACATAGCATATATCCAACAACCTAACTACTGCCTAAACTCGCTAACTAACTTATAAATACTATAAACTCAACTCTAAAACTAAGACTAAAATAACCTATGCTAACAGTACAATCTAACTACTCAATCACTAAAGTTACAGTTATAATCAATGCACCTGACTCCCCATAGTTTGCTGAATCAGGTGACGTAGCTTTGATGGGGTTTGGTGACAAAAGCCAGGTTTCAACCTGTAGAGGGCAGGCACCGTGCATATTTCTAACAATCTGTAGCTTTCAAATACTTTGCACTCAAATGTCGAGATTTGGACCTGAATTATTCAACACTACTAAATACTCATATACATATGTTTTCAGCTGGGGGTTAACTAAGAATAAATTCCATCCTTATGCAACAAGGTCATGTACCTTTCTCTCTTGTCTATCTTGTTATTATTACACAACATCTACTGGCTATAGGTTATATTTTACTACAAGGACAACACAAGTGCTACTGTGGTCCGTTTAATAGACTCAGTAGTCCCAGTTCTTCCGTTCACCAAACATTTTTGTTATCTTATCCACTATCAATCCAGTAAGAGGCACAAAAAGCTTTTGTCTGAGAAAATCGGCTTATTTAACTGTGATGACAGACAACATGACAACAGGCAACTTAAGAGCTGAGACACACATGCACACTGGTGTGTCTTTAAAAACCACAACAAGGCTGTAACTGTACAGTGCTGACCTTGGAGGGTGCAGTCAAGGCCACTCATTTAATATGCATGACTGGGATATTAAAGGGTAAGGAGCAGAGTTAATGGGGATTAAAGATGTGTATACGGTGCCCCCTGTGTTTAGACTTCTGTTCGAGTATGTGGAGATAACAGTATGACACTAGCCAGGCTGCTTATTAGGGGGCCTGTAAGTGAGGTTTAGGCGTTCTGCGGCTCATCACTTAACAGACATTAACCATTACAGAAATACATTGTTACCCCAGACTCCCCACCCTACCCGACCTCCCTACCCCTGCTGCAGCTGAAAAAAATACTTTTCCAATATCATCTAATGTTAAAGTGTGTGAGTGGCCAAGAATGATGAACAAACTTTAGCACTAATTGCTGAAAAAAAATCATATGGTGCTTTACTAATGAGGTTGGACATGAGTTCACTTATATACTGTGCTCGCTTTAGCTGCTTGTTAGCCTGTTCAGTGTTTATCAAACAGCTATTTAATCGTCGGCCAGTAAACAGGAGTCAGGAGTTGTTGGCTTTTCCCCGGAGAGATTACAGCGGACCATATGAGAAGATCGGTTATTTTACGTTTCATGTTACGTGTCGGGGCACCATTCTCTCTACTTCTTGCTACTTCTTTACTCTGATAACTAAAGACCTGCAGTCAGTCACCGACAGAATCTCCTCCTGGCAAAGTTAGCAAAGTAGCTCATTCATTTTTTATACAGTCTACGGCTAATAAACGCTAGCTGCGCTGAGGAGCATATAGCCTAGCTTCTTAGCCATAGCTGGCTGATTCATGCGGCCCGCCCATAGAGCCCAGCCATAGGCTTCAGCTCGGTCGCGCTCGGCGTCTTTGCCCGTCTCTGGATCAGCCGGCTCTGGCATTTCCAATACGGCGGCTGCCAGCGGCGGCACAATTTGAGTTTCAAAACGCTTCTTCAGAAACCAGTGGGTGACGTCACTGAGACTACGTCTATAATTTATACAGTCTATGTTGGGCATGTAGACTGCAGGAGCTGGGGATCGAACAGCCAACCTTACAATTTGGAGACAACCCACACTTTAACTGAGCCACTGCCGCCCCAAAATACGTATGCATTTAAAAAGTCAAAAATAAAATCATGCAATATAATACTATCATATCATATTATATCATTTAAAATTCACAGCACCAAAGCCGAGTACAGGGGGAAATGTTTTTCACTGTTTTTGTGCCATCATTTTAATGACAAACACTCTGCAGAGAGAAAGAAAGAGAGACAGAGATGTCCCTCCTGTAACTGTACCGATTGTGTTGCAACAAGGGCTGTCAATCGATTAAAATATTTAATCGCGATTAATCGCATGGTTGTCCATAGTTAACTCACAATAACTCGCAAATTAATGTCACATTTTTAGCTGTTGTAAATGTACCTTACAGAGATATTGTGCTCCTCACAAAACACAAACATTTAAACAGAAAAACATGGAGTTTGGGAAACTAAAAGGGACTCTGCTATATAATTGGAATCTTGGAATCGTTGATATAATTAATAAAGCCAAACTATGGGGTCTGGATCCAGGAGAACACGGCTGTACAAAAAGATAGGATTCATTAGCAGAGAGATACAAAGAACAGTGCTGGAGCTTGTGGCTATTAAGTTGACAGAGCTGAAGTTGAGCTGGAAATGATGTCATGAAACAGGGTAAGACTTTAGTTGAATATCTTGCCCACATGTCCATCCAACCTACCTGAGGGTTTTCCTCCAAGACACAGCGGATCTTCTCCACTACGTCAATGCGTCGCTGTCGGTGCAGGGCATTTATAAGCTTGGCCAGGTTGGCATCGCTGTCCCTGATGGTCCAGTGCTGCAGGGCGGCGTACGCTCGCTCATGATCTGATGAGTAACCGTTGGAGAAGGCGGCCACCTCTCTCTCCGTGGCGTTGGCCAGCAACTGATAGATATCTATCCACTGTGTGCCCACCTGGGCCGCCACCAGCTTCAGGATATCAACCCCTGAGGAGATAAAGAGAGGGAAATTACTAAGAGCACAAGTACAATTGCTTACTTTACTTTTAAATTGCTTGTTAATAATTTGTTTGTGATAAGGGTGACAACTTAAAGTAGTTGAACTGTTACAGCATCAGTTATTCTGTAGGCATTTTAAGCTCCAAATCCATTACCATGACCCTCTCAATGTACAAACCACAACTCAAATCCATTGGACCGCCCCACTAATGCTCGGGAGCACCACGGTCCTCCACCACACTAAAGTGCTCTTCAGGGGACTCTGAAAAGATGGGCTCTCTGTTGCATATGTGCCTTGTGACTGTGTCGCTCTCTATTTTTCTCTGGCCAGGGGAGGGGACGTCACTGAGCTGCCGGACACACCCACTCACACACATTCAGCATTAGCTCGCTACAGTATGGACCTTGTTAATACCTTTTAGGTGCAGCTGCGTAGTACAGATGTCATTCAGAAACATATTGGCTTTGAGTGTTTCCACACGCAGTGTCTTTAATAACGAGCCTTCTTGACATGCGGCTAACCTGTTGCTTGTGAAAACCAGGTCATGGTTAAAAAATACAAACGCGAGTTGTGTTATTTTAGCGACTTTGTATGCACAGCTCACAAATGTCAACAAGGGCGGGACGCATCACTGAGTGCAGTCTCAGCTGAAGTGTAGGTGCGAGGGGAAAAAAGACGCTAAGAGAAGCAGGTTCAAATAGTTTTGTGAACAGACACTACAGGTTAAGTCAGTGGTTCCCAAACTTGTTCTGCAGGGCCCCCCTTTGGTGGATGAAAATATTTTCCTATGCTAACGACCTCCATATCTTTTGACATGTCATAAATGTACCTCACAATAGTATTGACAGAGGGACAGCCTTAAGTTTGCTGCCTGTTGCTTCATCAATCACTGGTGAAACCACTGAGGGTCGTATTACTTCCTCAGCTGTAGTGTGCAGCTCTTTACATGAAGCAGCTCTGACAGCTACTTTATAAGAGGTGCCTTACGTTTACCTGGCAGTCCTTTCACAAAATTTGTCATGCTTTGCGAACAGTGCAAGACTGTATGCATTGTTTTTATTGAGCCTTGCAGCCCCCCCCCCACTGGCACTGTTATATTGTTATCTCAATATTGAACAATGTTATCGCACATCTCAGATTTTTCACATATCTGTAGGCCTACAGCGTGACGCAGCATGTCGTGCCACAAGTCTTAGCTGTCCTGGATCAACTATGGCAGCCTCTTATTCTAGCCTGCACACTGACACATGTTGGGCCTTTCAATGTGTGAAATAAGCAGGGTAACAGAGTAGGTATGTACAGTACCTTAAAGACAGACAGCTGTTGAGCGACAGCTGCTCTGGTAAGACTAGGAACTGATTCTCTTTGTGAGTGCAGCCGACACATCAAGTTTGAAATTGATCTTGTCTTTGTGACAGATCACAGGATGAGACGGCAAGCTGCAGCTGGAGCCTCTCTGACTAGAGTGAGATTTGGTGAAGATTATAAGAGAAGGTAAGACTTTAGTGACTTTATTGATTTTTTTAAATGTGTCTTGGTGAGACAGAGTCACATTTCAAAGCAACATTTCTACAAAATTGAAATAAAAATAATACAAAATAAAGCTATTAAATTGTTTTAAAAAATAAACATTTTTCTGATTTTGTAAATTCACAAAACCACTGAAGCAGCCGACACTACATGGCCGTTACACGTCCAGGGTATTAACGCAGAATTAATTCCATCACGTTTGATAAGCATTAGGCTAATCCATGATTAATGTGTGGTGTAGCAAACATGCTAAGTACCGGAATACAGAATTCAGATGGACTAGACCAGAGAGATCAAGTGGATGTAAGCCAGTGGTAGGAAGTCGTGGCTATATACACACACGGGTGCACATGTGTACACAAATGAAAACACACAGTAATGCAAGCACACACAAGGGCGTAGGCAACTTTAAAATGGCATATGAAGCCTGCACACATGCTATACAGACACTATGATGTGCCACGAACACCTAATGATTATTTTAACCCCTAAAAAAGAAAATGATCCAAAACCAAAGCCCTCATCCTTAAAGAAAACTCTTTATTTAACATCATTTTTAAAGAATCCTCTTCCAAAATGGCTTTAAAGGTCAACTCTAAAACAAACACATACACAAATAATCTCCTAGTCCAACTCAAGATGTATAAACTTCAGTAAAACCTGAAGGGACTCAGAGGACCTTGCGTGCCAGCCTTCTGGGCAAAGAGCATGTTAACTCTCATCCACTTCGCTCGGCATAACACACAGCAACAATAATCCCCCTGCTCTGCATGCCTCATTGCCGCTGTAGCTGACCAAGTTTAAATGACCTATATAAGTCACGTGTCGGTTCAGTATGTCAGCCAGCTGATATGTTTATGTGTTTGCACTGTGACATAGTAGTACTGTGTGTGTGTGTGTGTTTATTTGTATGTATTATGTGTGTGCACGTGTCCCTGAATTGTGAGCTCTCCACACTGTTAAAAAAACTGAAATGTCAAGCTACTCACGGTTAGTATCTAGTATTTATCCACACTGGTGCAAAGTGCCAGTGTTTGTACCAAGCTGTCCCTCCTTAATCAAATATATTTCCAAATAACTAAAGCCATGACAGTTCACCTCTAGCAGCAAGGGTTGATATTGACCTATTCACCTTGTTTCTCTTGAATTATTTTTCCCCACACACCAACACCTGCTGTGTATGAACGCAGCAGCTTGTTTCTATAATGACAGAAACCATGTTTGAGAAAAATGTAGTTCCTGTGAGATACAAAAACAACACGCAGGCGATGCTGATCCATTTTCAGCACAAAATCATCGTCCTAGGATTTCATATACTGCGCCGTTCTTTTGGCACTATTTTCTCTCTTGACAAATCCAGTATCACTACGCCTGCGGCAGGCCGGTTTCTCTACCGGCCGGCCTACTTATTCTACATTCGTTACCGGACAGAAGTCCTAATAGCTTTGCATCCACTACACTACTAGCAAGTATTTCACACAACTTGGTGTCCAAAAATCCGAACTATCCCTTTAACAAGAAGCCGCAGGGATTAATAGTTATGTAGGTGAATTTATAGAACATGGTGGGTTATAGTTTTTAGTTCAGAGCACCAGTGAAGGACCAAGCCAACCAGAACAGCTCTGTCTCTCTTAGCCTCTCAATACACATGGACCCAGAGGAGTCTTGATAGTTTATTTATTTATATTTTCATTTAAAAAGGACTGTATTAATGGTATATCTTTGTTGCAATGACCTGATTACAAGCAAGGACAACTGAACAGATCAAGCACAAAACATCATTTTTCTGCTCAGCACTCTCACGACACAGCTCCTCACTCTCCCAAGAGCTGATGTAGACGACAGTTCACCCCCAGCTGCTCCGTCAGAGCTCTCTTTTCCAAAAGATGACATCTACCCATCCATCCAATTTCTACTGCTTCGATTGGACAAGTGAAAATAGATTAAGCCAGAAAGCTAAGGCCTACTTCTTCGAAGCTATGTCTTGCATTTCTTCCTGGAGTTTTCAGAGGCAAGACCAGATGAGACTCTTGAGAGTTCTTGTTGCCTCGCTGTCTCTTTGCAGTTTGATGTGCAGTAAAAACCTCTAAAGGGAGGCATCCAAAGGAGATGCAAGAACCACTTCAAGTGGCTTGTTGTGATGCAAAACAAGCACTGATTGTTCACCAAGCTCCTTCGTCGACGCCTGAGCTACTCACTCTATTACCCTTTTCCCTTTCATGTTGTCTCTGTTCCCAGTGCCAGTGGAGTATCCTGCTTTCAGCCTCTTTTCTGCTGCGTCACCGTCTGACGTCACCAACATACGCAACAAAATTGGAACGATGTTTGAGCGCTGCTTGGACGGAGACGGGTGAAGTTTGCGATGGAGCATAGCATCACGACGGAAAGGGGGCGGAGATTAGCGTGTCAACCTGGGTTTTGTGTTCCCATCAATGCCGATCAGAGCCGAGGTGATAATTACCCGTGTCTACTGCAGAGTCATTTGACCCGGGTCTGAATGCCTTTCCCACTAAGCTAAAGAGCCGGGTGTGTAGTGACTTTTTTGCCCAGTGGGAAAATGGCTTTTGTTTAAGGTACACTGAGACCTAGCGACTTGGCAAAACAAACACATTTCAGGCGCTTACATCCAAAATCACATTAATTTGGTCATTACCATGAGGACAGGTAAGGGTAGAAATGCACTGTGGACTGACAGGTTGATATTCGTCTTCACTCTCAACCACGCACATGGTGATGAGGAATGTGAACATTATTGTTAATGCTGCGCAAATCATTCATTTCTTCTAGTTCCATCTTACCCTCAAAGACCCCACCAATTATTTTACTTAGTGGTTAAGTTCTCTGTTTTAAGGGCAACTATGTAGCAACTAAACTTCATATGAAATGTCCATTCTACAAATGCCCCAGGAAAAATAATCTAACTTGTGTGTTACTCGATGTTAAACAGAGCCCAAGCAGGGGGCTGTCACAGCTGTACGTCAGCATCTTTAAATAACATTCAGTTCATCACATCACCTCTTATGTTTGCTCAAATTTATGAACACACAACAACAATATATGTTTAGATTTGTGGGAGCACAAAATGCACTCTATACCTCCAACCATGCAACCCCCCACCCCACCCCACCCCACCCACACACCCAGCTACAATCCATTCTTTACAATTAAACCCAGGCTGAACCCAGTACTTGATACCTCCGCCCACCCTGGTACAGCACAGAGCAGTATATTCAACCATGTGGCTACCCGCTGGGCTTGGATGTGGAACTTGGCATTATAAACGGTGTGGATGTTTTTACAAGGGAGGATGGTGGGCAGCTTCATGTTTTCCTCACAATCTACATCATACTTTGTAATTATATGTTGTAAATATTTTGGCTGGTGACCACATCAAGCTGCAGAAACTCTTTATTCTGGCTGAACATTTTCTAAAGTGTATCATAAGGTTTTGGAATAATTTTCTATCTTGAAGGCTGCCAGTGTTTTTATTGTTTTCACTGAGACGTCTCGGGAACATTTCAGAACTTTAAAAAGGTTTTATTTCATTTGAAAGGTTATTTTGTTGCCTTTTTTCGGTGGATGAAAAGTGATTTTGTGTTAAAGAGTGACACATGGTTGCATATTTGACTCTTCTCTAGAAATCTTAACCATCACCGCCTCCGATGCTGCGCCCCCAGCAGACCACAGCGAACTACAGTGCACTGACCACAACAGATAGACAGAAGATCTCCAACGTCTTGCTGCACACGTTGAAGGCTCTAAGCTGCCTCAGGAAATAGTCAGCTCATCCCCCTCTTCTATACAGCCACTGTGTTTGTCTTTAGTCCTTTTTACACTGCAGGTCCGCCTCAGCGCCGTAACGAAGCTCCGTCCTCATACCAACTTTGTCGTTCTACATTGGACCAAGCAACGCCGGCGTAAAGCCGCCCCAGTGTGTGTTTTAAATAGGGTTCCGGCGTTGCGGAAGCAAAATGTGCGCGAGGTGTAAACAAACAGCATGTGCTTCACACGGCGCTGTTCTGCCCTGCCGGCTCTGCAGTTTACAAAGACGCCGCTCGGCCTCTGTTACTACCTCCGATGCCCGCTCAGAGGCGGAACGACTTCGCCCCACCAATCCGCCTCTGTGCGTTTTACATAGAAGACAAAACGTAACAAAGGTGTGATAATTCCGCCTTGACCTGGCAGTGTGAAAAGGGTTTTTGAGTTCAGTCTGTTGTTGATGTGGACGCCCAGGAACTTGTAGTCCTACACTATGTTAACATCCTCTCCCAGAATAAACAGCGGTGGTGAGGCCTTCCTCTTCCTTCTGAAGCCGATCACCATCTCCCTGGTCTTAGCCATGCTCAGAAGCAGATGAGTGCTTCCAGTCCACTCCACAATATTGTCCACCAGTGTTTATGTGTAATACCCGAGTGGATCCGGGAAGACCCGGCCGAGATTAGAAAGTGCTGGTCATGACGAAAGAGAAAGAGCAAAGCAAGGTGCAGCTTTGGCCACAAGGTGGCTCCAATGACCTGGCCGAGCGAGTGCTCCAGCTGCTTTTGCTCAGGAGGTGAAGGGTCGGATCACAGGTCAGACTCGGACAACACGGATGATAGCAAACTAGAAATGCTAACGTTAGCAACCGTGACAAAGAGTAATAGTTATCATTGTTCAAAAAGGACGAATAGTCGAAGGTATTGTTATTATGCTAGATGCAACAAAACGGCAATGCTGCTTTTAATCTGAAATAACTTACCATTCTGTAAATGTGTCCAGGATGGTCCAATAAGGCTTCAGTATTTGTTCCAATCTTTCCAAATGGCCCCACAAATGGAACATGGTGCAAATAGCTTGCGGTCAAAGCCTCCTCCTAGCTGCATTTATTGCCACCTTAACCTCTCTCCAACAATTTGGTACTTTTTGGTTTTCTTTGGAGCGCTTGAACATCGTTCCAAATTTGTTGTGTATGTTTGTCACGTCAGACGGTGAGGCAGCTGAAAAGAGACCGAAAGGAGTATACTTCACTGGCAATGGGAACAAAGACAATCCCCATCTATAAGCAGGTCTTCCCGGGTCTGAAAAACCTGCGTCAACACGCTAAATTTAGGTGGGAAAGGGGTATATGTGAAATCACAAAACATATACATAATTAACACTATAACCAACAAAATAACTTTCTTTTAGTCTGATTTCCTGTTTGCTGTAGTGTAACACTGAAAATGTTCCCGTTGTGGGATCAATAAAGGTTTATTTTATTCTACTCTATTCTATTCTATAACATAGTCGTCTGTGTCGAAGGACAAAAATTGGGCCAAGGTCAACACAACAGCAAGGTCAACCTAAAGTAACTGTAAGCTAACCTTTGACAACGTTTCTGTGGTTCCCTTTCCTCCATCTGTCTGCTGCACCCTTCTTTCAGGTAAACAAATGAGCTTTTCAGATCCTTGCAATAAAAACCTGGCCCGTGGCCCTGAGAGCCTCCATTTAGCACGGCTTTGAAGGAGAAGCAGCTTTCACTACTTCCTGGACGGCTTTGAGCAAACGCCAAGTGCTTTATGTGTGTGATCTGTGCTTTGACATTTCCTTTCTTTTTTCCTTTAATGCTCGAGTATTTTAACTGCTCCAGTAAAGCGGCATTACAACCTCAAGGGGAGCCAGCCGCACACCTTGGAAGGATTAAGAAGCTGTTTTGTTGTATGTTCCAGAGAGTAAAAAGCAATGTCAAATGGCTATTTGGGTTGAACGGGCATACAGGCATCTACAAATAAATAAGTACACATAGGGTAGGAGTACTCATCTAATCAGGAGAACACACATGCACACAATGCGCACACAGAGACACTCAAATGTAAAAGCTTTAAAAACCCGTCTTTAAAGTTTAAAGGCGTCAACACTGATCCTTACACAGAAATGGGTTCCATCCAGACAAGAACCAAATCATGTCAGTATCAGGATCGTGCACTTGTCTGTGGGTTTGAGCTGTGGGTTTCGGCTAATAAATAATGCAAATGCTTTCAAAGTTATTTCAGAGGATGAAAATAAGAATGCACAGTTGCCATTGAAAGGGATGACAGTGCATGTTCAAATGCGTTGTGGTTGTGCACACAAGTGCCGCATCAGTAGCAGCACGTAATCAGCACAGCAGCAGTTTATTGTGTTGAAAGCATTTAGAAACTGTAACGTGAAAAACAACTTCATGAAGTTACAGACAAAAGACAGCATATTGTTTCGATTTAAATGTAAGACCTGAGCCATAAGCATAACCAAAGCTCCACTGCAGAGCCAGCAGGCTGAGGGCAGCTGACACCAACAGGCTGAACTAACTGATCCACAAGGCCGGTGACGCTGTGGGGGTGGAGCTGGACTCTCTGACGGTGGTGTCAGACAGGAGGATGCTGTCCAAATTATGTGACAGCGTCTCCCATCCGCTCCATGATGTGCTGGCTAGGCACAGGAGCACGTTCAGGGAAAGAGTCATTCCCCCAAGATGCACCACAGAAGGCCACAGGAAGTCCTTCCTTCCTGTGGCCATCAGACTCTACAGCTCCTCCCTCTGAGTATCAGACACACAGACACCTATTTTAAACTGAACTCTTACTGTACGTCGCTCTTATTTTTTATTTAACTTTATTTTTGCATTTCACTCTCCATGCTTTCTCTGTATCAGAGCAACTGTAACGCCCGAATTAATAAAGTATTTGTGATTGTGATGTTAGGACCTCACCATGTGGCTGAAACAAAGAGCGGCCAACATGGACAACCCAAAGCCTGAAACAAAGGAAAAGCCTTTGTTTTATTTGCCTGGGCACAGTCCCCAACTCGCTGGCCAAGCACAGATTGTTTATTTTCCTATTTTTTTTAGTCCCCGAACCAACTGGAAGAGATGGCTGTACAACAGTGTCTCATTTAGTCTGCAGAAGAGAACGAAAGAAACATTTCCTCTGTCAGGTTCCTCTTCCATGCCCCATTCTCGCCTGGCTTTTGTCAATGAGAAGGATAACTTCTACGCCCCTCCATCATTTGCTAAATGACTTTGTTTTTTCCTCGTTCCACTGATGATCAGCCAATCTTTGTCAACAACAAGGATAACTTCTACGCACTGCTGTAGTTTCACTTTTTGAATTTGGCTGTTCTGATCAGACCAAATCCGAGGACAACGCGTCCACAGATCCACCAGTGTTCGAGCCACAGACCCCGCCGACAACTGACGTACTGTAACACACAGATTTCCACTTTGGCTACTGTTGTTACATGTTTAAAGCTAAAGACCCCGCTCTTTCATGATCACCTCTGACCTTATTGATATCGATGCCATTGATGATGATGGCATTAAGGATGTTGTTGATGATGATTAGGATATTCATGATGATGATGATGATGATGATGACGATATTGATCTTGTTGATGTTGATGATTAACACACTGCCCGTCAGCACCAGTGTCCGATCGCACTTGAAGCTGTTTGTTGGCTCTTACTGACATGTGCCGTTTTGGGTTGATTGAAGACCAGTCGTGCTGCTGCGTTCTGGATCATCTGCAGAGGTTTGAATGTGCTGCAGGAAGGCCTGCTAGTAGGGAGCAGCAGTAATCAATGTGTGATATCACGAGAGCCTGTAGCAGCAGGTGTGTTACATGCTCTGACAGGTAGGGTCTGATCTTCCTGATGTTGTACAGGGCAAATCGATAAAATAAAATTAAAAGATATTATACTTTAAAGAGCAGATGTTTTTTAATAATTTTTTATCTCTTATAAATGTAAAATAGTGTTTAACTATTGAGAATAAGTTAACGGCAGATTTCTTATTTCCCCTTTTGGTTATTAGTCTCTGATCCCAGGGCGGTGCCCTGTAATAATTCTGATTCTTTTTTTTTAATAAGAATTAAATTAAGAATTATCAATCAGGTGTGTGCTGAAAAAACTGCTGAAGAGTTGATAGCAGTGAGAGTGAACAAAAAACGGTATCGTTGCAGGTCATAAAAAGAAAGCAGTTGAGTTGGGCCTGCCGAGCTGCCGTCTTTGATCAGGCCTTTGTGTTCAACATACAGTAACTGCACTATGTATGTTACTTATCTGTGATGATTGAAATAAGATGCTTAGGTATACTTGTCGCTCTCCATCTTCAAAAAAAATAATATGTGGGCTAACAAGGGCTAGCAACAAGCCCCCTCCATCACACCCCCACCACCCCGAAAACCGATCCCATCAACACACCCCACACCAGCAATCACACGCACCCACATACAACTCAACCTAATTTACTTCTGTCTGTGTATGTTCTCGTCTTCCTGCAAGAGACCCGATTGACCCACTAATGTGCCTTGCCAACCAAACAAAGCCCTGATGCAGCTGAAACCAGATTATTCCAGTTCTATGTGGTCAGACACTAAGGGAGCAAAGAGAGGGTGGCAGTTGGCTTGGCTTTGTTACAGTGTGAAAACACATACGCGCACACGCACACACGCGCACACACACACACACACACACACACACACACACACACACACACACACACAAGGTTTCCTCTGTTTCATTGTGAAATCAAGAGCGTCACTGCGGGGCAAAATGTACACGTCGATAGCCACAGTGACATTAAACAAGAGCTACGTATTAAGGGTTAGTTAGAGAGAGAAGTGACATGTATGAGATGTCGAGCACTTCACACAAGAATAGAGAGAGCTCCAGATAAGCTGGGTGATGTACACAACAAACAAGGAGGTGAAAAAAACCCAAACAGAAGTAGAGATAGGAAGGAGACCCTGACGTGAAATAGGAGAACTAAGTAAGGCGTGTGTGTGTGTGTGTGTGTGTGTGTGTGTGTGTGTTTAGACTGGATAGTGACAGCAGGATGATACCACACCAGGGTCATGTCCTTACTTGTGTAACCACTGCCCTTTTCACCACGCACAGTGGGGAAGAATTAATTACATTAGGTACCCACAGTGGTACACTCACTTCAACAGATGGTTCTACACATCTCAGGAGCAGAACTGAAAGTCCATGACCTCCTTTAGTCATTTGAGAGTTTTTAATGTTTGTTTTGTTTTAAGTGCAGTTTAATTGCTAATTAAAGTCAATAAAACACATTTTTTCTAAACAAGACTCGGTCGAGACCTAGTGTGTGGCTGACCGCATCAGGTCAATGTGTTACAAGGGCTGTCCTTATGAGGTCGATGACAACGTGTTTGAAAGCAGGTGTGTGCTGCGGACGTAGGTGAGGACAGTGGACGAGCAGCGGAGGAGCAGCCCCGCCTACTCCCTGAACAAAGTATCCAGAGCCGTATAGACAGAGAGTCACGTCAGTGGAGGTCCAATATGCTCCATGATCCACCATTGCGATGTCGCAACTCTCTCTCTCTACGGCTGTGAAAGTACTGTTACTCACTCAATCAGTCAGTCACATACAGACCCGTGTATCGGGCTGACCCTGGACGTCAGCCAAACATACAATTTTAGACAAAATTGGAACAGTCTGTTAGTCGCTTTCAGCTCACACAGCTTGTGTCCAGGGGTTGGATTTATTAATGTCTGTTATATTTAGCTTTTTTTAAATTTTTGCACACCAGACACCAGACCCATTTGAATCGCTGAACACACACACGTACTGTGTGTGTGTTCAGTGATTGAAATGGGTCTGGTGTAGGTGGCATTTCAAAAAATATAAAGCAAAAATTGTGATTCTGGGTAAAAAAAACCCCATGAATCTCTTACAATGAAAATCAAGACTAATATTTCAAAACCTAAGGACAAAGGGAGCATCACTTGTCTTGGGTCTTTTTGTTGTTTCACTGGGGAATTTATGTAGAGAAGAAGCTCCCTCATTAAAGTTCCTGTGAGGAGATTTTAGCTGGTTATGATACATAGTGAAATTAATACTGATGCCTTCATATGAGCTACAAAAACAAACAAGACCATAGGAGACAAGATTATATCTTAATAGTTATTTTTAAGGCCTGTAACCACTGCCGGGGGGTGTCAGACGAGGCGATTAGCTGCCAAATCAACCTCTTTTCTATATTTTCCATGGCAAAGATTCACAGCGAGTGATATGTTTGAATGTTAAAAGAAAGCAGGAGGAGATTTTTTGTTAAAAAACACTTCTTACACAAGTACAGGACAAGATCAGCAAAGAGATAAGAGGTACCACTTTGTCCACAGGGGGCTCCAAAATCAACACAACCCAAAAGTTCCTCACAGGAGCTTTAAGTACTGTCAAGGTGCTTTTGAACTAAAAATGCAATACTTAAACACAGACAGGACAGCCCACTGACTGGTGTGATGAGTATGAAGTGGGCTTTACAGTCACTACATGTCAGCCCAACTGAACACTTACAGGTGATCCTGAGGCTCTTCAATATTATCACCAAAATGCCAAACAAAACAAGCTCTTGTGGAATGTTGTTTAGGAGGGGGTGGCCTCCTTGGGTCACTTTCAGTAGAACCACTCTTGTTCATAAAAGAAGAAAACAAAAATAAAGCTGGCTTACCCTGTCCGTTGGAGTGGTAGATCCACTTCTCTTTGACCTGCATCACCGGTGCAAAAGGTTTTTTCTGAATTGCTTTCTCCATAATGCTGCTCGGGTCCTGCACAGGACCCTTCTTAAGCCTGCGGGAGCTACGCTTCACGCTGCAGACCACGATCACTACAAGCACCAGGAGAAGCAGCAGCACAATCATCCAGGGGAGATGCTCGTTGATGTCAAAGTTATTTTGGGGGCTTGGCCTTGGGGATCCCCTGCGAGTAGGCCTGTAGTTGCCGGAGACCCCACCTCCTACGCCTCTGCTCCCCTGTCCGTCGACCTTGCTAATACCCATCCCAACCCTGACAACATCCGCATCCTCCAAAGCCTCTATCATCTCCTTCTTGCCGGGGCCTGGCATGGGGTTGGGTTGCTGTTGCTCGTGACCTGGGAGCAGTGGGGTTAATACACGATCACGACTTTGTGGGGTGTGAGTGCCAGGCCAGCTGAGGAGGAGCCCCTCTGCATGGTGGTCTCCTCCACCCAGCTTTTCTCGAGGCAGTTGAATAGCTGCTGATTTGCTGTGGGTTCCTGTGATGAGAAACAGAGGAAATGATGGAAATAAAAATGAGAGACAACACAGACAGCAGAGAGCAAGTTAAATTCACTTGCTCAAGAATTTCTCCGAACCTAGACAATAAACACAAGGCATCATGTAAGGCCAAATCGTCAGCTTTACCACTAAAGCAGCTTTCTTTAGCCAAATTAAACAGGTGGATGAAATTGAACTTAAAGGGATAGTTTGGTTTGTTTGAAATGGGGGTGTATGAAATACTTATCAGTAGTAAGTTTACTACATGCAGTGGATGGTGGTCAGCACAGCCGACTGGAGTGCCGGCACAGAAGCTCGGCTATATACCTACTGCAGATGGGGTCAATTCCACACGTAATTTATCCACTTATAAGGACGTCCCACCTAAAGATCAATAGTGGTATCGACTGTACGCTATATTTCAATAATTCGCCGCGTTTCACTTTCATTAAGAACGCCTCTTTTTTTGGCACTACTTAGTGAGGACCGCATCACATACGTGTTACTACGCCTGCAGCGTACGGTGTCGGATCAGAGTTTGTGTCAGCGGTTTGTAGAAGAGACAACAAACTAAAGAAAATACAATATAATGGAAACGACAAAGTGGCGCTCACGGTGGACCAGAGGACATTGTTTTCCTTCATAACAGAACCTAGAGAACTAACTCTGAACATATCAATCTGCAGAGAAGTTCATTTAACGGCAATCCATTCATGGAGAAAAGGTGGGACATAGAAAGCTGTAGACTACAACAGAGAAATCAGTCAAAATTAAGAAGGCACATGAAGCTAACACTAAATGGAACAGCATGATGTGGGATACAACAGAGTTTAAACACTGATGAATGGAAAATAAAATGTCAACAGACTTTGACAGTAACCTCAATCTGGTAACAAATATCCCAATCAGGTGCTGCTGTGCTTCATGTGGTCCTGTTTGCTTTCTCTCTCTTCACTACCAATGGACTTGTTAAGTAACGTGAATCAAAAAGCCTAGTAGCATGATTTTAAGGGGGCTTCAGAGTTGACCATTGCCAACCCAAATAAAATCATTTTTAAAATCAATTAAATCATTTTAAGTCAAAATTGTGAGTGAACTGACTGATACCGTCAGTACAGGCAGGTAATAAGCTGGATAATGTACAGTGAGCAGGTTGTTCAAGCGGTTGGAGCCTCATCAGGGTGATGCAGGACCCCAATGCATAGGATGGTTGCTTCTGCGGAGACCTAAGTTACTGATTATGGACAGCAAAAAAGGACAATGTCCCACTAATACTGTCATTTGCTAAAGAAAAATCATACATATTTTAACTCTGTTTTCCTGGTAATGCCACAGGATCTGTCTAATACCTTTAAATGAAAGGAAATACCTGCTAATGGGACATATGTTATATATACTGTATATATCCATTCTCCATCTCACTATTCATCCATCCATCCAACAATCTATCCATCCACCCATCCATCCACTTATCTATCCATTCTCCATCCATCCATCCATCCATCCATTAATCTACCTATCTATCCATGCTCCATCCATCCATCCATCCATCCATCTACCTATCTATCCATGCTCCATCCATCCATCCATCCATCTACCTATCTATCCAAGCTCCATCCATCCATCCATCCATCTACCTATCTATCCATGCTCCATCCATCCATCCATCCATCCATTAATCTACCTATCTATCCATGCTCCATCCATCCATCCATCCATCTACCTATCTATCCAAGCTCCATCCATCCATCCATTAATCTACCTATCTATCCATGCTCCATCCATCCATCCATCCATCCATCCATCTACCTATCTATCCATTCATCCAACCATCCATCTATTAATCTACCTATTTATCCATCCATCCGTCGATGTCAAACATAAAGCCTTATCACACAGCAGTAAAGTTGACACGTCAACTAGTCTGCCCTGACATGTAGTCTTCTACGTCAGATGGAGGACTATCTGCTTTACAGACAAATGAGTCTTGAGCTCCTCAAAGCAAAAAGGAAACTGAAGACTCTGATTTGTGTGCTCCTGCACTTGATTGGTCAATATATTGTAAAATGAGGATAAAAAAGCACAGGATCGTTACTCTGATTCATCAGTGAAAATGAAGAAAGAATAATCTATGATTTCACAGTGCTGAGGACCAGCTGTGCTCCTTGTAAATCTCACAGCAGATGGGCTTTAACGTCACCCCTCAGTCTGCTCTCTGACGACAGATATTCAAGGGACATCTCATCAGACTGAATGGAACCAAACCAAACAAGCAGTGACACTGTTTTGTAGACATCTGAACAAACTGCAGTGATCAGTCAATATAAGTGCATCATTAATCTGTATTGATTTCAAAGCCGCAACGCTCTCTCTGCTGCTCGGGCTGAAACTGTGTTCTGCTGCTAATGGGATTGGTTTGGTACAATGACAATGGATCATACATATGCTGCTGCTGAGTGGGATTGACACTCGTGTATTAATCCCCCTCATCCTTTCATCAGCAGACAGGTACACAGGTGCAGTTCTACTCCCTAAATAACAGGCAGAGTAATCTCTTTAAAATACAAAGTCAGGAGGAGCGATAAGCGAGGATACACAAGAGCAGCCTCTACGGAAGTCTTTTACGGGCTGACACGCCCCCTTGTTAGAGATCAGTTACTGACCGGAGTTTCATACCGCAATGAGGAAGAAGCAGACCTTAAAACAGACTTTAGAGGGCGCCTTGAAACCGACTATAAACAACGTCGGTATATAGAGTCGGTACAGATGAATGAATGAATTCAGAGGGAGGAGGAGAGTCTCTCTGAGAGCAGGTAATGCCGGGATCAACCTACATAAATTCAGGCTGATTTTTACACGATTTCGTCGTATACTATACTAAGTGACCAGTAGATTTAATAGTATAAGAGGACGTGTAGTGTAACATAACTGAAGAACGGCGATGCTGCATCCGGGACGCTCCACGACACCCCGACCAAGAGTCTGGCATGTCAGAATGTTTTGTATTTTCCTGCCTAGTTGACATCTCCTACGACGTGTTCCCTGATGTTGACCAACAGGATGACAGAGTGCTCTGACACGTAAATGTGCGACAACTTCTTGCCTCGTCTTCCCGATGACCTATGCACTCGCGCGGGGTCGTGAATGATGATTGGTCGGGGTCATACTTGTAGCGTTGCCACTCTCCCGACCAAGAATCGGCACGACTTTCTGCCACTGTGACTGATTAATCTGACATGGTGACATCGTAAAAGACAAAAATATCGTGTAGTCTGATCCCGGCATAACACATTCTTTTCAGTCACGTGTGACAGTGATCATCAATGAGGTCGGGTTTGATCAGCGTGAAGTGATTTCTATTTTCCCTGAAACTTTTAGCCTAATAAATAATTTTCAGAGTTCATGAACAAACAGTATGTGCAGCCTGTTCGTCATGTGCAGGTGTTTGTTAAACAGGTAACAGGTTACAGAGAGGAAACACTGTTACTGTGTGTTTTATTAGAATTAATACAGTGCACGTGTGTGCAGACACAAACAGCTGTTAGAGCAGACTGACAGGTGATCCAGCGGTGATCAGCTAACGCGGTCATTACAAACAGACGTCACTGCACGTGACGCTTCAGGGGAAAGGACGTCTCATGTCTCTTAAATCATATTTCCTCGTTTCCTCTCTCCTCTCCTGGTTTCCTCGTCTATCCATGCATGTCTGGTGGGAGGGACTAAGACGCAAGTGAGGGATGCATGGATGTAATTTAATCATTTATTTGGCAATATGTGGTGCATATACTAATTTCACAAAATGTTGGGAAAAATGAGTGTGTCACATAATTTGGGGATGAACATGTTATAACTGTGCGAAAACACACTTTCAAACAGTGTTGTGACCAAGTCCTCTTTGCTCAAGTCTCAAGCAAGTCTCGAGTCGTCTTTTCTGGGAAAAGTCAAGTCACAGGTTATGTCAAGTCGAGTCCTTAGTTAAGGCAAGTCAAGTCACTTTTTTCCACCCAAGCTCCAGCACTCTTACCTGTAGTATCCGGTCTTTATAAAGAGAAAGACAAGGTATTAGCAGCTTGTCTAATAATGATATTATTGGCCAGTTTATATAAACAGTTCAAAAAGTATGACAGTGAATTGTATCTGTATTATCTTGGCACAGACGCAGCCATGATGATGGTCTGCTCTGAGACCGTATTGAGTAGTAACGAGTACGACTGATGAGGCTTCTCTTTGGGGGCTTTGATGTTGCGTGTTGCCATAGCGAGGAGTTTGACTGACAGCCAGTCATCCAATCATAACATACGGGGAGCTTTTTGAGTCGTCCAATCATGACTCCCAGTTTGCGCTGTGTACGTACTTGATAGTTAGACAGAAACTTGACAACATTGAATTTTAACATTTTATATTTAACAGCTAACATTCAAACTTATGAACACACGCAAGTCATCCGAGTCATCATGCCTCAAGTCAAGTCGAGTCTCAAGTCTTTTTTTTTGTCAAGTCACAAGTCATCAAAACAGTGACTCGAGTCGACTCGAGTCCGAGTCATCAAGTCTCAAGTCCACATCTCCGCTTTCAAATGATTAAAACAAGACTTGCTCTGACACAGAAGTCATTAAGTTACATTTCTGTTTTCTTTCTATGCTGAAAAGAACTAGTTTCCCGACTGTCTGGCATGAAAAATATGTATTTACTGGCATGGTGCTTTGTCAAGTCCAATGGAAGTCGTGGTTCAACAAATTGTGAATGTTTAAATGATATTAATAGGGTCAAAGAAAATGAGATACCAAGTTTGCTAGGAGACATCTATGGTTGCTAGGTGAGCTGTGGTTTAACTTCTCTTTACATGTACTGAATTATAATATAAGTGAATTAATTTTGTAGCATTAGTGAAATAGTCACTAAGATTTGGCTTTATGACCGCTGTTATTGTGTTCAGTGAGTAAAGACCTTTTCCAAGTCCTTCCCGCTCTCTCCACTGACCGTAAAAGCAGGTGAAAAATAACATCATTAGTTCGTAACATCCACAGTAGCCCACCCCCTCTTCCCCCTGTAGAGCTCAGGCAGGGTCAGATTAACTGACTGAGAAACCATCGATCTCATGCCAACACAAACAGTGGTGACAGTATTATGGGTGTTGGGGTGTACGCGGGGGGAGGTGTATACTTTCTATGGAGGGTTGATTCTAAAAAATGAGGCTGACTGACTGAGACGAGACTGATGAACAGAGACATGACAAGAGCAGAGAAAGAAGGGCATTTTTAACATTAAAGGAAAGAAGGAGAGATATTAGAAAAGAGGGTCATGAAGGAAGACAGAAATACCCATAACTCATCCTGAACACAAATTATAACATTCCTGAGATAGGTGGCAGAAACTAGTTTGTTTCCATACCTACAAATGTCTTTCCTTTTTAGGAAGTCCCCCAAGACAAAACAAATTTAGGGCCCTATTGTACACCCGGCGCAAAGCAGCGCGCTGCGCAGTGCAAGTCTCTTTGCTGTTTTCCACCCGACGCAGTTGTCATTTTCATGCCCAGCGCCCATGTTGTGTAAATAGCAAGTAATCTTGTGCCCATGTTAGCACCCATGTTGGCGCCCATGGGCATGTTCGCCTTAAAATGAGGTGTGGTCAGGCAAACAGCGCGTTGCTATCTTGAGGATGCAGAAAGCGACTGTACCATAGACCAAAAACACCTGGTCCAAAGTCTAAATGCTATGTCTCTGCTTTAGGGGCGCATTACGGGCATACACATACATACTCGGCGGGTGTAGAGAGCGAGCGCAGCGGGAGACATGTCTGCAGAGCCCGGTACCACAGACTACAGTGAAGCCAAGCAGTACGAGTTGTGTGCGTCACTGACAAACTGTGAGTGGAGTTGGGACATTGCTGTGTGCATTGAACTGAATCTGTGTTGTGGTTATTGCAGTGTGTACCTTAGCCTATACCCTATAGCCTGTACCTAGCAAGTTAACTGAGCACATGGCTGCTAGTGCTAAAGTTTGTTTAGCCACTATATTTTGCTATTATTATAGCAAAATATTTAGCGGAAGTAAAACTGTATTTTCCATCATGCTGTTGTGTTGGTCAGTAGATCACCTGGGTGCCAAACCGTAGGGGGTGAAACGTGTGGATCACGGATAAAATGTGATCCGTTACACCACTTATCACGAGTAATCAATGGTTATTATAATTTTTAAAAATTCATGAGACAGAAGTTTAATTAACATACAAAGAAGAAACTAGGTTTCTTATCTTACCTTTACGTGCAGGCCCAGATACTGATGATAATGTAGAGGATGATAAAGTCATGGGCTCCTGTACAAGCGCAGCCTGTGCATGCACAAGTAGGGTGGTTGTCGAGACAGATGGCGATGAAGAGGAAAAGGGGTCTGTAGAAAGAGTCCCACAGATGTTGTCTGAGTCTTTAGTTCCAGGTGTGAACAGCAGCAGCCCCTGAGCTTGGCAGTCTGTGTGGGTTTTGCACTTGACTGCACTCGACTCCACTTCTGAGAAAGTCCCTTTGGTGCAAGGCTTACAGAGAACGTCCTCTGTTTCACTGCCCCACTTCTTCACCCTGGTCCCTGGTGGACACAGCGAGTAGGGCTTACACTCTGTGGCACCATGCCTTGACAAAAAGCTGTTTGGGGGACACGTGCAGACTCGGTCCTGGGTTTTCGTGCAGGGTTCTTTCTCAAAGAAGCCTGCAGGACACTGAACCCGACAGTGATGGCATTGCTGAACCCCATTCTCGCCTCGTGTAAAGGTGCCTCTGGGGCAGGGGCTGCAGTCCCTCACAGATGTGGGGGAGCAGTGGACGGACACATAGGTGCCTGCTGGGCACTTGTCACAGACCAGCTGGATGCCCGAGTCAGGGTCAGTGTGCTGATAGTGGCGGGGAGAGAGGAGAGGCTGGTCAGCTGAGCTGGTTGTCGTCAAAACTCGGGCTGAGATGTCAACCAGCAATGTGTATAAGAGCTGAGAAGAGAAGAAAATGTCACAGTTAAAAGGAAATCTAAAGAATGATGATTAAAATTTGACAACAATTCTTAAGCCTACACTTAATATTTTTTACTACTTTGAGACTGCAGAACACAACAGTGACATTTAATCACCTTGAACAGCTGGTTATTTACACACACATCACCTACAACTTCATTATTCATTTCCAACATTATCCGTTTCTTGCACTCTACTTATTGCAACTCAAATATCCACTCGGCTTTAAAGGCTTTAAATTAAAAATTTTATTGCCAATATTTAAAGGGATAGAAATTCCCTCGATAAAGTGAAAAGGCCAAAAAGAATTTATTTAAGAGTTTATTTTTCAAAGAGTTATTTAATTCAAGAATATACACTAGATTCATTTGGATTGATTTGAATAACTGTAAGGTTGCTTTGTTAAAGGACAAATTCACCCCTGGAAAAAGCCAGTCAGTCAAAGCTGGTGTTCTCTGTAATCAACAGAAGCAATAATATTTTAAATTGGCCTTAGCTGAGAAAGTTGTACAAACAGCTTGTGATTTCGACCATTCTACATGCCTACAACACCCAGCGTGCATTGCGCCTCTCTCTGTGAAAGGAATGGCCCACTCTCTGCTGTGCGGTGCTGCGCTCTCAGCTGCGCGCACACTGACGGACCTCAACTGCGTGCACAGATAGATGAGGAGACGGGTTTACTGTAAAGTCCAGACCAGACAGGTGTTTACTAGTATTACTCTCTGTAACGCAGCTTTATGTTTTTAAAACGAGTGAGCAACAGCAGCGTATAGTCCATCAATATAATAACCCCCGTCCTCCGTAAGTGTCCCCGTGTGCCGAGGTTGAGCCTCGCACGGCCCCGGACTGATTGATCTCCCGAAACAGATAGTTTGATCACACAAAAGGTGGAACTGTCGTCATGATCAGTGGAAACTCTGAGCCTGACGGCACTTATAATACTGCACCACAGCTCCCACCACCTGCTGTTTGTGCTGGCATTTGTGAATTAAGTGCTTTTTGTCACGAGGCATAGAAAAGGGGACAAAATTGCCCCGAATGTTTAAATAACATGACTCATTGAAATACGCCATGCCATACGGTGCATTCAACCCTCTGCGTGTGCTTGGAGTGAGGCAGAGTCTTTTTATGTCATTTGCACAGGTTTAGTGGAGTCCCTTAGTGAATTCCCCCCTTAGAGTCTTACCAAATATATCTACAAACAAAACAAAATCAGAGCATCATGGTGTTCGCCTGCGCTGTACCAGAGTGTTAGGAGAGCAAGAGGAAAAGAGACGCTGGAGTCCTCGGATAACGTCCTTCAAAAGCACAGAGCGAAATTGTATTTTTGTTGTCCTTTGTGCTATATTTTTGAAATAGAAGTAGCCTATTGGATTGGGACTATTTGATAACTTGGATTCAGGAAGGGGACAAAAAAAAGCCCCAATACATGTTTTTTCCATATCCTTCTATCCTATCTTATCTTACCTTTGTATATCACTGGTAGAGAGCAGAAAGAGAAGAACACATCCTGGACAACAGAGAGCAGGACTGTCTACTTGTCCATTAGGCTTGAACAGTATTTATTTATTTTTATACCTTAATTAATACTTGAATATTCCTTCCTGACATTTCATTGTGGTACACAGACACGGGACGAGTAATAGCTGAGCTACTGGTGAAAGATGTTAATGAAGAGTATGACATAACCAGCACTGCTGTCTACTTCAGCTGTGATTAGAGTACTTAAACAAGTGTTGACATGCCCGGACTTGTTCAGTGCACCTACAGAGACATCAGTGATCAACCACGGACTCTCTGTTAGCATCGGCTTTGGACATGAGTGTATTTTCAGCATGTTGTTATACAATAGGCCTTTCCATATAACTCTCATGTGCTTTTGTTCTTCACGCTGAGAGATCTCGTGGCCAAATCTCGCGCGAGTTGAAGCCCAGTTTGTTTAATCAAAACCATGAGGCAGCTGCTCAGACTAAAAATCTGAAACTGGAGAAAAATTCATTAAATTATTAATATTGTTTTGACTGCTGTGTGTTGGTCATGTTAAATAAAAAGTACATGATGTAACTTCTTTGGGGTCAATTCTTACTGTAAACGTAAAAAATTATGATAATGCACCAGGTTAGAGGTGCATTAATATTGTAACTGAAATACCCGGAAACAAACTGATCGAAGCGGGACCTTGTGAATCAGAATCAAATCGAATTGAGAAATCTGTATCGATCCCCAGCCCTATTGTACAGTAAACTTTTTAAATAAAGTTTGGCATGGGTCATGTGGTTTGTCTTGTGGGATCGTTTGGTCGGTCTGACTGACAAAGTCCAGGTCCACATTTAATTCCACAAGTCCTGCCCTGCCAGTAATTCTATCTCCAGCAGCGACAGGCCACCCATAGACGGAGGCAGCACCGAGTTTGCTTGTGGGCACTGAAGCAGAGGTACAGCTGATTAATCTAATTAGGTGGCAGGCAGCTAAATTTGAACGTTGATGCTTTCCACCATGTTTGTCAAGCCCTGTAATGTCGAGTGCAGCCAGCGTAGCGCGGAGGTGGCAACCACCATGACCTTATCTGACTAACTAAAGCCCCTTCCACACATCCACTGTACTCCTGACCATATCTGAACACTTGGGACAGCATGTGAAAACACCAGTGACTGAACTTGTGAACCTACACGCCATATTTTAGCCCCATGATCAAACAGCATCCACCTGAAACTTGATATTGACGACAGGGACGCATCTGAGTGCTGGGACATATTTACCAACTCTCTAAAAAAAGTAGTTAACCTCACGTGGACAGGCAGGCTGCATGCCACCACATACAGCCTTTCAACATCAAGGAGGAGATGTCTGTCTGCGAGGCCTAGCAGCACGGCTACACAAACTCCGGTGACAGCACTGGAGATTCATGCTTTTCAGAGTGCAATGAGGACTTTGGGATGGCTCAGTGTTGTAAATATTTTGCAGATTGTGTTTGAGTGTTTGTGGCAGAAGACATAAAGCTGTAATATCTGTCCACTTAAAGCAGGGCCCACCACAAAGACACACCCACACACTGGCATGAAAACAAACACATGCCCCCATCCCCCAACACGCACAAATACAAAACTGTTCACGCAGACAGCAGGCACAGCAGCAGCACCTGTTGCTGCCTCTTCCTGCACTGCAGTGGCAGCTCATTCCAGGCCAGAGAAAGGGACTCTGTTTGGATTCACTCATCCTGAATTTATCAGTAACAGTAAGCGGTGATATTTTTCTTGTTAAAGTTTGAGTTAACTTCTAATGACTGCAGGAGGGAACACCGGGAAAAACTGAGCTCTCTTACATACAATACAGTTTAGGTCTCTGGAGTCTTGGGTCCACGGACGGTCCAAATATTTTCTTTGTTGTGCTTTTGGGAGCAAAGTGTTAAATGTATTAAGTGGTAATACAATTGTTTAATGGCCCTAAATATGAGATAGATCAAAAAGATTAAACAGGTTAAATACAGTCAATGCTTATGTGATGTCACTGTTCTTTTCCATGTTGCAGTGTAGAACGTCTACAGGGATTAAAGCAAGTAAAAATCTTTTTACTAAAACCCTCAACAGCTGCAAAACAAAGTAGCCGGATATGTAAAACTCCGATGGGACATTTTTAAGTCCAGCAAACTGCTGATATTTTGAAAAGGGTGGTGAGAAACAAAAAAATAGTCATCTGCAAATGAAGACTTTTAGTGAAGTGACATGATTGTTTCAGTTTAGAATACTGGGAGAAAACAACATCTGGTTTTGACATACAAGTTACATACTCAAACTAAGGGCCCTATTTAGGCGGCGGAAGGCGCACAGTCTACAGCGCACGGTGATTCAGGGCGTGTCTGAGGCACTTTTGCTAGTTACACTGTGCACAATCTGGGCGCAAGCCGAGGCGCAAAGAGGTTGGCTTAAATCCCTGGATTATTCATAGGCGTGTTTTAGGCATAACATGAATCAAACCAAGCTGTGCGTCTCTGTGTGAGTGACAAGCAGACTCATGTTTTGAAGTCTCTAATGTATGTCCATAATGCGCCGTCTCAATAGCAAACACAGATTGCGCCATATACTTTAGACTTTAGACCAGGTTTTTGTTTATCTGAGGCGCAGTCACTATCTGCATCCTCTAGATAGCAACGCGCCACCCGTCTGCCTGACCACAGCTCATTTCAAAACCAACACGCCCACCGGCACTAACAGTGGCGCAAGATCACTTGCTATTTACACCACGTGGTCGCTGGGCGTGAAAATGACGACTGTGCTGGATGGAAGATAGCAATGACACTTGTGTTGCGTGCTTTGGCGCTTTGCGCTGTGTGGACGATAGCGCCCTAAATCAGGCCTGTAACTTCATTAGCCTACAGGTGGTAATACAAAAGTTACTGACAGAAGTTACAGGTACAAAAAAGTATTTACATCAAAAGGCCAAGAGGTAATCGCTGACATCGGACGCTCTCTGTCCACACAGAATCATATGCAGTTCTGTAACGCAATGTAAACAATCCACGTGCCTTTATCAGTTTCAAACTTTGAGCTCCCTGGCGATGTCCCTTCAGCCAGCTGCCACAATATTGTATTGAAATTAGGAGGTATTGTGTATCTAACTCCGTATGTCCCTACTGTAAATTCATTGATTGTTGCTGTTTATAAAACTTATAAAAGGTTGTCATTTGATCGCTACGTCATTAATAACGTCCCTTGTGCACACGCGGCTCACGTGCTGTGAGAACTGAATTGCGAGAGAAAATATTTAACCTTTGTGACTTAATTAAACAGACAGCTTATGAAGACAGTCAACAAAGCAGACAGAGGGACGGACCGAAAGAGGGGGCGGGGCCAGCAGCTGTGCAGAGAGCTGAGGTGCAGGCGTGTTGGGGGACTGAAGCAAAGCAAAGTGATCAGATTAAAGTAGTTTGTGAATTCAAACTTAATAAGGTGAAGAGGAGAGTACAATTGTGGAAGTAAGAAATAACTATCTAGAAAGAGGGTAATCCAGAGTAAATCCACATGTTGTGTGCTTCTCACAGAAATCATTGAATATTGAGATTAATTAATTACAAAGCCTGTAATTAAGATTAATTTTTTTAATCTCCTGACAGCTATAGTTTTTACATGATGTGAAAAAACCTGAATGGTAAAATAAATCCTCACTCTCAAATATTCCACAGATTAATCGATTGTCAAAATATTTGTTGGTTGCAACCCGTCATGTAAAATTAACCACAAGACTTTTGAGTGTGCTAAAAATGCATTGTTTTTAGCTAGGTTGCTAACGTGTTTTCTACCACTTTCATTAACTTCATATATCCACGCAATTTATGTGGAGAGCACGAATGTCAGCACGAGGAGGAAGAGGCTCCATGTAGTGTGATGCTGTTGTGCTATATTATGAACAGGGCATTGTACTTTTATTTTGAAGGATGCGGGTTAGCATTTCCGCCTGTTTGCTAGCAAAGGCACATCTTATATCTGAAACGGTCTGTTTTTCTTAAGTGCCTTCAAATGAGATGGCGGTGTGAAATCTGTGGATTCAGAGCGACAAAAGGGGACGACCTTCTGCAGCACTTTTTATTTTCTTTTTTTGTCACTTGACTTTTTTGTCACTTTGGGTGTCATTTCTTCATTAATATTTGAGTTTGTCATTCCTAAGAAAGAAGAATATTTAGATCAATTCAAATCAATGCACTGATTTATGTAGATGATTGTTACCTAAATATTTATCACTAATATGTAAAATTAAATACTTTTTTTTTTAAGTAGTTTCTGTTTTTCACATCAACTCAATATTTTTTTGTTTAGGTGTTAATTCCTTTATGTTTTTTATTGAATCTACTCATATTAAATGGTTAAATATTAAGTGTCTCATTTAATTTATAATAAATCAATACCAAACATAGTTATATTTAATTAATACTATTGTAATCTGTTGCCTTCATGTTATTGAGTAGATATAGTGTATATTTTTATTACAGTGCAAAGATGGCCTTTGGATTACACAAATTATTCAATTATATATACAGATCTATATAATCTAATGCAGTTCAGTACAACAGCACTGCCATGGATTCTGCTTAATGAAGTTTAGTTTTTGTTGGAGAGGATGTGTCAGGTAAAAATAATTGAATATAAACTAAAAACACATTTGAGATGGTTAATTGCCGTGAAGTTTGTCAGTGAGCAGATTTGTATTAGATCGTTTGAGCTAGCTTAGTAGGAGTTGCTATGGTAACGCCGTAGTTGTGACTGGAACAGAGAAGTACAGAGAGCCTTGAAGCCCATAGACCTGTTGCCCCTTGTCTCATAATGTTGCTTGTTGATGTTTACATTATCTGTTGATATTGATGAAAAAGTTGGCGGGTGGCAACTAGGGTTTAAAGCGCATTAGCACCCTCTTTTTCCGGTGTTTGGGTGGTATAATTACAGGTTTAAATATATAGAAGTTTTATCGAACATTTGTTATATTTCTATCGAGAAAAATTATATCACGATAATAATCGTTATTGTTTTATCGCCCAGCCCTACGTGTTAATATTGTTTTCTGATGAAAAACCTTCTCCTGCTGTCTTTCAGCTGTCAAACGTATCACTCACTGTGACTCTAGTGTGAAATGTAAACAAAGGCCTAATTGTATTAATTGTTTTTCTTTATTCTTTGTTTACATATAGGACTTATCACACTATGTCTTTAACTGAGAGATTGGTAGTTTATTGTCCTTTTCTAAAAATAAGATTAGAAAGAACGTTAATAATCCAGAAGGAAATGCTAGTGCCAGATCGCTCCAAAGTTACAGTACAAAGTAAGAGTAGGCTAAACAAAATAACAACTCAAATATAAGTAAAATATACAATAGGCTAAGTGTACAATGGGTGAAATGGGTTAATGACGACAACTTAACTACATTTAAAATACTAATGTATCAATATTTTATGTATAATGTTTAATATTAGGGCACACAATATAGTTGCAGCAGAACATGTGCAAAAAAACTACAGCATTCCACCTGACAGGCAACAAAGAAGAGTCAGTTGACTGACATTTTCAGTTGTTTGTTACGGGTAAATAATAGACTGCTGAGTGCCATTTCTTTGTCCATCCTTCCATGGGAGACTCTTTTGTTTAGCTACTTGTGTATGCTACTGAACGAATGACTCACTGATGATTTTAAACCTAAAGACACAATAACATTCCCGTTCACATTCCGGAGTTTATCTAGACCTAACAGTAAAAGCTGTGCAAGTTACAGGCTATTGGATACTTGTTTTGGAGTTCAGTCTGGGACGAAAAAACAGACACTGTCCCTTTAAATTGAGAATCTGCTACCGGACTACTTAGCATAAAGGATAAAAACAAGCACAAAGGTGAATGAAATGTAAAAGACTCACCACCGCGGACACACACATGGCAGACATCGTCCTGATTTAGAAAACACTGATGAGGGGTCAAGCAAACGTCCTTGTACAAGTTGTCTGCTGGAGAAACACTTCTCATCTCTAGATGTTTCTCATCACCATCATCGTCCTCCTCATTTTACCGGAGGAGAGGGGCTGAGCCGGGCTCTGGTGCAGCGACACTCTCAACTACAGTGTTTTGTAGTCCGTGTCTCCAGTTGGAACGATTCCCGATAGTACGGGTTCAGGGCTTGGTTCCGAAAGAAAGCTGTTGTAATTTCCATAGCGATGATGGATGAGGTTTACACCGGGATCGCAGCCTCGCCCAGACTAGGCTCGTCAGTGTGCAGTGCGGCTCTTCGTCAGCTCTGCAGAGAGCCACAGACACTGCTGCGGTGACGTACAGGCAGGCGGGCGGGAGTTAGCGACGAGCAGCCGCCAATGGCATCCCCTCAATAGGCCATGCACGTGTGCTGAACCCTGTTTGTATGGAGAGGGGGTGGCATGTGACTCGCAGGTGAACCCAGGCTGAAGCCCAGAAACCAGGGCGTAGCCAACTGAGGCGCATACACATTGCGTGTGTTAATTTTTTAAAAGTGACAGGCCCTAAAAAGATAGGGAGGTATTTATTGTGAATGTCAACTCTTTGCTGATGTATAGAATTTAGTTTCCTTAAATGCAATAGGCTATCATGTGTTGCCATTGGTAGAGAGCCCCTTTATTTTAATTCTTTATTTTAATTTTGTAAGTTTGATAAAGGATGATTTTTGTACTTATTACTGAATTGGAAGCTATCTTTTCATGTAGTGTTTGTTATAAGTTTAGTCATTGTGTTTGGCCTATGTGTTCCCCTAATGGGGGGCTCAAGAAATCAAATATGGAACAAAGCAAGTCTCAGAGAAAGAAAGAAGCTGGTTGTGGAACAGGTACGTCGACAAGAGGAAGTAGTAAGGTGCTCAAAGGCTGTGGCTCAGGCTGAGCAGGGACAGTGGATGAACTGGGAAAGTGTAGAGAAGAGGAAGCTCAGCTGGAGGGACCTGTGGAGTATGGAGGATAGTCCTATCAAATTCCTGATAGCTTCTTAGGATGTGCTGCCATAACACAAGAACGTAAAATGTTGGGTAGAGGGCGACTCATCAGGAGACAGCCACCTTGAAGCATATTCTGTCAGGTTGTGAAGTTAGTCTGTCTGGGCAGGTGTTGTTCACAGAGGTTTTTTTAGTGCTTTTTCACTTAATGACTCTGCCTGGTGCAAAACGGGAGCAGTGGGACTGAACTAAAACAGTACCATCAGTAATCATTGTTTCTGAATCATAAAAGAAACCTTTTCTAAACCTGAAGAGCGTTAGATCAAAACATGATGCCACTCTCTGTAAAATATGAGGCTATAGCCAGCTAGGTTAGCATAAAAACTGTAAGCTGGGGGTCACTGCTGGCCATACTTTGTTTAAAGCCTACCCAGCGAGCAGGGAACGTTTCCATAACATTGCTAACATTACCTACAAGTTCTAATTACGTTTGGAAGAAAAGTTTTAATCTAATATTCAAAGAACGTTTTAAGGATGTTTATCATTTAAAGTTCTTGTAACGTTAAAACTTAAACTAAGACAAAACGTTTTAACTGCAACAGAAGATGTGTCCCAATCCAGGGGCCGCAGCCTTCCAAGACCCTATTTAAAGGCCGATTGCGTCACAGAAGCGCGTCGAAGGCTGTTCCAATTCAAACTCCATTACCCCGGCCGCGAAGGATGCACCCGATGGATTGTATCCGTATCCCGAGAGGCATTGCGCGGCAATTCAAACGAGATGGCGGACTTTTGAACGGCTGAGGAATACACTTTAAAATGTAAACGGTTTTGATTTCAACTTAGTCGAATAGCTAGCTTTACACGTTTATAAAAAAGAAAGGGCCCTTGAAACAAATTATCTTTAAAATGATTGGTTAACTTACGCGACGTTAGTTATGCTAGCTAGTTATCCCGCTAGCAATCTGTTGCTAGGCGACAGGAGCGGCGTTTGGTGATGCAAGGGTAGACCAGACCGTCTCATTTCAGTTCGGCTTTAACGGTCCACGCAGGCTATGAATGGAGCATCCTCCGTGGACCGCCTCCTTCAAAGGCTGCAGCCCGTGGATTGGGACACAGCTATTCTGAAGATATGTTCAGGATGTTATTGAGGCCTGGGATGTCAGAACGCCTTTTATAAAACATTTGCTCAATGCTACATAAAAACAAAGGTAGAACATGCTCACTGCAACATGCTGAGGATCTTTTCAGGATGTTAGTACGGCCTGAACTATCAGAACGTGATTTATAAAACCTTGCTGACGTGATTTGAACATTCTCACTGCAACTTTCTGCACGTTTTCAGAGAACGTTCTCCTGCTATTAAAAGGAACATTCTGGGAACCAAATATAAAAACTTCCTGTAACATTCTCAGAACATTCTGAGAACAAAACATTTCTAGCTGGGTACACCTTTGAAGCTCATAAAATTAACATCTTGTATATTGGTGTGTCTTGTAGTAGTAGTGTGAAGTTTTTTTTCACCATAGGATCACAGCATACACCCCTTGCTTTCATTATTTTGATAAGCGTTCTGACTAGATCATTCTTTAATCATGATTTAATGCACCAACTGTGTGACGTCTGCCATCCTATACAGTGTGTGTCAGTGGAGCAAACATGGAGGCATTAGCCAGCCACTCGGTCATCTGTTCTGAGCCGTCAACATGTGAGACGTCCAGACACAACTCGTGCTGCGTTTTGGCCCCGTCAGGCAGGCCATTAGTATGCGGCCTGTATACACAAGCTGGCCTGCTCATAGCATCTGACGTTGCTGCAAAAAGAAACAGCAGCCACTAAAAGACTGGAGCACCATCTGTCCTGCACATGGAGCTGAAGAGAGTAGACAGAGAGGGGGAAGAGATAAAGGGATGGAACGTGCCTCTCTCATTTGCTGGTGGTGGAAGAACTGAGTAGAAGTAGGTCAGTGACTCAGCTGGATGACAGGGGAGGAAGGGAAAATCCATGCAAAGTTAATATTTCAGGCATCCTCTTGGATATAAGGCGTCAGTACAGGAAGAGATGACTTTATAATGCTGAACAAATTAGACAATAATAGTAGCCCTAGGTAGCAAGTTGCAGAGGTTGCATTGCAGCAATATACTGCTCACTCATAGTGCAGAGTAGCGCTGATGTTCAGTGGGCCAAACAGCCTGAGAGGCTGCTGGGCCACGCATATTCTCAGACTGCAGTTACTAGGTGAAGCAGCCTTATATAGAGCTCAGTTGGGCTATACGTGGGAAGTAGTGTTTGTATATTTGTATTTAAGAACATGTGTATAAATAAAAATAAACACTGCTAGAAAGAAAAAGATCACAGTCAATCTCAAATTCTCCAAGCCTAGATAAATCTGACTGCTCGTTTCTTTCTTCGTCTGACTTTGATGTAGCAGTGTTGCCAAATTTCCGAGATGGCAGCAATAACCTTTGTAAGAAAAGTGTTATTACTTCAAGTAATGATGGCTAAGGCCAGGGCAAAGGAAATAACAGCCAGGTTGTTGTTCATCAGGTGAGTATACTAAGCCTTCTGTCCAGGGGCGGCCTTGGCCCCCCTTGAAATCTGAATGGCCACCCCAGGGGCTACCCCAAAATACTAATCTAGGTGTTGATCCACTTCCTGCCTTTGTGTGTTTCCTGCCTGTTTGATTATGTGCGCTGCCTTTATTGTTTTCACCTGCCCCTTGGTTGTGTCACCTGTGTCTGATTAGCCTCACCTCCTCAGTTTATTTGGTCTCTGTGCTCCCCTGTCTCTTTGTCAGTACGTCGTCATCTTTTGTCTGGAAACTTTGTAAGACCCTTTTTCTAGTTGTGTTTTTCTCTATTTTGTTAGTTTGATTTCGGGACTCTTCTGTTTTGCCTTCTTTTGGATTTACAGTTTGACCTTTTGTCTGGTTTATGTAAGCTGGACTCAGTAAGCCTTTGTTCTTTGCCTTTTTATTAATTAAACTCACTTTGGTCTGCACCTGGGTCCTCTCCTCCCTTTTTGTTTCAGCCAGAAACGTGACACCTTGTACTTGTTTTTAGTAAAAAAATATATAAATTATATACTAGACACATAGGAGGAGAGTGAGGTAAGATGAGCCAGTGGGTAAGTTGACCCACCCCCTGTTTCTAGGCAACTGCACATTTGTTGTGATGTGACCATAAATTCAGTTTGTCAGTGTGTACCTGGCTCTGTTCAAGAGACATTTTCTGCATGTGATCTATAATAAATGTTATTGAAAGAGAGGCCCAACATGAATCACCATGAGTACCACATAAAAGCTATGAAAAGATATCATGCCAAGGAGCTACAAAAGAAGGACCAACCGGGGCTCAACACCCCTTAAAGAGATGAGAGAGCTGCCCAGTGAGCATTTTTCTGTTTAAAAGACATTTAAAAGAGGACTCCGGCCCCCGTTGAAAAGACATTCAACACTGGTTCAAAAGTTTAACACCGATTATTTGAAGACTAACAGTCATTAATTGTTTTTTGCATGCATGGATGGAGTTGGACTCAAACTCAGGACACTTTGAACCCAGCACTCATCACCTTCAACCACTGACATCTCCTCAGATTGTGATTTTCTGTCAGGTGTTTATCAACTACATCAGCATCCAGGGCTCGTTCTGCCTTCACAGTCAGAGCTGCACAGCCGAAGTACCAGGGCGTGCTCAGTCTTTTTTCTTCTTTGTTTCACTCTGCTCCCTTTACAATGTCTTTGAACCTTATTTTTATCATCACACAGCCCATAAAGTGCCGTGTTTTTGATTTTTGTATGAAAAATAAAATGCTTTGAAATTCTATGTGTAGATTTCTGCAAAATGCTTTGGGAGAAAAGCCGCTACAATCATCACTTAAATGAACAAAATTATGAAATCTGACACGTTGATAATCATATTTTAGCTGGTTGAAAAATTGAAACTAGGTCTTAGATGTTCAGACCTGATTTCACCCTGTTTTCAAACACAGTTCAACGTTGAAATCCCAGTGAGTACTCACTGGGTGATGCCAAGGGTGAAAAGTTCATCCGATAAGTGGCTTAAGTCAGAAGTGTTGGCAGGTCAACCCTGCGGAGAGACATAAAGGAGGTAAAGGAAGTCAAATCAGTAGGGTACAGTGGAACAGCAGATCCTAAGAGGGGCTTCACAAATGCGGTAGAGAAGGATCTGGCTGACCAGTTCCATGGCCTGACTCCGAAGAGATGATTAACTATTTGATAAAGGAAAATGTATGATTCAATTACTCAACAGAGGTCAATCATTTCTTAAATTTGGCTCAGGTTTAAACTTAAAAAATCAGATGGCTCAACTCACCCCTAACCTTGGGCGAGTTGAACCACAGTTACACCTTTTTTTGGGAAGTTGTATTTTCAGGGCGCTTAGAAGCATTGTTATACTTTCAGTTGATAGGAAACATCCTGAAATAGATGATTGTTTTAAGTGTATCGTCTAGTTATTTCTTACCTAGAGGGCAAGTATAATTTAAAACACATCTTCATGGGATCTGTCCACCTCTACCACCTCAAATAAGGCATGGTTCACTCTATCTTCACATTTTTAGACACAGTATGAAAATGAAACTGTTGGTGTAGTTTCTAGCAGCAAGTGCTTTTAAGTGCTACTTGAATGGCATTTTATTGAAACCACAGGTGAGGCCGTGATAGCATTATGCGTTACAACACAAACATATAGTTAGAGCCTGTTATGTTTTTTACTGTTTAGAACTTGTCCCGCTCACTGTATCTCCCATAAACCTCTGTGTTTCATGACGCTTTGCATGTATAGTAGGGTTAGGCCCCACTCTTAGTATAATTTACAGCAACCCCACAATTCCACCAAGAGCGAGCACTGTGCAATATATGCAAGGTGCTCTTATTACTTATCGAGTCAGTAACCCACTAACACTCGGTAACACCCGTCTTTTTTGCTTAGTGGGAAAGGTTACAATCGGCATTCAGACCCGGGTCAAATGACTCTGCAGTAGACCTGGGTAATTATGGCCTCGGCTCCGATCGGCATCGATGGGAACACCAAACCCGTGTCGACATGCTAATCTCCGCCCCCTCAGCTACAAATCTCCCTGTCTCCGTCCGAGCAGCGCTCGAACATCGTTCCAAATTTGTCGGCGCTGAGTTCAATAAACAGACTGAATGAGTAATAGATACAATAAAGACCTAACCACTGTAACATCTTCACTGTTTACTAATCCTGTTTTGGGCGCGTTTGTGACGTCAGACGGTGACACAGCAGAAAAGTGACCAACAGGAGTATACTTCACTGGCAATGGGAAAAGAGACAATCGGCATTTATAAGCGGGTCTTCCCGGGTCTGAAAAACCTGCGTCAGCACGCTAAATTTATGTGGGAAAGGGGTATAAGAGTGTCACCGATTCCCTCCCCTGTTTAGGAGATAGCTTAAATGTTACCTTTGGGGAAATATAAAAATTAGCCGCAATAGCAGAGATGAAACTACAGACATTCTAAATGTCAGCTCAGTCAGACAACTCACACTTGTAATAGTTTGAAATGTTTAATGCAGCAGCAGAACATAGCTTGTGTTTGCTGTCTAGGCTCCCACCTAATCGCTCCTCACAAATTTATTTTACATACAGAAACTTGAGGAATGATGAGCTAATATCTTTAACCCCCGTAGGTGGAGCCTGCAGGTGGATGCTGGGGTGGCAGTGGGGCTGAAAGTATGAGAGCAGTACTGGTGCAGGGTGGCAGTGACAGAGCAGAGGGAGCCTGACCTCTACTGGAAAAACTTGGTCATTACATGTTCAATACAGACACCAATGATTCAATTGTCTACTGACATCCAAGTCAACAAGATAGAGGTCATCAAGGTCTTCTACCTGAGGGTTTTCATTTTGTGTTTGTTCTCGTGGATGATGGTGACTTTTGAAACCTGAGTGGTCATTTTAATTGGCCCTGTGGAAGTTATATTAACCTTTAATGACACTGCACTATAAAACTGTAAAACCGTTCCCAGTTTGAGAAAGGCCCCCACTCAACACAGGTTTTGGACAGCACTCAATACGGCGGGCCCTTAACGCGAGCGTGCAAACATGTGTAGGGAGCGAGTGTAGGGGGTGAGAAAGGCCCTACGTTTCATGTTAAGTGAGGATGCTCCTGTTTTCTTTACAGTTAGCGATCAACTACATAACCCTTACTGGCAAGATCATATTCAAAAGTTGCCTAGACATCAGGTTTTCAGGTTCATCTGATGTACTTTGCTCAGATCACAGGACTCAGTTTAAAATCAATTTATTATACTGTGTACTATTTTAACACTGTGTCTGTTGGGGGCTATATTGATTTAGTAATTTCCAGCACACTGCTAGGAAATTATGAGGAATGAATTTTTCAGTTATTAGGATAAGTGTTAGTTTTGGTTGGAAATATGCACTGAGCCAATGAAGGCAATGAGCTAGTGAGCTTTAAACTCTGGAAACAAATGCAAATGACCACTGTTGTGGTTACAGTAGGATCCACTGCATGTTATTCAAACTGGTCAACAGTGAACCATGCTGTGTGTGTGTGTGTGTGTGTGTGTGTGTGTGGGCAAGGCGCTTATGCGGTTAAACACATTTGAATAGAATTTGTGTTTACGCTGCCTTTTGCGTTACAGCTTGTTGACACTTTGCTTAAATGCATCCTGTCAGGATGAATATAGCCTCGACTACTTCCTTTTTTACTGTTCTATTGTTGGTGGAAGAGAGATATGCTGGGTACACAACTGCAGGCACCATGCCTACTGCACAGCAGTGAATTGCTTTTTACCTCAGAAGAAAGAACCTCATCACAGAGGTTCAAATCTACTTTCACAGCTAAATTTAAAATACCTAAATAGAGAAACCTTACTTTCAAATGTCATGACTGCATATTGTACATCTGCACAAGTTTGACCCGAATATGTGTGTACCATCCAAACCCTTGTGTTGGTCGGAATCATTGAAGTCACGTTCAAAGTTAATCTGTTTTGAATTGTTTTAAGATTTGTCTGACACAAACATCCCCACACGCTCGGCTGTGTGATTGTTTTATGAACATGAAATGCAGTCACGTTGTTTGGGGTGTGGTTTGCATGTTTCAAATAGCATGTTGTCACTTAGCAGATGGAAAAGATCCTTTTGTGTCCTTAGATGCCAAACGATTAATGACACTGCCAGAGGTCATTGCATTCAATAGATTTCAATCAGAAATGCAGAGAGAAAGGGAGAAAAGAAGATGGGAGGGGAGAGAGAATAGTGAAGGAAATGTTATAATGTGATACGTCCCTCTCTTCTTGTCAGGGTCCCCTTACTATTGAAATAGCCCCCACGCTATTTTGGAGGCAAAATACGGAGATTATGAATAATAAAATAAAAATGAGATCCTACAGTTTGTTTTTTGGTACACCATAGTCTTTCAACTCATTAAAGATGAGGTGAATGCATTGCTGACTGCTTAAAGCAGCTTTTTATTGTCACCCTGACCAAACCACGACAGAGTGTCACAGCTTTCTGGGTAAACCTCTTTACTGTAGATTAACATGCATGCACTCACACATATTTCACACATAGCTGACGAAGTTGCACTTCTTGTGTTACTTTTCTCTCCACAAATATTTGCATAATTTACATATATAGTCTAAGGTATTGTAATGTCTACGGTATGGCTTTTTAATTTATTTTTTTGGTACTTATTTAATTCAAAAAGTTGTGTAGCTATTTTTCTTCCCTCCCAGCTTGTCTTTGTGATGCTGCGACATGGACTTAGCCCTCTGGAATCAAGTTTTATTTTATCTCATGTTATCTATTTTCCAAGAAAACAAAACACAAATTAATTCATTTCAACATTTTCAAGAACATTTTGCTTCTTGATACTTGGTACTGTGGTACTTTCATTTTGGAACAGTTTACAATCAACATTAGAAATGCATTTGTTTAATGGTAACAAGCAAAGCCAACTACATGTTCTCATTGTTTCCTTCTTGCCCATGCACCAGGGTGCTGAACCCCTAATATCTGGCTTGTGTATAGCTTTCCCTAATGCTTGATGCAGTCAACACTCTGCCTGGACTACTGCTGCCAGTGCCCCCCACCTCCATTCAGTCCTCACTTCAATGTTGTATCATTATTCATGCCATATAAACACATTTCTATAGACTTGCAGATATTAGACCAACTATTCTAAGGCCTATTTTCATGTTAGCCTACAGTTCCAGAACCAGATGTAATGACATGTTATGTCAATCTAAACATACAAACTGGCAGTGTCTGCCTTAATGTTAATTAACAGTATTCAGAAGTGATATAGAGTAAAAAAGGCACTCATGGAAAGCCTCTTGCTCAATAATTTATAAAACTAAAGTATCTTTTTATGCAGTTATTAAACATGGTGTCATTGTTGCACTTGTCCCTCTGATTTGTAGTATTTTCTCTTATCTCTGTTTACAGATTTTTTTTTTTAACTTTAGCTAAACATTTTCAATGTTTCAACTCTTGAAAACGGTTTATGAATGGACAATGCAGTGTTATAATTAAGTTATTCCTTCAAAAATCAACTGACTTGAAACTTGTTTTAAATTCTCCTCCAAGATAAAGACTGTGGATAGGATCGTTTTCAGTTCATATGAGTCGGGATTCTAAGTAGGTTGTTCTCAATGACAGTAGAGTTGTTTCTCGTGTCCATAGTCCTCAATCCAAATCATTCGCGTATCAATAAAATAACGCGCATGCACGCACGCACGCACACACACACACACACACACACACGGGCGCAGACGTACAGCATTTACTGTAGTTGCTGAGTGGGCCAATTTTACAAGAGGAGATCAACATTCCAATAAACATTCCTCTCGCGGGACTGTCCTCCCTGAAACATCGCGAAGTTTCCTGCTATTTTGTTTCTCGATGGCAGCCGGCAGCTAGCAGCAACCCGTGGAGGCAAGTCCAAGAAAGGTGGAGACTCCTGGTTAACTTCCTGCACAATAATCTTGAAACTCCTCGGAGTCTGAACTGGGGAGGCTATCGCTGCTGCGGCTGGGGCAAGGACGAATGGATACACGGCTACTTCTTTCGGCAGTGAATCGACAAAATCAATTGGTGGTTGATTAGAGACATCTACCTGACTTAGAGCTAGCTAGTAGGGAGGCTGCTGGAAAAAAAAATCCGAACATTGGACACCGAAGCGTTGCGAAGGACAGGAATGGGTAAGTTTTCCATGATGTGGCGCTTGTGTTGTGTGTATGTCAACTGTTCCCCTTCGACTCAACATCGAACGCAAGTAAAACACACGTAACGTACACTTTGGGTCAGTAACATACATGTTATCAACGTTTGCCAGAAGGGAGTCAAAGTTAGCAGGGCAGGAAGCTAGCTGTTTAGCCTAGCCAGCTAGCTTTTCGGGCTGGATAACGCCACCTACATCCTTGGATTTGGCTGCATTTCGAACTAGTGTTAACATGAGGTACCTTTCAGCTGATGTCAGCAAGGCCTCTGTAAAACAACTTACCGTTCTGAAACCATCGTAGTTACCTGAAATTCCCTGTTTATTCTCGCCTGGCTGTGCTCTGTAGTCCAAAGCTAGGACTCTTTGCAAACTATGCGTCGTAAAGACTCCACTGACAGGAAACTCTAGACATTAAGTTGCGGTCTGCTTACAGTATAGTTTATTTCCCCCTTTGGATTTTGCTTTATGGCTGATATAAAAAAATGGGACATTTTTTGTGTGCAAACTGTGTCGTACCTCGCATTCTTTCCATGACAGTGGCAATCTCACAGAAAGTTCCCACGCCCGAATGCATGTAATGCCTTGCTTGTTTTCACGTAAGACTTGACTAAAGGAGACCAGGGGTCTGTTTTGGATGTGGATCCATGTCCATATTCTTAAACCTGTTAACAGAGCTTTAACATTAGCCCTGATTCTCAATATGATTGTTATGTAGTATAGTTGATATATCTTATACTGTATGCATGCATTAATAAACAACAACTTTAGTTTAATGTGGCTGTTGTTTCTTAGTTACAGAGAGTGTGTGGCAAGTGCTGTGATGGTGGTGCTAACCAAATGTAGAGGAAACACTCTGATCTTAGATAGCGTATATTTGTAAGCCTTCTGTCCTGTATCATGAAACCTACCCACTGCATCTTGCTAGATTTGCAGCTTGAGGTTTGTGGGGTTGTGTGCAAGAGGACTTGTTCAAGAACTCTGCTATGCTGTAAAACAGGTTTTAAGCTCAGCCCTTCGTAGCCGTCAGATGTGCAAAGTTTCAGATTGTGGTTTTGACAGTCAGAGAACTGCTTTAAACAATACCGCTCTGCATGTACTCAGTTGCTTACGCTTAGCATAAAATACTACAGTGATACACCACTGTGAGTTATTAAAAATTAGAATCCATAAGAAAAACTTATTTTGTTTTGGACTTTTGAATATGTGAAAATCACTTCATACGAGAATCAACCAAAACACGCTTCTTAACTAATGTCCCTTTTCAGGACACTAGTTTGTAATGCACTTCACTCTTCCTTGGTATGCCTTTACTCAAGTAGGTCATTGCTGAGGGTATCTCAGCTGTGTTTGAACATGTCCTGTGTGTGTGTGTGTGTGTGCGCGCGTGTGTGAGATAGAGAGAGAGAGAGAGAGAGAGAGAGAGAGAGAGCGCAAGCCCCTCACTTTGAGTTTGCTTTGTCTGATCTTAGCTTAGGCCACACACAGCTCATGTGGTTGATTGATATTCTATGACTATCTACAAAATTAGATTTGGTTTTGAAACATTAAGTGGTTTCTGTTCCCAACCTCTGTGCCAGCAGCCATTTTTTAATCTTGTAATCAATTTGTGACGCATTTTTTCTTTTTGTGAATAGGTAATGAAGTTGTTGTTTGTTTCATTGGCCAACTTCCTTGAAGGATTTTGTGAGACACCTAAACAAAAACTGGAAATGTGCCAGAATGTCTGATTGATATTAACCTCACTGGCCTGAAACAATATTTACCAGCATGTGGTTCTAGTAGGCTTTAACTTCTGTGATGCAGTACAGTTCATTTATTTTTTTGCTGATAGAATGGATGTATTTATAGCTGTTGGTTTTTGATCTTATAATCAGGATGAATGTTTTGGTATTACCTGTCTTATAACAGGTGTAAACAGTACACATCACTACATTGATAGAGTCTTGTGGTTTTCAGTGAAAAAAACATTTAAGTATATATGATCATTGAATGTTTATAAGAGTGTAAAGTACCAAAAATCATGGTTCAGTACCTCAGTCTTAGGGTCACCGTAGGGCGAGGCGATATGACGTTATATCTCGTCAAAGCGATATGAAAATGTCTATCGTATGTGTTGTTCTATTTCGTTTCAATTGTAATGTTGCAAATCCAGGCCGATCTGCTTTACGGCTATTGAGCGTGACGGCTGGGTGCACGTCAACTGCATGTGTGCTGCGGCTTCAGCTGGGCTGATCCTGCCAGCCCCGTCCTTCCACATGAGTTTACCTTAATAAAGGCCATAAAATATTTGAATATGTTTGCTTCATAAATGTCATTTAGATTTATTACATACAGGAAAGAACGAAGAAGTGTCTGCTCAACAGTAAAATTTAATAATTGATAAACATAAATAAAATTCATCACTTCACTTCGCTTTCCCTGCTGTACAGGGGTAGTTTTGGTGGTTGGTCTTAACAGAAAATGATCTTACTTACTTTAGAAACGGGACCTTAATTAACACACAGAGAAAACAACCGTATGAGCCGAGATGAAGAGAGAGAGCTAGGGTGGGAGAGAGAGGGAGAGAGAGAGAGATAGATCGTGCAGGGGTTACGTCTGCAGCCTGTTATTAATTAATTTTTTACCAACATAATGTAGGTTAAGGCCTACGTCACTACGTGACTAAGCAGGAACAGCAATGATGAGCCTGTGAGTGACTTTATTGACCAAACTAACTTCCTAGAAATATAGATGATAAAGTAAAAAAAAAAAAAAAAAAAAAAAAATATATATATATATATATATATATTTTTTTTTTCATCCTTAAATTGACTGAATTTCTTAACCTTGCACTAAAATTCTCAATAAAATAAGAATATACTCAGTACTTATTTGTCAAGTATTTAATCACACAGGATTATCCAAAAAAAGGCTTTAACATGAGGTTATTTAATATAGACTAATTATTTGTTAATAACCAGGAAAAGATATATATCGTGATGTATATCGTTATCAAGATACTTGACTCCTATATCGTGATATGGGAGTTTTTCCATATCGCCCAGCCCTAGGGCACAGTAAACATTTTAGTAACCCTTCTTACATTGCAAGTCTGAAACAGTGCTGTAACCAAGCGGCAACCTCCGGTGTTGAAAAATTAAGCCAATGCGGAAGTGCAAAAAACTGCAGTTCCTCGAGTGGCCACTTGAGGCTCCAGAAAAAAGGAAATAACATTACAGCAGGTGGGAAAATGCCCATTTTTACAGCAGAAATAAACATGTTTACAGCCTGGTACAAAAAACGGTTTTGTTAAAAACAGCTTATTTTATTGTTCACGATAACTGCACGGGGGGTGAATTTTTTTATAACACACCCGTTCTAATTAGGCCTTAAATCATAGGGGCCGGATCACTTGATTGACAGGTGGATCCTGCTGGCTGTCTGCTAGACGTCAACACAGACACACAGACACTGAGCTTAACTTCACCTGTTTGTGTTGTTGGAGACTTTTGGGGATTTTTTCATTCAAAGTTTGGACAAATAATCTCTCTGTGGGATTTATGGAACTTTATGGCCGTGCAAGTTGGGAAACCAATGGGTGACATCACTGTGGCTACGTCCATTATTTATACAGTCTATGACTGTAACAAAGCACTGCCATTGCCATTTTACATTGAACTAAGGATAATGCTGTAAAGAAGCTCTGCTGTTATGTGGGCTATGTTTTTTGTTTTTTTACTCCGAACCACACGATGAAAATATATTACTGTTCAAAACAGGCGTGATGTGTGAGCACGCACGATCCACACACGCTCGTCAGAGAAACACACACACACAGACTTCTTGTTGGTCCGTCTTAAATATGGACCTTCTTATGCCACTATTTCAAAAGATTTTAAGTGCAGCTGTGTATTATGTAGCCTTTAATAATCAACGGTTTTGTTCGTTTCCACACGCAAAGTCTTTAACAACAACCCTCCTTCACGTGCAACTCACCTGCTGCTGTGAAAACGGAACTGCAGGTTAAAAATTAATTATGCGAGTTGTGTCGTTTTGGCAACTTCCAAAACTTAAAAAACCTACAGGTCATAATGAACGTCAACAGAGCAGACGCATGAAGGGAGAAAAACAACAAAAGGCGTGGCAGGACAGGCCGCTGTGTGCAGTTACAGTAGAAGTGTAGGTGTGTGTGTGTGTGTGTGTGTGTGTGGGGGGCGGAAATCTCCTATGTGTAGACAGTCTTCTATCTGCTAAATTCAGATATCTTGAAGCCAGAAGGATGAAACAGGGCTGAATGAGGATATTAATAGGAAAGTCTGAGGCCCTTAACACACCTGGTATCAACACATTGCAAGTGGACAGCCGTAACTACAGGTGTGAACACTCCCAGGACGGATTGAGGACTCATTCAGGTCCGATCACTCAGGCCACATACGGAGGTGGTCTTGGACGCATTTATCCACATACGTCTGGCAGTGTTTACGCACGTGTGTCCTGGGCTGTATATACACCGCCCACTCTCTCCGTATCCACGGCAACGATCATGTGGATACAGGGATCACTCTCCTCTCATTCCCATCTTATTTAACATTTCTCTGCTGCTGTGCTTAAAAATGTTATTTTTATTTATTTCTCATGTCACTCCAGCACGTGTGAACGTAGGTTTACTGTGTGCACGGAAACACAGACAGATCGTGTGTGTGTGTGTTTATTCAGTAAGTAGACTGTATTTAAGTTTTTAATACGGGACGATCCTGAATCAAGGAGGGGGAGAGACAGCGTGGGTCAGAGATATGATCCACTAGTAATTTATCACGGTTTAAAAATCTAGGGATCCACGTGCCACAGAGTTTAATAATGCAGCGCAGTGAGGAGTTTCTCAGGCTCGGCCCCTGAGTCAATAACAGCGCCATCTGTCCGTATTTCCTTGCACAGTTAAGTATATACTCCGTCTCCATGCTGTCATATGTCCATATGCTGTGTAGTTCATATATCTCACTGATAAACACAGAGCTGAAGGAGCATCAGGCTTCATGAGTTTCTTATCACTTCAGTCTGTACTTACACCCTCCCTCCCCATTTCCTCTAAGTGCCTGCAGAGCAAAAATGAAATGCAAAGTGTGAATGCCCCTGCTTTGAGCTGACCACTTGTGATCCGACCACGAAAACCACATGTTAAAACAAGCCGTGTTGAGGGCCTAACTTCCCCAAATACTCTTTATTGCTCAGGCTCAGGTTGCTCACCATTACAGATCACTCACAGCTTGAAACAGAGCAGGCTCCTCCTCCCAAAACACATGAAGGCTTTTACCTCATTTTCAATCCTATTTTGGAATGAGTTTTTTCTCTGCTAAGATATGTTCCCTTACATTGACAACAGAGCAAGAAGAGCTAGAGTCATGTTTAGAGTAGAGAACAACTTTTCATTTTATAACACTTTGTAGGGCTGAATGGGATTGAAAGAATATCTTACGGGGCGCTGGTTTAGCTCAGTCGGTAGAGCAGGCGCCACAGATACAGAGGATACAGTCCTCGACGCACTGATCGCAGGTTCGACTCCCGGTCTGCCCTTTGGTGCATGTCATCCCCCTCTCTGCTCCCCATGTTTCCTGTCTCTCTTGCTATCTAGCTGTCATCTAATAAAGGCAAAAAGCCAAAAAAAATATCTTTGAAAAAATATATTTATATATATCTTATTACGATTATTTTGACTGATATTGCATTGCAATGATAATTTCTACATCATTATTCCCAATTTCAATGAAAAACATGATCATGATCATCCAGGGGTGGGCGCTGCACCAGTTTCAATATCGTCACCGGTGTCACGTTCTGCCACGGCATGGATTTTGCAAAACAGTTATTACCGGGATAAAACACACCCGTTTTGGTTTGAGTGCACACACGAGGGAGATTTACTACAGGTAGACCTGGTGTATTAACGGCCCCCCAAGTATATTTGGTTGTGTTTTGTAATTTAAGAGAAGCAAGGTGAGCAAAGTAGTTTTGTGAACAAACACTCGCATATGGTGGGGAGTGAAGCACAATTCTAATTGTGAAATACTGTATGGTATACCTTCTTTAGGCTGCACAGTGGTGCAGTGGTTAGCGCTGTTGCAAGGTGGGCTTTTCTGTACGGAGGTTGCATGTTCTCCTCGTGCATGCGTGGGTTCCCTCCGGGGTCTCCGGCTTCCTCCCACAGTCCAAAGACATGCTTGTAAGGTTAATTGGTGACTTTAAATTGCCCATAGGTGTGAATGTGAGTGCGAAAGGTTGTCTGTCTCTATGTGTCAGCCCTGTGATTGACTGGCAATCAGTCCAGGGTGTACCCCACCCTTTGCCCAATGACAGCTGGGATAGGCTCCAGCCTCCCGCGACCCTGAACAGGATAAGCGGGGGGGTTAGACTTCCTTGACCTGATTGGTCTTTGACAATTGACAGGCATGGCTATGAGGTTTATGTTATTTGTAAAGTAAGACAGGTGTAATGCTGCTCGGAGCATAATGGATGGTCTTATTGCCCAAACACAGCTTCTAGGTGTGTTATGCGTGGCAGGGCGTGGTACACTTGTTGCTATCAGCATGCTGTAGGTAAATAAGGGTGAACTTAAGGGTGAAGGGCGGCCCTCTCTTTCCCTTTCACCTGAACTCTAGATACATAGATTTATTTTTGATCCCGAGGGAAATATAGGAGCAGCGGTGGCACCTAGCCCTTCATGTCAGCGTCCCCTCAGATCAGTGGGAAGGACTGCAGTTATGAGTTTCCTTTGATTTTCTGTGTGAGAGTGACAGAGAAGCGGAGAGAGCACGCTGATCTAGAAAATCTGCTTGGCAGTCAGCTCGCCTGCGTGGCCTTGAGCAACCCCACCCCCCTTTCTTTTTCTTCCTTCCTTCCTCTTCCCCCTCTCTGCTTGCCCTTTAACATTCTCCTGTCTTGTACTGGCCTATATAAAATGTCTACATTTTAACCTCAAATTCAATTTCTTGCCATACTCCAAATGAGTTTCTCTAATCTATAACTTTACAGAGGGTTTGTGGGGAGAAATGAGTGAAGAGAAGCAAGGTGAGCAGATTAAAGGAGTTCTGTGGACATATGGTGGAGAACAATGAAGCACAGTAGGGTTGTGCCGATGGACGATGACGTTCAGAGTGATCGCCAGCTGCCGATGTCTTTGCCAATGTCATGTTGCCCGATACCGTATCGGAGCTCAAGTACTCGTACTCGTACTTGTAAAACTACGACAAGTACCGCAGCCACAACAACTTTACGGCTTGACGTTAGAGTTCTGTTAGTTAAAGTCGAGGTGTAATGAAAAATGTCATTTTAATCCTTTTAGATCACATCCCGGTAATATTGTGCATCTATTTGACAATATAGGCCAAAAAAAATTCGGAAAATCCCTTTTTCCATTCTTATATCAAAATCAGATAATTTTTTCTTCCGGTAAAACTAAATTTCACGCGTGCTGACGTAAGTTAGCACCAAACAAATTCAACCAATCAGTCTGCAACATTTAGCCTCAGAGCGCCAAGAACGCTCGGTCAGTTAGCTAGCTGCTGCGCTGTGGAGAACATCTGTCTACGCCCACTTCTCAACGATCAGATCACATCCCTCTAATGATATGTCCCGCCTGCACGTCCTGTTGCACTCGGAAATACGTCACGATACGGAAGCTAGATACTCTCGAAATACAGTTTCAGCTCGACTTTAAGCAGAAAAGCGGAGAAGGAGCACTTTTCAGATAAAGGCTCAGTCCTCACAGACGGCACTAACATGTCCACTCACAGCCAAACTGAAGCTAACAGAGTGTAACATAAACATTAAGGCAAACTAACTTACATATTCATGGACGCACACATGATAAAAAGAGTCCGTCTGCGATCACTGATATGTCTGTAGTAGGTGCAGTAAACAAGTCCGGGCATGTCTCCCGCACTGCTGTATTTCAGGGGGATGCGCTGTGTGGTGTTGCGTTCAGGTGCGCTCAGAAATGGGAGTGCTCATCACGTGACATTTTTTACACTATATGTGGTATGTTGTGTTGTACTGAAATCCACTGAATGTGTTCTAGGTCCCTGGTTCTCAACTGGTGGGTCTAGACCCAAAAGTGGGTCTCGGAGCTTTTTTTAGTGGGTTGCGGACGTGTGTTTGAAGGACATGGGTTTTTATGACATGTGTGCAGTAGTAGTGTAGTTCATTCAGACTCCATGTATCCACTGATTGTGTTCCCAGCTACAGTTACATTTACAGTCTTGAAACTTGATGAGCCCGACAGTGGTTATATTTATGTTGCACTTTTATAGTTTATTTCTGTTATAAGGCTGCTATGTGAATGAATTGTAGAGGGAATAATTTCCTCTTCCCTCTTATGACCTGCTGGTCATTCTGGGTGACACAATACTGTTGTGTTTTGTGATGTTGACATACTGTGATGTTTGGTTCCGTCTCAGGTCCAAACTGCACCATTTTTCATTTCAATAAATATATTTCAGTGGTTAAAAAATGTCAGAAATTTGGGTCACGATTTGTCATTCAGGAGGTGGTGGTGGGTCCTGGGGCCAGACCAGTTGAGAACCACTGTTCTAGGTTACACCAAAGTAAAATGTGTGGCAGTGTCATGTTTGTTTGTTAAGTAAAACAAAGTTGAGTGTTAAAATGTCAGCAACAGTTACATCATTTTACTCATTCATATTCACTTTATCATCAGAAAGTGAGGAACGTCTGATGAAAATGAAACATGCTTTTAAAGTACTTATATCGGTACTCGGTATTGGCAAGTACCCAAATGTAAGTACTTGTACTTGGTCTGAAAAAAGTGGTATCGGTGCATCCCTAATTAATTACTATGCAGGTGCCTTGCTCTCACTGTAGCCTATGTCTGTATCTCTCCATTTCTCCTCTGCCTTGCTGCTTGATTGCATCCTTAGCTCTGACGGGGAACTGCTGCGAGCTGCGCGAGTTTACAGAAAAAGTAGGGATGGGCGTTTTTTGAAATTCCCTACCGTGACCATTATCTTTTTATATACTTCTTTGCCTATGAGAGAAAATACTGAGAACTTCACTAAGAATGAATTGCAGCTGCTGTCTCTGCACCTCCACTCTCTGAGTGCTCAGGCAAGATGAGGATGAGCAGGGATGAGCGAGGAGCTCTTCATTTTAAAGTTTATTGTAGAGTCTGGACTTTACTTTAGTTTAAATGTCTGTATAACGCAGCTTCATTTTTTAAAACGAGTATGCAGCAGCTCGTCCATAATAATCCCCGGCATGCGTAACGTGTCCAGACACAAGTTGATAAAGTGTGCCTGTGAGCCTCGCACGGCCCCGGACTGACTGGTCTTCCGATTATAATAATAATGACAATATATTATTAACAGACTGTATTTACATACAAATACTTTCTTTGATCACAGGATGAATAAATCTGCCCAGAATGTCTGAATAATGACTCATTTAAATATGTGCAAACGGCACCGGAGCACAGAGACGCCTTTTGCTCTGCATTACAGTTCGAGGTGTGACCCTCTGTTAGTTTGCCTGCAGCTCTCCTCTCTGTGCATCACAGTGTTTTGAATGAGGCTCGGGCTCCAAGTTTAGTTGCATACAGAGCGGGAAGAATTTACAGTAGCCTTAACTCATTACACACACACACACAGGTGGGCGATGTCATCGGGTATCGGCGATCCCTCAAGGTGACGATAGGACGATCCCTATATGGAGAACATCGCCCAACCCTAGAGCACAGTTATGGTAAATGGTAAATGGACTGTACTTATATAGCGCTCTTCTAGTCTTTGCGACCACTCAAAGCTGCTTTTACACTACATGTCACATTCACCCATTCACACACACATTCCTACACTGATGGCAGAGGCTGATACATTAAGTGCCCAACTGTCAATCAGCTATCACATTCATACCCGTTGGCTATGCCACCGGGAGCAATTTGGGGTTCAGTGTTTTGCCCAAGACTCTACCACTGAGCCACAGCCGCAGTTATAATGGAATTACCAACTTTCTTTAAATAGGGGGACCTATTGTTCACTGCAATACCCCCGAGTCCTCGACAGACAGTGACAGACTCACTCTCTGTCTCATATGCACAACTTCTCTGCAGGTTGAAGTGCAACACTTACACACATTATATTTTAATTTTTGGACAAACTTGTTAGTAGGGACCATTCAGTAATTTGACCGTAATTTCAACCATTTGTCTGTAAAAATGAAAGCTTCCAGGACACGTGGACCAGCACAGATTTTTTCTAAAGAAACCCTGCTCCTGGCATGCCGTCGTCAGGATCGGATAGGATCTTATGCTTATTAAAGTTCTGTGTGCTGACCATCAAAGAAAGGTCGGCTGTAAATGTTTATTTATTGTTGCTGCTGGATCACATGGCTGTATTCTCCAGTGTGTGCGTAATGGACACTGGACGGTGTATTCATATCTGTGGTCACGATTGTCGGTGCCACAGGTAGTTATGTCTGATGATGAAAATAAATGTGCAAAAAATGTTTGGGGAAATATTGAAATGCCCTCTCATCTGTGGCCTGTTATTAACTGTAGTCTGATTGTTTTTTTTCCTCCAATCTCCTTGAACGCATTCCGTGAAGACCCGCCCCACGCTGCCTCTGATTGGCTAATACTGATTGCGCTCATAACGGAACGGTATGAGCACAACGCTCGGTGGAGGATGACGGGCCCGCTCGCTTTGAAAGCTAAAGTACAGGTTCAGGCATTCCTGTCTCAGTCTCTGTGAGCAGATATTCCCACACATGAAGAGCATGTGCGTTTTTATTGGAATGTCATTGCCCATATGCACCTCTTGATCTGAACGTGTTTATTCAGAAGAAACCTCTGCAGTTTCAGATCTATGACATGTAGGCATATTCAACAACCCGAGATTTAACAAAAACATTAGGGCTGTCGATCGATTAAAAAAATCCAAATCCAATAAATTGCAGTTTTCTGTGATTAATCGCTTTTTTTTCTTCTTAAGACTGAAGCTTGTAATGATGGATATTTAAATGTAAAATCATGAAATTACTGTAGGCCAACACAAAAGAAATATATTTCAGTTAAAATGCTATTGTTTAATTATATATGCATAGATACATAATTTAACATAAATTGTTTTAACTTTAAACAGATTCTGTCTGAACCACAGATTTCCACTAAAGCCCCTCAAGGCCATCAAAAGTGACTGTCAGCTTGAAAGGCAGATTTCTTATAGGCCTGGGTTTTGCTATTATTTATTTTAGCACATGTAAGTGCCAGTTGAATTCAAAGCCATCATTTTCCTCATCCATCTTTAGCCAGGACGGTTCGGTTGTCACAGCCCCGCCCGCCCGCCCCTGACTGCCTGCGCAGTGCTGCTGCGCACGAGACAAGAGGAGAGAGGAGAGAGAGCAACTCAGAGCTGTTGGCAGAGGAGCTGTGAACTGCGGTTACTCTGAGCAGCATACATGGGAATGAATTACAATATAATATATTTCACTGGTCTGGCATATCAAATCCACCTTAAACTTTGTCAGCGTATAGAAAGGACCTTGTACAAATACAAAGTCTCCACAAAGCCATACCCCAAAGCTCAGTTGACGTAACACATACTTGAGTCAGGTTGGTACCGTAATTAAAGGATTGGGATGCTGACAAATGCAGTTTGTCAGCGGGACAATATATTATTATTGTACTGGCCACTCACTTATACAGTATTTGCTTTAGTCAAGACTGCAGACTTTGACCTCATCTACTCAAACATGTCCGCTGTCACGCTCCATTTATTGCAAAGTGAAACTGAACACACTTTCACTTGCAGCAGCATTATGGGGGAACACAACAAATAAAATAAAACAAGACTAAGTCCAAACCTAGTATCAGCATCAGGTCAATGTGCACTTTTGTGGGCAATGTGTTACAAGGGCTGTCCTTATGAGGCCGATGACTACGTGTTTGTAAGCAGGTGAGGACAGTGGACGAGCAGCGGAGGAGCAGCCCCGCCTACTCCCCGAACAAAGTATCCAGAGCCGTATAGACAGAGAGTCGCGTCAGTGGAGGTCCATTATGCTCCATGATCCACCACTGCAATGTCGCAACTCTCTCTCTCTAGGGCTGTGAAACATTGTCAGTCACATACGGACCCATGTGAAGGGCTGACCCCGACGGTCAGCCAAAAATATAGGCCTATACTTTTGAAATCTGTTTTTACATGACACTGCACACTATATGCCCTTTACACTGTTTTAAGTTGTACTTAATTGTGAAAAACTCCTCAACATCTTCATGTAGCTACATTAAGTGACTGCTTTGTGCACTGCTGAGCTGTTTTCACACTACCACATTAATTAAGAAATAGTTTTAATAGAATAGTAGTTTTGTGTTGATCATAATAACCATCATGCAAGTGACACTAGGCAGAAACAGAAACCTAATGTTTAAGGACACCTTGTCTGTGTTTCTTTGGAAGGGTGTATTGGTGTGGTTACTGAGTCACTGTAATGTGTGGTTGCAAAAATTTCCTGTGCTTCACATCGAGTCATCTGGAAGATGCAAACTACTCTGTCCGTTGCATAACTCAGCATAGTTTTATTCTGCCGCTCAGAGTTTCCTCTTGTTGTGTTTACTAAAGCAGACCATATCTCTTCCGGTGGATTCATGGACAGATGGCTCCAAATTGCTGTCTGGGGTCTTGGCTGATGTTTATTTTTATGCGGCTCAGATGGTGTTGTGTTTTTTCTGTGCTTCATGTGCTCAGACTGTTGGTCACAATGTACTACCTCGAGCTGAAATATCTTATCTTAGTAGCAAAGTGTATAGTGCAACATTACAATAAAGAGCATATAAAAATAAGTAAGTAAACAAGTGTATCCTTAATAATATGTACAGAGTTAATTAGATAATACACAACAGACCCAATGACAAACTAAGTCAGCAAGTGTTGAATATCAGAGAAGTATTGCACACTTTGAGAAGTGAGATAGTGATATTGCACATTGATAAATAAAAAGTATTGCACGTGTAGATGATGGAGAGTTGCAGCACTCTTAACAGGAGTGTTATTGCACACTGTGTTTCCGTTTTGGTGTGAGTGTTTACTGTTGATTATAGAGTCTGACCACGGCAGGAAGAACAGACCTGCGGTGTCTCTCCGTGAGACACACCGCAGGTGAAGGAGCCCAGTGTTTACATAAATTGGCCGCCGCGGCAAAATTATTGCTCTGTCCGCACACAATCATATGCAGTTATGTTACGCAATGTAAACAATCCTACTGTGTATCTCCGTATGTCCCTGTTGTAAATGCATTAAATTGTCGCTGTTTATAAAGCTTATAAAAGGTGCAGATGTCATTTGGTAATGTTTGATCGATCGCTGTGAGAACTGAATTGCGGGAGAAAATATTTAACTTTTGTAAAACAGACTGCTGATGAAGACGGTCAACAAAGCAGACAGAGAGTCGGACAGAAAGAGGGGGCGGGGCCAGCAGCTGTGCAGAGAGCAGAGGGGCAGGTGTGTTGGAGGACTGAAGCAAAGTGATCAGATTAAAGTAGATTGTGAATTAAAACTGAATAAGGTGAAGAAGCGAGGACAATTAAAGTGTGGACGTAAGAAATAACTATCCAGAAAGAGGCTAATCCAGACTGAGTAAGTCTACATGTGATGTGCTTCTCACAGAAATCATGAGATGAGATACATTTTTTTTAATCACATCAGCAGCATCAGCAGTCTTTCAGGAATCCGCAGGCCGTGTTTCCTCATGACTATACTGGTAAGAGTAATTTATTGCTAAAGCACCGCCCATAGCGGCCTTCCAGATGTCATAGAACCATAGTTACTTCCATAACTCTCAATGTAATGTTCCTGAGAAAAATAATAAAAACATAACAGAGTGAAAGGTTACCAGGACATAATCCCACATGCACATTTCCTTACAAGCAGCAGAAATCAATTTGAATCTCAATTGCAAGAAAGGTTGTCAGGATTGTCGGTACTTCGATACTTTGATACTTTTTGATACCATGTGTGTCAAAACGATACAATCAACCAAACTTTTTTTATGCTTTTTATGCCTTTTATGCCTGAAAACGAGATCGCAGGTGAAAAACGAGTTGTGTTATTTGAATTTGTAAAATGTACAGCTCATGATGAATGTCAACCGAGCAGACACAGAAACAGGTGAGGCACGAGGAGAGAGGTGAGCAGATTACACTAGTTTTGTGAACAGATTTTCCAATACAGAGTGGAATGGAGCTCAGTTCTAATGGGGAAATAAGGTTTGTCCTTCTTTAGATAGAGTAATGTTTAGTATAAAATATTGCCACCCCACTGAATCACTTAAGCACTTTGGAAATGATCTTGACTTAGTTCAATTAAATTCAGGTCAATGGTTTTCTGTCTCATACACAGGTAAAAACTAGTTCCACCGTACAATGAAATTCTTTGCTCTTCACCCTCAGTGCCTTAGGAGGGACAGCTTGTTACGAGCACCATGCACTGTGTTAAACAAACAGCAGGTGCTTTCAGACATAGGAACTATAAGTTATAGGTAATATGCAACTGTTTTTATAGTAACCGCATGTCATATTGTCATGGCAATATTGAACAATGTAATCACACATTTTCCTCATATCGTGCATATAGCTGTGAGGGTCTATGTGTGTACATTAGAAAGAGTCGCACACTTTACAGTTTTTGTTTTGGCTTGGTGTGAGGTCACAGCAGTGGAATCTCTTGTGAATCGGGAGTTTCTGAGTCATGTTTTAAAGGGCCACACCGTGTTGTTAAATGCCTCGAAGGAGTCGCTCAACCTGCTGCACTGGAAACAGCCACACACGCCGTCAGTCTTTGTCGCCTCTCTTTTGAATCAGGCAATGACGCGTATTTTTGTTTTGTTTTCTGTTTTATGATCACAACAGATAAAAGATAGCCCTGTAAACATTAGTGTTTTATTATTATTTAAATTGTATTTAATTTTATATTTAATGGATTCTTTTTTAATTTTCTTTACATTTATTTTCTTATTTCACAAAAAATGTTTTTGACAGGCTATATATAACTTTTATCAAGTAGGATGTTGAATAGCAGGTTTCAGGGGCATTTGGATCAGGTCATTTTCCAAAAAATAGCCATAAATACTCTGTACATCAGTGGTTCCCAACCTAGGGTCTGGGCCCCCCTTAGGGGGGCGCCAAAGATCGCTGGGGGTGCGCAAGGCTTTGTCTGCACTGAGATTGTCAAGACTAGATTTGCACATGTTAAAGGGGCCATATGTAAGATTTTACATGTATTCATCAATCAATTATCATTTTTTGTTGCCAATGTGTGAAGGGATAGTGGGGGGTGGGGGGATTGACATGTATGCCCATTAATCACAGTCACACGCACTGAAATACAGACAGATCGTGTCTGTATTTATTCAGTGAGGAGACTGCATCTAAGTCTTTAATACGGGACGAGCCGACGAGAGGGACGGCGCGGGTCAGAGACAGATGATCCATAGCAGTGTGATCCTATCAGTTAATCTGTATTTATAATGTGATCCAGCAGTGAGCAGTTTATAATCATGCAGCGCAGTCAGGACACCGATCTGTGTGTGTTTCTCAGGCTCTGCCCCTGACTTCATAGCGCTGCGATTGGTCCAGTATTTCCGTGAAAACTCTTTATAAAGCATAAAATACGTCTTCACACGCTGTGACTGAGATGAGCCGGAGGTGATCCACGTGTAGTTTATCAGAGTTATCACGCCGCGCGGGGAGGAGACAGACGTGAGGAGAGGAGCAGATATGACACAGACCTGTGTGTGTTTTGATGCTCATACCTGAATCAATAATGTCGCAATCCGTCCGTATTTCTGCGCACAGTTAAAGTATAAACTTCGTTTCACACAGACCTTTAGAGCGGCATCAGGCTTCTTGATCAAAGTTTGATGGGATGCAAAGCCAGGGTTGCCAGGTCCGCGCTTTTTCCAGCTGAATTGGGCGACTTTTGAAGTGTCTTCAGAGGCGCGAGGCCCTGTGCGGTTGCCCACTTCACACAGCCCATGCGACGGTTCTGACTCTGCGTATGTTTGGAATGTCACAGACATCTGTTAGGTTTCGCGGCCCAGTACTAAACGACCCACGGCCCAGTACCAGTCCGCGGACCAGGGGTTGGGAACCCCTGATTAAAGGTTTTTTTTATAAAATGTACTGCCACCTGTCAAAAATGTTTGTGCCTTTTTAATACTTTTATGAATACAATGGACACTTTTTCATTCAAAATAAAACTCTTTAAAGCGCTGCTACTCCGCTGTCCTCACCTACGTCTGCAGCGCGCACCTGCTTTCAAACACGTTGTCATCGGCCTCATAAAGACAGTCCTTGTAACACATTGCCCACTAAAGCGCACATTGACCTGATGCGAGCAGCCACATACTCGGATTTGACCTAGTCTTGTTTTGTTTGAATTTGAGGAGCATCTGTTTGTAAAGGGTGAATATTACTTCCTGGTTGTAACACAACAGTGATGTAATGATGATCTCTCTGCAGAGGTCCAGAGTCTGCTCTTGAGATATTTTTGGTGTTTAGTAGGATGAATGCATTGAAACACTTTTGTTGTAGGGCTGGAGGATCCGTCATGCATGCAGGAGTGTTTGGCTCTATGCTCATTCTTCTTTTAACCTCATGTGGACAAAAGAAAAGAAAAAAGTTCAGTTGGAAGCAACATACATTTTTTAAATTGTGGTGTTTCATATTGAAGGTAAATTTTAAAAGATTTCAATTTCTGTTTGCTGAAGACATGTACACATACCTCCTATTTTAAATGTATAATACGTAATAGGGTTGCATGAATAAAGTTCTGCAGTATATTTACTACATATTACTGACAATGTCATGTAGATCTTTGGCTGATATGTCCCGACAGCAGACGTTTTTATCCCCCACATGCACAGCTATAAACAAGGGCTGATGTAGAAAAAATATTATAAACAACTGGTGATTGACAGACTAAACTGATGTCACTCCGTAAGCAGGTAATGACTAATATTTACTAAACAGAGACAGGTTTGGGGTCCGACATGTATGAACAAAACATTTACAATCAAGAACGAGTGAGTAACTGTGTTTTGGAGCCTCCATGACGGCCACAGAGGACGCGGTGCTCAAACGCCGTGTTCTGCCACACAAGGAGGGGGAACTTAAAGAGACAGCAGCTGAACCGTGTTGGACAGAGGCTGTGTAACTGAGCACCACTGTGAGTTAAATTTAACTGTGAAACTAACTTATGCAAAGATACCAAGAGGAAGCCCAAAGTGACTAGAGCTGAAAAAAGGATGATAAGGCCTCTTAAATGCAGAGCATAGGAGGAAGACAACTCCATTTCAACTTGTGTTCGAAAAGTCACGTTTTTTTTTTGTCTATCCCCCCCCACCCCCCCCCACCCTTATCCTGTCTCGAGTAGAGGTTGTGGTGGAGTATGAGTACGAAGCGCTCCATGAGGACGAGCTGACCCTGCGGCCGGGCGACCTCATCAAGAACGTGCGGTATATAGAGGAGGATGGCTGGATGGAGGGGGAGCTCAACGGGAAAAGGGGCCTCTTCCCTGACAACTTTGTCAAGGTGAGAGGACAAACGTTTATGAACATTGTAAATAAATGCTTTTTTTGCCATGCCCCTTACTTGACCATATTAACTCTGGATCTGAACACTTTAGTACTGTCCATTTACTTTCCACATTTATCTTCGTCAGCTGGCAGCCCGAATCAAAAAGAGGTTAAACCATTGTGTCTGTTCTCCAGTTCTCTCCATATTAAATTGTATGTATGGGACCAAAGGCTTTTTTATACCTAGCAGTTGTTGTCAACAAACTTTCATTCTTTTGACTGTTTAGCTAGATAAGGTCGCTATGTAAAGTCTGATTGCGACCCACAATGAGGTAAAGTCATCTCAGACCGATCCTGTTGATTGGCCAGCCTTCGCTCCCCACGTGCATCAATGAGCATTGGCCATACCAGCCATGACCCTGTTGCCGGTTTACTGGTTTTCCTTGGTCCAAGGACTGACCACTGCAGACCAAGAACATCCCACAAGAGCTGCAGGTTTAGAGATGCTCTGACCCAGATGTCTAGCCATTATTTCTATATTACAAAATGTTGACTTGCTGCCTAACATATCCCACCCACTGACAGGGGCAATTAAAACGAGGTAATCAATGTTCAGGGCTCGACATAAACACTGGCCCGGTGGCCCGACACTATGTTTTTAACCCCTGTGCCAGTAGATTAAGCATTTAACTGGCCCGGTGTACCTGTAGGATCCACAAGCCCACAATGTAAACAATATAGCCCTTTTGAGATTCACAGTCCCGATGGATGAGACTAATTACTTTCTATGCAGAATTTCTACTGCTGTCGACAACACGTTACACGCTACTCGCTTCTCGCTGCACTCGCGACAGAGCAGCTGTCAATCTAGAACACGCTAACTGACGTTAGCAAGCTACCGCGGACTAGTAGAAACACAGACGTTTACTTCAGTACTTCCCCCAACGCTCAAGTAGAACAGAAAAAGTCTGTCTGATATTAGTGCAGCTTTTAATGAGAGCACAGAGTAAGCTGACCACTGTGTGCATGCAGGGTCTGTGTATCACTCACCTGCCTGTGAACCGTAAACATGCACGCGATGCTCCTGCCGTCACTGATGTGCCTGCAGGATGATCGAGTCAAACTGCAGTTGCGTAAAGTGGCAACAAGTGTGTGTATTCCTGTTATCAGCGGCACCTCGTCCTGGTGCACGTTACATAAACAGACCGTTCAAAGGGCAAAAAGTTACTGTCATGGGCTGATCACGCTGATTAAACATAGATTTAAACAGCGTCAGAAATGGTAGGTACACCTAAAAGGTAACGCAACTGCAGCTATTAATACTTATTCATGCAGGTGTCAGAGTTGCTGAACCATGAGTGGTAAAAGAAGCCTCTTTATATCCATGTGATTATTTTGGTCTATTTTTTAAGAGTTTATAATAGTTCCACTATTGACTGAACACATATTCAGTAATAAGAACCCTTACATAAGGAGAAACTGAATTTTACGTTAGAATAATACCGAAATAACCAA